>NC_064634.1:513863498-514463498 GCF_023864275.1 Schistocerca cancellata
TTTGACAATAGCACCCATGTACTTCCTGCTTCTGTACCATATTAACTGTCAGAGGTACTCCATCTATAGTTAACATGAGCTTACTGGAGATGAAGTCTATTTTTGCATTCACCTCTCTCAGTAACTCATCCCCCAAAATTAAATCCCCAACAGGATTAGATGCCACTAGGCATGTGAAATCTGTAGCCCCATTACTTAGCTCCATTTTGATTCTTGCTTGCTGTTTAATTGAATGAGAGCATCCTCCTACAGTACCAAGTATTTCACAGTTTGCCACGGGACGCAGCATTTACACTTGCGCCCTTGTCTAAGAGTGCTGTAACACTGACTCCAACAATGTTCACATTAATAGCTGCTTGTGGCATGCTTTTTGGTTTAAAGTTATAGGGCTTGTCACCATGCAATAATTTTTCCCTAATGTACCTTATCATATTAATACTACTGTCACAGCCCTATTCACTAACTCTGACCAGCCTTTTGGGGCTAAAATTGGTCATGTCTAGTTTTCCTGTCGTCTATGGTTCGGTGCTTGTTCACCTGTAATGTCAGTAATAATTGGTGATTGGTTCTGTCAATCTTTAATTGTTTCACTTTAATTACATGGAATATTACTATTCTGATTCCAGTGTGACATTCCTGGGTACAGAATCAGAATAAATCACCTATCATGTTTCATGTTCTTGTATTTGTAAATGTGGTTATTGCTGTTTTCATTTCTTTGATTATTGGCATTGATAAATCCTCTGTTGAGCCAACCAATTTTTTGGTTTGCATTAGCATTCACATGTTACTGATACTTGTTTGTATGTCCAGTTCCATAATTCGGTCTATTTGACTCATTACGTCCATTGCCATTGTTTCCTCTGGCTCTGGTGTCTTCCATTAACATACCTATGGCATCTACTGCATTCAAAGACTCATCATAATTGATTTCACTGACATGCAAGAATTATGTTTGTATGTCCAGTCACCGTTTTGCTTTCAGTATTTTAATGAGGTCTTTGGCAGATCCTGGTTCTGTCAAATACTTAGTCTTATTATAATACTTCTCAGAGTATATGCATCGTGTGCCTAAACATGAATTGTAAGTTTCAGTGTTGTATACCTCCTTACTAATCCTCTCTGGTATTGCAGAAGACCAGTATTTCACAATAAATGCATGTTCAAGCTCAGCACATGTATTGCAGGTTTTTGCTGCTCCATCTTCTAAAATATGCCTCCTCACATAACTAATCTTGTGGTTTTCCATTCATATTCTCGGTGCAACTCCTCCTTTAAATGATCTAATAAAAACAACTGGGCATACAGTCTTTTCCTGATTATAATTTCTCCTCCATATATTACACTGCATAATCACCAACATGATTTGTCATTACATTCACATATGCTAAAGTCTGTGTATAGACCTGTTCATTAGTCCTAAAAGCTTGCTACACTATGTGTGGATAAGAGCTTTCGTTCACAGAAACATTGTTCGTGACAACTGAATAATTATCCTAGCAAGCATGACATAAATTATTTATTTGCTTGCTCACATCTTTGACCTGCCTGCAGACTTCTAGCAAATTTCAGTTGGTTACATCTCTCTCTGACATGACATCCTTTACCACAGGCTGAACCTTTTGTTCAAAGTACTAGTGAGCTGCGTCTTGCTCACCTAGCTAGAAAAAGTCTGTAAGTGGTTTGCATGAGTTGCACTTTTATAATTTCACACTTCCCCTGAGTCACATTATCTACTGCTTATGACAGATCAGCAACAGTATTTGACAGCTCATCTTGGCCTAGTTGCAATTTTCAATCTCCAATTTTAAAGTGTTAAAAGCATCTGGCAAATGCTTTGGTTGATCTCAGAACTGACCAAATTCAGTTTCTAAACTTGTTTGTGCATTAGAAATCTGTTGAACTGCACTGTTGAGTTCAGTTTGTGACTCTACTACTTGATTCTGCAATGTAGTTTTAGCTGCCTGCAATTCGATTTTTAATTCAGTCTGACTGTTTTTAAATTGTGTTTGAAATTCAGTTTTTAGCACTGCATGATTATTCTGCAATTCAGTTCTTACCACTGTTTGGCTGTTTTGCAATTCTCTTCTTAATTCTGTTTTTAATTCTGTTGATATTTGTTCAATACGTGATAACACTAATGTAACTGCATGAGCAACTTCTTGAAAATTTGGCTGTTGAACGTTTTGTTCGGTCTGTTCTAACATTTTAGTTTGCTGTCATGTTCTACCATAAAATTATTAGTATCTTAACACAGATTATGTGACATAGTATGTACAGCTTAAATTAATTGCAACCAGGTCCTCAACAATAGTATACTGCAAAAATGTATTTGCCTGTTATGCAACAGCATGCCAGAAACAAACTTAACATCACTTACATAGTGATAACATCACACGGATAGTTGATTCAAATAAACTTTGGTACTAACTATGTCTAATTGACAAAAGGGAAGTACCTATCTACCATTAATACTTCCCTACAACAGCCATGGAGAAGTCAGTAGAGATAGAGATGAAAATGTATACCTACTTTTCATAGATTGTTGCATAGTGGACTGCTGTTACAATTCCTTGCTCTCCAGCTTTCTATTATGTACACCACTCCATCAATAGTACTTTGAGCAATCATACATGAAAAAGGAATACATTATTAATACCCTACAACTGTAGTGTATACAGTATTTGTAAAATACAGTACATTATAATGTTCATGATTCTGTGAAGCTTGAAGTCATCATTAACAATGGATGTCAAGGGAAGAACAGGTCAAGAGCTTGTAGGCTGCTTAAGGAATCACTACAGATGACGAAGGACTCACTGGCGCAGGAGTGGATATGCTTAAGAGCACGGTACATAGCTTGGATGGGATTTTGGTTTGTACTGTTGGCTTTCAAGTGATGTACTGTTAACTAAACTCATTGTTTGTGTCATATGTTGAGTGACAAAATCTTGGTAAAGTGCTGTTAATACAATTTCATTGCGAGTTCTTGAGGCTGTAAGGAACCGTCATGTGATTGCAGGTTCATTTGCCACATCTCTCCAAATACACATCAACATAGGTATCTGGAACTCTCTAGATATTAATAAGAGTGAAATTGTAGAAGAATAATTAATTTTGAGTCTCTCCTATTAATGAGTTGAGATGAGCTCTTTTATTTCTTCTGATACAATACAATATATCTATAGAGATGTACTAGTTTCAAGATAATCTTAACAGGAACAACAGTCCGAAAAACAATTGTCAGAGTAATTAACATTCCTGATAACAATGAAAATTATATATAAATCAGTGCAGATAGCATTGTTTATATCTCTGCAGTGTCTCTCTGCGAGATTATACAGGGTGCGTCAAAAAATTGTATACACACTTTGAAGCGTCATAGTAAATTTATTTCCCGTTCTACAATGTTAAATTTCTGGAAATGGAAAGCTTAAAGTCCAATTGGAAAAATAAATGTACTTTGCAAATGTGATTAATGTTCAAACTGGTGGCCTTCAGCATCAATACATTTCTGAGTATGAGTCACCACTGATTCCGTACATCGTACCAGTGTCCAATGAGATTTCTGCGCACACCGCCTGAATCTCATTCCAAAGTGTGTCCAGGTTACGTGGTTTGTACACCTCATCTTTTACTGTGCCCCATAAGAAGAAATCCAGCGGCATGAGTTCTGGAGAGTGAGCAGGAAACTCGATTGGTCCCCTGCGTCCTATCCACTGGCCTGGCACATTGTGATCCAGGTATGCTCGTACATCCCTATGATAGTGCGGTGGGGCACAATCTTGTTGGAAATAAAACTCATCATTACCATATAATGCATGAATGGCAGGGAATATGGAGTCAGAAGGCATTGTTAGGTACGTTTCTCCAGTAACAGTACCTTCGAAGTGGAAAGGCCCAATGAGTCCCCTTGCAGACAAACCACACCACACATTTACACCAGGCAAATTCACAGCCTTTTCAACTGTAATGTGAGGATTATGCCTATTGACAGTTCCATTGAGTTTGAATTGGGCTTCATCCGACCAAATTATGGTACCCATAAATCCCGGTTCATGTCTCACCATCTCTTGAACCCATTCACAAAATTCTAACCTTCGATCTGGATCGTTGTCACTTAGCTGTTGCACCAGCCTTGGAATGTACACATGAAACTTGCCTTTCTTCAGGATGCGTAGCACACTACTAGAACTTACATTACTCTCAAGTGCCGCTTGCCTTGAAGATTTTTGAGATGAATGCTGAAACAGTTCCAAGACTGCACTTGTGGAATCATCACTTGTAGCTGTACAAGGTTGCCCTGATTCACCTTTATGCACATCACATACTGTTCCACAAATTTCAGATTTGACTCATAGACGTGTAATTGTTAACCTTGAAGGTGGTTCTGCACCATACTCACTTCTCCACTGTCTTCAAACCGCAGCTACATTCTCAAACTTCCAGTACCACTTAATTATCTGATTCCGTGCTTCAAAGCTCACACGCACATCTGCCATGATGCAGTTAATTCCTTGCCACTGCTGCCACCTGTTGAAGAAACATAACATTACTTTTTCACAGATATTTAACCTTGTAGAACTGGAAATAAATTTTCTATGACAGTTCAAAGTGTGTATACGTTTTTTGATGCACCCTGTAGTGTCTTTGATTGCTACATACAGCCTACACTTCACTAATAAAATTGTTCATATTAAATTGTGAAATTACAATAATTTGACTGCAAATCTAGTCCTATTCTTAGAAGTGTGCACATGTGTGGTTATGAAGAATGAGGTTAACCAAAAATAATACAACCAGAAGACCAGTGACTGCAGCGTGGATCCGGGTGCAAAATTTCAATTCTGAAGTGACTTACCATCTAAGAACTTTGGTCAACACAACTCTTTATCTGAAAATGCAAAAATATCCCCTCCCCCCCTCTGCCCCTCTTTATGAAGTTTGTTTGACAGAATAAATGTTCAGACAGTATCTTTGTACATAACACCATATTAAAATATTTAATAGATTACTAAAATTCACCATAGGCATTGCAAACGTTAACAAACATTGCCACTTGCAAGGGATTACATGTTCAAGCATCCCATGATTGTACAAGCTTGAATGACTCCTTTTTGCTAGCTAGCTACCTGACAGTGTGAATATCACTAAATTTTCAAATTTCTTTTCCTAGAAGGTGTGCTGTTTCTCTTAACATCTGAAGTCTTTCTGTTGATCCATAATAGAATTTGAAAATATTTCTAACCAATGAGTAAAAATGCTTTTCAAGATGTTCACATTCCCTATAGACATTTAACACAACTAACTGTAAGCAGTGTGCAAGAGAATGAATGCTTGTAAGTTTTGAGCAAAGAGCTTCCATCTGCACAGCTAATTCTGATTTCTGCTCAAACATATTTTCAGCATCATCAGTACCTAACACTATACTGTATCATTTTTCTCTGTACTCACTTGGCCCTATGGTATTAAATACATAATTTATAAAAACTATAAAATAACCACAGGAAGGGGAGTCTGGTAGCTCTGTTACACCTAAAATGTCCTCCTTGATGAGGCTGTCATTTGCATTCATGTATGTAACACACATTTGCATGATTGAGTGCAAATCAGTCAGTGGAACTATCAGTTAGAAGGCTGATGTATTTAAAGTTTTTTAAATTGTGTATGAGATCCTGCTTCATTCTATCCAATATGAAATGGATGAACTCTGTGCACTGTTTTTTTTTATTGCTGTACCATGCTAATGTAGTCACATTAAATTTTCTTGCCAGATGCAGAAGGTGCACAAAGTCTTTAAACACACATGATAGCAGGTCTACAACTAATTATATTGAGATACGGAACCAATGGTCAAAAATGCATTTTATTGTGCTGTGGACATACACAGCATATACAGCACAACAACAACATAAATCATAGTGAATGTATAAATTGACAACAACCAATCTCAATGCACACATGCATGAAGTTCTGCTGACTCTGTCTCAAGGATTTCTGGTGTCTATTGTAGCAGGAGACAGATCCTAGCAAGCAGGTTTTTGTGTGTTTGTGTGGGGGTTTCATACACCAATGCCTTAACATAACACTATAAGAAAAAGTCCAGATGTGTGAAATCCGGTGTTCACTCTGGCCCTCGGACAAGACCTCCCCTTCCAATCCAATGATGACGGTATGTGTTGTTCAGCTGTTCACAGACATCAAAATGGCGCAGTCATGCTGAAACCACATTCTTTCATGGACAACAAGAGATATAGTCTCCAAGAACTGTGGCATCAAATTTTACAGGATCACCAGGTAATATAGACCAGTGAAACAGGAAGGCAGCAACTAAGGTCGTATTAAGTGATCTTGGACAATGCCTGTCCATATGTTGACAGAGACTCATTGCCGGTGGCCACCTATGTGGGTAGAGTGGGGACTGTCATCACTCTAGACATGGCTGTTGAAGATTCTGGAAACACCATCAATGGTGAATGAGGCCTCATCTGTGAACAACACAAACTGTATAAAGAAGTTTGGCACATTAGCAATGTGGTGGATAATCCATTAGCAGATGTGATTGCGGGGCTCAAAATCCATTGGTCCCAGTGCTTGCACATGTTCTTTATGAGATGGTGTAATACCTGTTCCACTAATACTCTACACACAGTATTCTTTGTACTGTGCATTTCAAGGGCTAGTTGATGAATGCTTATTGGTGGGCAGTCAGCTACATGATCCAAAACCATCTCCTCAAAGTCTAAAGTTCGGACATGCCTTCTGTGGGAATCTTGGCCAGCTCTCTGTGGTGTGAATGACCACATTTCTCATAAGTCAGTATCCACAGAGATAAACTTCTTCCAGTTAGGATGATGTCTGTTGGGCAAGTGTTCACTGTGCATTTGCTTTATAGGCACTATATCCTGCCATATCATACATTAAATGTATGTCTGTCAACTCTCTTGACAAATAATGTTCTGTCTTTGGCTACATGTCATGCATTTTACACAGTAACATACCTCTCCATGTACACATCACAAGCTGTCTGATGCAATGGACAATGGACACTAGAGATAGTAGTGTGTGTGTGTGTGTGTGTGTGTGTGTGTGTGTGTGTGTGGCACAGGTTAATGCACCAGTGCCTTGCATATGGTCATCATGTGACACATGTGCTTTGAGCTAAGTTCTGTACAGTATCTCTATTTAGGTGTCACGGATGTATGCTGTTTATCCAGTGTACAACAGACACCTGGGGTCCTTGAAAGTGTGTCGCAGATCTGTATGTGCCATTGCAATACTTGCACTGGGACTGGCAGTCATCACTTTGAACATTTGCTGGGAGCTTCATTGTTGTTATGAAGTGTACGCTGTGTATGTCCGTAACACAATAAATATGCATTTCCGACTAATGGTTTCCAATCTCAGTATAATTGATAGTGGACCCACTATCACCTGTTTCAATTTGACACAAATGTTTTGAGACATCCTATATAGTATGCTACATTAAACAAATTTGTAAGGTGGGTAAACATTTGACTGTCCATTTTTTAATGTATCTCGCCAATGATATTTCTGTGGGCCTTTTCTTTGCCTTTACAAAAGCAACATTCTCATGGTACACTTTACTCTTGAGTATGCACAATGCAGCACTCTTTTTTTTAAAAGGTGCAGAAACACTTTTACCCACTTCTGGTCAACATGACTAACTTGCATCTGTTCACAAAAATTGCAATATGCAAGCTTTGTTGCATCATCATACAGTAAGTACACAAAATGTCTGAACCAGTCTTTATTAAGTTCCTTTTAGCAGAGCAGGAAGGTGATATAAGCTGAATACTATTACTACTGGCTGATTCTGTCTCACATACAGGGAGCATTCACATTGCCCTGTACATTTTTATCACCATCCCATGATGTTTGTCACCTCATGATATAAGTAGCTAATGGCCTGTCAGTGTATTAGAGAGCACAGGCATGTGGTGTATTTAGATCGTATACCTTTTTACTCTATTTCATTGTTTGGATTCTGTGTTCTCTTAAATTTGAAGACCAACTGCTTAACAGAATATTGGTTCACCTTTGGAATGCAGTATAGGAGTGATTCTGTGTGGCATTAACTCAAGGTGTTCTTTGTGGGTTTTCAGAGATGTGTGCACAGGTTATGTAGTTCTCATAAAGTACAATTGTGAGCTTGTCATTTGTGTATGCAAAGCTGGCACACTTTAGCATTTTGATTTGTGCCATCAGGTTCAGATCAGGCAAATACGGTGACTAAGACATCAACATAACTTCACTGTCATGCTCCTCAAGCCACTGTAACATGATTCAGGTCTTTTGACAGGAACAGTTATCCTTACAGAACATAACATCACCATGAGAGAAGATATCATGCATGAAGTAATGTAGGAGTCTGCAATAATATTCATGTAGTCCACAGCCATCATGGCACCTTCAATTGCTACCACAGATGCCACAGTAGCCCAGGTAAAATGTCCTCTATAACATAATACTGTCCCCACTGACCTGACTCTGTGGTACAATGCATGCTTCGAGCAGCCATTCGCCATTATGATGTGCCTATTCATGGTTTCACCACCCTTCAACCACTTACCACAATGCTCATGACTGTAACATGTGAACAGTAAACCAGCATCACCATTTCTGAGATTCTCATTTCCAGGCACTAAGGCATAGCACTCTGCCCTTCTCTGAGTCATTTATACCAGTGAATTTCCAACTTGGAATGTAGTCTCATCACTGGAATGACTACCGACTTGTCTCTGCTTCACTTACATCCTCTCTTTACCATGCTACATGTGTGTAATTTCACCAGGTGTGTGTATGTGTGTCTGTGTGTTCATGTGTGTGTGTGTGTGTGTGTGTGTGTGTGTGTGTGTGTGTGTGTGTGTGTGTGTGTGTGTGTGTGTGTGTGAAAGGCTGTGTTCTTGAAGGCTTATTCTGAAATCCAACTTCTGGTTGACCTTGGGTCTTTTTGTTTCATTCAGGCAATTCTGATATTAACAGTGCAGGTTATTACAAAATGTTCTGCATATAGTTTTGTCCCATTTACTTTGTATTCCTGTTGTAGGTTTTCACAGTGTGCAACTAGATGTTAAGGAGCTTATGATGAAAATGCTGATGAAGGGTGGCAGCTACTAAAGAAAAGAAAATTAATTGTTTGTTAAAATAATTCTAGGAAAATGTAACTACCATCCAATGTGTGCAGAATTTACATGCTTCACAGTGGCAGTATGGACTCAAGTTTTACTCTGCAGTTTTTATGGTTTCCTAATACTTACATAAAATTAAGAATATATTTAATTTTTTATTTAACCTGAGCTGATTAGGGCCAACAGACCCTCTCTTACATCAGAAATTTTTCACATCACAGTTTCTGTAGAAATAACAATTTTAAAATGAAAAATAGTATTAAAATGATTTGAGTGTATAAGGTGGCAATGTGCACAAATAATACTGATTATGAATTAATAATTCCATTTCCAAAGAAAGCAGGAGCAGACACATGTGAATATTACCAAAATATCAGTTTAAGAATTCCTTACAGAAGAATCAGAAAACTGACAGAAGCCAACCACAGGGAAGGTCAGTTTAGATACTGAAGAAACATAGGAACATGTGAGACAATATTGAGGCTATAACTTCTCTTAGAAGATAGGTTAAGGAAAGGTAAACATAGTTATACCAGTTGTAGAATTACAGAAAGCATTTGGCAGTGCTGACTGGAATACTCGCTTCGAAATTCTGAAGGCAGCAGGAGTAAAATACAGGGAGAAAAAGACTATTTACAACTTGTACAATAACCAGACAGCAGTTATAATAATTGAAGGGCGTGAAGGCATGAAAAGAAAACTATCGTTGAGAAGGGAGTGAGGCAGCATTTCAGTCTGCACACTGAGCAAGCAGTAAAGGAAACTAAATTGGAGTAGGAATTAGATTTCAGAAGACATTGTAATTCTGTCAGAGGCAGCAAAGAATTAGCAAGAGCTGTTGAATGGAATAGACTGTGTCTTGAAAGGAGGGTTAAGACGAATGTCAACAAAAGCAAAAGAATGATAACTGAGTGTAACTGAATTAGATCACATGATGCTGAGGGAATTAGATTAGGAAATGAGACAGTTAAAGTAGTAGATGAGTTTTGCTATTTGGACATCAATGTAACTGCTGATGGGCAAAGTAGAAAGGATTTAAAATGTAGACCGGCAATTGGAGAAAAAGTATTTCTGAAGAAGATAAATTTTTTATCGTTGAATATAAATGTAAGTGTTAAGAAATCTTTTCAGAAGATGACTTTCTGGAGTGTAGCAATGTAAGAAATGGAACATGGATGATAAATAGTTAAGAAAAGAAGATAATAGAAGCTTCTGAAATGTGTTGCTACAGAAGAATGCTGAAGATTAGACAAATAGATCATGTAACTAATGAGGAGGTTCTGAAGAGGATTGGAGAGAAAAGGAGTGTGTGGCACAACGTAACTAGAAGGAGTGACTGGTTCATCGGGCACATTCTGAGACATCAAGGGATCACAAGTTTAGTATTGCAGGGAAGTACGCGGGACAAGAATCGTAGAGAGAGACCAGAGACAGTTAGCAGATTCAGAAGGGTGTAGGTTGCAGTAGTTATTCAGAGATGAAGAGGCTTGGACAGAATAGAGTAGGATGGAGAGCCGCATCGAACCAGTCTTCAGACTGAAGATCAAGCAACAGCATGATTAATAATGTTAATCCTGGCAATACTTGTACTACTGCAGCTGCTGCCACATATAGCTATAATAGTAATAATAGTAATAGTAATAGAGGTAATAATAATAATGACCATAGTAACAATAGTGATAGTGACAGATATACAAAGAATTTATTGGTGTGCAAGATAGATGTTTACTGGTAAAGCAAGTTTTGAGGAAAGGAAATTTAAGGAGACTGCATCAGCTTGGAATACTGGGAAAAGAAGATCTGATTGGAAAGAAGGATGTACAAGGGTAATGAGTGCATACATGCTTCTGCCATGTTGTTCAGATAAGAGCTTTAAGGTTGAGAAGAGATACGAGGGACAGTGTTTGCTGATAACGCAATAGAGAAGACACAAGGTATGGAAATCCCTGCACTTTTCTGTACACAGCTAGGGTAACTGTGCATATGTTGGTGATGTACGATCAAGGAGTCATACATCACAGGTATAGCAGAAACAGGTGTTCACAACCAGTTCTAGGCACCATGAGCTTCCCTGAGAAAGGCCTTGTAGGATAACATTGATGTAATCAATAATTGGAAGTATAAGTGATTATACAAATATCTTTGCAGGCCAAGAGGGGAAGTGATTAGATGAGTTTCTTTGCAGGTCATAAGGGGAAAGCTTTTTGTGTTCTTACAGGGCATAGAGAGATGCTGATGCCTTGTTGTACACTGCAGTTACGTGCTCAGTACAATTAAGATTTTCATCTATTATTACTCCTAGACCCTTTTCTGAAAGAGAAAAGTTGATATTTGTCCAGTTTAGGGTTAAAGAAGGTGGAAATTTATAATATTTGAGGCTAATGGGTACTGCTTGGATTTTGGATGGGTTGATGTTTAACACTATATCCTGTGTCCATTTCAATAGTGTATGCAGGTGAGTACTGAGATTCTTGATAGCTGCCTTCAGCATGATTAGTTTTGCCCTTATATACAACAAAATAGACTAATGTCATGCAGCTTAATTAGCTATTTATGTATTTTTTTTTACATTTGTCCAGTGCGTACAACTTAAGAGGTCCCCAGAATGTCAGAATAGGAAAATATATAATCTGCAGCTGACTGAGCCTGAGACTTAGATCTTTGGGAAATTATAATTTCAACAATGCATGTTTGTATGGCCCTAATGTCAGCAGTGACTTGTAACAAATAATGCAGAAGAAAGTGGCTTTATGATAAGAGCATATTTTAAGGCAACTGTATGCCTGCTGTGGTGAGCCCTTAACTTGTACGAATATTTGAAAATTTGAAAAGCTGAGTGATGATAAATAAGTACCCAAACTCACTCAAATGACTATAGACTTTCATACCAGTTATATTCTTGTTAATGAGGGTGAGATTCATATGGTAGGAAAATTTGTGTACATACCAGTTCATGAAATTTGTCAACTTAAAGTAATTAAATTAGCTACTTTTCTTGTATCATACAAGAATATTGTCTGTTTGATGCTTGATGTGTACTTCTCTGGATTCTTGATGTACTAAGTTTGTCCCCCAAGATAAAATACATAAATAAAATGTACATTTAAGCAAAAACATGGTTCTTATACTGTGTGAAACGGCGACACTTGGCATTGTTCTGAGCTCACTCATTTTTCTGAGCTTACCACAACCAAATACTATGCATTCTCTGGAGGCACATAGGTCATACACTAAGATGACAAAGGTCGTAGGATACCTCCTAATATCACAATGAACTTCCTTTTGCCCACTACGATCGCAGGTTCAAATCCTGCCTCGGCCATGGATGTGTGTGATGTCCTTAGGTTAGTTAGGTTTAAGTATTTCTAAGTACTAGGGGACTGATGACCTCAGAAGTTGAGTCCCATAGTGCTCAGAGCAGTTTGAACCATTTTCCTTTTGCCTGGCATAGTGCAGCAACTCAACGTGGCATGAACTCAGCAAGTAGTTAGAAGTCCCCTACAGAAATACTGAGCTGCACTGCATCTACAGTCATTGTTGATGCATTGTTGTCAGTGCAGGATGTTGTACACAAACTGACCTCTCAATTATGTCCCATAATGATCAGTGGGATTCGTTTCGGGCAGTCTAGGTGGCTACATTATTTGCTTGAGTGTCCTGAATGTTCTTAAAGCAAATCATGAACTAACATGGCCCAGTGACATTACATCATTGTTTGTGAACTAGAAGTCCACAAAAGGTTGAAAATGATCTTCAGGTAGCTTAAGAAACCATTTCCAGTCAATGATCCATTCAGTTGGACCAGAGGGCCCAGTCGTTTCCCTGTTCACAGCCCACATCATTATGAAACCACCACCATGTTGGACAGTACCTCTCTGACACTTTGGGTCTATGGTTTCGTAGAGTCTGCACCACACTTGAACCCTACCATCACCTTTTTACCCGCTGAAATTGGGACTTATCTGACCAGGCCATAGTTTTCCAGTCATCTAGGGTCCAACCAATAAGGTCACAAACTCAAGAGAGGCACTGCAGATGTCATGCTGTTAGCAAAGTACTAACATCTGTTTTCTGTTGCCATAGCCAATTAACTCCAAATTTCATCACACTGTCCTAACATATATGTTGACCATAATCCCAGATTGATTTTTGCTATTAATTCACACAGTGTTACTTGTCTGTTAGTACTGACAACTCTATGAAAATGGCACTGCTCTCAGTCATTAAGTGTAGGTCATTGGCCACTGCAATGTCTGTGGTGAGAGGTACTGCCTGAAATGTGGTATTCTTGCCACATTCTTAACACTGTGAATCTCAGAATATTGAATTCCCTAATGATTTCCGAAATGGAATGTCCCTTGCATCTAGATTCAACTACTGTTCATGTTCTGAGTCTGTCAATTCCTGTCACACAGCCACAATCATGTCAGACACCTTTTCACACGAATCACCTGAGTGCTAATGACAGCCCCACCAATGCACTGCCCTTTTATATCTTGTGTTCACCATACTGCCACCCTCTGTATATATGCATATTGTTATTCTATGACTTGTGGCACCTCAGTGCAACAGTTGGGGACAATGCCTGAAAACTATGCACTTTCTTTTTGACAAAACAACATTGTTGTTACGGTCCTCAGTCCCAGTTCCCCATGATAATAGGCTAATCTGACCCATGGCCACCAACAGCTTTGCATAAAGACTGCAACTTACACCTATCTGAACATGCTATCTGTATCCAAGCCTTCGACTCCCTCTACAATATTTACCCCCACTACACTTCCCTCCATTTCCAGCACCAACTTGACAGTTCGTGTTGCCTCAGGATAGACAATGTCATCACCTTCAAAATACTCACCTTTAAACATAATACAATTGGTGAATCAATTACTGAAAAGATTTCTTATATCAATCTGCAATGATCAATGATAACTCTTTTCTCATTTTTCCTGACCATCTATGTCATCAAATCATCATCCTTTAAGGGACTGAAACCAAAGCATCACCAGTAATGATGTTAGAGATAAAATCTGGATCTGCTAGGAGCTACCCTTCCAGAATACAGCATCCTTCCACTCGGTGCTCTTTTTTACTGCTACTCACAACATAAGGAAAAAATTTTGTGTCAATGCTCCTTTGTTCGCATATCATCTGTAAAATTTGTTGAACCTAGTTTCAAGACAATGTAGTCTGGTCAGTCAGAACATGAGGCAAAAATCTGACATCAGTGCTTCCTGTTGCCAAGTCAGCTGTTAAATTTTCTGAACCAAGTTCCAAGACAACCCAGTTAAGTCTGGTATGTGTTCAGTGGTCCTTTGTCAGTCTTCAGATACAAGTTCACGAATTTTCTAAACATGTTCATCAGTTCAGGCAGTTACCAGATGTCCAAAATGAAGTTTGTCATCAGTTGACATGTTGCCTTTTTTGTAGTGAGAAAACCAGTTGTACACTGGGCTTTTACCATAGCATCATACCGTTTTCAATGTCACGACAGTTTCTGAGGCATTTTTATCAGATAGGCAGCACAATTTCACAGCCTTGTGCTGTTCAGAGACACACACCAACCCAAAAAAACAAGGAGACAGCAAAACAGCTGTAGCAAAAAATACACAATATTTTTAATTATTTATTGGGTACATGGGACCATGTGAACCAAAGCTACTTGGACATATAATGAGTCAGAAAGTATTTTTCAGAACACTGATTAGAAAATTTATTAACACAAAATTAAAGAAAAAATGAAACATGAAAAATACTGAAAAGAGATTATAAAAATGAGTAAGAAAAGCTCTCAACTATTATGAGGAACTCCTGACCAGTATAGAAACAGTGTGCCATATGGAAACCTTTAAAAACAAATCTGAATTCTTGAGGTTCTAACAGTTCTGTCCTTAGAGTCCAGTCAACAAGAAAATTTTAAAATGATATCATCTAAGTTTTCAGATTTCTTTGTCAGAACTATCTCACATGTAAATGTATAACAGTTTGAGGTGTGAAATGGCACTGAGAACAGCAGTTCCAATTTTGATGTTGATTTATCCATAAACAACTGTAATACTCTTGATTATTCAAAGAATTCGCAGCTCAGCTCATTGTAAAAATATATTTTGGTATATGACTCTTTAGGAGAGCCATATTTGTAGAGCTTCAGTGAAGATATTAATTTTAAGCTGAAAAATCATCATACTTTATTGTCATGTCTAACTTTTCCAATGATTAACTTCATGTTTTAAATTTTTAGGAATTTGATAGAGTCACTTTTAAACAGATGTTGATTCCATAAAACATGAGATTTCATTGCTTGCCATAGTTGTAGAATTGTAAAAAAATGACATGCATGTTACACACATTGTTCACAGTGACCAATCCAACAAGTAAAACTTGACTCCATCTTACATGAAAGCTTCCAGGACCATCATATTTCAGTGCTGATGCTGAGCACCAATGTTATTTCATTCTGGAAACCAATGATATGTTTACACTGAAAGCCTCAAGTAACATCTACCAAAACAATAGTTTTCAAGACATAAAAAATTTCGAAATAAATTAATCATATATTTTAACACTTAATTTTGGAAAGCGATTTTCTTGACCAAGTAATGCAGAATGCTGAAATGTTTGCCAGTTACCAATGAAAGAAAAACTGGAAATTTATGGACCATTAGCGTTCTTAAAAGCCACAGATAAAAATGGATTTCCAAAATATTACAGAATATATGGAAAAGAATTAAATTGCAGATAATGCTCCCAAACAATATATCACCCCCAAAGGCTTCATTTATGAACTCTAGATTTGCAGTTTTTGAAAAATCATAGTTGAAACACAGATAGAATTGTAGATTTCATTAATCAGAATATGTATCACAATTTACTCAGTAGTAAATTGTGATACATATTCTGATTCTGTGATATAGATGCACTATAAGGTTTAACACTCAATTTTTATTTTTAGTTCTGCAGGAAGCCTGTCAAAAACAAACCCTGCTGAGTAGTGCACACATTGCCACCTGGTGCTTGAGGATGTGTTATCCGAGTGCATATCATTTTGCTGTCTAGTGCTTACTATGAATCTTGCATTTTCTTTTTAATGAGACAATATTGTCAACAGCAAGTCCCACAATAGAATATATGTACAGGGATCTCAGAGACACCTGAATAATGGCCTACACGAAGTTTGTAAACTGATGCTGTAGATCAGGCAGACCACCCTTTTCTGGGACGAGAATATTCTTCATGAATTCACAGTCACCAAAAAACATAACACCATGCGAGATAATAGAGTTAAAGTAAGCAAAGTAAACAAGCCTCCTTGTTTCAGTGTCAGAGAAAGTGGAGATCATTCTTAGAATGAATATAGGAGCATTAAGTTTCTGCAAAAAATCTTGAATGTGATACTTACAGGAAAGTCTTCCACACTTTCAGTCCTAAGAGTTTAAAATTGTCAGCTTCACAGACAGTGTGATCATAATGGGACATAAAATTTCACTTTTACAAGAGTTCCATTCAAACTATTTTCATTGCATCATGTTGCAGTTATGCATTACTGTGTTCTCTGAAACCCATATGATGTTGCTGTCTACCCTTTTAGGTAGATCATTTGTATTGTTGTTGTTGTTGTTGTGGTCTTCAGTCCTGAGACTGGTTTGATGCAGCTCTCCATGCTACTCTATCCTGTGCAAGCTTCTTCATCTCCCAGTACCTACTGCAACCTACATCCTTCTGAATCTGCTTAGTGTATTGATCTCTTGGTCTCCCTCTACGATTTTTACCCTCCACGCTGCCCTCCAATGCTAAATTTGTGATCCCTCGATGCCTCAGAACATGTCCTACCAACCGATCCCTTCTTCTAGTCAAGTTGTGCCACAAACTTCTCTTCTCCCCAATCCTATTCAATACCTCCTCATTAGTTACGTGATCTACCCAACTTATCTTCAGCATTCTTCTGTAGCACCACATTTCCAAAGCTTCTATTCTCTTCTTGTCCAAACTATTTATAGTCCATGTCTCACTTCCATACGTGGCTACACTCCATACAAATACTTTCAGAAACGACTTCCTGACACCTAAATCTATATTCGATGTTAACAAATTTCTCTTCTTCAGAAACGCTTTCCTTGCCATTGCCAGTCTACATTTTATATCCTCTCTACTTCGACCATCATCGGTTATTTTACTCCCTAAATAGCAAAACTCCTTTACTACTTTAAGTGTCTCATTTCCTAAACTAATTCCCTCAGCATCACCCGACTTAATTTGACTACATTCCATTATCCTCGTTTTGCTTTTGTTGATGTTCATCTTATATCCTCCTTTCAAGACACTGTCCATTCCGTTCAACTGCTCTTCCAAGTCCTATGCTGTCTCTGACAGAATTACAATGTCATCGGCGAACCTCAAAGTTTTTACTTCTTCTCCATGAATTTTAATACCTACTCCGAATTTTTCTTTTGTTTCCTTTACTGCTTGCTCAATATACAGATTGAATAACATCGGGGAGAGGCTACAACCCTGTCTCACTCCTTTCCCAACCACTGCTTCCCTTTCATGCCCCTCGACTCTTATAACTGCCATCTGGTTTCTGTACAAATTGTAAATAGCCTTTCGCTCCCTGTATTTTACCCCTGCCACCTTCAGAATTTGAAAGAGAGTATTCCAGTCAACATTGTCAAAAACTTTCTCTAAGTCTACAAATGCTAGAAACGTAGGTTTGCCTTTTCTTAATCTTTCTTCCAAGATAAGTCGTAAGGTCAGTATTGCCTCACGTGTTCCAACATTTCTACGGAATCCAAACTGATCTTCCCCGAGGTCGGCTTCTACCTGTTTTTCCATTCGTCTGTAAAGAATTCGCGTTAGTATTTTGCAGCTGTGACTTATTAAACTGATAGTTCGGTAACTTTCACATCTGTCAACACCTGCTTTCTTTGGGATTGGAATTATTATATTCCTCTTAAAGTCTGAGGGTATTTCGCCTGTCTCATACATCGTGCTCACCAGATGGTAGAGTTTTGTCATGACTGGCTCTCCTGAGGCCATCAGTAGTTCTAATGGAATGTTGTCTACTCCCGGGGCCTTGTTTTGACTCAGGTCTTTCAGTGCTCTGTCAAACGCTTCACGCAGTATCATACCTCCCATTTCATCTTCATCTACATCCTCTTCCATTTCCATAATATTATCCTCAAGTACATCGCCCTTGTATAGACCCTCTATATACTCCTTCCACCTTTCTGCTTTCCCTTCTTTGCTTAGAACTGGGTTGCCATCTGAGCTCTTGATATTCATACAAGTGGTTCTCTTCTCTCCAAAGGTCTCTTTAATTTTCCTGTAGGCAGTATCTATCTTACCCCTAGTGAGACAAGCCTCTACATCCTTACATTTGTCCTCTAGCCATCCCTGCTTAGCCATTTTGCACTTCCTGTCGATCTCATTTTTGAGACGTTTATATTCCTTTTTGCCTGCTTCATTTACTGCATTTTTATATTTTCTCCTTTCATCAATTAAATTCAATATTTCTTCTGTTACCCAAGGATTTCTATTAGCCCGCGTCTTTTTACCTACTTGATCGTCTGCTGCCTTCACCACTTCATCCCTCAGAGCTACCCATTCTTCTTCTACTGTATTTCTTTCCCCCATTCCTGTCAATTGTTCCCTAATGCTCTCCCTGAAACTCGCTACAACCTCTGGTTCTTTCAGTTTATCCAGGTCCCATCTCCTTAAATTCCCACCTTTTTGCAGTTTCTTCAGTTTCAATCTGCAATTCATAACCAATAGATTGTGGTCAGAATCTACATCTGCCCCAGGAAATGTCTTACAATTTAAAACCTGGTTCCTAAATCTCTGTCTTACCATTATATAATCTATCTGAAACCTGTCAGTATCTCCAGGCTTCTTCCATGTATACAGCCTCCTTTCATGATTCTTGAACCAAGTGTTAACTATGATTAAGTTATGCTCTGTGCAAAATTCTACAAGGCGGCTTCCTCTTTCATTCCTTCCCCCCAATCCATATTCACCTACTATGTTTCCTTCTCTCCCTTTTCCTACTGACGAATTCCAGTCACCCATGACTATTAAATTTTCGTCTCCCTTCACTACCTGAATAATTTCTTTTATCTCGTCATACATTTCATCTATTTCTTCATCATCTGCAGAGCTAGTCGGCATATAAACTTGTACTACCGTAGTAGGCATGGGCTTTGTGTCTAATCATTTGTATTAAGTTCCACATATTCCACAACAACACTTGCGCCATCTGAAAAGGGAACAATTTTTATGTCACCTGTTTGTTTAGTGGCAGATCACTGATTTAAATCAAGGAAAGCAACAGGCCCAGAATGCAACTTTATGGTACCCCCACTTCACATGGCTGCAATCAGATTCAAAACTCTTCTCTATTTGTTGACACTGGATGACAACTTTCTGCTTCCTATTTCCAGATATGAGGTGGACAACAGTTGAGCTGCTTCTCTAATCCCATGAAATTGTTACTTAGATAAACGTATTGTATGGTTTACACAATCAGATGCTTTTGTTAAATCAAATTAAATACCTACTGTCCTCAACTTAAGATTTAGCTATGCTTGTGTCACTCATACAGAAGAAGAAACTGCATTTTTCTATGTATACTCCTTTTCCTGAAGCCAAATGAGAGTCTGATGGCAAATTATGTGTACTCTGTCGAGATGTGCCACTAGTCTCCCATATTGCTTAATGAAAAACTTTTGGAAACACTGGTAACAAAGAAAGTGGACGGTAATTATGTACATTATCTCTTTCACACTTTTTATAAAAAGGTTTTAGCAGAGCTATAATACAGTGTTCTGAATTTCAAACCTACTTTTGAAATTTTGTTATACCTCCTAGAGTATTTACTATGTAATGATGTCTTTACACTGATCATGATTGACAGCCATTCAAAATTAAATCAAAATAAATTTGTTAAATGTGAATAATCTGGTGTCACCTGTACTTGGTTTCAATGCTCTACCTGTCGGTTGTTGTTGTTGTTATGGTCTTCAGTCCTGAGACTGGTTTGATGCAGCTCTCCATGCTACTCTATCCTGTGCAAGCTTCTTTATCTCCCAGTACCTATTGCAACCTACATCCTTCTGAATCTGCTTAGTGTATTCATCTCTTGGTCTCCCCCTACGATTTTTACCCTCCACGCTGCCCTCCAATACTAAATTGGTGATCCCTTGATGCCTCAGAACATGTCCTACCAACCGATCCCTTCTTCTGTTCAAGTTGTTCCACAAACTTCTCTTCTCCCCAATCCTATTCAATACTTCCTCATTAGTTATGTGATCTACCCATCTAATCTTCAGCATTCTTCTGTAGCACCACATTTCGAAAGCTTCTATTCTCTTCTTGTCCAAACTATTTACCGTCCATGTTTCACTTTGTGATATTATTGGATTTCAGACATTTTGCATATGACAAAAGTACAGCCATCGAGCTGTGGTTTGTAATGATACTAAGCATGACAACGCGAGAGTAAAGAAACGAAATCTGTTTATAACGTGCGCCTATACCAAGACGCGCGGCCAGCGTTTAAAAGGTACTTTTAAACACTATGACTCGCTGGGCGCAGATATTTAAAATCATTGCCGCAGCGCTTGATAGCAAGAAGCTGCGAAACAGAAGAAAGAACAATTTATCATTTGTTAGGAAAATTCTAGAGTCTTTTATAGTTAGTTGTACTTCTGGTCGCCGATATGTTAACATGTACTTCATTACCTTTTATGTTTGGTTGCCGACTTGTTAAGACGTGTTGTGTAGCACCGCTACAAGTTATATTTCTTTTGGTGTGAAAAACCACGTTATCACCAAGAAAACAAAAACGCTTTTGTAAACTTTGTGACGATAAAAAATACTTACGCGCACGCCAGGACATTTAATTTTTACAAAATATCACACATACAGTAGCAGCGATTGTTGGACTGCTCCATGTATGAGAAAAACATAAAAATGTAAGTTTTGTATACATTGTAAATTTGTTAATGTTTATAGTTTTAACGCCTTTGTTCTTTACGAATATATTGATGCTTCACTATACAGAAAATCTATGCTTATTCTTTTCTTTAAATCAACCACAAATAATGTTTATGTTTAAATGAACTTTGTTACAGGTTCGCTCTTTATCGCGGTGTCTCAATTGTATTTAGGAGACCATTAATGTGTTCAGTTTCCGATCTGACAACTTTTTTTACAAAATTTTACTGTTTTGCATTTTTTTTTATTATTCAAATAGGTCCCTTAGGTAATTTCATTGAAGAGTCTGATTGCGTGAAAGCAATCCGGGTTAAGAGGTCATTTGAGAAACTATTTTCACGCAATCAATCCGTACGTCTCCTAAACACAATCGAGAACCGACGCATCGTCGATCATTCATTAAATTTTCTCTCTTTCCAAGTCGTACCAAAAAACGGCCAAGGAGAACTGCCGTGAGTACGCAATCTAGTGTTAAAAGGTTGCATTCTTTATCTTGTCGGCAAGCATTGCCATGAATTATCATCATCAATGTTACATTTGGTTAAATAAGAAAAGCCAACAAACAAAAAACCTTTTAACGCTAGATGTGGCGCCCGAACAGGGACCTAACTAAAAAACTAATTTGTTCTTTTTATTTTCATGCTACCATCTGGAGAAAATTGGAAGCCAAAACCAGTGATAAATAAAGGACGCATATGCAGAAAATCGCAGCAAGAATCCACAACAGCAATAAATAGCAGCGCGCAAGACAACTAATGTGAGTACGATGTTTCATTACGTTTGAAGCTTTGCGTACCGAGCATTCAGTCGGCTCGTGACATTCACTCTCTACGCTTTTTTCCTTTTCCTCAAGCAATTTAGTTTCCAAATTTCTGTTTCCTTTTGCTATTAGATCCGCCTCTATCACATCATTTCGCTTACAATAGTTAGAAATAGTTAGCAAGAATTTCCATTGTTGTGCATTTTAGTGAATCACAATGGCCGCTATCTGTGCCAGTTTCAGTGCTCTATAAGTGTTTTTCATTTATTTTATCTCTCTCGTTGCCATATTGGCATTTTCGTGTGTCAGAGTTTCAAATGTTTATAACGCGCAAGCAATATCTGTGAAATCAGGACGCGAAATCCTTGGCGCACCTGACAAGTGAAAATCATAAATTAAAAAAAAAAATTATCTTTTCTAGCTCGTGCAGTGTAACTACTTTAAATTTACGATGGCTGATGAGCAACCAAGGCAACTTAGACCGCGCGCGGGTGTAAACAAACCTGAATCTCGTAGTGAGGGAACAACACAGGACGAAGCGACACGTGAGCTGTCGGTGCCACAGACTGCGTCGCAGTCACGTGAATGCTCGCTGTCAGATATACTAAAATTGTTTGCTGATATGAAAACCAGATTTGAAGCAAACATGGGTAATCTTGACACTCGAATGGCACAGTTAACAAACCAAAGTGACAATCTTGGAACGCAAATCAGTCAGTTAACAAACCAAAGTGATAATCTTGGAACGCAAATCAGTCAGTTAACAAACCAAAGTGACAATCTTGGAACGCAAATCAGTCAGTTAACAAACCAAAGTGACAATCTTGGAACGCAAATCAGTCAGTTAGCAAATCAAAGTGACAGCAGGTTCAACAGTTTAGAATCAAGGGTAGAGGACACTCAAGTGCGAATGAACAATATAAATTCTGTTATTACCGACATCCAAGCACAAATCAAAAAATCGAATGACACCATGGAGGAAAAAATTAAAGCCATTACCACTGCTTACGCAAGCGAGCTAAACGCAAGCGTACACGCAAAAATTGATAGTGTTCTTTCGATGGTGGAATCCGCCGAGACCAATATTGGTAGCAAGTTCATAGATATGCAGGCCCAAATAGATGTGTGTAAATCAACTGCGAGTGACTCTTTGAAACATTACAGTGATGTTTCAAAGAGAGTAAGCCAATTGACAGAAAGTGTCAACCACGTTGGCGAGCGAGTCGAAGACCTTGCTCAGCAAATATCCGATGTCAATATTGACAAAAAGATCGCAGATGTCAATACCGGTATAAGCAATACACTTAATAGGGAATTTGAAGAGTGGATGCAATCCAAAGAACAGTACATTGTCAGCAAGGTACACGCTGAACTAAAGGGTACGGTTAAATCTGCTACAGCAGAAATCTTAACCGCTCCCGGTACTTCTGGTGACACTTTAACCAGTGAATTAGGTGAAATCAGACGAGCATTTAGCCACGATCTTCCGGAATGGAAACGTCAGCTAAGCAATGATATAGATCAACTAAAACGACAAGTTACGGAATTGCGAGGTGACAATCAAAGTGAGTATTCGCTACCGCCAGAACACGATAATCATCAATATCCCGAGTGTCAGGTACAATTCTCACCAACAGTAAATAATACGCGTGGCGAAACTTCTACGTCACGTAGTCATGCCGATCAACTAACACTCGTTGAACTAATGCGAGACGAGAGTGTGCTAAAACACAGAGTTTTTCAGCCTTTTATACCTGAAAAACGAAATATACATCCCATGGTATTTCTAAAATCATTCACAGGTGCTTTTCCGGAATCATGGAACGACAGGCAGCGGATACAGTTCATCTTAGGCTATGTACACGGTGAAGGATCAATTTGGGGTACAGAAATAATAGACAAATGTCACACCTATGCAGATTTTGAAAAGCATTTTTTGAATAAATTCTGGAGTTCAGGTATACAACAAAGACTCCGAAAGGAGGTTTACAACGCCGAACCTTTCAACACCAAAGGAGGAGGCTTGAGACGTTATTTTGAAAAATATCTACGTAAAATTCAGTATTGGGACACGCCCATTTCAACCAAAGATGTAATCATGATCTTAAAGTCAAAACTTCCTGTGTCAATAAGAGAAAAACTAGTTAATGTGAGTGAAGAAGACCTAGAAGCCTTTCTTTCTGTTCTTGACAATTTGGATATGATCTATGAGGATGTGCGTGCGAGCGCGCGGAATAATTATAATGATGGACCGCCCGCTCCGCAGCAGCACATAACAAACTGTGTCAAGGGAATGTCGTACCAACATAACACGGGACAACCAAACGCTCACCCTTACGGCAATCATACCAGTTTCAACCGCCGTAATGGAAAACAATATAACAAACATCCACACCAGAATAGGTACAATCCGATTTATCAAAACACACAGCAACAATACGGTAATTCACCGATAAATCACAACGGTAATTACCAGTACCAGAACAACAAGACGAATAATGGAAATCGTCACAAGGGAAAGAAATGGAACAATTATATCAGACCACAACAGTACAGTCAGCCGAGTCACTTCACTCCCTCTCAGCAAATAAATTTTTCACAGCCGAAAAATGCGACATTTTCTCACCAACCCAACCAACATTTCAGGAACAATAGTCAGGACAATTCGTCGGATGCTTTTCCTGACACAGCCGGTTATAATAGCCAAGGAAATAAGACTATTTTTTACACACAGGCGAACCAAGCACCAAACGCGATGTCAAATAACACGCAATCAACAGATGCACAAGTCGTATGGGATACGAACGCAAATTTTCGACCTGGTAGGTCGCAAAATACTAGTCAAATAAAAATAACTGACATTTCAGCTCCACCCCAGTCGGAAAACCATTAGCAGCTTCTTTATGCCTCCACGGGGAAGCTGCGGAACCAATAAGCTCTCATATCTTTAACAACTCATGCCAACCTAAGAAAAAAGGCGTATGACAAACACAGTAGCAAAGTCTTATCGTATCGTATAAATGAACGAGTGCTATTAAAGACCCACTTCAAACCATCTTTGATTCATCATAAGAATCGCAAGTGGCAGCACTTGTATGAAGGACCATATATTATCTTAAGAAAGCCGCACATTGGTTGCTATCTATTAGCTGACCCTGTATCTGGACGAATAAAAGGATTGTTTCATCACGCAGACTTGAAGAAATACCGAGTCAACCATTGAAAATATCTGTTAAGTTAAGCTGCTAAAAGAAAATATACACACACACTATAAGTTGTCATACTATGTGTGAAGTACCAACGTATGTAAGAGTAGTGCACAGGACTAACACCCTGTCGACCTGCCACAACAAGATAAGTAATTTATATGAGCACCTTAAGTAAAACACATTTATTGTAGGAGAGCAAGATTTGCCTTAGATGTAAGTTAGTTTTAAGTTAATTGAGCCATGAACGGCCACAGCCGAAAGAGCTGACAAATAAATATTATAGTAGGGACGTGCTAAGTGCCACCTGCTATCACTAGTTTTAAGTATAGCAAAGCTCTCTCCTCTTGAATGAAATAAATTAAAATGATCATTCAGACCAGAATGATTGCTCGTAGGTAAAAATAAATAAATAAATAAATAAAAATTATCAAGGTCGCTTACTCTAATGAGGTAAATGTTATGTTATGCATAAGGAGTGTGTGACAACAAATTTTATGAGACCACCTATGAAACGCAGCAGGCAAAAAGCAGCAGCTTAGCATATAAGAATCAAGTAATCAATAACGATCCAGGTAGCAGGAAAGAAGTGCGCAACTCAATCATTTTATTATAATACGGAGAAAACCGTATACGCTCATAACAATTTTACGGCACAGTACAGCTGAAATACAAAGATCATTTATAAATAAATTAGTTTAATACTAGAAATATCTATTTCAGGTCCTCGAGATACGACGATTTTTTTTTAAAACAATTTTACGATACATGGAACAGAAGATAGTTAACAGACACAGTTCACTGCTAATGCATGGTTTAAGTAATTTTAGATATGCATAGAAAATAGTTTAGAGAGCTGGATCAGACGACACTGAAACTACTGTATCGATTTAATTATACTATTTGTCATGAAAAACTAAGGTGATAATAATTTATGTTAAGCTCATCATATCATACGTCATTAACACTGTGTCTTCAAATCTCTTCACTCCATAAAAGTCTTTTGTGTTTTCCTCTAACCAGTATCCTTACCATCCTACCTTATCCAGTAGAGAAGTGAATTTTACGAGCTGGTTGCATGATTGATACATACAGGCTATACGAATGGATAGTCGTGACACATTGGTTGTCGACGGGCTATGCTTATTCTCCGCAAATTGCGAGTTCAATTAAGATTTGTTATGTGCAATTGCACGACAGGGAACACCAAGCTTCCCAATTACCCTAATGGTAGTTTGAACACGAACTGTTCATCACGTAAACGAAGCCACATTGACTATGTCTTCAAACTAACGACGTAATAGAGAGAAAATAAAAGAGCTGAACTTGCGAAAAGACTAACTACTGTAAAAAGAAAAGAATAACAAGATTTCGAACAAAGTGTAAACCTAAAGTGCCTTGGAAGCACAAACTACGAACAAGAGACACGCTTTTCGTCAGGCCTTGTAGTCACAGAGACTAAATATTTCTTTGTAAATAATTTTTAGACATGATATGTATACTAAATGTTAACTGTACTTTGTAGTAATAATGCAGTCAGTAATAAATGGACACGTATGTGCTGCTGCGTTTGAACCGACTATAGACAAGTAATTAATGGACACGTATAAAAGTGGTGCGTGTGAACCTTAACATGACGACCAAATAAATGTTAACACGAATTAATAATAACGTGTGAACTGAAAAGGTGATAACTCCAAGGACACGCGTGAAGTACCGCGTGTGAAGTAATGTTATAAGTACTTGTACCACGAAACCACGATGTAGAAAGCCGAAGAGTGAAAGTGAATAAGTGTTGTACTTACCACAAACGGTACTGTACGCCTTTCCACGGACACATTCTTCGAAACAGCTGCGGGAGTCGCCGCATCTGGCTGCTTCCGTAATCCAGTCGATGAAGAACTGTGTAAAAACTCACACCACGGCTAGTAGACACCTAATGCTCTGCTTCTCGCAGAATACTGCTGCTAGCGTTGTGGAACTGTCAAGTTATTATCACGTGATTGTGACCAACGGACGTAACACTGTGTACGCTGAGCGCTCAACAATCAATTTCTCTTTGCACAACGAGCGCGAATGCCAAATGTGTTTGAAATACATTCAAAATAAAATATGATAAAGCAATGAATTAAGCACTCATGTACCTTGTGAAATTATAAGGACACTAATCGGAAGAGTCTTAAGCTCGATTTTCACAATTGCTACCGAATTCACTGACCAGGCCGAGTAATGACGAAAACGTGTCGAACCAAGTAAAACCAGAAAAATAGATAAATATGAGAACTAAGCATTCCTAAGAGAATGAGACCTTATGTACATAAACAATTGTTATCCTTACCTTAACCCAATTTTCTTTTAGACTAAGTTATTAGTAAGTAAGCACATTCTAATACAGATTTTTTTTCTGTATTTTTCATGTACGAAAACATAAATGGAAGCACGGACAAGTGTCAAGTGAAATAGAGACCGCCACCATACGGCTCAACATGTTGCAGAACCAGTCTTCCAGTTCCTGACCCACGACGTATTTCCAACGCAACATCACACCCCGACAACTACTCCAACTTCCACAGTGAAAGTGATGCCCTACTTTTCTTCCACTGTGAAAGTGTAATCAATTTCCCCACTCAAGTGCAGTGCTATCATTTATACCCGAAGTTCTACCACTCCCAGTGCAACTCATACCTACCCAAGTGTAGTGAAACATTTTTTTTTGCAGGTCATAAAAACCACAAATAAGTAAAGTGCTACGTATTTACTGCAAGAAATCTTCGATGAAACAACGACAAAAATATTCCTGTAGTATGTCACTGTAAAACAAGAATGTCAATTTTTTTGTAACATATTTTTTCCACGAGTGCACACAGCACCCAGACTTCCTGCGAAGTCAAGTAATTTATTTCTTTGTTTTTTTTTATATTTATTATGCCATGTATAATGTATCTATGTATGTGTATCTTTGTCTTAATTTCATTATCTTTTACCGGGAAATGAACATTTGTTATCCTTGTACAATACATTAGAAAGAGCACAGTCCAATTGTCATGCAGTTACCCTATGGACAAATTACTATCAATTTCAGTCGTACGAATATACTTACCTGATACTCTGTATGTTAACCACTTTGCTTGATGTAATGTGTAAAATCTATTGTAAAGAATTTTTGCAAGTAATACTAACTTGTTTCACGAAAGCAATAATATCACGACTACGCGTGAGTCGCGATGATCCTGACGGAGTCATCGCTCCTCACGCGGGAAGCAATGTGATATTATTGGATTTCAGACATTTTGCATATGACAAAAGTACAGCCATCGAGCTGTGGTTTGTAATGATACTAAGCATGACAACGCGAGAGTAAAGAAACGAAATCTGTTTATAACGTGCGCCTATACCAAGACGCGCGGCCAGCGTTTAAAAGGTACTTTTAAACACTATGACTCGCTGGGCGCAGATATTTAAAATCATTGCCGCAGCGCTTGATAGCAAGAAGCTGCGAAACAGAAGAAAGAACAATTTATCATTTGTTAGGAAAATTCTAGAGTCTTTTATAGTTAGTTGTACTTCTGGTCGCCGATATGGTAACATGTACTTCATTACCTTTTATGTTTGGTTGCCGACTTGTTAAGACGTGTTGTGTAGCACCGCTACAAGTTATATTTCTTTTGGTGTGAAAAACCACGTTATCACCAAGAAAACAAAAACGCTTTTGTAAACTTTGTGACGATAAAAAATACTTACGCGCACGCCAGGACATTTAATTTTTACAAAATATCACACATACAGTAGCAGCGATTGTTGGACTGCTCCATGTATGAGAAAAACATAAAAATGTAAGTTTTGTATACATTGTAAATTTGTTAATGTTTATAGTTTAACGCCTTTGTTCTTTACGAATATATTGATGCTTCACTATACAG
Organism: Schistocerca cancellata; assembly: GCF_023864275.1. Taxonomy (NCBI): domain Eukaryota; kingdom Metazoa; phylum Arthropoda; class Insecta; order Orthoptera; family Acrididae; genus Schistocerca; species Schistocerca cancellata. The sequence goes on from NC_064634.1 coordinate 513,892,525, forward strand.
AAAATCTATGCTTATTCTTTTCTTTAAATCAACCACAAATAATGTTTATGTTTAAATGAACTTTGTTACAGGTTCGCTCTTTATCGCGGTGTCTCAATTGTATTTAGGAGACCATTAATGTGTTCAGTTTCCGATCTGACAACTTTTTTTACAAAATTTTACTGTTTTGCATTTTTTTTTATTATTCAAATAGGTCCCTTAGGTAATTTCATTGAAGAGTCTGATTGCGTGAAAGCAATCCGGGTTAAGAGGTCATTTGAGAAACTATTTTCACGCAATCAATCCGTACGTCTCCTAAACACAATCGAGAACCGACGCATCGTCGATCATTCATTAAATTTTCTCTCTTTCCAAGTCGTACCAAAAAACGGCCAAGGAGAACTGCCGTGAGTACGCAATCTAGTGTTAAAAGGTTGCATTCTTTATCTTGTCGGCAAGCATTGCCATGAATTATCATCATCAATGTTACATTTGGTTAAATAAGAAAAGCCAACAAACAAAAAACCTTTTAACGCTAGAACTTCCATACATGGCTACACTCCATACAAATACTTTCAGAAATGACTTCCTGACACTTAAATCTATACTCGATGTTAACAAATTTCTCTTCTTCAAAAACGCTTTCCTTGCCATTGCCAGTCTACATTTTATATCCTCTCTACTTCGACCATCATCAGTTATTTTGCTCCCCAAATAGCAAAACTCCTTTACTACTTTAAGTGTCTCATTTCCTAATCTAATACCATCAACATCACCCGACTTAATTCGACTACATTCCATTATCCTCATTTTGATTTTGTTGATGTTCATCTTATATCCTCCCTTCAAGACACCATCCATTCCGTTCAACTGCTCTTGCAAATCCTTTGCTGTCTCTGACAGAATTACAATGTCATTGGCGAACCTCAACGTTTTTATTTCTTCTCCATGGATTTTAATACCTGCTCCGAATTTTTCTTTTGTTTCCTTTACTGCTTGCTCAATATACAGATTGAATAACATTGGGGAGAGGCTACAACCCTGTCTTACTCCCTTCCCAACCACTGCTTCCCTTTCATGTCCCTCGACTCTTATAACTGCCATCTGGTTTCTGTACAAACTGTAAATAGCCTTTCGTTCCCTGTATTTTACCCCTGCCACCTTTAGAATTTGAAAGAGCGTATTCCAGTCAACATTGTCAAAAGCTTTCTCTAAGTCTACAAATGCTAGAAACGTAGGTTTGCCTTTCCTTATTCTTTCTTCTAAGATAAGTCGTAAGGTCAGTATTGCCTCACGTGTTCCAGTATTTCTACGGAATCCAAACTGATCTTCCCCGAGGTCGGCTTCTACCAGTTTTTCCATTCGTCTGTAAAGAATTCGTGTTAGTATTTTGCAGCTGTGGATTATTAAACTGATTGTTCGGTAATTTTCACATCTGTCAACACCTGCTTTCTTTGGGATTGGAATTATTATATTCTTGAAGTCTGAGGGTATTTCGCCTGTTTCATACATCTTGCTCACCAGATGGTAGAGTTTTGTCAGGACTGGCTCTCCCAAGGCCGTCAGTAGTTCTAATGGAATGTTGTCTACTCCGGGGGCCTTGTTTCGACTCAGGTCTTTCAGTGCTCTGTCAAACTCTTCACGCAGTATCATACCTCCCATTTCATCTTCATCTACATCCTCTTCCATTTCCATAATATTATCCTCAAGTACATCGCCCTTGTATAGACCCTCTATATACTCCTTCCACCTTTCTGCTTTCCCTTCTTTGCTTAGAACTGGGTTTCCATCTAAGCTCTTGATGTTCATACAAGTGGTTCTCTTATCTCCAAAGGTCTCTTTAATTTTCCTGTAGGCAGTATCCATCTTACCCCTAGTGAGACAAGCCTCTACATCCTTACATTTGTCCTCTAGCCATCCCTGCTTAGCCATTTTGCACTTCCTGTTGATCTCATTTTTGAGACGTTTGTATTCCTTTTTGCCTGCTTCATTTATTGCATTTTTATATTTTCTCCTTTCATCAATTAAATTCAATATTTCTTCTGTTACCCAAGGATTTCTACTAGCCTTCGTCTTTTTACCTACTTGATCGTCTGCTGCCTTCACTACTTCATCCCTCAAAGCTACCCATTCTTCTTCTACTGTATTTCTTTCCCCCAATCCTGTCAATTGTTCCCTTATGCTCTCCCTGAAACTCTGTACAACCTCTGGTTCTTTTAGTTTATCCAGGTCCCATCTCCTTAAATTCCCACCTTTTTGCAGTTTCTTCAGTTTTAATCTACAGGTCATAACCAATAGATTGTGGTCAGAGTCCACATCTGCCCCTGGAAATGTCTTACAATTTAAAACCTGGTTCCTAAATCTCTGTCTTACCATTATATAATCTATCTGATACCTTTTACTATCTCCAGGGTTCTTCCATGTATACAACCTTCTATCATGATTCTTAAACCAAGTGTTAGCTATGATTAAGTTGTGCTCTGTGCAAAATTCTACCAGGCGGTTTCCTCTTTCATTTCTTAGCCCCAATCCATATTCATCTACTACGTTTCCTTCTCTCCCTTTTCCTACACTCGAATTCCAGTCACCCATGACTATTAAATTTTCGTCTCCCTTCACTATCTGAATAATTTCTTTTATTTCATCATACATTTCATCAATTTCTTCGTCATCTGCAGAGCTAGTTGGCATATAAACTTGTACTACTGTAGTAGGTGTGGGCTTCGTATCTATCTTGGCCACAATAATGCGTTCACTATGCTGTTTGTAGTAGCTTACCCGCACTCCTATTTTCCTATTCATTATTAAACCTACTCCTGCATTACCCCTATTTGACTTTGTGTTTATAATCCTGTAGTCACCTGACCAGAAGTCTTGTTCCTCCTGCCACCGAACTTCACTAATTCCCACTACATCTAACTTTACCCTATCCATTTCCCTTTTTAAATTTTCTAACCTTCCTGCCCGATTAAGTGATCTGAAATTCCACGCTCCGATCCGTAGAACGCCAGTTTTCTTTCTCCTGATAACGACATCCTCTTGAGTAGTCCCCGCCCGGAGATCCGAATGGGGGACTATTTTACCTCCGGAATATTTTACCCAAGAGGACGCCATCATCATTTAATCATACAGTAAAGCTGCATGCCCTCGGGAAAAATTACGGCCGTAGTTTCCCCTTGCTTTCAGCCGTTCGCAGTACCAGCACAGCAAGGCCGTTTTGGTTATTGTTACAAGGCCAGATCAGTCAATCATCCAGACTGTTGCCCCTGCAACTACTGAAAACACTGCTGCCCCTCTTCAGGAACCACACGTTTGTCTGGCCTCTCAACAGATACCCCTCCGTTGTGGTTGCACCTACGGCACGGCTATCTGTATCGCTGAGGCACGCAAGCCTCCCCACCAACGGCAAGGTCCATGGTTCATGGGGGGGGGGGGGGGGTACCTGTTGGTAACATATGAAAATATGTGCTGGACCAGGACATGCACTTGCATTTGTCACTTACTGCAAGCAGTCACCTTACCATTATTTTATTTTATTTATTTATATCCCATAAATCCAATACTGCAAGGCATTCGCATGGATGTAGGACATGTCAGAATTATTACAAATAATACAAAAGGAATACATAAAAGTACTTCTTGCGAGAGGATATCTGGTATAAGACAAAATACACATTAATAGGTATAGAAAAAACTACATTAAAAAATATGGTAGATCTTAATAGCCAAATGAAATACACAGTAATGTTAACAGTGATTTTGAGTATCATAATGCATAATAGCACATCAAATTAGTACATGAAAAAATCAATTACAGTTAACTTTACTGAAATATTCTTCTACCAAATAGAAGGAATTATCTAATAAATACTGTTTGAGCTGTTGTTTAAATTTGGGAAGCTCGTGGATAAGTAATTTCAGTGATGGTGGGAGAGCATTGATCACCTTGCAGCCCATGTAATGGACTGCTTTTTGTACAATAGTAAGGTTTTTTGATTCATAATGGAGGTCCATCTTCCTCCTGGTATTGTGGGTATGGTATGAATCATTGGTTTTGTACGATTGTCCATTTTTACCAATGAAACATAACAGGGAGTAGGTATACTGGCATGCAGTTGTCAGTATCCTTAAATTTTCTGAAAAAGTTCCTACAAGAATGTCTAGGCTGGACTCCGCTCATTATCCTAATAAGTCTCTTTTGGCAATGAATATTTTTTTGGATAGTAGCTGATTACCCCCTATGCCATACAGCAATGATGCAAGGAAATAACTAAAATAAGCAGATTTTGTGGTGGAAATAATATGAACAGCAAATGTTGCTGAGCTGAGTTTTTTGTGGAGGTGCAAAATATGTTCAGACCATTTTAGACTGTTGTCAATGTGTACACCAGATACTTGGTTGACTCAACTTTTAGTAACCAACTACCATTCAATGTAATACTTAACTGATCCTCAACGTTTTTGCTTACTTGGAAATGCACAAACTGGGCCTTATCAACATTTAGTGATAACCCATTATTTACAAACCAAATACAGACTTCACTAAAGACAATAATAGCTGATTCCTCAAGATTGAGGTTTTGAGTTTTGTTGATGAGGATAGCAAAACTTAATCCCTTGAAAATTAAAGTTCTCCGGTATTTCGATATGTCAGCTCTTTTGAGTGAAGAATTATGTTTTGTATAAATGGCCATTCATTCCTTCTACATTGAACTCCTGTATTGGAAATCACATGAAGATGTACTCCTGCTTATTATTTCTGTGCTACATAAACAATGGTCTGAGATATAAATATTGTCAATGTCAAGATCTATTAGCTTTTCATCTACTTTACTTTTAATTCTCAAATATTTTGATGAAATAAGCTTACTATATCCTCTCCTCCACATTCTCCATTTATTAAACAAACTTTGGTTGTTAAAGTAACCTTCCTCAATCAGGGATCTACTGGACTTCATCGTAAAAGATTTCTAGTTCTTCTAGATGTTATCACTGGAATCTGGCCTTGTGTGAGCCCATATTAACCTATTATAGTCACTTATACACTACACCAAGCACTCCTTTTCAGTCCTATTCAGATGTAACCTGTATCTGGTATAGCCCGACCTCTCTCTACAGACAGAAAACATTTCTGGGGTAATGCCACAGGCAGTACTGAAGTTGTGTGAAACACCATTAGTGAAGAACCACATACACTTCACATTCTGCCCAGCCAAACACTGTTCCTAGACCATTTGAGTACACTCTCATAAACTGCAAATACTAACTAGCTAGCCTAGAAATGCATTTCTGCCATCCCAACCACAGATGCTTTTCCTACTTCACCATATTATATCAGCATCAGATATCTTAATATGTCTTCAGGGAGTATCATTCCATCCCTGTAGTTTGAGGCTCTCTTGAAGAAAGTTAGCAAGATAGAATAATGGGTGAAGTATTGAACTTGTATTCAGAAGGAATGGGTTTCAAATCTTCTTTCACTGAATCTGACTTAGATTTTTGGTGGCTTCCGTAAAACGTTGGTGCCAATGTCAAGGTACTTCCTTAAAATAAGCCAACAGACATTTTCCTTTCCAAAAAAATGGTTCAAATGGCTCTGAGCACTATGGGACTCAACTGCTGAGGTCATTAGTCCCCTAGAACTTAGAACTAGTTAAACCTAACTAACCTACAGACATCACAAACATCCATGCCCGAGGCAGGATTCGAACCTGCGACCGTAGCGGTCTTGCGGTTCCAGACTGCAGCGCCTGTAACCGCACGGCCACTGCGGCCGGCCGACATTTTCCTTTCCCATTGTGTTCCATTCCAAACCCATATTTAGTCTCAAATGACCTTGGCATTGTGGGATAATAAGTTCAAACATTCCCATTTCTAGCTGATGCATCTGTAGTGGCAACTTCTGCCACCAAATATATCAGGATGACCAAATGTAGTGGGAAGAGGTATAAGGCACCATATTAAGACTCCTCCAAGCTTTCCAAGTGATTTATTGTTTCCAGCTACAGTGCTTTGTTCCCCTTGGTCTGTGTCACTGGGTCCCGCAATGCTGAGGACCCACTTCACCGTCTGCGAAACGGCTTGGCGTGGAATGGCTGCCTCAGCAACCCATGCATGCTCTGCTGTGTGCTGGCCTTGTACACCAGTGGAGTTGTGTCCTCATCAGGATGCCGGCAGTTGACTTGGCGGTCTGCATCCCTGCTGACTCAGCACTGCTCGGTCTGAGTCGCAGGCGGCCACCTGCGTGACTCTCACCAGCATGGCTGAGATTGTGGCGACAACAAGCGCCCGCGATCTGCATCTGAATCTGCAGCCCTCACGTCGGGATGCCTCCAGTGTGTGTTGGAAGCCAGGACGATTGCCCCCTGGTAGCGAGCCATGGAGTGGCTTGCCCCTGGCTGGCTACAGACCCCACGTCAGCCTCAGAGGCCTGCTGTGGACTGGAGTGCTGGTGCCCCATCTGCTGCTCTGTGTAGCTGTTGGTGTGACATACCCCACCAGCCAGGAGAGCTGCTGTGCTTGAATGAATCTCGTTAGAAACCCTCACCTATTTATATGCAGCTGTTTTGCCATACGCGCCGCTTTGTGTCACGTGCTAGGTTGGCCAGTGGGACATTCTGCCTGTGATTTGTGATGTGAAAAGCCTTCAGCAATGTGACATCACTGTGACCTCTATTCTATTTCTTAACTGTTGGTATGCATAACTCTTGGAATCCGGTCCGCATCTGGCTGTAACTTGTGCTCAGAATATTGCACAAAACTAACTTTCCTTATCCTAAATGGTGGTTCCACTACACATCTGTCAAACCATGTTAAGATGTAGTAAAATAAAGGAAGACACTACCAATCAAATTATACAAAAGGAAACAAACATGTAAGTTTTCATAGCGAAATCAACATACAGGGAAAAGGTTACTGGCCACTCTAAAATCAACACTGAAGTATTAATTATATAAATTGTATTATAAGCAGAGGAGTCATTTAAACCATAGACAGGACAATCAAATATACATTAATCAAATGAAAAGTCAAATATACATTAAGGGGAAAATCCACAAAGGATTCTTTATCAAGGGACATACAGAATGAGAAGGACGTAGGGAATACAGCTGTTTATGCAATGAAAAGTAAAAATATCAGTTGTATTCATTCCTGTGACAAGTCAATTGATGCTGCCAGCTGCCATTATTATGCTTTTAATGCCTCCAATTTTTAAATGCTGCTAGCAGCTTGTTAAATTTCACCTCATAGTTCTCTGCTTTGCCTACTCTAATATGGGATCCCAAATCATTTAATTCGTATATACCATTATTCTGTTTCATCAAATCTTTTTGTCTCCATTTAATGGATGAATAAATTCCTCTATTGAAAGTGAAGCACATCTTCACTCACTATTGTTACTGAGTAATGGTTTCATGCTGAAGAGACTTTTCCTTGTAGAAACTTGGAGGTAGAAGCAGTTTGGTAGTTATGCTTAGCATTGATTATATTCAGAGCTATTATACTGCTTTGTCCCAGAAGGTCTTTTGTTGATTATCAAGTTTGATGTAATAGTTTGTGGATATATTTGTTCAGAAAAATCAAGTTCCTTAGGAAAATTGCATACATACATATTGTGTATTGTCAATAAGAGCATTTGTATGTTCCCAGTGAATGACATCTGTTAATGGTTTTTACAGAAATTTTTTTTCTAAATCAGGATAGTTAATTATTATTTAAAATTTATATGACAGGTTTTGGCCCATTATTGCAATTGACAGATCTGTTACAATTATCCACAAAAAGCGTTTTGTCCAAAGCTAAGGAAAATACAAGGGCACAAATGTGAAAACAGAGCTTTTTAAACAGAATGTTCTGCACTGTATTCTTCATGTCTTCACACCTACTTTTCAACATAGTCACTCTGGAAATGAACAAATAACTCCCAAGAAGAGACCAATTTGTTGATAGTGTCACTGTATAATGTTTGACTTTGTTGATACAGCCACAGTCTCACCTCTGTTTGCACTGCTCCATGGCTATCAAGGTGTTCTTTAAGTTTTGGAAATAAATGTAAATCAGATGGGGCTAAATTGGGACTTTATGGAGGATGACTGATGACAGTGAACCCAAAGCATTGAGCTGTTGCAGACTTCACAGGGTTTGTGTGTGTAGCACTGGCATGCTGAAGGACAGGGTGCTCCATGCCTGGAAAAGCTCTTCAAATTCAGACTTTCATGCATTGACATAGGTACATTATACACTGCCAGATTACATGCTACAGATCAGAGATGCCTAATGGCAGGTGGATGCAACTTGCATCTACAAAGTAAAAACTCTGACTAAATAATATGCATGACATGTAATACCTCTGATGATATTGAGACAAAATAAATGATGAGGCATTACTTTTCAGCATGGTCTCATAGTTCTGTGCACATAAATGAACATTACAATAATGTACACAGTTTTACCAAAGCTCTCCAGAATGCACTTATCTTTTAACATCTACCTTACTCCTCAACATCCATTACCTTTTGTTGCTCAACTTCTTCTTCCTCCTGATCTCTTATTTTCAAAGCTCACTTGTGATTTACTTTCTCACTCAAAGGCTTGTTTATTGTCTTTCGTTCTACTTCTGTTGATTTACGTTTGATACTTCTTTACACAAATCTTATGTTCCGAACAGCAATTTTGGAAAAGTCAATAATTTTCATAAATGTATCTCAGATTTGGTTATCAGTTGTTAAATTCTATCATTATTCAATCGTGAATATCATATGCCTTAAGGGATCAGTGGCCCTAAATGACAGTGATCATAATCCATGACTTATAGATTATAGACTAGGAGGTTTTCTGTGTTCAAGAGATGTTGTTTCATCATCTGGTAATCAGCAGCTTTTCATCTATGTGAATGTAGTTTGAACCTATGCTTCTGTAGTGTAACATCTCAGTTTTGTTTTAACATCTCCAGCATAGAACATACATTTTCCTTATGATATGTTTTAAGTATGTTGTTTTCTGCAGTTTTTAGCAAGGCAGCAATTTGCATTTTTACTGTCTCTTTGTTCAGTTGTCTTCTTATTTGTGGAGGTGAAGATAATAAACAGATTATTTATGGTTGGTTCATTAGTCAAAAAAGCTAGAAACCTTTTCAGAAAGCTCCAGTTTATTCATTTAGCCACAAATGTTTGAAAGCATAGTTAAATAAAATATTGCCCTTGCATATGAAGTATTAGCCAGAGTCATATTAGTCTGTACTGGGTGCTTGTTGGAAATTAATATTGGCAGTGCTCAAAACTAACTAAAGAACAAGGTACAAAATTCTCTTACATCATTTAAAAATACCTGCTAACCTTTCAGAAATTTATGTTTTCAGACCCGTCTTAAGACTATGACTTGTCAGAAGGATGATGAAATTACCTACAGTATGTGGAAGGTCCCTGAGGTTATGATAGTAAGAGAAAGCATGGATAAAAGCTTGCAGTCACTAAATGTAGAGTAAGCAGTTGTTTACTTAACCTTTAGTAGTTTGAAATATTAGTTTCTCAATCCATATAATTGTATGCATTCAAGATTTTGCTTTGCGCAAATATTTTATACTTTCCCAGATTGCTGTATTTGCAAATAATAATAATAATAATAAAGAGATTCTTAAAAAGACCTTGACCAACATACTTCAGTTATTTTTGACTGATTACAAATAGTGACAACTCAGAGATCCTTCAAAGGAACCTACATGTGCAAAAACTCTGCTAACAAGAGTATAATGTACTTAAACTGTAGAATCATGTGTCACTTCAACTTTGTGTGGGGACTCAAGCTCTATGGACTTCCATCCCCAAGAATATCACTGCAAAAACAGTATCTCTGGATTTTGGGCAGTGTGTTCTGAGATGCCAAGTGCTTAAGTTTTATCTGTCTGTATCATGTGTATAAATAAATATAGTGTATGTGAATCAGTAATGTTAACAGTAATTACACATCATGAACATCATGTTTATTTTCCCAAATCCCACATGTGTTAACCCTTCCATGGGCCATGGGAGATATACTTCCCACTTAATGTATTTCTTTACAGTGTTTAAGGGGATATGTATTACCACTTCTATACATTCCTGGCATCATGTGGCAGTCTGCTGCACCAGCTGTAGTTTCTGTTTGTTGTGAAATATAGCCTCCAGGACTGTGGGAAGTATATATGTCCCACCAAACAACAGTATTGTAATGGTTCATGGGAAGTATGGTTACCACCAAAGTAATTTCTGGGAGGGGGGCTTAGGAAGCATACTTAAGCATACTTACCACCAACTTAGTGGTATCACGAAGCTTTTGGGAATGCATCTTACCACATCTGTGTATGCCTAATGTCTTGTAGTAAACTGTACAAGGTGTATGAAAACTGCTACAAGAATCAGTTTCTGTTTGTCATGGGATCACTGCTGTTGTCAGCACACTTTGCTTCACTTCTGCAATATAAATTATTGGACATCAGCTCATACCTTTATTGCATTATAAGGTTTCACATTGAGGTAAGTAAACTTTAATATCGATTCTTTAAATTAAATAAAAGAAAACATAAAATAAAAACAGAAAACACTGTCATTATATTTCTAAGTATAAGGGAAATACATAACAGCTTACAAAAGGGAAGAGGAAATCTGTTTACTATCATAGTTTTAATACCCCACAAAAGTGCTGTCGTGATATACACTACTGGCCATTAAAATTGCTACACCAAGAAGATGATGTGCTACAGACACGAAATTTAACCGACAGGAAGGAGATGCTGTGATATGCAAATGATAAGCTTTCTAGAACATTCACACAAGGTTGGTGCCGGTGGTGACACCTACAACGTGCTGACATGAGGAAAGTTTCCAACCGATTTCTAATACACAAACAGCAGTTGACCAGTGTTGCCTGGTGAAACATTGTTGTGATGCCTCGTGTAAAGAGGAGAAATTTCGTACCATCACATTTCGTACCATCACATTCGTACCATAACCAGGTCGGAATGTAGCATATCACGATTGCGGTTTATCGTATTGCAACATTGCTGCTCGCGTTGGTCAAGATCCAATGACTGTTAGCAGAATATGGAATTGGTAGGTTCAGGAGGGTAATATGGAACACCGTGCTAGATTTCAACGGCCTCATATCACTAGCAGTCAAGATGACAGGCATCTTATCCGCATGGTTGTAACGGTTCATGCAGCCACGTCTCTATCCCTGAGTCAACAGATGGGGACATTTGCAAGATAACAACCACCTGCAGAAACACTTTGATGATGTTTCCAGCAGCATGGACTATCAGCTCAGAGAATATGCCTGCGGTTACCCTTGACACTGCATCACAGACAGGAGCGCCTGTGATGGTGTACTCAATGACAAACCTGGGTGCACGAATGTCAAAACGTCATTTTCTCAGATGAATTCAGGTTCTGTTTACAGTATCATGATGGTCACATATGTGTTTGGCGCCATCGCGGTGAACGCACAGTGGAAGAGTGTATTCGTCAACACCATACTGGCGTATCACCCGCCGCCATTGGATAAGCAGCTGCCAGCAGAAAGTCATATACTCCTAGCTCACTTATTTGTTTAATTCGTAATTTCTTTGCGTGTTTATGGTCCTGCATTGTTTAATTCATAAATTTCAGGCATATTATAGTATTTGAGAGTTGTAGCATCGCGTTTTAGTACCTGAATAGTGTAAAATTGCGTAGTCTCCTTCCGCTGCCGAGCAGTGCATCAGCAGTGCGCAAGTAGCAGCATTACTGCATTTACTAGGCAATCTTGTATTTTAATAACTGCTTAAATTTTGTGTCGATTTGTTTGTGCTCTCTGTAGATTAGTTCAGACGTTCTTCGCACAACAGTTTTTAGCATGGATAGGGACTGCAACTGCTGTGTTCGAATGCAGGCTGAGTTGGCATCCCTTCGCTCCCAGCTTCAGGCAGTGTTGGCTTCAGTCACACAGCTTGAGGCTGTTGCCAATGGGTGTCACTGTAGGGGTCTGGATGGGGGTTTGTCGGGGACAGGCAGCTCGTCCCACGCATCCCTCAATCGGACTACATCTGTGGCTGCCCGGGATACTGCCCACATTGAGGCTGATCCCTCACCTGTGGTAGAGTGGGAGGTCGCCTCAAGGTGTGGCAGGGGGCGAAAGACATTCTGGAGGGCTGAACGAAGGCCTCTCCAGTTTGTCTGACGAACCGGTTTCAGGCTCTGTCTCAGGCTGATACTGATCTTCGGCTGGACATGGCTACTTGTCCTGTTCCAGAGGTTGCCCCTCAGTCTGCAAGATCCGGGAGGTCACAGAGGGTGGGCTTACTGGTAGTTGGGATCTCCAACGTCAGGTGCGTAATGGGGCCTCTTAGGGATATGGCAGCAAGAGAGGGGAAGAAAACCAATGTGCACTCCGCGTGCATACTGGGGGGAGTCATTCCAGATGTGGAAAGGGTCCTTCCGGATGCCATGAAGGGTATAGGGTGCACCCATCTGCAGGTGGTCGCTCATGTTGGCACCAATGATGTGTGTCGCTATGGATCGGAGGAAATCCCCTCTGGCTTCCGGCAGCTATCTGATTTGGTGAAGACTGCCAGTCTCGCTAGCAGGATGAAAGCAGAGCTCACCATCTGCAGCATCGTCAACAGGACTGACTGCAGACCTTTGGTACAGAGCCAAGTGGAGGGTCTGAATCAGAGGCTGAGACGGTTCTGCAATCATGTGGGCTGCAGATTCCTTAACTTGCACCATAGGGTGGTGGGGTTTCGGGTTCCGCTGGATAGGTCAGGAGTCCACTACACGCAACAAGTGGCTACATGGGTAGCAGGGGTTGTGTGGCGTGGACTGGGCAGTTTTTTAGGTTAGATGGCCTTGGGCAAGTACAGAAAGGGCAACAGCTCAAAGGGTGCGGGGCAAAGTCAGGACATGTGGGGACCAAGCAGCAATTGGTATTATAATTGTAAACTGTCGAAGCTGCATTGGTAAAGTACTGGAACTTCAAGCACTGATAGAAAGCACCGAAGCTGAAATCATTATAGGTACAGAAAGCTGGCTGAAACCAGAGATAAATTCTGCCGAAATTTTTACAAAGGCACAGATGGTGTTTAGAAAGGATAGATTGCATGCAACCGGTGGTGGCATGTTTGTCGCTGTTAGTAGTAGTTTATCCTGTAGTGAAGTAGAAGTGGATAGTTCCTGTGAATTATTATGGGTGGAGGCTACACTCAACAACCGAGCTAGATTAATAATTGACTCCTTTTACCGACCTCCCGACTCAGCAGCATTAGTGCAGAACAACTGAGAGAAAATGTGGAATACATTTCACATAAATTTTCTCAGCATGTTATAGTCTTAGGTGGAGATTTCAATTTACCAGATATAGACTGGGACACTCAGATGTTTAGGACGGGTGGTAGGGACAGAGCATCGAGTGACATTATACTGAGTGCACTATCCGAAAATTACCTCGAGCAATTAAACAGAGAACCGACTCATGGAGATAACATCTTGGACCTACTGATAACAAACAGACCTGAAATTTTTGAGTCTGTAAGTGCAGAACAGGGAATCAGTGATCATAAGACCGTTGCAGCATCCCTGAATATGGAACTTAATAGGAATATAAAAAAAGGAAGGAAGGTTTATCTGTTTAGCAAGAGTAATAGAAGGCAGATTTCAGACTACCTAACAGATCAAAACGAAAATTTCTGTTCCGACACTGACAATGTTGAGTGTTTATGGAAAAAGTTCAAGGCAATCGTAAAATGCATTTCAGACAGGTATGTGCCAAGTAAAACTGTGAGGGATGGAAAAAACCCACCGTGGTTCAACAGCAAAGTTAGGAAACTACTGCGAAAGCAAAGAGAGCTTCACTCCAAGTTTAAACGCAGCCAAAACCTCTCAGACAAACAGAAGCTAAACTCTGTCAAAGTTAGCATAAGGAGGGCTATGTGTGAAGCGTTCAGTGAATTCAAAAGTAAAATTCTATGTACCGACTTGACAGAAAATCCTGGGAAGTTCTGGTCTTACGTTAAATCAGTAAGTGGCTCGAAACAGCATATCCAGACACTCCAGGATGATGATGGCATTGAAACAGAGGATGACACACGTAAAGCTGAAATACTAAACACCTTTTTCCAAAGCTGTTTCACAGAGGAAGACCGCACTGCAGTTCCTTCTCTAAATCCTCGCACAAACGAAAAAATGGCTGACATCGAAATAAGTGTGCAAGGAATAGAAAAGCAACTGGAATCACTCAACAGAGGAAAGTCCACTGGACCTGATGGGATATCAGTTCGATTCTACACAGAGTACGTGAAAGAACTTGCCCCCCTTCTAACAGCCATGTACCACAAGTCTCTAGAGGAACGGAAGGTTCCAAATGATTGGAAAAGAGCACAGGTAGTCCCAGTCTTCAAGAAGGGTCGTCTAGCAGATGCGCAAAACTATAGACCTATATCTCTGACATCAATCTGTTGTAGAATTTTAGAACACGTTTTTTGCTTGAGTATCATGTTGTTTTTGGAAACCCAGAATCTACTCTGTAGGAATCAACATGGATTCCGGAAACAGCGATTGTGTGAGACCCAACTCCTTTTATTTGTTCATGAGACCCAGAAAATATTAGATACAGGCTCCCAGGTAGATGCTATTTTCCTTGACTTCCGGAAGGCATTCGATATAGTTCCGCACTGTCGCCTGATAAGCAAAGTAAGAGCCTACGGAATATTAGACCAGCTGTGTGGCTGGATTGAAGAGTTTTTAGCAAACAGAGCACAGCATGTTGTTATCAATGGAGAGACGTCTACAGACGTTAAAGTAACCTCTGGTGCACCACAGGGGAGTGTTATGGGACCATTGATTTTCATAATATATATAAATGACCTAGTAGATAGTGTCGGAAGTTCCATGCGGCTTTTCGCAGATGATGCTGTAGTATACAGAGAAGTTTCAGCATTAGTAAATTGTAGCAAAATGCAGGAAGATCTGCAGTGGATAGGCACTTGGTGCAGGGAGTGGCAACTGACCCTTAACATAGACAAATGTAATGTATTGCGAGTACATACAAAGAAGGATCCTTTATTGTATGATTATATGATAGCGGAACAAACACTGGTAGCAGTTACTTCTGTAAAATATCTGGGAGTATGCGTGTGGAATGATTTGAAATGGAATGATCATATAAAATTAATTGTTGGTAAGGCGGGCACCAGGTTGAGATTCATTGGGAGAGTCCTTAGAAAATGTAGTCCATCAACAAAGGAGGTGGCTTACAAAACACTTGTTCAACCTATACTTGAATATTGTTCATCAGTGTGGGATCCGTACCAGATCCGGTTGACGGAGGAGATAGAGAAGATCCAAAGAAGAGCAGCGTGTTTCGTCACAGGGTTATTTTGTAAACATGATAGCATTACGGAGATGTTTAGCAAACTCAAGTGGCAGACTCTGCAAGAGGGTGCGTTTCTGGATGAGGTATCGAATATATTGCTTCCCCCTACTTATACCTCCCGAGGAGATCACGAATGTAGAATTAGAGAGACTCGAGCGCACATGGAGGCTTTCAGACAGTCGTTCTTCCCACGAACCATACGTGACTGGAACAGAAAAGGGAGTTAATGACAGTGGCACGTAAAGTGCTCTCCGCCACACACAGTTGGGTGGCTTGCGGAGTATAAATGTAGATGTAGATGTATGGAGTGCCGTTGGTTGCTCGTCTCAGTCACCTCTTGTTTGCATTGACAGCACTTTGAACAGTGGATGTTACATTTCAGATGAGTTACGACCCGAGGCTCTACCCTTCATTTGATCCCTGCGAAAACCTAGATTTCAGCAGGATAATGCACGACTGCATGTTGGAGGTCCTGTACGGGCCTTTATGGACACAAAAAATGTTCGACTACTGCCCTGGCCAGCACATTCTCCAGATCTCTCACCAATTGAAAATGTCTGGTCAATGGTGGCCAAGCAACTGGCTCGTCACAATATGCCAGTCACTACTCTTCATGAACTGTTGTATTGTGTTGAAGCTGCATGGGCAGCTGTGCCTCTACATGCCATCCAAGCTCTATTTGACTCAGTGCCCAGGTGTATCAAGGCCATTATTATGCCCAGAGGTGGTTGTTCTGGGTACTGATTTCTCAGATCTATGCACCCAAATTGTGAGAAAATGTAATCACATGTCAGTTCTAGTATAATATATTTGTCCAATGAATACCCATTTATCATCTGCATTTATTCTTGGTGTAGCAATTTTAATGGCCAGTAGTGTATGTACCACCATAGTTTTTGGTCCTAAACTATAAAAATAAAATTATGAAAAAGTAAACATGAACAGTTGATCACAATTCTAACATAATAGCAAAAATATTTTCTTCACTGAGTTGCTACAAAGAATACACCCAACAAAGGTTCAACACACATCTGAAATGAAAAGCACGGTTTTGCACAAAATGTGGTGAGCATGTCCAAAAACTGTCAGTGAAGGACGACAAAGGCATAATTATTACAGTGCTTTTACAAGAGGTATGTACTTTAAAATATAAATATTACAAAAACAAACTACAACAGTGAATCGCATAGTGATAAGATAAAAAATGTGAAAGTCTTTCAGTTTCACATCTCAACAGAATCCAAGTGCACAGTGACAAAAAAGTGTTAGATAACCAATGTCAACAAACTTCAAAATAGCACTGGACCCAAATAGCAAATAATGTAAGTATAATGTTATTGTTATCAGACAGCCATGGGTGTGGACTTGCTGAAATTGTCAATCAGGCAACACATCTGAAAGCAATCAGTGTTGTGAAAGCAAGAGCCCCATTGTCAGAAGTGGAGAAGCCAGTAAAATCTACTAACTTTGCCAGTTTAAACCAAAATGAATTTGTTGTCTTAATAGGGGTGTCAAATGACATGTAGAAAATGGCCACGCAATATTTAAAAAGGTACCTGAGCCAGCTCACACACCAATGTCGTTTTCTTCAATGTACTGCACAGATACAACTTACCACAATGGTCATGTGTAAACAAAGAAAATGCAGTGGCTAGTAAATTTTGCTCTGTTATTTGCAGTCATTTCAGAAATGTCCAGATTACTGACATCAGCTGTACTGTTTGCAGGTTTTACACTCCTTGCAGCTTGCATCTTCACAGTACGGGTGAGCAACTGATAGACAAATAAATTGCCAATGTTGTTACAACAATAGTCAAAGCAGATATACCAATGACAGTACTGGCAGCAACAACATCACCAACATCACAATCAACTGCATCAGCCAAAGAATTATCATTGGATGCAAATGAGGAACACCATGTCAAGAATCCTACAGGTGATACAGAGGCAGATCATCTTGCAGTGGAGCCTCCATCATTACAATCAGCAGTGTTAGCACAAGCAGGTGAATCAACAACAATACAAACAGCAGCTGTAGCTACAGAGTCTTCACTACATGCACATCTACAAGTAGCAGCAGAGTCGTCATCACCGATGGCAGCATCATCAACAGCAGTAGCAGCAACAACGCCATCATCATCACCAACAACAGTAGCAACAGCAGAGCCATCATCAGCACTGGCAGCAACATCATCAGCAAGAGTGGCAGCAACAATAGCAAAATTTCCAGAGGGACTGATTAAGAACAATGGCGCCGAGTGAGGATCGTGAGTGTGTAAAGTCTGGAAAAAGTGTAAAAATAGCGAGAAAAAGTGTTTATTGTGCAATATAGTCAGTGTGTATTGTGAAAACTTGTGCATGCCATGTTACATAATAAAAAAGTCACAGAAAAAAACTGTGGAACCACAAGGAGTAATAAGGAGCATCTACATCGTCTTTCGGGGAAACAAGTGTAACATTAGGTTCGGATCCCTGCCACTGCAAAAAATGTGCAGTTAAAGGTGTAATGTGCATGATATGTAAAACTGTGTTTCATTATTCATGTGTTAACATAAATCCTAAGCATAAGATATGTTTCAGCAAAAAATGTAGCAGAGATGAACCAGTGCAAAAACTTAATAAGATGGATTACACAAACAATATCATTCCAGTGTTAGTGGAAGAGATACAAGTTTTACAACATGAGTGCAACAAATCCCCGCAGCTGAACACAATGGATGTAAATAAATCACTCAGTGGACTTCACTCAGGAATCATAAACTATAGTAGCAAAAATACAAGACATAAAATGTGTAAAAAGTACGAGAGAGTAGGCAGTAAAGGCGTATGCAAAACAAAGTTCCGTTCTCGGTGTGCAAAAGTTGATCCAACACCAAAAACACACAAAAAATCATCAGCAGAATGGAAATATGATACCAATGTTTACAGGGTCAGACTGAACCCACATATTCAACTACAAAACAGGTACGAATTGCTAAGCGAAATAAGTGATGATAGTGCTTCAGAAAATATTTTTGAAAATACGCAGGTACATGTTTCAGCCATTGCTGCTCCCCTGAATAGGCCTACATGCAATTCATATCAACATATTCCTAAGTCACAGCAAAAAATACATAATCACATGAGAAAACTGCACATTTTAGCTGATAGCCACGGGTGCAGAAAAGCCTCTCTTGTTAATGAGGCATCAGTTGTGAAATCCACAAGTTATGTCAAGCCTGGGGCTTCCATTTCAGAGGTAATTAAGAATGTTTACACTGATGAAATTATCAAGTTGAGTTCAAAAGACTTTGTAGCTTTGTTTGGTGGCTCTAACGATGTATATAAATATGAAACCCCTACAGCCTGCTCAGAATTGAAAAAGCATCTGGCTCATTTGTCACATACAAATATTCTCTTTGGCAACATTCCGCATCGCTATGATCTGCCACCCTGGTTTTGTGTGAACAAAGAGATTACAACTGCTAACGAGAGTTTTTCCAGTACATGCAGTCAATTCGAAAATGTTTGTGTTGTTGATATTAGTGGCATTAGTTGGAGATTCCACACTTCTCATGTACTTCATTTGAATGGCCTAGGGAAGAAAATTGTAGCACAAAAAGTATTGGATGAAATAAAAAGGCACCAGCAAACATCTGCAGCACCATCACCAACAGTAACCATAACATCAGAAAAATCAATAAAAGCAGGTTCATCACAAGTAGCAACAACAACAGAAGCAACAGCATCATCAAAATCATGACCAGTAGCAGCAGTAAAATTATCAGAAATGGTCAAACCACCATCAGTAACAGCAACAAAACCATCAGCAGAAACGACAGCAAAACCAACAGATACTACAACAACAGATCCACCATCAACAGAAAAGAAACAACTTGAAAGAAACAAAGACAGTAACCGGATGAAGAATCCTGTCAGCACCACCACCACATCCACTATACCACCACCTCTGGCCGCAGAAACAGCAGCAGTAACAATGGCAGCAGCAACAGAACCAACAACAGTAACAGTAGCAACAGAACCAACAATAACAGAAGCAGTAGCAACTAAACCAACAGCAGCAGCAACAAAACTATCAACAGTTGCAGCAACACAACACTGCTTAAGGAGGAGTCAAAGACAAGGTACATCTACGTCATTAAATAAGAATTTTTTATGGCCTCAGACAAAGAAAAGGAAAAGATTGTGACAAACCAGCAAGAAAATTTGCAGATAAGTCACAACTACTATGGAAAAAGCAGCACATTACCATGTAATGACAAAAGAAAAAATACTTGCAAACTAGTCAGGATAATGTGTCAGAATATTCAGTGCCTCAAAAGCAAAGTGCTATACCTAGAAGTAGCTTTAAACAACCTTGCTGCTGTCTCTTGTATTTATTTATCTGAACACTGGCGTAAGGCTAGTGAATTAAGTCTCATAAATATAAGCAACTTTAATTTAGCAGCACATTATTGCCAAAGTGTTTTTAAAAATGGTGGGGTATGCATTCGCTCTAGAGTAGGACTACAGTTCAAAGTGAAAACAGAATTGGACCACCTAAATACAGAAAAACGTTTTGAATCATGTGCCATAGAAACTTCCTGGCAGATTAAAACTGTGTGCCGGACTGAGACTCGAACTCAGGACCTTTGCCTTTCGCATGCAAGTGCTCTACCAACTGAGCTACCCAAGCACGACTCACGCCCCGTCCTCACAGCTTTACTGTGTGTGTGTGTGTGTGTGTGTGTGTGTGTGTGTGTGTGTGTGTGTGTGTGTCAAAGAGAGAGAGAGAGAGAGATATTGTGGAGTGAGCAGGGGGGAGAGATGGAAATGTGGAATTGCAATATCATTGTGATAAATTGTAATCTGTAACAATGTACTTGGTTTCTGTCTAAATATGAAAATGGGACATGAAACTAAGATTACCTATGCTAAGTATGTGGGCCACTGATGATCTGAATTACACGTAATCACTGTTCTCTAGATTGAGAAAAACCTAACTGTTGTGTGAGTCTGTATAAAATTCTTATCCTTCCCACTTGTCCCTCCTTCAGGGAGTTCTTATCCTTCTCACTTGTCCCTCCTTTAGGAAGGAACCTACAAATTCTATGACCTAGGATTGGTAATAATTAAGTATTACCTACAACAAAGCACTTAGTTTATAATGGTCACTTTCAACACTATCAGTGGTCAGCACTCTGGCATGCTGTACAAAGAATACAGCTATTGCAATAATGGATATTCCAGGATAAAAACAATGTACAAATGTGAGGATAAATATATTTTATTTATTGCTTGTTAATATGTCGTGTAAAAGTTTTCTGTAGGAGACATATGACATTGTATGTAAAGCCCTCTAGTGGTTAAGTTCTTAAGACCGGTGCACGCCTAAATAACATCCTGGCAGCCGACCCATCTGTCCTTTTTTCAGCTGTCATATTGACATTTTATCTTTCATAGGCAACAAAGACTGGAATAAAAAAACATTTGACATTATTGGATCACTGTTTGTATACACAACCATGTCACGGTTGGAGAATTCTATATTCTTTATGGATGGTACCCATGACTCTTCTAATAAGGGCAGTTGCAACATGTAGTGACTCGAAGGAAGGAAGCATAACATCCCACAAACATCAGCTTCATTAGAGATGGAGTACAAGCCTGGATTGTTTCAAGCATGGGGAAGGAAATTGCCTGTGCCCTTCCAAAGAAACAATCTGGCACTTGCCTGGAGTGATATAGGGAATCATGGAAAATCTAATTCATGGTAACTGGACACAGATTTGACCTGTCATGTGAGTCCAGTGTGCTAGCTAACCACTGTGCCACCTTGCACATGTCATGATGTGCGTTCACTTTTACTTTCATGTGTGCTCAATACAAAGTTAAACAACATATGTAGTACCAGCCCTGTTTGAGGAAGGCAGATATGTCTGCCTGTGTCTGTATATGTGCGGATGGATAGGTGTGTGTGTGTGTGTGTGTGAGAGTGTATACCCGACATTTTTTCCCCCTAAGGCAAGTCTTTTCGCTCCCAGGATTGGAATGACTCCTTACCCTCTCCCTTAAAACCCGCATCCTTTTGTCTTTCCCTCTCCTTCCCTCTTTCCTGATGAAGCAACCTTGGGTTGCGAAAGCTTGAAATTTGTGTGTGTGTTTGTGTGTTTTTAATTGTATCTATCAACATACCAACACTTTCTCGTTTGGTAAGTTACAGCATCTTTGTTTTTTTAATATATATTTTTCCCTTGGGGAATGTATTTTTTGATGAAATCCATGCAATGTACATTGTCTCTGGATGAATAAACTACTACTACTACTACTATTCAGAAAAAGTGGAAAAAGTCACAGGCCCACACACAATAGGAATCAGGAATTTTTGTTCTCTCAGGTGGGTGGAAAAGTAACAGAGCTAATTCCAACATAAAAATTTTGCATCAAAATGTTCAGTATGTGTCAAAGAAACTTGATGAGATAGAAATTTTATTGCCAACTGAGATGCTGGAAGTCTTTATTATGTCATCACAAAGCCTGACAGAGACTGAAGTAAGATATTATGTACATATATCTGTGTGAGACCAATAATGTCTCTGAAATTTTGTCGTTTCATTTGCACTGATGGAATTGTTTGCAGTTTAGGTAACAGAAGATTAACTCATTTCTGTAGAGCTAATCATAAGGGAGGGGAAATTGCAGAGTACATAAGCAGTGAGATGGAATTACTCCATGTCCAGTTGAAAACAATTCGTATATGCTTTTAGAAGCAGTAGCTATGCATATAATATTGCAGGGAGAAAGCGGTTGATATTAGATCTGTACCAGTCACTTAGGACACAAATAAACATTTTTTTTAAATAGCCAGAAGTGCTTCTAGATAAGGACATTAATGAATTCCCATATACAGTTATAAGTAAGGATCTAAATATTGATACATTAAAAGATAGTTATCATACAAAAGATTCTGTAGCCTGATAAATGTCTACAGCCTCAAGTTAGACGTAGAAAGTCCATTAAGATGCTGTCACACCTCACAAACATTGATAAATCATGTAATAAGAAAGATTCCTGAGTAGGCAAACTGTGTATGTAATAAATGCTGCAGTCTCAGATCATTATAGACAAACAGTTGAACTATCAGGGATCAATGTTTTCTGTGAGAAAATACTGTTAGAATTTAGAAAGCTGAAACCAGAAAATTTGAATAGACTACAAGTATTATTAAAAGGAGGAGACTGGAAAGACTACACTCAATAAATAACATATTGGAGAGGTGGGAGTACTTCTGGTTAACATGGGGCTCATATATAAACTTTTCTTGCCCCATATTAACCAGAAATCTAAGTAAGGGAAGTACTAGAAGATGGACCACACACACATGCACACACACACAGTATACAAAATGATCTGAAAATGGCATTCAAAAACTGCCTGATAAGCTAAACTGCAGCTAGCATTGACACAAGAACAAGAAGAGAGCCTGTAGAAGAATAACAAGAAAAACTACATCCAGTTTTTATCAGAATGAAATTTGAATTTCCATAAACATTTCTAAGACTGTGTGGTTCCACATAAATGGCTGTAGGAAAGGATCTAATAGGGAAAATAGCAGTAATATCATTTTAGGGAAAGACAGGAAGGAATGGAAAGATTCAAATGTTGTCAGCAATACTTTTAATCAGTATGTCAAAGTAATGAAAAAAACTCATAAAAGAAAACAATAGCTCAAAAATATCAAGAAATATGAATAACATATCCAGTGGCACAGAAAATATTTTTCAGCTGCCAGCAAGTGAATTAGCAATAACAATGCACAGCCTAAAGCCCCAAAACATAGATGACATTGATGGAATACCAACTTGTGCAGTAAAATACTGTACTCAATGGTCAATGAGACCTCAGCTTTGTAAAATGCGATATTTCCTAAATATCTGTAAAAGACAAAGGCTGTGCATGTTTATGAGGGTAATTATAAGAAGAATCTCATGGACTGTAGGTCAGTTACTACCACATTTTTCTTATGTAAAATTGTGGAAACGGACTTGCAAGGTAGAACATTACATTTTATAGAGAAGAATAACACACTCAACAAGACACAGCATGGTTTTAGAAAATGTAGGTCTACCACCATGAGCACAGCTAACTTTGTAGCCAGTGTTATTGGACCATCAGATGAACAAAGAAAAGTCTGGGAGATTTCCTTGACATTTCAAATGCATTTGGTAATTGATCACGTGTGTCATACTAGACTAATACACAAACCAAACTATTATGTTATTAGGGGAAAGGCAGCTGACATAAAATCATTTGTGAAAAACAGAGAGCAATATGTAGAAGTGAAGCATAAGGAAAGTAGCACTGCTGTAACTGTACCAGAAATTTCAAGTAGTAAAGTTTGGTGTACCTCAGGGGTTGGTTCTCAAATCCCTTCTTTTCATCCTGTATGTAAATCATATGACATCAGCAGTAGGTGACACTTGAGTGATGGTAAAAAATGACTGCAATCAAGTGCAATTCCAAGTCTGAGGAAGGCTTACAAAAATTTCAGTGAAAACAACTTGTTTGTAAATGCAAATAGGGAAACATATGTATGGTTGTGAGTAACTAAAACTACAAAGACTGACAATATCTCCCTTGAACCAGATAATTCACTTCTCAAAGGAGCAAGGATCACAAATTCTTGGGTATCATTCTTGACAAGAATTTGACATGGCATAAGCTATCCCCACCTATCATACTGTGCTATAGTCTGGGGAAATACAGCACACACACACACACACACACACACACACACACACACACACACACACATAGGTTAATAAAACTTCAAAAGAAGGCTGTTAGATGCATTGCAGATCTGCTTCCAAGACAGTTGTACAGAAATAAATTTAGAGCACTTCCCCTCACTATATATGTCTGCAACAATAATGTGTCTGAAAGCAAGTAGCACTGCATAATTAAACAGACATGCATGATTATAATATGTGAAACAGGGGTGATTATTATCTATATAGCGACTGGCAGATATTAACCAAAAAAGATGCCACAACTGCTGGGCATATACTGTATTCACAACTACTGGGCATATACTGTATAATAAATTACCACATAGAATAAAATGCATTAAAAATACATTGATTTTCACAAATAACTTAAGAGGCTATTTAGTCTCTTTATCTGTATGTAGCCTAAAACAATACATAGAGTCTAAATGATAGAGAGAATCAGCTTCAGAAAAAGAGGAATTGATTGATATGTTTATTCATCTATATAACAATACAAATTGTATGGATGTCACCAATTGTGTCTTATGAACTAAAGCGTACATCGGTTCTTACTATGTTTGCAATTCAATTCTTACAATTTTTAGACGTCAATTCTTACAAAATTTATAATTATGCCATATGCTGTTACTTTATATAGGCCTATGCTGTATTTGTGTCTACTGAATAGCTATCTACAATTATTCTAAATACTCATTTACTTGTAACAACTTTTACTTAATAAATACATTTTTAGCTTTTGGCTAAAGAAATCAAGTGCATTTACACCTTTTGTTTCCCATGGCAGCCTGTTGTACAGTTTTAGTCTATTATATAGCAAACTGTTCTCTGTTTTGTACTTATTTTTCCTGTTTAGGTATAAGTAGCAGCTGTATGTAGTTTCATGCTCATGTATTGAGCTGTTTGTTGCGTACAGATGAGTATTTTTCCTTTCATACATTACAGTCTGGAAAATGTATTCACATGGGACAGTCGGAATTTCCAGTTTTTTGAATAAATCAATACAATGGGCCCTACTGCTACGATTTGCTATTATTTGTACAGCTCTTTTCTATACCTATTCCTCTCACTTGTTTCCTAAAACATGATTCTGTAACTGAGGATTGATTGTATGTATCCAAAATATGTCATTTTAAGGCATGAAATATTGCACACTGGTGCAAGTATTTATAGAGCATCATAAAATGTCCTTGTATCCATAAACCAGGATGCATGAACATAGAAGGTATGTATTTTTTATTATATAAGAATTAGCCTGCTGCTGCTTGTTTATTGTTATTCTGGGTGCCTAAGACAGAGTGAGGCTGTCAGAATGTAAGATGGCAAAGATTAGTGAGTGCGTGGTGTACATTGCAGAAATGAAATGGTGAAATTGTAAAATTAGGAAAATGTGAATATGAGCATGTGAATTTCATGTAATCAGTGAGATGTTATTATTTCTGTTTTTATCTCATTTGTGTTATGTTAAGGAAATTAATGAGTTTGTTATGTTATATGTATAAATGTAATTGAAACTGTTTATTCCCTGATATCTGTTCAATGGAAATTGTCTACAGATGGATTAATGAATAAATAAATAAATAAATCATCACAAAGAATTTCTGTTACAGAACTAACAAACTTGTGGCAGCCATTAAGGAAGATAAATTGTTTGTTAGTACAGCAGAGTCAACTGTAAACAATCAATAAATGATAAGCTCATTTGGTGATGCATGTAATGTCTATTTTATTCATGTTTGAATCCTAGTCTAGTATCTCTTTTGCAACATTTTACTATACGAATTCCTAGAGTTTGAAAGCCTTCCATTTTACATGAACAGATAGGTCTTTAATAACTCCATTGCCTTGGTATCCGTGCAGTGAACACTTTCATCCTATACTCTTTGTTTGGCTGGAAAACTGGAAAATAAGAATGCATTTTATTGGTCTGTCTTTTCCTTTCATAAACTCATATATTGGACAAAAAAAAATTGAACCTCCAATTTTTCAGTTTTACCTTCTTACAGCTCTTTTTCTTGGTTTCTTGTTGGCATACTGCTCCAAGAAAAGGAATGAGATTCAATACCTAACATAAGTAGGTTCAGTGTGCTAAGAAGTTTTGAAGATTCCTTTTGACTTTTGCTTTGTGTTTTTGCTTTTTGGTTCGTAGTCCTTGTCAAGTGGAATATTTTACTACATGTAGAACATTTCAGTATATTTGTTTTGGTGGCTAAATTTCATACTGATATCATTGTCACTACAGTGAATATGCTCATACCATTCATTCACAAGAAAAACAGTTGGCAGTTGACTTATGCATATCATGAGAAAGGGTAACTGAATTTTTGGATGATGAAAACAGACAAGTATTTTTTAAAAAAGCTATTAATTTATATCCTCAAAGTTGATTTCATGCTTTAAATAGAAAAAAATAGTATAATGAATCCACATGTTAAATGCATTTTTTTCTTTATTTTCTTCTTTCAGGAACTTGATATTGCATATATCTCTGAATAAAGGTCATAAATTCATCATCAGTATTTATTTAAATTTATTCATTCCTCAGAAGCTGAAATAAATGGTTATGTGTGTTACATCAGCTTTCTTTTAATTCTAGAAGTCTCTATATGAATACAGTGCTCACAACCAGTTATGTTCATGATGACCTAATGGAGAAATAACTGATTATGGTACTAGAAAGTGGTCAGGTGAGTTGAATTATAGTAAGAAATTTCCTACAAGTATGGAATTACTATACAGTACTATGCATGAAGATGGCAACTTCTTATACCAATTCTCAATGATTTTGCTTTTTGTGACCCAGCAGTGACTGCATTGGTTAATATAAGAAAATTCTGTGGTTGGCAGCACAGAGCCCTACTGCAGGACTATCTTTGGACTCAGCTCATGTTGATCTTAATTTGCCTCCACATGAATTCTTATATATTGCTGCCAAGTAGTAAAGTGTATTTATTCTCAATATATGGTAATAATCATTATATTGCTAGCACCCTTCCCTGGCCCCTTCTACATTGGTGATCCCATGATCAATGTCAACAACTCCTATGAATTATCTTATGTTCTTTATCTCATATTGTATGAAACAACAATGGAACCACAGACATTTGAATACAAGACAGTGACCTATTTAGTATTCATTTAGTGCTTCGCCACATCAGGAACAAGTTTTGCCTTTTTTGAAATGTGAAAGTGATATTGTGCAGTACTGGTGAAATCAGTGCCCCTCCCTCCCCCTCCGCCCCTTACACCTGACAAACAATGTGCACGAACTACTGATCTTATGAGTGTGTGATGATGACTGCAAGTCATTTGCATACCAATGAGATGTTGTCCAACAAACCATCACACATACACTGGAATGTCGATCAATTACGTCATACATATTGTGTAGCATGCAGTTCCACCAAACTCGTTTGCACTGCTATGCAGAACTCAGCCAATGGAGCAATGCACAGACACTTTGAATGATTTTCTTCTGTGTCATGGCACAAGAGCTCATTCATTCTTGCTCTCTGACCAGCTGTGGTGCCACACACATCACAGAATTTTGATGAGAGTCCTGCTCATCTCAGATCACAACCCAAGCTGCCACTCTTCCTCCTAAAAAAATATAAGTTACTCCAAGTTCACCACATTACTGAGCCACCTAGGCAAGCATGCTGAGATTATTAGTGACACTGTTTTGTCACCCCTATTGTAATGGGACATCTTCCTCTAGCATTACTTTTCCACAACCGTAGTTGTCGATACCAGTATTATTTTTCGAATTTTGGGCATGTCAGTACTATCTTAGCTGCTTTTATGAAAACTTTGAAATAATTTTATACTCAATATTGACCTACAATGTGAGAATTTCAGCTTCAAGACTCAGACCCCCTAGAAAATAAGAACTGGAACCTACTCTACACAAGATGCTAAGTAAACTAGAAAGTTTATTGAAATATTCGCTCCTCTCAAATTTTTCATAAAAGACATTGGTTATTGTGGACAATAACTGGAATTAGGAATGAGGAAGTAGACTACACTGTTGCTGTTGTGGTCTTCAGTCCTGAGACTGGTTTGATGCAGCTCTCCATGCTATTCTATCCTGTGCAAGCTTCTTCATCTCCCAGTATGTACTGCAACCTACATCCTTCTGAATCTGGTTGGTGTATTCATCTCTTGGTCTCCCTCTAAGATTTTTACCCTCCACCCTGCCCTCCAATACTAAATTGGTGATCCCTTGATGCCTCAGAACATGTCCTACAAACCGATCCCTTCTTCTAGTCAAGTTGTGCCACAAACTTCTCTTCTCCCCAAGTCTATCCAACACCTCCTATTTAGTTATGTGATCTACCCATCTAATCTTCAGCATTCTTCTGTAGCACCACATTTCGAAAGCTTCTATTCTCTTCTTGTCTAAACTATTTATAGTCCATGTTTCACTTCCATACATCGCTTCACTGCATACAAATACTTTCAGAAACAACTTCCGGACACTTAAATCTATACTCAATGTTAACAAATTTCTCTTCTTCAGAAACTCTTTTCTTCCCATTGCCAGTCTACATTTTATATCCTCTGTACTTTGACCATCATCAGTTATTTTGCTCCCCAAATAGCAAAAATCCGTTACTACTTTAAGTGTCTCATTTCTTAATCTAATACCCTCAGCATCACCCGACTTAATTCGACTACATTCCATTATCCTCGTTTTCCTTTTGTTGATGTTCATCTTTAATCCTCCTTTCAAGACACTGTCCATTCCATTCAACTGCTCTTCCAAGTCATTTGCTGTCTCTGACACAATTACAATGTCATCAGTGAACCTCAAAGTTTTTATTTCTTCTCCATGGAATTTTAATACCTACTCTGAATTTTTCTTTTGTTTCCTTTACTGCTTGCTCAATATACATATTGAATAACACTGGGGAGAGGCTACAACCCTGTCTCACTCCCTTCCCAAACACTGCTTCCCTTTCAGGCCCCTTAACTCTTACAGCTGCCATTTGGTTTCTATACAAATAGTAAATAGCCTTTCGCTCCCTGTATTTTACCCCTGCCACCTTCAGAATTTGAAAGAGAGTATTCCAGTCAACATTGTCAAAAGCTTTCTCTAAGTCTACAAATGCCAGAATTGTAGGTTTGCCTTTCCTTAATCTAGCTTCTAAGATAAGTCGTAGGGTCAGTATTGCCTCATGTGTTCCAATATTTCTACGGAATCCAAACTGATCTTCCCCAAAGGCAGCTTCTACTAGTTTTTCCATTCATCTTTAAAGAATTTGTGTTAGTATTTTGCAGCCGTGACTTATTAAACTGATAGTTCGGTAATTTTCACATCTGTCAACACCTGCTTTCTTTGGGATTGGAATTATTATATTCTTCTTGAAGTCTGAGGGTATTTCGCCTGTCTCATACATCTTGCTCACCAGATGGTAGAGTTTTGTCAGGACTGGCTCTCCCAAGGCCGTCAGTAGTTCTAATGGAATGCTGTCTACTCCCGGGACCTTGTTTCGACTCAGGTCTTTCAGTGCTCTGTCAAACTCTTCACCCAGTATCATATCTCCCATTTCATCTTCATCTACATCCTCTTCCATTTCCATAATATTGTCCTCAAGTACATCGCCCTTGTATAGACCCTCTATATACTCCTTCCACCTTTCCGCTTTCCCTTCTTTGCTTAGAATTGGGCTTCCATCTGAGCTCTTAATATTTATACAAGTGGTCCTCTTTTCTCCAAAGGTCTCTTTAATTTTCCTGTAGGCAGTATCTATCTTACCCCTAGCGAGATAAGCCTCTACATCCTTACATTTATCCTCTAGCCATCCCTGCTTAGCCATTTTGCACTTCCTGTCGATCTCATTTTTGAGATGTTTGTATTCCTTTTTGCCTGCTACATTTACTGCATTTTTATATTTTCTGCTTTCATCAATTAAATTCAATATTTCATCTGTTAACCAAGGATTTCTACTAGCCCTCATTTTTTTACCTACTTGATCCTCTGCTGCCTTCACTACTACACTATCTACCAACAAATACAACAGAGTAAAGTTAGTGCACCCACAGGATGCTGGAACTGTAATTGTGCCAAGTTACTTATGATGAACATCTAGAGATCAAGATGCATTCTCAGTCAGTCTTTAATTTATGTCTCACTTATGCTAGACCACATCCTGTGGGCATGTTGAATTATAACATTATCCCCTCAGTTACAATTAGTAATGGTCTTGAGTGCGTCAGTATAAAAGAAACTAACTTTGGCAGAAAGACTTCATGCCATATTATAACACTGAAAATATATCACTTTATCAGACAAAATTGACCAACTCTGCCTCAGGCAGGAATCATGCCATGACATGAGGCAGTAGGCAGGTGAGCAGAACCAAGTGTGTGTGGACACTGTTGAGGATGATGTTGCCTACATCTCCTAGGGCAGTAAACCCAGCCAGTCACAACAAACAAGCAGCCAGGTGACAACAACTCATGCAAGATGATGTGATCCATTTCCCATGCCTGCTACATAAAATTTAAACTTAAGTGTTTATATGATTATTTCACCAGCTTTATAATATGTATGGTATATGGAAAGGCAGATAAATTCACACCACCTCATGCAACTGCACTTACACACCATATCACAGCTTTATATTACTGAACGGATAACAACATCCCACAATTCTTGAAAATGACCACATGCTGAAATTGCAATTTCAGTAAATAACGTTTTAACAGCCAAAAGTGGAATGATTTTATTTAACAATTTAATGTAGCCTCTGGATCCAGTTATCACCAAATTTCTCAAATAAGAAGACATGACCAGGCCTTTCTTTGTTTCAAGTATGTTTCAGCAATAAAGCATGCAACTATACGGCATCTTGCACTTACCCAAATGGGAAGATTGATCTGGACCATTGCACTACTACACGTCACCTGCCCACTGAACATGCAAGTCAGTCAAGTTGCACACTGTCCCCACATAAGGGGACATCCTGGATCGTACCTGCAACCAATACATTCTTCTCAACACTGGGTATGAAGTGAGTGCCATGCTGCATGAGCTACTACCACCAAGGGGAAAAAAATTATCTGCCTTCCAACTCTGTGCAGAGAAAGATTCACTGATTACAGTATACAGAACCATGTCTTGAACCTAGAACCTGGATTTAGAAGACATGTTTCCTTAACTGTTTTTCATTGCCATTGGCAAGGAAGCAATACTGGGGGTTGATTTCCTAGGAAGTTTTCATCTCTCTCATATTTGTAACATGGAATTATGAGCCAGCTTTGTGCTGGCTTGATCATGAGTGCAACAGCTTAATTTGATTTTTTGTGTGATATCATTCACCTGAAGTTGGCAGTGGCCACTTCGATGGCACCACCATTGGTTATGGTGAGGCTTCTTCTAGCAGTGAGCTGAGGCACTGTGAGGAGTGAAGCAATACAGTGAAGTTCTGCACCATGGCTCTGACTTCTTGTTAGCATGAGTCAATGTTTATTTGTGGAGTTGCATGCAGAATCTGTAAGGAGTGTAAGCACAGCCATGATAACACTGACGTCCAAATCTGCTAGGTGCAAGGGTGCCTCATTGTCACTCATCTATAGACAGCCTATGTATCCTCATGCCCAGCATTACTTGTGGACATGATGGTGTCTTGGTAGAGCCGAATCATTCGTTTGATGGTGAACATACTTCATTATTTTGGGACGAGGTATGGTCTGGTTCACTCTGCAGTATAGTGGTACAGGTGAGGAGGTTGTTTGTGGAAACAATTTACCCCAACTGCAGGATACAATGTTTGGCAGAGTCTGTTTGCAAATGGTGAGCATTGTGTGTGTTCGTGCATGAGTTATTTCCTTGGAAATGAGCTATTTGTCTGGGTCACTTTCTGCACATGTTATTGTCTGAAGGACATTGTATATTGTTAATTTTAGTTATCATTTTCTGATGCACATAAAGAATGCATAGAGAAAGCTATCCAATCAAAGTCCAGTTCATGTAGTGTCAGTGTTTCATCAATAATAACTAGAGTCTGAATTAAAACACCATAAACAAAACCAGTATGCCAGTCAGTGCTCACTTCAGTGATCACATCACAACTGATTCAGACCTGTCCTAGACTGGCTTGTTGCAGGAGTCTGCCACTGGCTCATTAAAGGTCACTCCAGATGACAAATGTCACCTGGTTAGCAACATCATGGCAGTTGACTTCTTCGCAAGAGACTAACGTTACTGAACTCTCCGTACGTTATCTCTGCTCGGATTCTGGTTGTTTGCATCCGATACACTACTGCCCATTTTATCTACCCCTCGCAACTTGACACTGAAGATGCAACACAGAAAATGCATCAAGATTGAAAACTAGGAGCTCAAAGGCGACTTCTTTGCAAGAGACTATCAATGCTCCAGTCACCTTACGTTATTTTTCCTGCGAGTCTGGTGCTTTCCATCCGATGCACTACTGCCCATGTTGTCTATCCCTCGCACCTTCACACTGACGACGCAACACAGAAAATGGTTCGCGATTGAAAACTAGGAGCTCAAACGCGACTTCTTTGCAAGAGACTAATGGTGCTACAGTCACCGTACGTTATCTCTCCTGGAAGCCCGGTTGTTTGCATCCAATGCACTACTGCCTATTTTCTCTATACCTCGCACCTTCACGTTGACGATGCACCTCAGAAAATGGTTCGCCATTGAAAAAGATAAGTTCAAAGGAGACTTCTTTACAAGAGACTAACTTTGCTACAGTCGGCGGACGTTATCTCTCCTGGGAGAACGGTAGTTTGCATCCGATGTACTACTGCCCATTCTCTATTCCCCTCGCACCTTCACATTGAAGATCTAACACAGAAAATGCATTGCGAGTGAAAACTAGACGCTCAAAGGTGACATCTTTGCAAGTGATTAAGTATGCTAATCTCACCGTACGTTATCTCTCCTGGGACTCCGGTAGTTTGCATCCGATGCACTACTGCCCATATTCTCTACGTCTCACACCATCACTTTGACGATGCAATACAGAAAATGCATCGAGATTGAAAACTAGAAGCTAAAAAACGACTTCTATACAAACGACTAACGGTCACCGTACCTTATATATCCTGGAAGTCTGGTGCTTTGCATCCGATGCACTACTGCAAATTTTCTCTAACCCTCGCACTTTCACATTGACGATGCAACACGGAAAATGAATTACGATATAAGACTGGAGGCTCAAATGGGACTTCTTTGAATCAGACAAACGATGCTACAGTCACCGTACGTTAACTCTTCTGGGAGTCCGGTAGTTTGCATCCGATGCACTACTGCCCATATCCTATTCCCCTTGTAACGCCGGAAATGCCTATGGTTTGTTTTGTAAATATTATTTGTATTTTTACGCTGGCTCTTGCATAGGGACAACTATGCTATCGAACTATTACATGGATAGGTCGTGTGGAGAACCAAAGTGTTTAGGATCGTTGGTAGTGTTAACTCTGCCGCGTGGAGCTCGGGCAGAGGAGAGTCTGGCTGGAGTAGGGCGGTGGAGCAGGTGTGTTGTGTGACGCTCCCGCAAGTAGCCACGCTTTCGGGGTTTGGCAGCATGTAATTGCGCTCGACTTGCTATGATAGTTTCTGACTCGGTGTCGCGGTCGGGAAGCGTTAGCTGGCGCACATCAATATCCCGTTTCGCGTGGTGACCGTGTCAAGAAGAAGGCGCGCCAACATCCAGCTTCTGCAACAGCGACGGCCGACAATGAGTGACTGTCGCCACCTCCCCGATCGACGACTGCAAACCTTCAATCAACCAACAAGGAACACTAAAAGCACGTACAGTTTTAGAACTGTATGGTAGACCTCAGCTTTTCAAACTGTTGCATAAAAAAATATAGCAACTTAGCATGAACCTTTGTTGCTCATTGTCCCAATTGCATTACCAAGCAGGGTCCCTTCCTTTTCTGGAATGAACCCGAGTGTCATTGAAATTCATGCGCCAGCATTAAAGTAATATCATTCCATTTCACTGCTTTAATTTAAAAGTTCAGTTAAAGTATTCATAGCTGGCTACAATATTTAGATTACACAAGTGGAAAGTAAGAGTGCGATTTTTGTTAACATATTTTAGCTTCCCTGTGACTGCAGCTCAGCTTGGTACGTATTAAATTTTACTATTGTTAATTGTTCAGAATCATTTAATTCAAGTTCAAAGTTAAATCTCTTATTTCTAAATTGCGTAGATTCAAGTAGCATTTGAAATGATAGTTGAGGTAGTCCAAGAATAACCTTATTTTACCGAATTTCGTAGTGCTTCAGAAACATAGTTCACTATTAATTGTAGTCTCTAAATTAACTTTCAACTTTCTGGTTTTATTAATTCTTTTGCTAAATTAAGTCAGATTGTGGCGAAATTTATTACTGCTGACAAACATTCAGTTTTCACACAACATGTGTCAACCTTCAGTTGCCAAGCTTTTAGTGCTAATTATATGTGCATTAACCTTTCATTTTCAGTTGTTATAGTAGTTGTCCATAGGACTGGCGACCGTAATTTTCCCCAAATCTGAAATAACTAATTAACGCCAATTAATTGTTAACGTAACGACCGCACATTTACTTTCTTTATTAATTTTACCCTTTTCTCAAAATTAATTTCCACCGATTTCATTTGCATTTTTCCTCTCATTTAGATGTAACCCTTTCCTCCCTCTTTACCGACAGATTAACTTCGGTTACGATTGCTTTTCCCAAATTTCCATTAGGTGCACGCGGTTTAATTTTTCACTGTCATTAAGGTCGATAAGTGAGGGGGAGGTTACACGTGGTGACCTGGTGACAGGACAATCTTCGGATTTGAGGTTGTTCTTGGCACGAATTTTTCATTGTGCAAATCTCGTAACAAAGTTCTGGTTACAAACAGGTAGTTACGTCAGCGAGCATAAGTAGCGGGAGGAATCCTAATTAGATTTGGGATTTGGCATTTATATTGAAAATTATTAAAATGAGTGAAGGCAACAATTACCAAAATTTGGTAGACTTGGATACGGAACAATCGGTCGAACAGTGGGAAACGCGCACCGCGGAACCCATTGTACAGGGACAGGCGGCTAGCATGAAAGACGCGACCGCCGAAACGCAACAAAGAGAAGAAATGGAATTCCAAACTTTAGAAAATGTTTCGGAATCGGAAGTGAAAATCAAATCTGAACCCCTTGATGAACAATACGGGGGGACAATCGAAGAGGCACCCGCTACGGAAGTAAAACCGCTGGTTTCCGGGAATTTAACTGATTTATTGAATGTTTTGATTAACTAAATCAAGGCTCAGGCTAGCAAGATAGAAACGTTGACAGGAAGCTAGACAATCAGAACAAAGCTATTAATGTTGTTAACCCAAAAGTTGATAAAATCAAAGAAGATATTGTTGTAATTAATACCGAAATCGGTAATCTAAAAACAGGAAATGATAGGCGTTCAGGCGGACGTTGTGAGCATAAATACTCGTTTTGATTCCGAAATTAGCAAACTCAAGAAAAGTGTAGGAGAAGCAGTTACTCCGATCATCGAGAATAAGGTGACGGAACAAATTCCATTAGTGAAAAAAGAGGATCAACAGAAGGTGGAAACTTTAAAGGCTTTAGTGTCCGAAGTAGATACTAAAGTGAGGAAGCAGGCTAATACCTGCGAAGAGAAAAAGAGGGAAGTGGAAACGCTTGCGAAAACCACTTGCCAAGTAATTACGAGAGTGTCGGAATTAGAAAAGAAACTTGACGAAAAACAGAGCTATGTGCCAGTCTGTGCACGTAGTTCGGAATCGTTGACGGAAGAGGAGCGGTTCGACCCCTTGAAAAAATGCGGTATACACGCGACGGATTTCATTAAAAATTGTGAAAGTGTTTTATCCAGATCATGGACTAATGAGAGAAAAATTAATGCGGTTATTGACGTGTTTGTCTGCTGATGTCAAGCGTTGGAGCTGAATACTGGCCAGAGCAAAAACAACAAAGTGTCTGGCGCAAATTTGTCGTATCGATGCCTTTCGATACGAATTCGCGTGGCTCGATGAAGGAGTTTTGTGAGGGCTGGATCCGCAAGTTGGAATATTTGCGTGATCGCCGCACGGAATCCGAAATCTACATCTACATCCATACTCCGCAAGCCACCTGATGGTGTGTGGCGGAGGGTACCTTGAGTACCTCTATCGGTTCTCCCTTCTATTCCAGTCTCGTATTGTTCGTGGAAAGAAGGATTGTCGATATGCTTCTGTGTGGGCTCTAATCTTTCTGATTTTATCCTCATGGTCTCTTCGCGAGATATACGTAGGAGGGAGCAATATACTGCTCGACTCTTCGGTGAAGGTATGTTCTCGAAACTTTAACAAAAGCCCGTACCGAGCTACTGAGCGTCACTCCTGCAGTGTCTTCCACTGGAGTTTATCTATCATCTCCGTAACGCTTTCGTGATTACTAAATGATCCTGTAACGAAGCGCGCTGCTCTCCGTTGGATCTTCTCTATCTCTTCTATCAACCCTATCTGGTACGGATCCCACACTGCTGAGCAGTATTCAAGCAGTGGGCGAACAAGCAATCCTTTGTTTTCGGATTGCATTTCCTTAGGATTCTTCCAG
This sequence comes from Schistocerca cancellata, assembly GCF_023864275.1. Classification (NCBI taxonomy): domain Eukaryota; kingdom Metazoa; phylum Arthropoda; class Insecta; order Orthoptera; family Acrididae; genus Schistocerca; species Schistocerca cancellata. The sequence continues at coordinate 513,929,235 of NC_064634.1, forward strand.
TGAATCTCAGTCTGGCATCTGCTCTACCAACGTCAACTTTATATGATCATTCCATTTTAAATCACTCCTAATGCCTACTCCCAGATAATTTATGGAATTAACTGCTTCCAGATGCTGACCTGCTATTTTGTAGCTAAATGATAAGGATCTATCTTTCTATGTATTCGCAGCACATTACACTTGTCTACATTGAGATTCAATTGCCATTCTCTGCACCATGCGTCAATTCGCTGCAGATCCTCTTGCATTTCAGTACAATTTTCCATTGTTACAACCTCTCGATACACCACAGCATCATCTGCAAAAAGCCTCAGTGAGCTTCCGATGTCATCCACAAGGTCATTTATGTATACTGTGAATAGCACCGATCCTATGACACTCCCCTGCGGCACACCTGAAATCACTCTTACTTCGGAAGACTTCTCTCCATTGAGAATGACATGCTGCATTCTGTTATCTAGGAACTCTTCAATCCAATCACACAATTGGTCTGATAGTCCATATGCTCTTACTTTGTTCATTAAACGACTGTGGGGAACTGTATCGAACACCTTGCGAAAGTCAAGAAATACGGCATCTACCTGTAACCCGTGTCTATGGCCCTCTGAGTCTCGTGGACGAATAGCGCGAGCTGGGTTTCACATGACCGTCTTTTTCGAAAACCATGCTGAATCCTACAGAGTAGATTTCTAGTCTCCAGAAAAGTCATTATACTCTAACATAATTCGTGTTCCAAAATTCTACAACTGATCGACGTTAGAGAAATAGGTCTATAGTTCTGCACATCTGTTCGACGTCCCTTCTTGAAAACGGGGGTAACCTGCGCCCTTTTGCAATCCTTTGGAACGCTACGCTCTTCTAGAGACCTACGGTACACCGCTGCAAGAAGGGGGCAAGTTCCTTGGCGTACTCTGTGTAAAATCGAACTGGTATCCCATCAGGTCCGGCGGCCTTTCCTCTTTTGAGCGATTTTAATTGTTTCTCTATCCCTCTGTCGTCTATTTCGATATCTACCATTTTGTCATCTGTGCGACAATCTGGAGAAGGAACTACAGTGTAGTCTTCCTCTGTGAAACAGCTTTGGAAAAAGACATTTAGTATTTCGGCCTTTAGTCTGTCATCCTCTGTTTCAGTACCATTTTGGTCACAGAATGTCTGGACATTTTGTTTTGATCCACTTACCGCCTTGACATAAGACCAAAATTTCTTAGGATTTTCTTCCAAGTCAGTACATAGAACTTTACTTTCTAATTCATTGAACGCCTCTAGCATAGCCCTCCTCACATTACATTTCGCTTCGCGTAATTTTTGTTTGTCTGCAAGGCTTTGGCTATGTTTATGTTTGCTGTGAAGTTCCCTTTGCTTCCGCAGCAGTTTTCTAACTCGGTTGGTGTACCACGGTGGCTCTTTTCCATCTCTTACGATCTTGCTTGGCACATACTCATCTAACGCATATTGTACGATGGTTTTGAACTTTGTCCACTGATCCTCAACACTATCTGTACTTGAGACAAAACTTTTGTGTTGAGCCGTCAGGTACTCTGTAATCTGCTTTTTGTCACAGAAAAATCTTCCTACCTTTTTTAATATTTCTATTTTCGGCTGAAATCATCGATGCAGTAACCGCTTTATGATCGTAGATTCCCTGTTCTGTGTTGGCTCTTTCAAATATTTCGGGTCTGTTTGTCACCAGAAGGTCTAATATGTTATCGCCACGAGTCGGTTCTCTGTTTAAATGCTCAAGGTAGTTTTCAGATAAAGCACTTAAAAAAACTTTCACTGTATTCTTAGTCCCTGCCACCCCTTATGAACGTTTGAGTCTCCCAGTCTATATCCGGCAAATTAAAATCTCCACCCAGAACTATAACATGGTGGGGAAATCTACTCGAAATATTTTCCAAATTATCCTTCAGGTGCTCAGCCACAACAGCTGCTGAGCCAGAGGGCCTATAGAGACATCCAATTACCATGTCTGAGCCTGCTTTAACCGTGACCTTCACCCAAATTATTTCACATTTCGGATCTCCGTCAATTTCCTTCGATACTATTGCACTTCTTATCGCTATAAACACGCCTCCCCCTTCACTGTCCAGCCTGTCTCTGCAGTATACATTCCAATCTGAGTTTAGGATTTCATTACTGTTTACGTCTGGTTTCAGCCAACTTTCTGTCCCTAGTACTATATGGGCGTTGTGACCGTTTATTAATGAGAGCAGTTCTGGGACCTTTCTATAGACGCTCCTACAGTTTACTATTAGCACATTAATATTGTTATTCCCTGTTGCATTATGCCTACTCCAACCTTGCCGCGTCTCAGGAGGCGTCTTGTCGGGCCTAGGGAGGGAATTCTCTAACCTAAAAAACCCACATGTGCACTCCACACGTACTCCGCTACCCTTGTAGCCGCTTCTGGGGTGTAGTGCACGCCTGACCTATTCAGGGGGACCCTACATTTCTGCACCCGATAGCGGAGGTCGAGAAATTTGCACCCCAGATCTCCGCAGAATAGTCTGAGCCTCTGGTTTGAGCTTTCTACTCGGCGCCAAACCAGAGGACCGCGATCTGTTCTGGGAACGATACTACAAATAGTTAGCTCTGATTTCACCCCGCGAGCGAGGCTTTCCGCCTTCACCAATTCCGCCAACCGCCTGTACGAACTGAGGATGACCTCTGAACCCAGACGGCAGGAGTCATTGGTGCCGACATGAGCAACAATTTGCAGTCTGGTGCACCCAGTGCTCTCTATCGCCGCCGGCAGGGCTTCCTCCACATCTCGGATGAGACCCCCGGCAAGCAGACAGAGGGAACACTGGCCTTCTTCCCCGACCTTCCCGCTATTTCCCTAAGGGGCTCCATCACCCGCCTAACGTTGGAGCTCCCAGTAACTAATAAACCCCTCCCCCCGTGTGCCTGCTCGGACCTTTCTGAAGGAGCGGCCACATGTCCACTCACAGGCAGAGCGGGCGATGCCACACGGCCAGCCTCCACATTGACCCTCCGCCTGGTGCGCTGCGAACGTCGCTGAACCCGCCACTCCCCTTGGGGAGAGGGTGGCCCAACCGCGCCCGGTACCCGCGAAGATGTCTCGACAGCAGGGACAGTGGGTGACGCATGTAACGCCTGGGTTGTACCATGCGACGCACCAGACTGCCCACTGCCGCTTCACTTCGAGACAGCAGCCTGAAGACGGCTGACCGCGGCCATCAACACGTTCAGCTGTTCGCGAACAGTGGCCAGCTCCTCCTGCGACCGTACACAGCAGTCGCACATCCTATCCATCCTAAGAAATCAATTTACTGTAGAGAGTTAATCAACTTTTAACTAGACTGCTAATTCACTAAAGGCGGCTGATTGTTGACTAAACTGTGGTTGCTTGACACTTCTTGTAGAAAACAATGAAAATAGCACTACCTGTCTCTGGACTGTATTGAAAACAAACACTAGCACTACTGGCACTATGGCTGACTAAAGAGACTCTCTGTGACTGTATTCAAGACAAACACGAAATCCATGGAACACTATTACTAGCACTCGACAATTAAAGCTTCCTAAAAGCAAAAACACACGGAAGATGAAGTGACAAGTAAGAAAAATACAGTTAATAAATTAACGTAGCTCGCTGCACAGCAGACGTGAAGCAGACGGCAGTTACGACGTATGGGAACTCTACAAGAAGCTTCTAGATGATACAAAACGCTACGTAGGAAGCAATTACAAGACAATCAATGATATCCTGGAAAGAGCTGAGGACAAGGACAATTGGCGCAATAATCGCGACAGTGGTAGAGGCCGTGGTAACAACAACGGGTACCACAACAACGATAACCATAGGAATAATGCATACCGCAACCATGGCAGCAATAACAATAATGGTTCGGACCGTAATAACAATCGGTACAATGCAAATAATAACAGGAATGACGGGAACCAGTATCATACTAACGTGATACGGGCTTCACAGAATAGTAATAACGCCAGAGGGTGTGATCAGCCGCCTCAGCAGCATCCGGGGAGCGTATCTGCTGGGACGAGACAGGGAAACCATTAGCCGCGCCGGTGAGGGGCCGACCGGGCGTGGAGAAATTTTGGCGGCCCAATAACAGGAGAAAACCCAGGTGTCGTCGTTATGAAAATTCCGTGTGGAATAATCAACGGCGGGAGAGTGTGCCAGTGTTAGGAGAAAGGAGTGCGCCCACAAGTAGTAGATCAGCTGTATACACGGCAGTAGGAAGTACATTCGCTGTCAGTGAGAACAATTTAAGTAGTGTTCCGGAAATCGATTATAAAGTGGCAGCTGTAATACCCACAGCGGAACTGGAGATTGAGTTTAAGAATGATTCGCAAGTGTTGAAAGAAGATCAGATGTCGGATAAAACGTCCGTCATTGAGCGAGGGGATGCAGAGAGGGATGAGGTCTGGTTAAGGCAGTTCGGTCGCTTATATGACGAACTAAGAGATTATAGGGGTCTGTATGGGAGAAGTGTTTATGGGGAGCGCGTGCAGGATTTGCCGCGTCTCGTCCCGCAGGAAGATAGTGTTTGTGAAGTGATAGAAAGTTCTGGCCCTAACCGGCAGACTTTACCAGAAATAGTTCATGTTAATGGGGAGCACGAGCAAGATTCGTCGTGTTTCGTCCCGCAGGAGTTGGATGTTGAAATAGTAACGGAAAGTTCTGGCCCTAACCGGCAGACCTTACCGAAAGTTATAGTGGTAGAAGTAGCCGACCCATCCGACGCAAAACTCCAGTTTAAACATTGCAAGAGTATTAAGGAGAAAGATTACGAAAATTTGAGTGATAGCCGGACACGATTGGTAGAAAAGCACGTAGATTACAGCGTGTATGAGGTTAGACGTTATAAGGTCGGACGGTAGCAGTATGGGTTGCGCAGATCCAGAGGAAGTAATTGCAGATACTACTGGGCACATTCCTCCAGGTAGATTGACAGATGAGATCAATCTGACCAAAGAGGAATCAACGAAGGTGACAATTAGTGAATTGATAGCAAAGCAACACTCACTAGTTGACGAGTTACAGGAAAAGGTTTCGGTATTGGAGGCGAAGCTACAGACTAAGCCTCAGAACAAACGTGTTGAAATTAAAACTGTATGTCAACAGAGGCTGAAAAGGCCGCCAGATAAGCCGGATTTAGAATCAAAGCCGGATGGCTTTTTCTGGAATGACCTGGATATAGACGACGATTTATTGTGGGAAAATAAAGAAACAGTCGCGGACAAGTGTAGACAGATAGTAGTGTCTGTTAATATGCACGACCTACAACTAAACGTGTTGATTGACACCGGTGCAGAATTGAGTGGTGTATCTGGGAAAATATTTGAGTTACTGAAAGAAAGACCTGGCATCGTAGTTATGCCAGTAACAGGAGTGAAAATTATCGGTGCTACTGGGAAGGCCAGTAAACTGGTCACAAAACAGATTTTTGTCAACTTCGAGATATGTGGGACACAATTTGAATAAGAGTTTGTCGTCGTGCCAGACTTAATTACGGATGTAATTATCGGGTTAGATTGGCTATTAAAGTACCGTGCAGTGATTAATTGCGAAAGCAAAGCTTTGACGTGTACGTCACAAGATAAAACAATAGTAGTTAGTTTTGATGAGACAGGAGAAGGTGTGCATAGGCAATACCAGCCTATACACATTGTTAACTGGCCGGATGCTATTGACGTAGGTATGAATTTGAACTACTGTAATGTGAGGAATCTCGGCATTGATAATAGTGTAGAAAGTGAATTGGAAAGTATTGGAGACGGTGTGTCAAACGTAACACATGAACAAAGACGAGGCCTGTATGAAGTAATAATGAGGAATAAGAGTGTGTTTTCAGACAAACCGGGACTTGTGGAAGGATATAAATGCAAGTTGCATGTAATTCCGCACGAACCATTCTTCGTGAGACCGTATGCTATACCGCTGTCCAAAAAGGAAGCAGTGCAACGGGAGATAGATAAGATGATCGAATGGGGAGTGATTGAAAGAAGTACGAGTCCATACAATAACGGTTTGGTCATTGTAGCAAAACGGGATGGTAATGTGCGTATTGTGATTGACGCACGCACGTTGAATAGGGTCATTCAACGCGAAACAGACAGACCAGAGAGTATGGAGGAGATTTTGCAACGTTTCCATGACGTTAAGTTCATGACTAGCCTCGATCTGGCGGATAGTTACTGGCAAATAGAACTCGAAGAAGAATCTAGGCCATACACCGCCTTCTTGTTTGCGGGCTGGTGTTATCAGTATAGAGTACTGCCGTTTGGACTTAATATATCTGTGTCGGTATTCATCTGGGCCCTGGATAAAGTGCTAGGGCCGGCTTTGAGTTCAAGATTAACTGTATATGTTGACGACCTACTGTTGGCCAATGCCACTTGGCATGACCATTGTGACCTGTTAGATGAAGTTTTTAGAGCATTGCGCCGTGGCGGAATGACTCTAAAGCTAAAGAAATGCGACTTTGTGAAGCAGGAACTGAAATTTTTAGGGCATGTAATTACCACTGCTGGTATTACGAAAGACCCAGAGAAACTAGAGGCAATAAGGAATTGACCTCCACCCAAGTCTAGGAAACAGTTAAAAAGTTTTCTAGGGCTCACCGGATTTTACCGTAAATTTGTAAAAGGACAGGTGTTTAATGATGAAAATTTGAATAACCTCTTACGCAAAAACGTTCCGTTTGTGTGGACTGACGGTTGTCAGGCCGCTTTCGAGAGATTAAAAGACGAGTTGTTAAGATCTAACATACTATTTCATCCTGATTTATCGCTACCCTTCCATCTGGGGACGGATTCGTCGAATTACGGGGTGAGGGTAGAACTGTTCCAAGAAGTTGGTGAAGGAGAGGATAAGGAACACCGGACGATAGCGTTCGCGAGTCGGACTTTATCAAAAAGTGAGCGAAACTACACGATTTCTGAGAAGGAGTGTCTCGCTACCGTGTGGGTATTCAAGAAGTTCAAGGGTTACCAATGGGGCCGTAAGGTGATTATTCATACGGACCATAAGGCGCTCACTTATCTGAAGGATTGTAAACTACTTCACGAAAGACTGACTAGGTTGTTGCTGTATTTACAGCAATTTAACTATGACATCTGTTACGTAAAAGGGACCGACAATTGCGTAGCGGATGCGCTATCGCGGTTGCCCGAGTCCAATCAAGATGTGTTGAAAGATGAGTCAGATGGAGTGGTCAAATTATACTATTTTAAAGAAGTTGAAGGACGTAAATTAATAGTGAACATCTGTAAGAATCTATGTCGTCATCAGAACGAGGACGGTTGTTTAAATATGGTGAATACACGATATGACGAAAGGAGTCCAGAACGAGAGAAATTAAGGAAGTATTACAAGATATCATATCTTGTACATACGTAAGGGTGAAGATGGTAATATTTGGCGGGTGTGCTGGCCCACCAAATACGTCACGGAAATAATAGACTACTACCATTTGGCGTATGGTCATTGTGGACCAAAGAAATGTATGGAAAAGCTGAGTGAAGTAGTGCATTTTAACAGCGTTTGCGAGAAATAATGAAGCTAAAAGCCGATGCTCGCATTCGTCATCATGGCGCTAAAGCGCGTTTTGCTAAGTTTGCAATCGGAGACCTAGTACTTGTAAAAGCTCATGAGAAATCGAGCGAGAGAGACAATGACATCTCTAAATTTAAGTTTGTTTATTATGGACCATATAAAGTCATTGGTATACCTCACATAAATGCTTATTGCTTAGAGTATCCAAGCTCTGGAAAACTATTAGGTATACAGGACGTTGTAGACTTGAAATTGTACCAACCAAGGATTGATTAATACCACAGAATGGGTAATTTGTACAGTATGCAAATATAGAGTATAAGATTTAAGGATTTGCCATGTTGCCATGCTTTTGCCTGACCAAGAGCTCATTAAAGAAGTTGTAATTCATAAGTAATTAATTTTGATTAAATGATTTAAGAGTAACTGATTATTAATCAATTGAAAAATCCAAGCCGCTTGTTTAAGTTTTCGGCTGAGACACAGTAGATTAAGGAATGTAAATATGGTTTTGTAACTAGCTGAAAGATTTCATGAATGTGTGATTTACTAGTCACTGCCGATGTACTTAGACGCTGCTTTAAGTTTCAGTCTAGTACATGATTGTGATGATGGACAGTGTTGAGTTATCCACTGCGATAGCGTTAGTCGACTCCTTGAGATTACCTGGGAGTGAGATTTTCCGAAAGAATTCAGTGAAACGAATGTTCTGGAAATGCCGTTACACAGGCGAGTGAGATCAAACGTGTCGCACAGGCGGGCGCAACAATACTGGCGAGGCGGAGCCGCTGTCGGCTCTTGTGCCGCTATGGGCATTCTTTGTACTTGCGAGTACGAAAGGCGCAGTTGCTTTTCTTCGCGGACAGCTGATGTGAAAGAATTCTGCTGTCAATATTTATGTTTTTTTCGATCTGCTGTATATTATTTCCTTGTTTAGCGATAAGTGGACTCTCCTGACGAGAATATTAATTATGAAAAGGTTATATAAAAACGTGTATTCTATGTAATTAATTATTAATTTACGTATTTTGATTTACCTGTTTTTTATTACCATGTACTCTGATTAATTTTGTAAATATTATTCTATTTCTTGATACTGTTAGGAATTTTTCTGATTTAGAATAGCTGAACCATTTTCTATGTTTTATGTGAATTTTAATATGTTGTCAACCTGTTTTCTTTTGTGTAAGATGACATAGTGGAATAAGGTTAGGAGTGTCTCCACTCAATTATTATGGTCTAAAAATTGGTTTATGGTTAATTAGAATAATGCTAAATTTTCTTGATGTTTTGAGCATACGCATTTCCGTTGTTTTTTTTTCCTTTTTTGGGACATTTTCTGAGTCTGTTTAGGTTACACGAACATCCTCAGACAATGTTGGGCATGTGTAACGCTGCAATGCCTATCCTCCTGTTTCCATCTATAGCACTATAAATTTTTTCCTTATTTTGTTACCTGAAGATATGACATTTCTGTGTCTTTATATATTGTAATTGTTTTACTATTTGTGTATATATATATTTATGCATTTGTGTCGATGTATAATTGGTTTGTTTTGTAAATATTATTTGTATTTTTACGCTGGGTCTTGCGTAGGCACAACTATGCTATCGAACGATTACATGGCTAGGTCGTGTGGAGAACCAAAGTGGTTAGGATCTTTGGTAGTGTTAACTCTGCCGCGTGGAGCTCGGGCAGAGGAGAGTCTGGCTGGAGTAGGGCGGTGGAGCAGGTGTGTTGTGTGACGCTCCCACGAGTTGCCACGCTTTCGGGGTTTGGCAGCATGTAATTGCGCTCGACTCGCAATGATAGTTTCTGACTCGGTGTCGCGGTCGGGAAGCGTTAGCTGGCGCACATCAAGAGCCCGTTTCGCGTGGTGACTGTGTCGAGAAGAAGGCGCGCCAACATCCAGCTTCTGCAACAGCGACAGCCGACAATGAGTGACTGTCGCCACCTCCCCGATCGACGACTGCAAACCTTCAATCAACCAACAAGGAACACTAAAAGCACGTACAGTTTTAGAACTGTATGGCAGACCTCAGCTTTTCAAACTGTTGCATCAAAAAATACAGCAACTTAGCATGAACCTTTATTGCTCATTGTCCGAATTGCATTAGCAAGCAGGGTCCCTTCCTTTTCTGGAATGAACCCGAGTGTCGTTGACATTCATACGCAAGCATTAAAGTAATATCATTCCAATTCACTGCTTTAATTTAACAGTTCAGTTAAAGTATTCATAGCTGGCTACAATATTTAGATTACACAAGGAGAAATTAAGAGTGCGAGTTTTGTTACCATATTTTAGCTTACCTCAGCTTGGTATGTACTAAATTTTACTATTGTTAATTGTTCAGAATCAATTAATTCAAGTTCAAAGTTAAATCTCTTATTTCTAAATTGCGTAGATTCAAGTAGCATTTGAAATAATTGTTGAGGTAGCCCAAGAATAACCTTATTTTATTGAATTTCGTAGTGCTTCAGAAACAAAGTTCACTATTAATTGTAGTCTCTAAATTAACTTTCAATTTTCCCGTTTTATTCATTCTTTTGCTAAATTAAGTCACAGTGTGGCGAAATTTATTACTTCCGACAAACATTCAGTTTTCACACAACACGTGTCAACCTTCAGTTGCCATGCTTTTAGTGCTAATTCTATGTGCATTAATCTTTCGTTTTCAGTTGTTATAGTAGTTGTCCATAGGACTGGCGACCGTAATTTTCCCCAAATCTCAAATATCTAATTAACGCCAATTAATTGTTAACGTAACGATCGCACATTTACTTTCTTCATTAATTTTACCCTTTTCTCAAATTTAATTTCCACCAATTTCATTTGCATTTTTCCTTTCATTTAGATGTAACACTTTCCTCCCGCCTTACCGACAAATTAACTTCGGTGACGACTGCTTTTCCCAAATTTCCATTAGGTCCACGCGGTTTAATTTTTCACTGTCATTAAGGTTGATACGTGAGGGGGGGGGGGGGACTCCCTCACACCCTCACTTTGACTATGTATCACACAAAATGCATCGCGATTGAAAACTAGAAGCTCAAAAGCGACTTCTTTGCAAGAGACTATCGATGGTACAGTCACTGTACGTTATCGCTCAAGAGAGTCTGGTGGTTTGCATTGGATGCACTACTGCCAATTTTCGCTACCGCTCGCAACTTCACATTGACGATGCAACACAGAAAATGGTTCGCGATTGAAAACTAGAAGTTCAAAAGTGACTTCTGTACAAAAGATTGACGATGATACAGCCAACGTACGTTATCTTTCTTGCTCTCTTATCTCTCCTAGGAGTCCGGTAGTTTACATCCGATGCATTACTGCCTATTTTCTCTACCCCTCGCACCTTCACATTGACGATGCAACACAGTAAATGAATCGCGACTGAAAACTAGGTGTTCAAAGGCGACTTCTTTGCAATAAACTAAAGATGCTAGAGTCATCGTACGTTATCTTCCCTGGAAACCCGGTAGTTTGCATCCGATGCCCTACTGCTAATTTTCTACATCCCTCACACTCTCACTTTGACGATGCAACACGTAAAGTGCAACGCGACTTATTTACAAGAGACTAACGTTGCTACAGTCGCCGTACGTTATCTCTCCTGGTACTCCGATAGCTTGCAACCGATGCACTACTGCCCATTGTCTGTACCCATCACACTCTCACACTGAAGATGCAACAAGGAAAATGCATGGCGATTGAAACCTAAAAACACAAAAGCGACTTCTATACAAGAGAAAAACGATGCTACAGTCACCGTAAGTTATCTTTCCTGCGAGTCTGGTGCTTTTGCATCCGATGCACTACTGCCCATTTTCTATACCCCTCGCACGTTGGCATTGAAGATGCACACAGAAAATGCATCGCTCAAAGGCGTCTTCTTTGGAAGAGACTAACATTGATGAATTCACTGTACGTTATCTCTCTTGGGATTCTGGTAGTTTGCAACCGATGCACTACTGCACATTTTCTATAATGCTTGCACCTTCACATTGATGATGTATCACACAAAATGCATCATGATTGGAAACTAAAAGCTCAAAGGTGATTTCTTTGCAAGAGATTAACGATGCTACAGTCACCATACGCTATCTCTCCTGGAAACCCGGTAGTTTGCATCTGATGCACTACTGCCCACATTCGCTACACCTCCCACATTGATATTGACGATGCATCACACAATATCCATCGCGCTTGAAAACTTGAATCTAATAGGCGACTTCTTTGCAAGAGACTAGCGATGCCAGAGTCACCCCACGTAATCTCTCCTAGGAATACTGTAGTTAGCAACCGATGCACTACTGCCCACCTTGACATTGATGATGCATCACAGAAAACGGATCGCGTTTGAAAGCTAGGAGCTGAAACGCGAATTCTTTGCAAGACACTAACGATGCTACAGTCTACATACATTATCTCTCCTGGGAGCCCGGTTATTTGCATCCGATGCACTACTGCCCATCTTCTATACCCCTCGAAACTTCACATTGACGATGCAACACAGAAAATGCATCGTGATTGAAAACTAGGAGCTCATAGGCGACGTCTTTTCAATAGACAAACGATGCTACAGTCACTGTACCTTATCTCTCCTGGCAGACCCGTAGTTTTCATTAGATGCACTACTGCCCATTTTCGCTACCCCTCGAACCTTACACTGACGATGCAATGCAGAAAAATCATTGCGATTGAAAGCTAGAGGCTCAAAGGCGATTTCTTTGCTAGATACTATCGATGCTACTGTTGAGTGGTATTAAGGTAGGTAAATAAATTAGTGAAATCAATGTGAAGTGAAGTAGAAATTAGAATATAAATGAAACACTTAGTTTGGAAGAATTACACTCTGGCAAACAGCGGGCAGAGCAGCCGTGGCAACAGCCGGCGCTTGCAAGTCAGCAAGTTTAGGAGAAGCCATCGTCCTCCCCACATAAGCGGACGCTGTCGATTCAGCCGTCAGGGCATGCCCGACCGGCTCACGTGTTTCTCAGTTGTCACATGTGAGCAAAGGCCCTCGCCTACATTCCAAGAGCCAATGACCGACGTTAAGAAGATTCTTCGAGAAGCTTTTCAATGTGACAGAAGAGGCAATGACCGGCTCACGTGTTTCTCAGTTGTCACATGTGAGCAAAAGCCCTTGCCTACATTCCAAGAGCCAATGATCGACGTTAAGAAGATTCTTGAAGAAGCTCTTCAACGTGACAGAGGAGGCAATGACCGTGAAGTCGTTCACCTCCAGCGAACTGAAGTGAATAAATACGCGAGACGCAGTGGGTCCGACAAGTTCAGTTCTGTTTCGGAGCTGAAGACCGTCATGCAGGAAGAGACTACAGCGTGCACAGAAGCACCAAATCCGCCGCTGTAATGTAATAGCAAGCAGCAGCCTCTTTGCCAGAAGACAGAAGACAGAAGGTATTTGAAGACTGACTTTTACGTACCCTCATGACTCGTGAGGACGGGGAGACGGCCTCACATCAGTAGTCACCTGTGAGCTGGTTATGAAGATCTGACAGCGGATAAGACTGACAAGCGGGAGTCCGTTGTTCGAGTCCGGGACACTGGCCTTCCCCCACCGCGCCGCGCCGCTCCGCTGGCCGACGCACAACACTGTCACTCGCAGCCGCTTAGAGAAGAGAAACACTGGGACGCCACATCCAAGGTACCACCGTCCGATTCACGACTTCGTTCTAATAACTAAACGGGCCACCTAATGAAGCGCGTCTCCATTCAACTGGGCGAGACGGCGACACTAGATACACACCGCCAGGCGTAAGCAGACGCCGCCGCTGCCGCAGCAGAGGCTTAGCAAACGACACAGCTGCCGCTCTCCTAGCCAGAACAGTCGAGTAAGGAAACAGTTGTACAAAACTTTCAATATAAGTTATCTTACGTAAAAATGCTGTTTCATTCTACCTACTACCCGATGAAAGGAAGAACCTACCCTGCCTCATGTTGTTAAGAAAGAAAAAGTAATTTATTTAATGTTTTTCACCCTTACATAATGCTTTAGAATTAAATGCCCTTTGCAGTAATGCTCATCCTGACAATTGATTAGCATCAAAAGAGAAAACCCAGTTACATTTGGTGTAAAAAAAAAAAAAACCTTGGCTCAATGTTGTTGTTATGGTCTTCAGTCCTGAGACTGGTTTGATGCAGCTCTCCATGCTACTCTATCCTGTGCAAGCTTCTTCATCTCCCAGTACCTACTGCAACCTACATCCTTCTGAATCTGCCTAGTGTATTCATCTCTTGGTCTCCCCCTACGATTTTTACCCTCCACGCTGCCCTCCAATGCTAAATTTGTGATCCCTCGATGCCTCAGAACATGTCCTACCAACCGATCCCTTCTTCTAGTCAAGTTGTGCCACAAACTTCTCTTCTCCCCAATCCTATTCAATACTTCCTCATTAGTTACGTGATCTACCCATCTAATCTTCAGCATTCTTCTGTAGCACCACATTTCGAAAGCTTCTATTCTCTTCTTGTCCAAACTATTTACCGTCCATGTTTCACTTCCATACATGGCTACACTCCATACAAATACTTTCAGAAATGACTTCCTGACACTTAAATCTATACTCGATGTTAACAAATTTCTCTTCTTCAGAAACGCTTTCCTTGCCATTGCCAGTCTACATTTTATATCCTCTCTACTTCGACCATCATCAGTTATTTTGCTCCCCAAATAGCAAAACTCCTTTACTACTTTAAGTGTCTCATTTCCTAATCTAATACCCTCAACATCACCCGACTTAATTCGACTACATTCCATTATCCTCGTTTTGCTTTTGTTGATGTTCATCTTATATCCTCCCTTCAAGACACTATCCATTCCGTTCAACTGCTCTTCCAAATCCTTTGCTGTCTCTGACAGAATTACAATGTCATCGGCGAACCTCAAAGTTTTTATTTCTTCTCCATGGATTTTAATACCTACTCCAAATTTTTCTTTTGTTTCCTTTACTGCTTGCTCAATATACAGATTGAATAACATCGGGGAGAGGCTACAACCCTGTCTCACTCCCTTCCCAACCACTGTTTCCCTTTCATGTCCCTCGACTCTTATAACTGCCATCTGGTTTCTGTACAAATTGTAAATAGCCTTTCGCTCCCTGTATTTTACCCCTGCCACCTTTAGAATTTGAAAGAGAGTATTCCAGTCAACATTGTCAAAAGCTTTCTCTAAGTCTACAAATGCTTGAAACGTAGGTTTGCCTTTCCTTAATCTTTCTTCTAAGATAAGTCGTAAGGTCAGTATCGCCTCACGTGTTCCAACATTTCTACGGAATCCAAACTGATCTTCCCCGAGGTCGGCTTCTACCAGTTTTTACATTCGTCTGTAAAGAATTCGTGTTAGTATTTTGCAGCTGTGGCTTTTTAAACTGATTGTTCGGTAATTTTCACATCTGTCAACACCTGCTTTCTTTGGGATTGGAATTATTATATTCTTCTTGAAGTCTGAGGGTATTTCGCCTGTTTCATACATCTTGCTCACCAGATGGTAGAGTTTTGTCAGGACTGGCTCTCCCAAGGCCGTCAGTAGTTCCAATGGAATGTTGTCTACTCCGGGGGCCTTGTTTCGACTCAGGTCTTTCAGTGCTCTGTCAAACTCTTCACGCAGTATCGTATCTCCCATTTCGTCTTCATCTACATCCTCTTCCATTTCCATAATATTGTCCTCAAGTTCATCGCCCTTGTACAGACCCTCTATATACTCCTTCCACCTTTCTGCTTTCCCTTCTTTGCTTAGAATTGGGTTTCCATCTGAGCTCTTGATGTTCATACAAGTGGTTCTCTTATCTCCAAAGGTCTCTTTAATTTTCCTGTAGGCAGTATCTATCTTACCCCTAGTGAGATAAGCCTCTACATCCTTACATTTGTCCTCTAGCCATCCCTGCTTAGCCATTTTGCACTTCCTGTCGATCTCATTTTTGAGACGTTTGTATTCCTTTTTGCCTGCTTCACTTACTGCATTTTTATATTTTCTCCTTTCATCAATTAAATTCAATATTTCTTCTGTTAACCAAGGATTTCTACTAGCCCTCGTCTTTTTACCTACTTGATCCTCTGCTGCCTTCACTACTTCATCCCTCAAAGCTACCCATTCTTCTTCTACTGTATTTCTTTCCCCCATTGCTGTCAATTGTTCCCTTATGCTCTCCCTGAAAGTCTGTACAACCTCTGGTTCTTTCAGTTTATCCAGGTCCCATCTCCTTAAATTCCCACCTTTTTGCAGTTTCTTCAGTTTTAATCTACAGGTCGTAACCAATAGATTGTGGTCAGAGTCCACATCTGCCCCTGGAAATGTCTTACAATTTAAAACCTGGTTCCTAAATCTCTGTCTTACCATTATATAATCTATCTGATACCTTTTAGGAGGTGTGAATGACAGTCACGAAAGGTCCACAGTTAGTATTGTTTAATATGTGAAAGGATAGAGGTTGCATAGCAGTCCTAATATTTTCTTTATTTAGAAGTGTATTTTCTCTCATAATTTTAAGAGTTTGTCGAAAATATTTAAACATCTTTTTATTTCAGTGTAGCAAGATTGTGTAACTAATAGTTTGTAAAATGATGACACGAAATCGTACAAAGTCAGAGTGAGCACCACAAGCGGTTTCTACTGGGGAAGCTATTAGAGCTTAGTTAATCAAATAGCACAGCTTAAAAACGATAATAATCCATTATTTAAACAGTTGTGTGAGGTTAGGCAAACCAGTTCAATCCCTCCCACCCTAGATTCCTCAGCAGCAGCCTTGGTACCTCTATTTTCAGGTAGACCTGGCGAGGACATTACAGCCTTTTTTGATGATGTAGCAACAGCTGCAAAGTTAGGATCATGGTCAGATGGAAAGCTCTTACTAATGACAAAGTTGAGATTGATAGGAGAGGTTAAAGCATACGTCTTATACCATGAAGAATTACGGAATGCTCCAACATTTGAGGAATTGAAGAAAGGATTACTTAAACGTTTTCAATAACAGAACAGCTGTAGATTTTATAGGGAAAAATTAACCACTATCACTCAGGGGCAAAACGAGTCTTTAGAAAGCTTTGTAGATAGGATTAGAAAAGTTAATATTAACACCTATCAGTTGACAACTAGTGATGAAGCAAATAGAGTTATTTTACAAGAGGCAGAAGATAGAGCTCTGGATACATTTTTACGTGGGTTACCTCCTGAAACGTCCCGTCGTGACAGGGCAGAGTTTCCTAAAAATTTAGCGGAAGCTTTATCTGTGGCGACGGCTTTCGAAGAAATAGACATTGCCACTAGATACAAGGAGAAGACAAATGTATTTTCAGCAGGAGTACGATGTTTTAGGTGCGATCGACAGGGACGTATAGCAAAAAATTGCAGACAACCTCAATGCACTAATTGTCAAAGAATAGGTCACACATTCAAGGAATGCAGGTCTAAGAAAGTTTTTGGAAATAGAAATCAGTTAAACTCAAACGGGGTCCGCCCCCGGTAGCTGAGTGGTCAGCGCGACAGACTGTCAATCCTAAGGGCCCGAGTTCGATTCCCGGCTGGGTCGGAGATTTTCTCCGCTCAGGGACTGGGTGTTGTGTTGTCCTAATCATCATAATTTCATCCTCATCGACGCGCAAGTCACCGAAGTGGCGTCAAATCGAAAGACTTGCACCCGGCGAGTGGTCTACCCGACGGGAGGCCCTCGTCACACGACATTTCATTTCAACTCAAACGGGAATGTCGGAGCCGCCGCCAGGCGTTCCCAATAAAATTTCATGCCATTAAAGCGAATGTTAAGGCGGAATGCTGGTTATCTGCTACCATACAGGATAAAGAGGCAAGGATACTGGTGGATACAGGTACAAACGTATCAATAGTGAGTAATGAATGCAATGGAGAAAAGAAATATGACCCTCCAAGGTATAGATTGAGTGGGGTAGGAGGAGGTACAGTGAAGTCATTAGGATGTACGTCACTGATTTTCTATATTCACGGTGTACAATTTCAAGAAGATGTGGAAGTGGTAACAAAGGTAACTGACGGGTACGACGCGATCCTAGGGTTGGATTTCCTGAATAAACATCACGCTAAAATCAACCTCAGACAGCAAACTGTAGAACTTAGCGGAACAGTGTTTCAGCTAGGTGACACCGCTGCAAAGGGCCCGCTGCCGCAAGATTTCCGCAACTGGAAGGGGAAATCAATTATACTGCGTGCAACGTCCTTGAAGGTGGATTCGCGGGATAAGATACCATTTGGCTCAGGGAAACTTTTCTGGATGACCGTTTACCACGAGGTACCTACAGATACAGTGTGTGCCACTAGAGGAAAATGAGGAATTAGACGTATCACATTGTTTTGTACGTAGAAGTGTTGTACGGGTTCAAGACGTTGAGGGAGAAAGAAAAGTACCGGTATATATTGACAATTTCGGAGTGGAGGACAAAGAGTTGCATAAGGGAATATTAGTAGCTACAGTCAGTACTTTTGAAGAAGAAGATTTCATTTGGTCTGATATTACTGATGGTCAGAAACCAGACGCCTATAAAACCGCATTACGCCAGAAGATTGAGCATTTGAAAGGAAATGATAGAGACACGATAGAAGCAGTTTTAGTTGAGTTCCAAGATTTATTTAATGCAGAAGGTCCACTGCCAGCAACAGATATCACACAGCATAGGATCCCAACAGGAAATAGCCCCCCAGTTTATAGGAAGCCTTATAGAGTTCCCCATCACTTACAGCCAATACTGGATGAATTTTTAGAACAGCATCTAAAAGATGGAATTATAGAATATTCTGATTCACCTTATAATTCAAATATTGTAATTATTCCAAAGAAGTCTCCCGACGGTACGAAACGATATAGATTTTGTTATGACTACAGACACCTTAACAGACAAACTATCTCAGATGTTTATCCTCTTCCAAACATTACAGATATCCAGAATGAGATTTTCACTCTGCAGCGGAGTGTGCGCTGATATGAAACTTCCTGGCAGATTAAAACTGTGTGCCCGACCAAGACTCGAACTCGGGACCTTTGCCTTTCACGGAGAGCTTCTGTAAAGTTTGGAAGGTAGGAGACGAGATACTGGCAGAAGTAAAGCTGTGAGTACCGGGCATGAGTCGTGCTTCGGTAGCTAAGATGGTAGAGCGCTTGCCCGCGAAAGGCAAAGGTCCCGAGTTCGAGTCTCGGTCGGGCACACAGTTTTAATCCGCCAGGAAGTTTCATTACAGATATAATTGACAGTTTAAGTAACAGTAAATACTTTTCAACAATAGATTTACGTAGCGGTTATCATCAATTGGAAGTTGCACCTGAAGATAGGCATCAAACAGCATTTCTACCCCTGGAGGCCACTGGAAGTGTAAAAGAATGCCTTTCGGTTTGAAAAACGCACCAGCAACTTTTCAAAGACTACTCGATGGAGTATTGCGAGGACACAAAACTTAGCAATGTTGTGTGTATCTAGACGATATTATTGTATTCTCCAAAGACATTAATGAACATGCTGTGCGTCTGCGTAACGTTTTTCAGAGATTTAGAAAAGCTAAATTAACACTAAATATGGAAAAAAGTAGTTTTGCATTGACAGAGGTTACATACCTAGGGCATGTCATTAGTGAAAAAGGAATTAAAACAGATCCTCGATTAATTTTGGCAGTTAAGGACTTCCCAACACCACAACGCGTTAAGGAAGTACAAAGTTTCATTGGTCTCGCATCGTATTACCGAAAATATGTTCAAAAGTTTGCTGAAATTGCCCGATCCTTAACCCAATTATTGAAAAAGGGTGCAAAATTTCATTGGTCTGAAGATTGTGAAACAGCATTTCAAACCCTTAAAGATAAGTTAACACACAGTCCAGTATTAGCCTATCCAGATTATAATAAAGAATTTATTTTATCCTGTAACGTAAGTGGTCAATCAGTAGGAGTTGTTTTGAGTCAGAATATTAATGGCGCGGAACACCCCATAGCCTACACTTCGAAACAACTAACAACGGCAGAAAGAAATTATTCCACAACGGAGAAAGAACTGTTAAGTGTTATTTATGGCATCAAATACATTAAATGCTACTTGTATGGTAGGAAATTCAAGGCTATTACAGACCACACAGCTTTAAAATGGTTACTTGGGTTAAAGGATCCATCTAGTCGCCTCACCCGTTGGGCCCTATGTCTTTCCGAAATGGATTTCGAAGTTATCCATAAACCAGGCAAAAAACACACGATTGCAGATTGCCTAAGTCGGAAAATAGCACTTTTGGAAGCAACAGGCCGAGATACTGAGGACTGGAGAAAGGCACAAGATGAGGATACAGAATGCAAAAATACGCAACTCAAAAACAATTTTGCTTTGAAGATGGTGTATTATGACGTAAAACAAAACTTGGACCGCGAATTGTTGTTCCCCAACACCTTAGACAAGCAATAATGGCAGAGGCCCACGATCATATCCTTGCAGGACACGGTGGACAGCGGACAATCGAAAGGCGCGTAGCAGAGCGATTTTGGTGGCAAACCAGAAAGCATGATGTTGCGCAGTACGTTCGTAATTGCATTGCGTGCGCACAATGAGATGAATTTTCTCGTTTAAAAATACCCTTACAGAGGCTCCCCGAGGCTTCATGTCCATTTCAAATCTGTGGAATGGATCTCTACGGACCATTTCATAAAACACCTGCTGGTAATAAGTATGTTCTTACAATTATAGATCACTTTTCACGCTATCAAGCTATGGTGAGCCTCCAAGATCAGCAGGCATATACATTTGCCCAAGCTTTAGTTAACAACTGGATACTTAAATTTGGTGTACCTGAAGCTATTATCACAGATCAAATTTTATGTCTGAATTAATGAAACACCTATGCCACTTACTAAAAATACGTAAATTACACACAACTCCGCTACACCCTCAGTGCAACGGACGCACAGAAAGAGTTCATTGGACAACTGGCAAGATGCTTAGTTATTATATTAACGAACAACATTCTAATTGAGATATGTATTTACCAATAATCGTGTCGGTATACAACGCCAAAACGCCTGAAGCAACTGGCATGTCACCTTATGAAGTGGTCTATGGGAGAAAAATGCCGTCCCTTTTGATGTAATCAGGCAGAAAAACGAAAAAGTCGGAGAAACAGTAAAAAGATATCAATCGAATGATGAAGGATGTATGGAAAAAGGTTCAAAAATCTAATACAAAGGTTTTGGAACGACAGGAAAGATTAGATAATGCCCAAGCTAAATATCAAAATTACAAAATCGGTCAGTGGGTGATGCTGTCAACCCCATACATTGCGAAAGGAAAAACGAAGAAATTAGTAACAAACTACAGAGGTCCTTATCAAATTATTGAGATCACGTCACCAGTCAACGTTAAACTGCAGCTGCCCACCCGAACTACTATTGTCCATGCAAGTCGTTTAAAACCTTTTAATGGCGCTCCAGATGTAATTCCTTCAACAATAGTGTCTGCTTTTCCGAAGCGTGGAGGAGGTTCCCGAAAAGGAAAAAGAGTGGCCACGCCAGCACAACATACAGACATGGCACCATACAATCTTCGACCAAAGGTGCGAATGTCCTAGTTGAATCATAGTATACTGTGGATAGTATACAAATGTTAATTCATCCTTCCCTCTAATTTATTGGCCAGAAAACGCCATGCAAGCATTTCGTACACAAAACCTATCCTACTTCAATGACACCCTTGACAGATCCCTTCTGAAGTCATTAGATATGTTCATAAATTCACAGCAAGGCAAATTCGATGCCAATGTTATGATGCAACATGTTTTAAAGTTAAAAAGTGAACACAAAACTAAAATTATAATGCTAGGAACGGGTATATCTTGATCCTTGGTGTTGGTGTTTTTGCTTTGTACAGTTTTCTTTTATTTAAGACGAAAAAATAAGCCAAATAATAATATACCACTTCATCAAATACCTGTTAACTGGATACCACACTCCTAACTGGTGTACTTCAGTGGTTACATTTGAGCATGACTGTATTAATTATGTTTATTGTACTGAAAGGGTACAGTACTGCCCGACATTGAATATAGGTACAACATACTTCAGTATTTTTGTCAGAACAACACATTTTTTTTGTAAACTAACTCAATTTCAAGTAATACAGCGAAGCCGGATACCAGTCTAGGAAAGAATGACAATTTATTTATTTAATTGATCACATGTGCACTCCCACAAAGTAAATCCCTACGTCCAGGTTGGTGGATCTTTTATTATACCTCACACTTCGACTCTCACAATAATCATCACGAAACTTTCCTCCAGACCGAGCGGTACAGAAGGAACAAGCATAACCCACTAATCTTTTGAAACTACTTCGCTACACACCCATGGAAACCAAACATACCCAAATTACATGACATACACCACACAACAATATGAAATACTACACAGAGAATGGTTACAACATTATCACTTTCAGCTTTCCCACTTCAATTAATATTGATCCCAGTTTCACACGACACTGCCCCACTTTGTAATTCTACTTTCCTACTGTGAACTCTGGAGATAAATGCACGTCTTCCTGTGCAATGCAAGCCATGTGGCGTTGCTGGATAGACGGCCGACTCACCTTTCTTCTCTCTCAGAGTTTGAATCTAGCGTCACACGCAAAGTAATATTAATGTATTCATCACACACGCGAGTCCTCAACTGATACCATGGACGAGTACTTCTCTTTATCCTTTGTCTCATACACAGATTGAGACTCACACAGTACTCACCACGTGGAAGTACTCGTCTCTAATTTCAAGTCCTGCACACGCCATTTCTTAAATATTTCAACTTATGGTACACACGCTATTTCTTAAATATTTCAACTTATTGTACGCACGCTAGTAATTCAGCTTAGCTTAAGCACACGGAAGTATTTCAACTTATGCTACACGTGGTTTCTTTGTGACCATTGGTCACTTCCGAAGATTACTACAATCCCATTAATATTACCTGCCTGACATTTAATTCTCCCCACAAAAGTTCCTGAAATAGAGACATTATTATTTCAAACTACTCTTAAATATTCCACATGCATACCATGTCTCCACTCTTTCCTCATTTCGGAGCACAACTAAAACAGGTCATCACAGCACAAGATCCAGCGGCAGAGTGCCTAAAGCATGGCCGTTCTCGAGGTCCTCTCCACCTCTGCTGAAGTGGGGGAGCACCTTACTACCCTATTGGCCAGCTACATTTCAGGCGCTCAAAGCTCTGGTAAATTTCATCTCTTTGGTTCCACCAAAGGTGGCCAAAGGATCGACTCAAAGATGATCATATATTCACATTCACTATCTGCGGTTAGCAGACGACCATACATTCATTCATTTCAAAAGATCTCACCAAACTGGACGTAGGGATTTACTTTGTGGGAGTGCACATGTGATCAATTAAATAAATAAATTGTCATTCTTTCCTACGCTGGTATCCGGCTTCACTGTATTACTTGAAATTGAGTTATTTTACAAAAAAAATGTGTTGTTCTGACAAAAATACTGAAGTATGTTGTACCTATATTCAATGTCGGGCGGTACTGTACCCTTTCAGTACTTCAGTCTTCATTAAACAGCCTCATGTTAAAATAAACAATACTGTACGATAGATATTCTTGCATTAATATAGGGTAGATTAAACAGGTGTTGCTATGTACTTTACTAAGTGAAAAATCTATTTCTGTTTATTCATTGTCATCAAGATGTGTTACACTTATTATAACGATTTATGTGTGAACTATGTGTTTCATGAGCATACAGTGCTTTAGTAAAGTGATAAAGTATTTTCAGCAAACTTAATGTGAAGCCTTTTGTAACCATCTAAGTCGAGAGTTTTCATTGCTTGTGTTAGTGCTTTTGCCGTGTGAAGAGTGGAGGAATGTTGACTGGTAAATTCGAGGTCGAATTTCTCCGAAGAGTGGAGTAATGCTGAGTGGTACTTAAGATAGGTAAATAAATTAGTGAAATCAATGTGAAGAGAGGTGGAAATTATAAAATAAATGAAAAACTTAGTTTAGAAGAATTACACTCTGGCAAACAGCGGGCAGAGCAGCCATGGCAACAGCCGGCGCTTGCAAGTCAGCAAGTTTAGGAGAAGCCATCGTCCTCCCCACATAAGCGGAAGCTGTCGATTCAGCCGTCAGGACATTGCCCGACCGGCTCACGTGTTTCTCAGTTGTCACATGTGAGTAAAGGCCCTTGCCTACATTCCAAGAGCCAATGACCGACGTTAAGAAGATTCTTCGAGAAGCTTTTCAATGTGACAGAAGAGGCAATGACCGGCTCACGTGTTTCCCAGTTGTCACATGTGATCAAAGGCCCTCTCCTACATTCCAAGAGCCAATGACCGACGTTAAGAAGATTCTTGGAGAAGCTCTTCAACGTGACAGAGGAGGCAATGACCGTGAAGTCGTTCACCTCCAGCAAACTGAAGTGAATAAATACGCGAGACGCAGTGGGCCCGACAATAGGAGTAGTAGTTTTCAGTTCAGTTTCGGAGCTGAAGACCGTCATGCAGGAAGAGACTACATCGTACACAGAAGCACCAAATCCGCCGCTGTAATGGAATAGCAAGCAGCAGCCTCTTTGCCAGAAGACAGAAGACAGAAGGTATTTGAAGACTGACTTTTACGTACCCTCGTGACTCGTGAGGACGGGGAGACGGCCTCACATCAGTAGTCACCTGTGAGCTAGTTATGAACATCTGACAGCCGAAGACTGGCAAGCTAGAGTCCGTTGTTCGAGTCCGGGACACTGGCTTTCCCCCGCCGCATCGCTCCGCTGGCCGACGCACAACACTGTCACTCGCAGCCGCTTAGAGAAGAAAAACACTGGGACGCCACATCCAAGGTACTACCGTCCGATTCACGACTTCGTTCTCAATAACTAAATGGGCCACCTCATGAAGCGCGTCTCCAGTCAACTGGGCGAGACGGCGACACGAGATACACACCGCCAGCCATAAGCAGACGCCGCCGCTGCCGCAGCAGAGGCTTAGCAAACGACACAGCTGCCGCTCTCCTAGCCAGAACAGTCGAGTAAGGAAACAGTTGTACAAAACTTTCAATAAAAGTTATCTTATGTAAAAATGCTGTTTCATTCTACCTACTACCCGATGAAAGGATGAACCCACCCTGCCCACATGTTGTCAAGAAAGAGAAATTAATTTATTTAGTGTTTTTCACCCTGACATAATGCTTTAGAATTAAATGCCCTTTGCAGTAATGCTCATCCTGACAATTGACTAGCATCAAAAGAGAAAACCCAGTTACACTACAGTCACTGTACGTTATCTCTCCTGTGAGTCCGGTAGCTTGCATCCAGTGCACTACTGCCGATTTTCTATACACCTCACACATTCACATTGACGATGCAACGCCGAAAATGCATTGCGATTGAAAACTAGAGGCTTAAAGGCGATTTCTTAGCAAGAGACTAAGGTTCCTGAACTCATCGTATGTCATCTCTCCTGGTAGTTTGCATCCGTTGCTACTGTCACCGTACGTTATCTCCCCTTGGAGTCCTGTAGTTTGTATCCAATGGACGTTCACCCATTTTCTGTACCCCGCGAACTGTCACATTGACGATGGACCAAGGAAAATGCATCGCGATAGAAACATAGAAGCTCAAAAGAGACTTATATACAAGAGACTAACGATGCTACATTCATCGAACGTTATCTCTCCTGCGATTCTGGTGGTTTGCATCCGATACACTACTGCTCATTTTTTCTACCCCTCGCACCTTCACATTGACGTTGCAACAAAGAAAATGCTCGCGATTGAAAACTAGGGGTTCCACGGCGACTTCTTTACAAGAAACTAACGTTGCTACGGTCACCGTACAATATCTCTCCTGGGAGTCCGGTAGTTTGCATCCGATCCACTACTGCCCATGTTCTCTGCCCCTCGCACCCTGACTTTGACGATGCAACACAGAAAATGCATTGCGATTGAAAACTAGAGGCTCAAACGAGACTTCGTTAGAAGAGAGTAACATTGCTAACGGCACCATACGTTATCTCCCCTTGGTGTCCGGTAGTTTGCATCCGATGCACTACCGCCCATTTTCTCTACCCCCGCACCTTGACAATGACGATGCATAAAAAAATGCATCATGATTGACAACTGGAATCTGAAGGTGACTTCTTTGCTAGAGACTAACGATGCTACAGTCACCGTACGTTATTTCTCCTGGGAGTCCGGTAGTTTGCATCCAATGCACAACTACCCGTTTTATGTACCCCTCGCACATTCACATTGACGATGCATCACTGAAAATTTATCGCGATTGAAAACAAGGAGCTCAAAGGCGACCTCTTTGCAACAGACTAATGATGCTACAGTCACCTACGTTATCTCTACTGTGAGTCCGGTAGTTTCCATCCGATGCACTACTGCCCACTTTCTATACCTCCCACCTTCACATTTCGATGCAACATAGCAAATGCCTCACGATTCAAAACTAGATGCTCAAAGGCGACTTCTTCGCGAGAGACTAAGGTTGCTGAACACACCGTACGTTCTCTCTCCTGGGATTCTGGTAGTTTAAATCCGATGTACTACTGCCCATTTTCTCTACCCCTCGCACCTTCACATTGACGATGCATCGCACAAAATCCATCACGAATGAAAACTAGAAGCTCAAAGGCGACTTCTTTGCTAGAGACTAACGATGCTACTGTCTACATACGTTATCTCTCCTGGGAGTCCGGTAGTTTGCATGCGATGCACTACTGCCCATTTTCTATACCCCTCCAACCTTCCAGTTGACGATGCAACAGAGAAAATTCATCGCGATTGAAAACTAGAAGCTCAAAGGCGAATTCGTTGCAAGAGAATAACGTTGCTAATGTCACCGTACGTTATCAACCCTTGGAATCCTGTAGTTTGCATCCGATTCACTACTGCCAATTTTCAATACTTCTCGCACCTTCACATTGACGATGCATCACAGAAAATGCATCGCGACTGAAAACTAGAGGCTCAAATGCGACTTCTTCGCAAGAGACTAAGGTTGCTGAACTCACCGTACATTATCCCTCCAGGGATTCTGGTAGTTTGCATCCGGTGCACTACTGCCCATTTGTCAACCCCCCGTACCTTGACATTAACGATATATGACACAAAATCCATCGCGGTTCACATTGACGATACATCGGACAAAATCCATCGCGAATAAAAACAAGAAGCTTAAAGGCGACTTAATTAGAAGAGACTAACGATGCTACAGTCACCATACGTTATCTCTCCTAGGAGTCCAGTAGTTTGCATCCGATGCACTACTGCCCATTTTCCATACCTCTCGCACCTTCACATTGACTATGCAACGCAGAAAATGCATCTCGATTGAAAACTAGGAGCTCAAAGACGACTTCTGCGAGTCCGGTAGTTAGCTTCCGATGCACTACTGCCCATTACCTCCACCCCTCCCACTTTCCCATTGACGATGCAACACAGAAAATGCATCGCGACTGAAAACTAGAATCGCAACGTGTTTGAAAAGATTAGGGTCCATGGCGACTTCTCTCCAAGACACTAACGTTGCTTCATTCATCTTACGTAATTTCTCCTTGGAGCCCGGCAGCTAGTATGAGACGCACTACAGTCCTCGTACAGTAACCCTGGAATCCTCAGATTGACGAAGGGATACAGGTATTTAATCATGATTTATAATAACAGGCTCCATGTCGACTTTTCCCTAAGGCACTATCGTTGTTACAGTCACCGTTCCCAACCCGTCCTGGGAATGCAGTAGATTTTATTTGATGCCCTACTGTCTTGCCTACTGTAACCCTCGCACGCTCACATTGATAACGGAATACAGATATCGCATCACGATTGATAACTAAAGTCTCCATATCGACATATCTCCAAGAGACTAACGTTACTTCGTTGACCTTACGTCAACTGTGCTGGCAGTAATTTTGCTTGATCCTGATGCACTACTGCCTGTTTACTGTAACCGACACACCCTTACAATGACGATGAGACAAACAAGTTACATCACGATTGATAATTACAGGCTCCATGGCGACTTCCCTCCAACAGACAAGTGTTACATCAGTCACCCTACGTAATCTGTACTGGGAGTTAAGTAGCTCTTATCCAAAGCACTACTGTCCGTTAACTGTACCCCTCACACACTTTCATTGACGATTCAACACAAAAATTGCATCGTGATTGAAGACTATAGGCTCCATGAAGACTTCTCTCCAAGAGACTAATGTTGCTACGGTCACGTTACGTAAAGGATCCTGGCAGTAAATGAACTTGAATCAGAAGCACTATTGCCCCTTTACTGCAACCTACACACCCTCACACTGACGATGAGACAAAGAAGTTGCATTATGATTGAAAACTACAGCCTCCATGGCGACTTCTCTCCTGGAGACTAATGTTACCTGAGTCACTGACTATTCGACCTCAGTCGCGCTACGTAACCTTCTCCTGGGAGTTAAGTAGCGCTCATCCAATGCATTGCTGCTTGTTTACTGTATCCCTCGCACCATTTAATTGACGATGTGATACACAAAATCCATCGTGATTGAAATCTACAGGGTCCATGGCGACTTCTCTCCAAGAGACTAACGTTGCTACCGTCACCTTACGTAAAATTCCAGGCAGTCAAGTAGATTGAATCCGATGCACTACTGTCTGTTTACTGTAACTGACACATCCTCACATTGACTATGAGACAATGAAGTTTCATCAGGATTGAAAACTACAGGCTCCATGGCGAGTTCTCTCCAACACACCAATGTTGCTTCAGTCATCTTACGTAAGCTCTCCCTGCAGTCTAGTAGCTAGTATACAAAGCACTACAGTCCATTTACTGGAACCCTCGCACGCTCACATTGACGAAGGTACACAGATTTTTCCTCACGATGGAAGATTAAAGGTTCCATGTCGACTTCCCTTCAAGGTACTAACGCTGGTACTGTCACCTTTCGTAACCTTTGCTGGGCGTCTAGTAGACTGTATCCGATGCACTGGTGCCCGTTTACTGTAACTCTCGGACACTCATATTTACGATGAGAGAAAGAAATTGCATCCCGATTGAAAACTACAGGCTCCATGGCAACTTCTCCCAAAAACACTAAAGTTGCTTTAGTCACCTTACGTAATCTCTCCTTGGAGTACAGTAGCTTGTGTCCGATGCACTACAGTCCGCTTACAATATCTGTCGCACCCGATCATTGACAAAGGGATGTAGATATTTCATCACGATAGAAAATTACATGCTCCATGTCGACTTTTCACCAAGACAATAATGTTACTGTGGTCACCTTACGTAAAATGGCCTGGCAGTCAAGTAGCTTGAGTCCGATTCACTACTGCCTGTTTACTGCAACCGACACACCCTCACATTGACGATGACAGAAAAAAGTTGCAACACGATTGAAAGCTAGAGCCTTCGTGGCCACTTCTCTCCAAGAGACTAATATTACCTTAGTCACACTACGTAACTTCTCCTGTTTGTTATGTAGTTCTTGTCCAATGCTCTAGTGCCCGTTTCGTGTATCCCTCGGACACTTGCATTGACGATGCGACACCCAAATTGCATCGTGATTGAAAAATACTGGCTCCAAGGCGGCTTCTCTCTAACACACTAACGTTGCTTACGTAATCTGTCCTTGGAGTCCAGTAGCTTATATCCGATGCACTACCGTCCACTTACAGTAACTCTCGCACCCCAACATTGATGCAGGGGTACAGATATTTCATTACGATAGAAAATTACATGCTCCATGTCGACTTCTCACCGAGACACTAACGTTAATACGGTCACCTTACGTAAAATGTCTTGGCAGTCAAGTAGCTTGATCCGATGCACTACTGCCTGTTTAACCGACACACTCTCATATTGACGATGAGATAAAGAAGTTGCATCACGATTGAAAACTCCAGGCTCCATGGCGACTTCTCTCCAAGCGACTAATGTTACCTCAGTCACCCTACGTAACCTCTCCTGGGATACAGTAGCTCCTATCCAGTGCACTATTGCTCGAGTACAGTGTCAACTTCATGCTTTCATTGACGATGCGACCCACAGCTTATATCCTGACTGAAAACTACACCCTTCAAGGAGACTTCTCTCCAAGAGTCCAACGTTTCTACAGTCTCCTTACGTAAAATGTCCTGGCAGTCAAGTAGCTTGAATCCGATGCACTGCTGCCTGCTTACTTTAACCGAAACACCCTCAAATTGTCGATAAGACAAAGAAGTTGCATCGCGATTGAAACTACAGGTTCCATGGCGACTTCTCTCAAAGAGACGTATATTGCTACAGTCACCTTACGTAAAATTTTCTGCCAGTCAAGTAGCTTGAATCCAATGCATTACTGCCTTTTTACTGTTACCGACACACGCTCACATTAACGATGAGACAAAGAAGTTGCATCGCGATTGAAAAGTACAGGCTACATGGCGACTTCTCTCCAACACACTAACGGTGATTCAGTCATATTACGTAATCCATCGTTTGACTCCAGTAACTCGTATCCGATGCACTACAGTCCGCTTACTGTAATCCATGCACCGCCAAATTTATGAAGGGATACAGGTATTTCATCACGATAGAAAATTACAGGCTCTATGTCGACTTTACTATGGTCATCTTGCATAAAATGGCCTGGCAGTCACGTAGCTTGAGTCCGATGCACTACTGCCTGTTTACTGTAACCAACACATCGTCTCATTGACCGTGAGACAAAAATGTTGCATCGCAGTTGAAAACTACAATCTCCTTGGCGATAACTCTCCTAGAGACTAATGTTACCTCAGTCACCCTGCATAACCTCTCCTTGGAGTTACGTAGTTCTCATCCAATGTACTACTGCCCGTTTACTGTATCCGTCGCACTCTTTCACTGACGATGCGACGCAGAAATTGCATCGTGATTCAAAACTACAAAATGCATGGCGACTTCTTTTCAAAAGACTAACGTTGTTGCGGTCAGCTTACGTAAAATGTCCTGACAGTCAAGTTGCTTGAATCGGATTCACTACTGCCTGTGTACTGTACCCGTGAAACCCTCACATTGTCGATGAGACAAAAATATTGCATCGCGAATAAAAAGTAGAGGCTGAATGGCGATTTCTCTCCAAGAGGCTTATGTTACCTCAGTCACCCTACATAACCTCTCCTGGGAGTTACGTAGTTCTCATCCAATGTACTAATGCACGTTAACTGTATCCCTCGCAACCTTTCATTGACAATGTGACACACAGTTTGCATTGTGATTGAAAACTACAGGCTCCATAGCGACTTCTCCTCAAGAGACTAATGTTGCTACGTTCACCTTACGCAAAATGTCCTGGCAGTCAAGTAGCTTGAATCCGATGCACTACTGCCTTTTTACTGTAACCTTCACACCCATACATTGACAATGAGACAAAGAAGTTGCATCGATATTGAACACTTCAGACTCCATGGTGACTGCTCTACAAGAGACTAACGTAGCTCTTGTCACCTTACGTAACATTTCCTTGTAGTAAACTAGCCTGAATCACTCGTTATTTAAAGATGGTTGGAACTGAGACGAGTGATACGAGGTCGCTCAAGAGTGCATCCATGATGCTTGATCCCTCTGCACAGGCCGGCCCGGATGGTCCAGCGGTTCTAGGCGCTTCAGTCTGGAACCGCGCGACTGCTACGGTCGCAGGTTCGAATCCTGCCTTGGGCATGGATGTGTGTGATGTCCTTAGGTTAGTTAGGTTTAAGTAGTTCTAAGTTCTAGGGAACTGATGACCTCAGATGTTGAGTCCCATAGTGCTCAGAGCCCTTTGAGCCCCTCTGTACAGGACGAACCGGGACAGGCAGACGACTAAGCTGTGACCCAGAGGCATGCGCGGATTACGTTGCTGATGGTGTAAAACATTAAAAACGGGAAAATAAGTCAAGCGGCACTGTCAGTCTTCAAAAACGAGTTGGCTGCATGGGCTATTGCCAATGCCAAACTCCAATTCCGCGTAGAAGAATTAGAAAAGGAAAACGACAGACTGAGGAGGCAATCGACTAAGACCTGGGCGGGAGTGGTTGCGGAAGCGCCACCAAGTCGTAAACCACAAAAGATACGATCGCTAAGGTTACCGAGCGGTCAGACCCGGCGGTCTTTCTCAGGACCCTGCCTGGCCAAGACACTAGTGTAAAAAAGATCCAAGAGCTACTGACTACAACCATTGACCCAGTAAAAGACAAGGTAAAAATAAACAATGTCAAACCAAGTAAGAACTTGGTGATTGTGGAAGTTGCCACAGAGGAGGATAAGGAAAAACTATTAAACAACCCCAAGCTGAATTCTGTGGTCAAGTGTGAAGCACCGCTAAAAACAAACCCTCTGATCATACTATACGATGTTCCCACAACAATGACGAATGAGGTACTTTATAAAACAAAGAACTGAACTTTTGAGCATATGAGTGATGACGAATTCAAAAACACTTTCAAGTTGAGATTCAAAAGTGGGCCTCGGTATCGTGATGTCGTACATCACGTTGCCGAGGTTACCGCACCCATGTGGAGGAAGGTGATGACAATGGGCACATTATCTGTTGGCTTTCATGCGGTCAACGCTAGGGATTATCTCGTGGTACCTCGTTGCCAGAGACTTGGACCACATTCTAAGGCACTGCACCAGGGTGTCGGCGTGCTCGAAGTGTCGTGAAGACGGTCACACCCGAAAAGATTGTAAGGCGGCTGGTGACTGTACTCCATGAAAGAGACGTTGCAACAAATCTTGTGGAGCCACCGGTCGGAATTGCCCTACATACCGGATGTTAGAACAAAGATTGATTTCCTGGATCGATTATGGTTGAGTACGTCAAACGGAACAGTATGTCAAAGAGGAAATCCCCGAGCAAAAGGAGAAGGGATGCCATAAGGGCGAATAAGTTTAAAGAATTCTTGAGGTTTCTTCGAGCGACGCGAAAATTGAGTTGACAAAGGTGTTCAAACTGAGCTCCCAACGATGGACAAAGGCATTCAGACTGAGCCCACCCTTACGGTCACAACTCCCTCCTCTCACAGCCGGGTAACGAGGCCAATTAGACCAGCAGCGGCAAAGGCATCCCGTGGTAGTGGCAATCCTGAAAAATGAAATCAGTCAAAAACTACAGGCTCCATGGTGACTTCTCTCCAAGGCACTAACATTGCTACGTTAACCGTACGCAAATTATCCTGAGGTCCAGTATCTCCCATTTGATGCACAACTGCCTATTTACTATAACCAACGCATCTTCACATTGACGATACGACTTCGAAATTTCATCTCGATTGAAAATTACAGGCACATTAGTGACTTCTCTCCAAGAGACCAACGTTGCTTCAGTCACCGGACGTAACCTCTCCTGGAAGTCCTGTTTCTTGTTCCGATGTACTACTGCCCGTTTACATTAACCCTCGTACCCTCATGTTGATGTTAGGACACAGAAATAGCGTCGCGATCAAAAACTACAGGCTGGATGTAGACTTCTCTCCAGGAGACTAACGTTACTACTGTCACGATACACTTCTCCAGGGACTCCAGTAGCTTGCATCAGATGAACAATTGCATTTTTACTGTAAACCTCGCACCATCACATTCACGATGAGACACAGAAATTTCATCACGATTGAAAATTACAGGCTCCATGGCGACTTATCTCCAAGTGACTTACGTTACAACGGTCACCATACGTAACCTGTTGTGAATTGGCAGGAGCCAATTCACGGAGTTTGGAGGAAGCCGAAATGCACGCTATAAGCTCACGCAGGATGGCGTGAGGTCTGGAACAGTTAAAGGAGTTGAGTCTAGTAAATAAAGTACGTAGTTCTTGGAATACTTAACTTTAATCCATAATTGGTGAACATCCGTCTGACGGTACAGGCTTTAATATCTCAATATAAACTGGTAATGGCGCCTTGCTAGGTCGTAACAATTGACGTAGCTGAAGGCTATGCTAACTATCGTCTCGGCAAATGAGAGCGCTATTTGTCAGTTCCATCTCTAGCAAAGTCGGCTGTACAACTGGGGCGAGTGCTAGTACGTCTCTCTAGACCTGCCGTGTGGCGGCGCTTGGTCTGCCATCACTGACAGTGGCGACACGCTGGTCCGTCGTATACTAGCGGACCGCGGCCGATTTAAAAGCTACCACCTAGCAAGTGTGGTGTCTGGCGGTGACACCACATAACCTCTCCTGGGAGTCCAGTAGCCTTAATCCGATGCTCTACTTTCTGTTTTCTCTAATCCTCAAACCATTACATTGCAGTAGCGATACAGAAATTGAATCACGATTGAAAACTACAGGTTCTATGGAGACTTCTCTCCAAGAGACTTACACTGCTGTGGTCAAAGCGCATGTAACTTCTTATGGGAGTCCCATAGCTTGTATTCGATGAGCAGCTGCCTGTTTACTTTAACGCTCGGACCATCACATTGACGATTTGGCCGAAATTTCATCGCAATTCAAAATTACAAGCTCCATGACGACTTCTCTAGAAGAGACTAACGTTGCTACGGTCACCTTATGTAACCTCTCCTGGGTGTCCAGTTGCTTGAATCCAATCTACTACACCCCGTTTACTGTAAGTTTCGCAACCAGACATAGACGATCTGATACAGAAAATGAATCGCGATTGAAAATTAGATTCTCAATGGCAAGTTCTCTCCAAGAAACAACTGTTGCTAGTCACCGTACATAAACTCTCCTGGGAGTCAATTACCTTCAATCCGATGCACTATTGCCTGTTTACTATAACATTGAATTTGCGTGACAGAAATTGAATCGCGATTGAAAATTACAGACTCCATGGCAACTTCCCTCCAAGAGACTAACGTTGCTACAGTCACCGAACGTACCCCCCGTGGGAGTCCAGTAGCCTGTATCCGATGCACTACTGCCCATTTACTGTAATAATCGCACCCTCACATTGATGATGAGACATAAAGAATATTCATCGCAATAAAAATTTTAAGCTTCATGGCGACGCCTATCCATGAGACTAACGTTACTGCCGTCACTGTACGTAACTTTTTCTAGGAGTCAGTAGCTGGTATCCGAGATATTACCGCCAGTTTACGGTAACACTCGAGCCCTCTCATTTACAATGCGCCACAGAAATACTATCGCGATCGATAACTACAGCCCCCATGGCGACTTCTCTCCAAGAGACTCACGTTCCAACGGTCTCCATACATAAGATTTCCTGGGAGTGCGGTAGCTTGTATCCAATGCACTACTGCCCATTTACTGTAACCCTCGAACGCTCACACTGACGATGCGACTCAAAAAATGACTTGCGATTAAACTCTAGAGGATCCTTGGCGACATCTCACCAAGAGACTATTGTTGCCAGACTCGCCGTTCGTAACCTCTCCTGGGAGTCCAGCAGCTGCTATCTGATGCCCTATTGCCCGGTTACTGTAACCCCCTCCCCTCCCCTCATACTCACATTGACGATGCGACACAGAAATTGCATCACGATTATCAACTATTGGCTCCATGGCGACATCTCTCCAAGAGACTAACGCTTCCCCTGGGGCTCCAATACCTATTATACAATGCACTACTGCCCGTTTACTGCAACCCTCGCACCGTCACATAGACGATGCGACACAGAAATTTCATCGCGATTGAAAACTCATGGATCCATGGCGACTTCTGTCCAAGAGACAATTGTTCCTACGGTCACCTTACGTCCAGTAGCGTGGGCGTCCGGTAGCTTTTATCCGATGCACTACTGAAAATGATCTGTAGCTCTTCCACCGTCACATTGTGATGCGACACAGAAATTTCATTGTGTTTACAAACTACAGGCTCAATGGCGACTTCGCTCAAAGACACTAACGGTACTATGGTCACAGAATGTTACCTTTTTTGCGACTCCAGTAGCTTGTATCCGATGCACTACTGTCCAATTACTGTAACAGTCGTACCCACACATTGACTATGGAACACAGAAATTTCATCGAGATTAAAAATTACAAACTCAATGGTGACTGCCCTTCAGGACACTAACGTTACTACGGTCGCAGTGCGGAACCTCTCCTCGGAATTTACGGTAACCTTCGCACCCCCACATTGACGATGCGCCACAGAAATTGCACCGTGATTAAAAACTACAGTCTCCATGGAGGCTTCTCTCAAAGAAACTTACGTTGCTGCAGGTATTCTACGCAGTTTCTCCTGGGAGCAAAGTAGCTTGCATCAGACGCACTACGGCCCGTTTACCGTAACCCTCGCACACCCACATTGACGATGCGACACAGAAATTGTATCGCATTGGACAACTAGAGGCTCAATGGGGATTTCTCTCCAAGAGACTAATATTCCTATCGTCACCGTACTTAACCGTTCCTTGGAGTCCAGAAGCTCTTATCCAACGCACTACTACCCGTTTGTTGTAAAACTCGCACCCTCACACTGATGATGCGAAAGAGAAATTTCATCGCGATTAAAAATTACGGGCTCCAAGGAGAATTTCTCCAAGAGACTGCTGATGTTACTGTCACAATAAGTAAACTCTCCTAGGAGATCAGTACCTTGTAACTGATGCACTACTGCCCACTTACTGCAAACCTCCACCCTAGCATTGACGATGCCACTAACAAATTGCATCGTGATTAAAAACTGAAGGCTCCATGGCGACTTCTCTCAAAGACACTAACGGTACTATGGTCACAGAATGTAACATCTTTTGCGAGTCCAGTAGTTTGTATCCGATGCACTACTGCCGTTTACTGTAGCCATCACTCCCTCACACGTTACCTCTACTGGGAGTCCAGTAGCTTGCATCCGATACACTCCTGACGGCCCCAGCACCCTCATATAGACAATGCGACACAGAGATTTCATCGCGATTGAAACTTCAGGCTCCATGGCGACTTCTCTGCAAGAGACTAACGTTTCTAAGGTCACCGTATGTAACCTCTGCTGGGAGTCCAGTATCTTCAATTAGATGCACTACTGCCTGTTTACTGTAATCCTCATACCCTCACACTGACGACGCGATGCACAAATTAAATCGCGATTGAAAACTACAAACTGCACGGCGAATTCTCTCTAAGAAACTAACGTTGCAACGGTCACTCTACGTATCCGCTCCTGCGGGTCCAGTATCTTGTATGTGATGCACTGCTGCCCGTTTACTGTAACCCTTGCAGGCTCTCATTGACGTTGGGACACAGAAATAGCATTGCGATTGGAAACTTCAGGTTCCATGGTGACTCCTCTCAGAGAGACTAACGCTGCTACAGTCACCGTTCATAACCTCAGATCGGAGTACAGTAGCTTGCATCCGATGTCCTACTGCACGTTTACTGTAAACCACGCACCCTTGCATTGATGATGCAGCACAGATATTGCATCGCTATTGGAAACTACAAGCTCCATGGCGACCTCTCCAAGAGACTAAAGTTGCTAGAGTCCCCGTACGTAGCCCCTAGTGGGAGTCCAGTAGCTTATATTCGTTGCACTATTGCCCGTTTACTGTAACCCTTTCACCTTCAAATTGACGGTGCGACACAGAAATTACATCGTGATTGAAAACCACAGCCTCCATGGCGACTTCTCTCCAAGAGACTAACGCTGCTACAGTCACCGTACGTAAGCTCTTCTGGGAGTCCATTAACTTGTATCCGATGCACTACTGGCTGTTCACTGTAACCCTCCCACCATCACATTGATGATGTGATACAGAAATTGCATCGCGACTGTAAAATACAGGCTCCAAGGCGGCTTTTCTCCAAGAGAATAACTTTGCCACCATACGTAAACACTCGTCGTAGTCCAGCAGCTTGTATCTAATGTCCTACTGTACATTTACTGTAACACACGCACCCTTGCATTGATGATGCGAAACAGATGTTGCACCGCTATTGAAAACTGCAAGCTCCAGGGCGACCTCTCTCCATGAGACTAAAGTTGCTACTGTGATAGTACGTAACATCTCCTGGGAGTCTAATACCTCCTGTACGATACACTACTTCCCATTTACTGTTACCTTCGCACCCTCACATCGACGATCCAACACACAAAATGCATCGCGATTGGAAACTAGACACTCCATGGCGGCTTCTCTCCAAGAGACTAACGATTTTACTATCAGTGTTGTAACCTCCCCGCCCTCTGGGTGTCCATTAGCTTATATACAATGCACTCCTGCCCATTTACTGCAGCCCTCGCACCCTCACATTCACAATGCGACACAGAAATTGCATCAAGATTGAAAATTACAGGTTCCGCAGCGACTTCTCTCCAGCTGACTAAGTTTGCTACGGTCACCGTACGTGACATCTCCTGGAAGTCCAACACCTTGAATTCGTTGCACTACTGCCTGTTTATTGTAATCCTCACACCCGCACATTGACGATGCGATACAGAAATTGAATCGCTATTGAAAACTAAAGGCTGCATGACGACTTCTCTCCAGGAGACAACGATGCTACGGTCACTGTACATAAACTCTCCTGGAAGTCCAGTAGCTTGTATCCAATGTCCTACTGCTCGTTTATTGTAACCCTCGCACGCTTGCATTGACGACGTGACACAGAAATAGCATCGTGATTGAAAAGTTCTGCCTCCAGGGCGACTTCTCTCCAAGAGACTAATGATGCTATGGTCAGTGTTCTTTGGGGGTCCATTAGACTGTATCCAATGCACTACTGAATTTTCTGTAGACCTCGCACCCACACATAGAAATTACATCCCGATTGAAAACTACAGGCACCATGGCGACTTCCGCCCACAGACTAACGTTGCTACGTGACCTCTCCTGCGAGTTCAGTTGCTTGTATCCGATGCACCACTGCCTTTTTACTGTAGCCTCGCACCTTAACAATGACGATGAGACACAGAATTGCATCCACTGCGATTTCTCTCTAAGAGACTAACGCATCCGCAGTCAGTACATGGAACCTTTCCTGGGCGTCCAGTAGCTTGTATCTGATGCACCACTGACGGCTCACATTAACCCTCGTCTACTCACACTGACGATGGAACACAGCTGTTATATCACGCTTGAGACCTACAGCCTCCACGTCAACTTCTCTCCGAAAGATACGGTCACAGATCTGAAACTCCCCTGGGAGTCGAGCGGCTGCATCCGTTTACTGTAACTGTCGCACACTCACATTGACGTTTCGACAAGGAAATTGCTCCAAGCTATCTTCCCTCCAAGAGATTAACGCGAGTGCGTTCTCTGTATGTAACATTTCAAGGCCTGTATCTTATAATCGATGCACTACTGCCCGTTTACTGTAACACTCACATTGACAATGCCACACAGAACTTGCATCGCGAATGAAAACTACAGGATCCATGCTGCCTTTTCCCCAAGAGACTAACGTTGCTAATGTCACTGTACGTAACCTCTCCTGGGTGTAAAGTAGCTTGTATCCAATGCACCACTGCCCGTTTACTATAACCCTCGCTCCCTCACATTGTCGATGCGACACAGAAGTTGCATTGCGATTGAAAACTACATGCTCCATGGCGACTTCTCACGAAGGGAATAAGGCGGCTACGTTCAACGTATTTTGAGCGTCTCCTAGGAGTCCAGCAGCTTGTCTCCGATGTACCACTTCCTGTTTACTGTTATCCTCGCACCCTAATATTTACAATGCGGCAAAGAAATTGCAGCGCGATTCAGAACGATTGCCTCCATTCCGACTTCCCTGCAAAAACCTAACGCGGCTACGGTCAACGCTTGGAAACATTCTTGGGAGTCCAGCAACTTGTTTCCCATGCACCACTGCCTTTTTACTGTAGACTAGTACCCTAACATTGATGATGCGCCACAGTAATTGCACCAAGACTGAGAGCGATATCCTCCATTCCGATTTCTATCGAGACTAACGCATCTGCGGTCAGTGCATGGACCCTCTCCTCAGAGTGCAGTAGCTTGTATCTTATGCACCACTACCTGTTACCTGTAGCCCTCGAATCTTCACATTACCGATGCGACACATAAATTGTATTGCGAATCAAAACTACAGGTTCCGTGCCGTCTTCCCTCCAAAAGTCTAATGCAGCTACAGTCAACACTTGGACTGAAAACGATAGTCTCCATTCCGATCACTGTCAGTGAGACTAACACATCTGCGGTCAGTGCATAGAAACTCTCCTGAGAGTCCAGTAGCTTGTATCTGACGCAGCACTGACTGTTTACGCTAACCCTCGCACCCTAATGTTGACGTTGCGGCACAGAAATTGTACCTCGATCGAAAACGAGAGCCTCCACGCCACCTACTGTCGAAGAGACTAACGCGTCTCTGGTCAAGCATCGAGCCTCTCCTGAGAGTGCAGCTGCTTGTATCCGATGCAGCACTGCCTGCTTGCTGTACACCTCGCACACTTAACATTGACCATACAACGCGGCAAATGCACTGCGACTGAAAACAATAGTCTCCATTCCGATTACTCTCAAAGAGACTAACGTGTCTGTGGTCAGTTCATAGAACCTGTCCTAGTGCATAGAACCTGCAGTAGCTTGTACAGGGTGTTTCAAAAATGACCGGTATATTTGAAACGGCAATAAAAACTAAACGAGCAGCGATAGAAATACACCGTTTGTTGCAATATGCTTGGGACAACAGTACATTTTCAGGCGGACAAACTTTCGAAATTACAGTAGTTACAATTTTCAACAACAGATGGCGCTGCAAGTGATGTGAAAGATATAGAAGACAACGCAGTCTGTGGGTGCGCCATTCTGTACGTCGCCTTTCTGCTGTAAGCGTGTGCTGTTCACAACGTGCAAGTGTGCTGTCGACAACATGGTTTATTCCTTAGAACAGAGGATTTTTCTGGTGTTGGAATTCCACCGCCTAGAACACAGTGTTGTTGCAACAAAACAATGTTTTCAACGGAGGTTTAATGTAACCAAAGGACCGAAAAGCGATACAATAAAGGATCTGTTTGAAAAATTTCAACGGACTGGGAACGTGACGGATGAACGTGCTGGAAAGGTAGGGCGACCGCGTACGGCAACCACAGAGGGCAACGCGCAGCTAGTGCAGCAGGTGATCCCACAGCGGCCTCGGGTTTCCGTTCGCCGTGTTGCAGCTGCGGTCCAAATGACGCCAACGTCCACGTATCGTCTCATGCGCCAGAGTTTACACCTCTATCCATACAAAATTCAAACGTGGCAACCCCTCAGCGCCGCTACCATTGCTGCACGAGAGACATTCGCTAACGATATAGTGCACAGGATTGATGACGGCGATATGCATGTGGGCAGCATTTGGTTTACTGACGAAGCTTATTTTTACCTGGACGGCTTCGTCAATAAACAGAACTGGCGCATATGGGGAACCGAAAAGCCCCATGTTGCAGTCCCATCGTCCCTGCATCCTCAAAAAGTACTGGTCTGGGCCGCCATTTCTTCCAAAGGAATCATTGGCCCGTTTTTCAGATCCGAAACGATTACTGCATCACGCTATCTGGACATTCTTCGTGAATTTGTGGCGGTACAAACTGCCTTAGACGACACTGCGAACACCTCGTGGTTTATGCAAGATGGTGCCCGGCCACATCGCACGGCCGACGTCTTTAATTTCCTGAATGAATATTTCGATGATCGTGTGATTGCTTTGGGCTATCCGAAACATACAGGAGGTGGCGTGGATTTGCCTCCCTATTCGCCAGACATGAACCCCTGTGACTTCTTTCTGTGGGGACACTTGAAAGACCAGGTGTACCGCCAGAATCCAGAAACAATTGAACAGCTGAAGCAGTACATCTCATCTGCATGTGAAGCCATTCCGCCAGACACGTTGTCAAAGGTTTCGGGTAATTTCATTCAGAGACTACGCCATATTATTGCTACGCATGGTGGATATGTGGAAAATATCGTACTATAGAGTTTCCCAGACCGCAGCGCCACCTGTTGTTGAAAATTGTAACTACTGTAATTTTCGAAAGTTTGTCTGCCTGAAAATGTACTGTTGTCCCAAGCATATTGCAACAAACGGTGTATTTCTATCGCTGCTCGTTTAGTTTTTATTGCCGTTTCAAATATACCGGTCATTTTTGAAACACCCTGTACTATGACGGTTAGGCGGGAGGTAAGAAAAGTTTGATTTCAAGATCGAGCGGCTGCTCATAAGCCACACATACCGGTAAATACAAAACGACGCCTCGCTTGTGAAGGAGCGAAAAACTTTGGACAATTGAACAGTGGAAAAGCGTTGTGTGTAGTGACGAGTCACGGTACACAAAGTGGCGATCCGATGGCAGGGCGTGGGTATGGCGAACGCCCGGTGAACGTCATCTGCCAGCGTGTGCAGTGCTAACAGTAAAACTCGGAGGTGGTGTTTTTCATGGAGAGGGCTTGCACACCTTGCTGTTTTGCGTGGCACTGTCACAGCAGAGGCCTCCATTGATATTTTAAGCACGTTGTTGCTTCCCACAGTTGAAGAGTAATCCGGGGATGGTGATTGCATCTTTCAACACGATCGAGCACCTGTTCATAATGCACGGCCTGTGGCGGAGTATTTACACAACAGTAACAACCCTGTAATGAAATGGCCTGCGCAGAGACCTGACCTGATTCCTATAGAACACCTTTGGGATGTTTTAGAACGCCAACTTCGTGCCAGGCCTCACCGACCGACATCGATACCTCTCCTCAGTGCAGCACTCCGTGAAGAATGGGCTGACATTCCCGAATAAACCCACCAGCACATGATTGAACGTATGCCTGCGAGAGTGGAAGCTGTCACCAAGACTAAGGGTGGGCCAACACCATATTGAATTCCAGCATTCCCGATTGAGGGCGCCACGAACTTGTAAGTTATTTTCAGCCAAGTGTCTGGATACTTTTGATCACATAGTGTACGTCATTATTCTGTTCATGTGACAGCAATCGCTTGGTGAACGATGCTTAACAGGTGATTGGAAAACCTTTTAGAGAGCAATTACACTACCGGTAATCGTAGAGATTTGGGCATCCAGATATTCTTGAATATCTCTCATTCGCAAGAGAATGTAGTTTTATGTAAGAATTACGGAATAATTGATATGTTAGAGTTGTGGACATTATTTATGTCCAATAATAACGAGAAATGTAATAGTTTAGAAATGTCACTTATAGTAATAAATTTGAGGTTGCAAGTGTTATGGACTTCCTCAGTGTTCCTTGATGTTTCTAGTATCGTGGAGTTAACTTACATCTGGAGTTAATTTCCATACAGAGCCGTGTTTTCTATTGGTCACCTGTAGTAACCATTTTGTATCGTGAAGTGACTGTACCGAAACGCGATTGGAGGACCTATAAGACAGTTACGTTATCTGGAGTGCATGCAAATCAGGTGAAACGCAGTTCAGGTCG
Organism: Schistocerca cancellata; assembly: GCF_023864275.1. NCBI lineage: Eukaryota > Metazoa > Arthropoda > Insecta > Orthoptera > Acrididae > Schistocerca > Schistocerca cancellata. The sequence continues at coordinate 513,972,107 of NC_064634.1, forward strand.
TTCGGATACTTTTGAGAGGACTGGAGATGTTCGAACGAGAGCTGTAATACCAAAAATGTTTTTGTGCGAAGTGATCCTATTTTTTTCTGTATGACAGTTTTCACTTAAGACGTATTTCGAGAAACTACTATGGAAATCATTCAACTTCTACTTCTACATCTACATCTACATTTATACTCCGCAAGCCACCCAACGGTGTGTGGCGGAGGGCACTTTACGTGCCACTGTCATTACCTCCCTTTCCTGTTCCAGTCGCGTATGGTTCGCCGGAAGAACGACTGTCTGAAAGCCTCCGTGCGCGCTCTAATCTCTCTAATTTTACATTCGTGATCTCCTCGGGAGGTATAAGTAGGGGGAAGCAATATATTCGATACCTCATCCAGAAACGCACCCTCTCGAAACCTGGCGAGCAAGCTACACCGCGATGCAGAACGCCTCTCTTGCAGAGTCTGCCACTTGAGTTTGTTAAACATCTCCGTAACGCTATCACGGTTACCAAATAACCCTGTGACGAAACGCGCCGCTCTTCTTTGGATCTTCTCTATCTCCTCCGTCAACCCGATCTGGTACGGATCCCACACTGATGCGCAATACTCAAGTATAGGTCGAACGAGTGTTTTGTAAGCCACCTCCTTTGTTGATGGACTACATTTTCTAAGGACTCTCCCAATGAATCTCAACCTGGTACTCGCCTTACCAACAATTAATTTTATATGATCATTCCACTTCAGATCGTTCCGCGAAACATACTTTCAAACAAGCATAATGCAATAATCGTGTAATAAAATATGGGCCACACATATAGATCAGCGTATGGTATGTAATATGCATAAGTGTCGTATTAACTAAAATTCCGGGTATATGCAGCTATATAGCTGAAATGAGCTATACATAGCTTATCCTCCCATTCCTTCCACTACATGCTGGTGCCTGCTACATACGACTTCAAAACAGGAAAACAATTTTATTTATAATTAAAATTATGCAAATCACTGTCAGTATTGCAAATAGAGTATTGCGTTACGTAAAATACAAATGATAACCTTTATGTGCAAACGAAAAAATTATGTAATGTTTCAGGACACTCACAGAAGATGCCTTGTAATTAAGACAAAATGCATCTGGGTACACAAGTTAAATAGAAAACGTGATGTGCGACATGCAAAAGGCGTTCTTCTTTTACACTGGTGCAATTTGTGTGCAACTGTAGCGGAAATGGCCACCACCAGAAACTTGTCAAAAGAAGTTTTTTTCTTTTGTAAAATGACTACGCATGGCATCATTTTCCGTATTAGGACAGAGTATGCATCGTAAAGGACGGAAAAAGCAGGACTTATACGTTAAAACAGCTAGAACTATTGTAAACTCCGTGTGAAAGAGGCCATAACGTAGAACGGTGTCTCGACCATTGCTGGTGCTCCTATTCTGGCAGCCGGACTTTTTGTTTAGGTCGCTGTTCGTCTGCACGGCGGCGTCGACGCGACTCGGACAGGGCTGCCAACTCCAGCAGAAGCAGACCGCGACACTCAGCTCGGTGGAGCAGGTACTCGACAATGTTTAAATAGGCGGTAGCAGCAAACTCCTGTTGCTGCCTTCCTCTTGCAGTACACATCTCCAATGTCGAGTCGCATGCCTTTTTATGTTTTTTCCGTCATTTCCATTTGCTCTTCAATGATATTCGTACTAAGTTTCTCCTTTCAAAACGTAAACTTAGTGCAGTTTTATTATTTCCATAAATACCCTCTAAGACGGAATAAACGACGCACCACGAAGGAATTATCCGAATGGGGCGGAAATAACTAGATGTGATGCACATGTACAGATAAAGAAATTATTACAGTTTCAAAAAATTGAGTAATTCACTCAAGAGAAAGAGATTCACAAATTGAGCAAGTCATATGGCACTGGTCCACATCTGGCCCTTGCGCAAACCTTTGTACGGCTTGGCATTGACTGATAGAGTTGTTGGATGTCTTCAAGAGGGATATAGCGCCAAATTCTGTCCAACGGGCGAGTTAGATCGTCAAAATCCCGAGACGGTTGGAGTACCATACCCACAATGTTCGAAAACTTTCTCAATTGGGGACGGATTCGGCGACCTTGCTGCCCAATGTAGGGTTTGGTAAGCACGAACACGAAGGCAAGAAGTAGAAATTCTCACCGTCTGCTGAAGTGTAATGCCAGCGTTGCTTTCCATGAAGGGCAACAAAACGGACGGCTGTTGTCGCTGTGGTGTAACGGTGCCACGGATGACAACCAATGGGGTCCTGCTATGAGAAGCGTTGGCAGCCCAGACCATCACTCCTGGTTGTTGGTCTGTATGCAGGCGACAGGCGGGTTGGTATCCCATTCCTATCTGGGGTGCCTCCACTACGTCTTCCCTAGTCATCGGGGCTCATTTCGAAGCAAGACTGGACTAAAGACAATTCTATTTCAGTCATTGAGATTTCAGGCCGATGATGTGTCTGGTGTCATACATAGAGGTCCCACGCATGTAATGGTAGCAGTGAGAGGAGAACATACGTGCAACTTATGTCATCTACACTACTGGCCGTTAAAATTGCTACACCACGAAGATGACGTGCTACAGTCGCGAAATTTAACCGACAGAAAGAAGATGCTGTGATATGCAAATGATCAGCTTTTCAGAGCATTCACACAAGGTTGGCGCCGGTGGCGACACCTACAACGTGTTGACATGAGGAAAGTTTCCAACCGATTTCTCATACACAAAAAGCAGTTGACCGGCGTTACCTGGTGAAACGTTTTTGTGATGCCTCGTGTAAGGATGATAAAAACGTACCATCACGTTTCCGACTTCGATAAAGGTCGGATTGTACCCTATCGCGATTGTGGTTTATCGTATCGCGACATTGCTGCTCGCGTCGGTCGAGATCCAATGACTCTTAGCAGAATATGGAATCGGTGCTGAATCCCAACGGCCTCTTATCACTAGCAGTCGAGATGACAGGCATCTTATCCGCATGATTGTAACGGATCGTGCAGCCACGTCACGATCCTTGAGTCAACAGATGGGGACGTCTGCAAGACAACAACTATCTGCACGAACAGTTCGACGTCGTTTGCAGCAGCATGGACTATCAGCGGAGACCATGGCTGCGGTTACCCTTGATGCTGCATCAAAGACAGGAGCGCCTTCGATGGTGTACTCAACGACGAACCTGGGTGCACGAATGGCAAAACGTCATTTTTTCGGATGAATCCAGGTTCTGTTTACAGCATCATGATGGTCGCATCTGTGTTTGGCGATATCGCGGTGAACGCACGTTGGAAGCGTGTATTCGTCATCGCCATACTGATGTATCTCTCGGCGTGATGGTATGGGGTGCCATTGGTTACACGTCTCCGTCACCTCTTGTTCGCATTGACGGCATTTTGAACATTGGACGTTACATTTCAGATGTGTTACGACCTGTGGCTCTACCCTTCATTCGATCCCTGCGAAACCCTACATTTCAACAGGATAATGCACGACCGCATGTTGCAGGTCCTGTACGGGCCTTTCTGGATACAGAAAATGTTCGACTGCTGCCCTGGCCAGCACATTCTCCAGATCTCTCACCAACTGAAAAGGTTTGGTCAATGGTGGCCGAGCAACTGGCTCGTCACAATACGCCAGTCACTACTCTTGATGAACTGTGGTATCGTGTTGAAGCTGCATGGGCAGCTGTACCTGTACACGCCATCCGAGGTGTGTTTGACTCAATGCCCAGGCGTATCAAGGCCGTTATTACGGCCAGAGGTGGTTGTTCCGGTTACTGATTTCTCAGGATCTATGCATCAAAATTGCGTGAAAATGTAATAACAATTCAGTTCTGGTATATTTGTCCAATGAATACCCGTTTACCATCCACATTTCTTCTTGGTGTAGCAATTTTAATGGCCAGTGGTGTATATTGATGTATAGGCTTGACATTAGCGTGACAGTGAATATTATGTACTTTTCATTACACATACCATCCACAGGTATGAATAATATGCTATATGCTTGTTTTAAAGCATGGTTTTGTGTAGTAGAAGAAATACAATTTGTAAATTACGTGTTTGTTTTTTAGTTTTTGTGTTTTCCATTGATTCTGTAGATGGTCGACGTTGGCCGGAAATGGTCATAAGTGAAAAAAAAATTATTGCGTCAGAGAAAAAAAATATAAATTATAAAATTGTCAGTCATGATGCTCCATACATGAAATGTCGTTTTTTGCAGGAAGTGACGATGTTCTGCCTACGGATTTCCCGTGAAAAACCGATTCTCATTACACCAAAGGCAAAAGTAAACTGTCATGCGTGTTTAAAATGAGCTCGTAAGCTTATCAATATTTTACCTTTTAAATTTACAGGGTACTATTTACATTTTGTACTTTATTTGTATACGTCGTTTAACACTAGGCTTATGAATTTATTCTGAGTTTTGGAGGTAGAAGCTTGTTTTCAAACAAGCCCTGACGTGTCACCATCCTCTTCGTGCCCCTTAATTGTTGTTTTTTTTCCCTTGCATCAACTTCCATGCAGGTTTTTCTCTTCCGTTGGCCTTCACTAATTACAGGTGGCCTAGTTAATGCACATGCTGATTCCCTGCTTTTGTCCTCATACACTCAATGACTTTAATTTCAGGATTTGGTTTCCAGAGCAAATTTTCAATTGTGTTGTGCCCGCCTTCCACAGCGCTGATGGTACGATGGCGCCGTCTGTAGCAGATACAAAGATTGATCGGGACTTCGTCATTTTCCAGCCATCTACCAGCAAAATAGCCGAAAAACTGAGAAAAGCCTCTGTCGTCTCTTTTAAGAACGAACGGATTCGGTGAATTGTGAACAGTTAACTGTCGCCGAGAACCGCAGATCATTCCAAGACACATGTGGCAAACGCTAAGCCGTTAATTGGAGAACAGCTGAGCGTCGTAGAAACCTCCCATGCCGAGTCTGTAGGCGAAATGAGCGCTACCACTACGAGACAAGATCTTCTAGCTCGAGTATCACCAGATCTCACTAAGGAACAACAGAAGAAGCTACTTGCCATTCTTCAAGAGTTCTCTGAACGCTTCAATCCACAGTTGAAGAGCAAATTAGACAAATTGACGGCGAAGCACCGGGTTAGCACTGGAGACCATCAACCAATAAGCCAAAGAGCATACCGTGTGTCAGCAACGGAACGTCGAATAATTCGCGACGAGGTAGAGAACATGATGAAGAATGACATCATTCAGCCTTTGCAGAGACCATGGTTGTCACCAGTGGTTCTCGTCAGGAAGAAGGATGGCAGTTGGCGCTTTTGTGTTGATTACAGGAAGCTTAATAAGATAACTAAAAAGGACGTTTACCCTCTTCCACGAATTGACGATATACTAGATTGTCTGAAGGGGGGGTAAGTTTTCCTCAGCCAAGGGCATGTACTCGGGATACTGGCATATCGAAGTAGATGAGGCTTATCGTGAGAAAACTACATTCATTACCCCTGAGGGCCTGTATGAGTTTAAGGTAATGCCATTTGGTTTGTGTAATGCACCAGCAACTTCTGAACGGATGATGGATAATCTTCTAAGGCACCTGAAGTGGACGATGTGTCTTTGTTATTTAGATGACATTATAGTGTTCTCAGAGACATTTGACGAACATATAAAAAGATTGAGGGCCGTTCTTAAGTGTCTCCAACAAGGCGGACTGAAAGTTAATCCAAGAAAGTGTCTCTTTGGAGCAAAAGAAAAAAGAATACTTGGACACCTTGTGTCAAACGAAGGCGTGCGGCCAGACCCAGAAAAGGTGAGATCTATAACGGAATTTCCTATTCCTACAAGTATCAGATGTGTGAGAAGCTTCCTCGGATTATGTTCTTATTACCGTCGTTTTACCAAGACTTTTGTATCAAAGCCAGGCCACTCCAATAGTTGTTAACAGCTGATGCTAAATTTATGCTGCGAAAAGCTCTGAAGACTGACTCTGTACCTGTTCTGTATGATGAGAGGGCACGTACAGAACTACACACAGATGCCAGCAGGTATGGGATCGGTGCTGTTCTGGTGCAAATTTCGAATGGAAATGAAAAAGTTATAGCCTGTGCTTCTAGGACACTTACAAAAGCCGAAAGAAACTACTCAACTACAGTAAGAGAATGTCTTGCTGTGATCTGGGCCATGTGCAAATTTCGACAGTATCTCTATGGAAGGCCATTCACATTTGTTACAGACCATCATTCACTTTGTTGCCTGACAGGTCTTAACGATCCAACAGGACGACTCCCCAGGTGGGCACTACGTCTTCAAGAGTATGACATTACTATAGCGAACAAAAGTGGAAGAAAACACCTAGATGCCGACAGTCTCTCAAGAAACCCTGTGCAAGACCATCAAGACTTCGATGAAGATAGCGACTGTCTCACTGCACTCCAGGACCTCTGTGCTGAGCCGGAGAAGGACGCCAAGGTATCTCAAATTATCTACATCTACATTTATACTCCGCAAGCCACCCAACGGTGTGTGGCGGAGGGCACTTTACGTGCCACTGTCATTACCTCCCTTTTCTGTTCTAGTCGCGTATGGTTCGCGGGAAGAACGACTGTATGAAAGCCTCCGTGCGCGCTCCAATCTCTCTAATTTAACATTCGTGATCTCCTCGGGAGGTATAAGTAGGGGGAAGCAATATATTCGATACCTCATCCAGAAACGCACCCTCTCGAAACCTGGCGAGCAAGCTACACCGCGATGCAGAGCGCCTCTCTTGCAGAGTCTGCCACTTGAGTTTGTTAAACATCTCCGTAACGCTATCACGGTTACCAAATAACCCTGTGACGAAACGCGCCGCTCTTCTTTGGATCTTCTCTATCTCCTCCGTCAACCCGATCTGGTACGGATCCCACACTGATGCGCAATACTCAAGTATAGGTCGAACGAGTGTTTTGTAAGCCACCTCCTTTGTTGATGGACTACATTTTCTAAGGACTCTCCCAATGAATCTCAACCTGGTACCCGCCTTACCAACAATTAATTTTATATGATCATTCCACTTCAAATCGTTCCGCACGCATACTCCCAGATATTTTACAGAAGTAACTGCTACCAGTGTTTGTTCTGCTATCATATAATCATACAATAAAGGATCCTTCTTTGTATGTATTCGCAATACATTACATTTGTCTATGTTAAGGGTCAGTTGCCACTCCCTGCACCAAGTGCCTATCCGCTGCAGATCTTCCTGCATTTCGCTTCAATTTTCTAATGCTGCAACTTCTCTGTATACTACAGCATCATCCGCGAAAAGCCGCATGGAACTTCCGACACTATCTACTAGGTCATTTATATATATTGTGAAAAGCAATGGTCCCATAACACTCCCCTGTGGCACCCCAGAGGTTACTTTAACGTCTGTAGACGTCTCTCCATTGATAACAACATGCTGTGTTCTGTTTGCTAAAAACTCTTCAATCCAGCCACACAGCTGGTCTGATATTCCGTAGGCTCTTACTTTGTTTATCAGGCGACAGTGGGGAACTGTATCGAACGCCTTCCGGAAGTCAAGAAAAAAGCATCTACCTGGGAGCCTGTATCTAATATTTTCTGGGTCTCATGAACAAATAAAGCGAGTTGGGTCTCACACGATCGCTGTTTCCGGAATCCATGTTGATTCTTACATAGTAGATTCTTGGTTTCCAAAAACGGCATGATACTCGAGCAAAAAAGATGTTCTAAAATTCTACAACAGATCGACGTCAGAGATATAGGTCTATAGTTTTGCGCATCTGCTCGACGACCCTTCTTGAAGACTGGGAGTACATGTCTCTTTTCTAATCATTTGGAACCTTCCGTTCCTCTAGAGACTTGCGGTACACGGCTGTTAGAAGGGAGGCAAGTTCTTTCGCGTGCTCTGTGTAGAATCGAATTGGTATCCCATCAGGTTCTGTGGACTTTCCTCTGTTGAGTGATTCTAGTTGCTTTTCTATTCCTTGGACACTTATTTCGATGTCAGCCATTTTTTCGTTTGTGCAAGGATTTAGAGAAGGAACTGTAGTGCGGTCTTCCTCTGTGAAACAGCTAGGGAAAAAGGTGTTTAGTATTTCAGCTTTACGCGTGTCATCCTCTGTTTCAATGCCTTCATCATCCCGGAGTGTCTGGATATCCTGTTTCGAGCCACTTACTGATTTAACGTCAGACCAGAACTACCTAGGATTTTCTGTTATGTCGGTACATAGAAATTTACTTTCGAATTCACTGAACGCTTCACGCATAGCCCTCCTTACGCTAACTTTGACATAGTTTAGCTTCTGTTTGTCTGAGAGGTTTTGGCTGCGTTTAAACTTGGAGTGAAGCTCTCTTTGCTTTCGCAGTAGTTTCCTAACTTTGTTGTTGTACCACGGTGGGTTTTTCCCATCCCTCACAGTTTTACTTGGCACGTACCTGTCTAAAACGCATTTTACGATTGCCTTGAACTTTTTCCATAAACACTCAACATTGTCAGTGTCGGAACAGAAATTTTCGTTTTGATCTGTTAGGTAGTCTGAAATCTGCCTTCTATTACTCTTGCTAAACAGATAAACCTTCCTCCCTTTTTTTTATATTCCTATTAACTTCCATATTCAGGGATGCTGCGACAACCTTATGATCACTGATTCCCTGTTCTGCACATACAGAGTCGAAAAGTTCGGGTCTGTTTGTTATCAGTAGGTCCAAGATGTTATCTCCACGAGTCGGTTCTCTGTTTAATTGCTCGAGGAAATTTTCGGATAGTGCACTCAGTATAATGTCACTCGATACTCTGTCCCTACCACCCGTCCTAAACATCTGAGTGTCCCAGTCTATATCTAGTAAATTTAAATCTCCACCTAAGACTATAACATGCTGAGAAAATTTATGTGAAATGTATTCCAAAATTTCTCTTAGTTGTTCTGCCACTAATGCTGCTGAGTCGGGAGGTCGGTAAAAGGAGCCAATTATTAACCTAGATCGGTTGTTGAGTGTAACCTCCACCCATAATAATTCACAGGAACTATCCACTTCTATTTCACTACAGGATAAACTACTACTAACAGCGACGAAGACGCCACCACCGGTTGCATGCAATCTATCCTTTCTAAACACTGAAAGGTCTCTGTTGGATTCCTTTCATGTTTAATTTCTTAAATCTGTTGCCATTTATGGAATAAATTCCTCTTCTAAGTGTACTGTGGCGTTTCTGACTATCTGGGAGGAGACTGAGCAGTGGAACGTGTTACTTTTACACATAAACAAGAACGATCTGTCACACTACTACACTTTAAAGCACAGTTTATATGTAATTCTTATATGTAATTCATGTCACACAGTTTCATACGGAACCTACATCCGCTTTCTTTTATATACTGTATATGATAAGATACTGTCATCCCCCTTCCCTTTTGTGTGAGAGGATGAATGAGCATATGTATTTCTAGTTGCATGCTTGAGGGTAGCAGACAAGGCTGTCTGCTAGAGAACAGTAGGACCAACGTCGGAACAGGTAGCTACGCTTTCTAAAAGCAAAGAGGTTTCTATCCTTAGTATGGTCCTGTCCGTCCGTTGTCATGTTGGTATAGGAAGCTGCCCCTCTGGCCACTTCCGTTGGTCTTTGTGAGCCACCCTCAGGAAGCACGCTCGGCAGTAGGCAGTTGCAGTGTGGCCGTGGCGAGCGTCTGAAGTGGTAAGATCTCTGGCTAAGCGCGTGTCTGTTAAGTCCGTAGGACAATGGATTTCTTAAGTTCAGCCTAACTGAAAATTTAATCACTTTTATTTCGGGTTTAGATCTAAAATATCCGATGTTATCTTAAATTGCAGCGTAGTGTAATTATCATGTGAAGTTCAGATTATTTTTCGGTAGTTGCTTTGTTACTACTTTGTGAGTAAAGTGGAACCACGTGTTGATCAGTAACTCTAACTAAGTTCATCAATCTTAAATCCGAATGTGCATGAGATTATAACGCCTCGTCTTGAGAATATTTTTTTAATACAGCAACTTTTCTTTATGCTTTTCTTTATGTTCAACCCACGTGGGGTGTACTTTGCGAGACCAGTACCATGTGCTTATATAACTGTTTGACCCATCAGGTTAATAGTAAGACGTTAGTAACCAGTTCAAGGTTTTTCTTTTGTCAATTGCTTTTCGATCTAATGTATTTTAAGTATCAAAATTATTGTGGAGTTGTACGCTTTGTGTAAACCAAGTTGACCACGTGGAGCATGTGGTGTAATCATCAAAGTAGCCCTCAGCTATTCTTTTTGCGAAGACTTCACAAAGAGTTAATATGAATTTAGTATACCAGTGTGTGGTAATTACATGACGGACAGGATTGTGGTATGAACGTAATTTCTTTGGGTAAAAAACTGAATCTGTTGGTTGTGGTTAATTTCTTCTTGCTTATGTTTCAATGTTCTTCGTGTGTTATTTTATGAATGGAGTGTTGTATGCAGTTTTCCAAATCTTGGCTCCATATTTTATGTGTTCCGTAAGATTACAATCTCACATTCTTTTAAATCGTAAATAAGGCACCAGCTCAGTTATAACTCACGTATAATATGCTGAAATTTCAATGAACAATCTTAAAATAAATTTCCAAATATAAACTGATTTCTTTCTTTTTATTTAAATTCTCCTTTTTATATATATATTTTACCGGTTTTGTATGACTATTAAAAGATTATCATTAATGTTAGTCTGCTTGGTAAACCTAGACTAAATATCTGATGAAACAGTTGCCCAGTAATCCACGGTTAACGTCCCCAGACAGATCACGGCTTTTAACCCACTTTCATTGTCTATTAGCTCCGATTTCAGCATACAAAATTAAAGTTACAACATTACACAACAGCATACCAAATTAAAGTTGCAACATTACACATGGCGACCCTATTCTGTGATTCCGCTAGACTCTGGAATCTCTGAAATGTTAGATTGCGAGCGTGTTATAATCTTAATTTTTTTTCCCTACAGCGCTCAAACAACTTCTGCGTTGTTTCCGAGCAGACTTTCAAAAGATTCACGGCGTTGTTGATCGGCGTTGCGTTGTTTGTCTTGTTGTGTTTTTTTATATTTGTGTGTTTTATATGTATGTGTGTTTTTTTATTCTCGCTTGTAAATTCCACTGTTTCGATCTAAGATAAAAATTTGTTTTTCGTGTGAAAAAGTGCGTACTAGGTTGGGTATCTTTCGTGTGACTGTCGTAATTTTTGTGGGACACATTTATTTTGATTAGTGTGTCGCACACCGGTTATAAATTGCACTAATGCAGACACGTAACCAAACTAAAAGTAAGCGGTCCGACAACCTAACCAACATGGACCAAGGGGATAATTTAATTTCGAATGTTAACGCGTCGGGCGGTTCCGAAAATGCAATGGGGAATACTTCAGACGAAATGCAAGACAGGACGAACGGGCTCACATCAGAGCCACAAATTAATTTGCCTCCAACTAACCAAATTGATTTGGCAGAACTCATGAAAGCCTTATTGCAACAAAATAAAGAATCATTTGAAAAATCGTTCCGAGAACAAAAAGAATCATCAGAAAAATCGTTCTGAGAACAAAAAGAATCATCCGAAAAATCGATCCGCGAGCTAGGTGAACAAATGACGCATAAATCTGAAAAATCGATCCGGGAGCTAGGCGAAAAATTGGCGAAAAACTAATCCAGCAGACAAATAAAGTCGACAAGTCGATGCAGAGAGTGTCCGATTATATCTCACAAAGAATAAACAATCTGGCAAGTGAGATAAAAAGTGATATTATGAAAGGATTAGGCCGTACATTTGAACAAATCGATGATCGTCTGCAAGCTTTAGAACAGAGCAAGCGGAGGGGCGATACCGAATCTAAAGAAAGCGAAGAACGGCTACTTAGGAATTTCCAAGAGCTGAGGGAAGAATGCCAAAGGGAGCACCAGCAGGTACTCTCGAGTGTCCAAGAGGCGGAAACGCATTGTCCCACGTCCGTTAGCAACACAATAGCGGACAACAGTTTAGCGATCCACGCGTTGGAACAGCAAGTAGAACAATTGAAGCAGACTGGGGCGGAGGACAAGAGACAAATTGATGATAAGATTGCGGCATTAGCGGACATTGTAGGCACGATGAAGCTGACGGAAAGCGAGAACAATACTACACCGGTAGCGGCCGCAGAGACCGAAGAAGTGCGTTCGCTTCTGAGATTTCAGAAGGGACAGTTCGAAGTGAATAGGCAAAACAGAGCTGTAACAGGCGAATTACAAGAACGCGTGGCGCATCTGGAAAACCGCATGGCGTGTGATTCCGAACTCGTCAATAGCATTAAAAATAGCCATACGAACAGTGCAGAGAGGGACTCCGGCCACGAGGGAGATTTTGACGACAGGGAAGAATGTAATTTGAGGGGCAGACATGAGAATAATAGAAACATTCAAGGGCCTCGCCAGGAGGAAATGCGGGGATTTGATTTCAAACATTTCCTTACGGTGAGAAAGTTTGAGATATTCCGAAATTCGCAAAAAGGAATACATCCACGAGCATGGCTCAAGCAATTTGAGTTCTGTCTTCCTCCCGACTGGGCAAGTTCACATAAGATAGAATATATGTGTGGCTATTTGGAAGGCGAACCGGCGATTCGCATGAGGTCGGCAGCGCGTCACTGCAACTCCACTCGGGAGTTTCGACAAGCCTTTCTGTCCGCCTATTGGTCGGAAGCGGCACAAGATAGGGTCAAACATGGCATAATTATGCTGCCAAATTTGAACCAGTCTGGTTTCGGCAGCCCTGCACGCCTATTCGACCACATGCTGCAGGCAAATCAATTTTTATACGACCCATACGGGCCTGCGGAACTAATTAGGATATGCATCACCAAATTGCCGATGCACTTGCGGCACGTCATTCTTGCGGGACGATGCAAAGAGGAGGTGGAAACGTTTAAAACACTTCTCCAAGAGTTGGAATACAATACAGCAGAATGCCCGCCTAATCAGGCACAAAGTTATTACGGGGCACAGCAGCGCGATCGCAGTCGTGGCCGTAGTACTAATCAACGGCGTGACTGGTCGTCGCGACGCGAACGGAACAATAATCGGGACAGGCCGTATAGAAACTGGGGTGACAGTCGCGAACACAGGTGGAACAACAGAAATGATCGAGGATGTGGACAAGATCGTGAACGCTACAGGTATGGCAACCAGCATCGATACGATGAATACGGTGGGAATAGGACTGTAGGCGGAGCACCTCATGATGTCGAAATTCGGCCGGCCAACCCTAGAAATAATCCGGCAAATGGAAATGAACAAAACCGGTAATGACAAACGATCAGCGCAGAAGGCACCCAATCGCAACAAATGAGCGACATGGCAAATGACTAGAAAGGACAGTGAGAAGTGGAGAGGATGGTGAGGAGAAAGAATTGATTAGTTTAAATTTGTGACGTATGCATTTTGAATAATATGTTGATAAAAATTAATGATAAAGATGTTTCTATGTGATGGATTGAAGTGATGTTTTAATTTTTTTCTCTCCTTGTGCAATTAGGATTTAGTTTGATTCAAACGTGAAGATAAAAGGTTTCTTTGTGAACGAGTAAAATGCTGTTTATGTTTTTTTTGTGTGTAAATTGAATGGAGTCGCTCCTGAGAGAAGCAAGATCGTTGCTGAATTAGTGCATAAACTCAGGGGAATATCCGATCTGTGGGTATTATGGGTCTGGCAAACCCAGGTCCCCAGCTGTTAGTAGCCTTGTTTCCAATTTTCTGCTTTCAGTGCTACTATCTATCTATTACTATTCTATATCTGTCAGTATAAATGAGGATCTCTTACTATAGTATGCGTGCTGTATGAATATTTTAAGATAGGAGAATTCTGAGAAAGGAATGAGTAAGTTTGGAATCTTGAAAACAGGAGGCGATAATACGATTGTTGAACCATTGGCTTCCAATATGCGATGATATGTTAATATTGATGATATATGTCTTTTTTTGTTCTTTATAGCTGAGTACGTAAAGTGCTGTCTGTGGATTTCGTAAGTATATTGATTCCCTTCAAGGTGAAAGAAGAATTGTGGTTTGTGTAATTTATGTGGCTCTGAAATATTATTGTGGTAGTCAAATACGAGCAGCTTTTCAGCAAATGGAGAATGGAACGGAAATATGGATCCTTTTTGTAATCTTGATTGATGTTGAGCCAAAGCCTAAAAAAATTTATTCCGCGTTAATACTTGTCCTAGAAAAGCGACTTTTATGTGTTTTGCTGATGCTGTGAGCATTACAGCTTACTGTTTTCGCTGGTGCGGGATGCACTGCAGCCTATGTGATTTGTACTGAGGACATTTCCCTCTTGAAGGTAGAGGATGATTAAATAATTTTGATTATGGGAACGAAGGAAAGCTTGGTTTAAGGTAATAAGGATAAAGCAAAACATTTGTCATTTAAACTACAGGAGGATTCGGATCTTTTGTGTCTGTTGTAAGTTCAATATGTTAAGATGATACTGTTTTACAGAATAGAGGTGACCACAATTTTGCCATTCATGAGAAATGATTCCAGAATAACCACCACAGGCGAAATAACTGATTTGGAAGCGAAAGGTAACGTAAAGAAGGAACGAAATCGCAGCAAAATGGGTAAGAAAATGTAATATAACCTGTATAATGCAAATATTTTTAACCTTCTCAGAGTCATCTGCGTGATTAATTGTTGTGATAACGTAATTTTAGGTGAAATTTTCTTACTGTTTTATGTATGAATATATGAGTATGATAAATGTATAATTGCGAGTCTCTTTTCAGGTGTGCGAACTGGTATAAATGTTTTGGCATGTAAATAACCATTGTTCTTTTTAATGTGTATGTTTAAGGAAAGTTCTCCATATTTATCATGTGACAAGACGTATGCCGCGAGCGTCAAGAAGAGGACGAATTAGAACAATGTTGTAGTGGTATATACACGGTGTTGAAATAGCATTGAAGTAGCTTATTGGCTTAACTAGTAGTGGATAGAAGTAGAATATTGAGTAATGCATGTTTATGGGTAGTTAGTTTGTAGAATAGACAACAGGTGTGCATGTATGTGTGTGTAAATAACATGTGAACCCTATGCTGTCCTGACCTATACTTGCACAAGGCATAATCCTATTCATTTTAGTGAATTAATAAATAGCATTGATTTATTAAAACGTAAGTGAACCACATTAGTGATGTGGATTTAAATATTATATTGTCAGTTCATTTAAATTTTTATTTTTATACTGTCAAGTCATTTCACTTTTATTTTTTTTACATTGTCAAGTCATTTAAATTTTATTTTATATTGTCGATTCATCTAATTTTTTTAATTAAAAAAAATATTAAGTCTCACTTTGTTCTTAAAAATTGTGAAAGACAATACTAAGTGGTATTATGTATGACATTGTGTAATCACATAAGGATGATGAAAAATTTCTGTGAATGCAGTTAAGAACGTGAAAGCGAACCGGCAAAACTCTTAAGAGACAGCGGGAGCAGCCGGACTAGTTGTAAACTGGCGGGTCTCCCAGCAGGACACGCTGTCAGCCAGGCCACTTTGGGAGCGCGGCCGACAACAAAAGAAGGTACGCGGCAAACACTTTCCCTTGTACCTGGAGCTAATGGGCGGCCGCCCCCGGCGACCCTTCCTCGAGGCGATGACCTGAGATGGGCGAGCGGTCCACCGCGCGGAAATCCATCTGCTGGCAACGCACCACACGCACGCGACCGTGACGAGACGGCCGCGGTGAAACAACAAAAGGGTCGTGAAGCCTTTTGACAGGTACTGCCCAGAGAAACTTGCAGACGTCAACGACGCCTATCGACATTTCCTAATGGATGCCTACTGTCAAGCGACAGTAAATCATGGTTCGATGTTCTCTGGTCGCTAAGGGTGGCACAAAAGAAGAGCCATTAAGTGTCATCCTTGCCCAGGAATATCAAACCGGCGAGCCAATTGAGGATAACCCAAGAATGTAACAACACAAAGGGCGTGGAGCCTTTTGACACATACTGTCCAGAGTAACTGGCAGACTTCAATGACGCCTATCAACATCTCCTGACGGATGCCCACTGTCAAGCGACAGTAAATCATGGTTCGATGTTCTCTGGTCGCTAAGGGTGGCACAAAAGAAGAGCCATTAAGTGTCATCCTTGCCCAGGAATATCAACCTGGCGTGTCAAACGAGGATACCGCACGAATTTGACAACACAAACATGGTACCAAATCGAGATGACGTGACACGGGAGAAACTTCATGAGAAGGCAGAGACGGCGGGATCGCACGCAACAGATGGACAAAAAAATCCCTACTGACAGCTGCGGCGACGAACCCCCCCTCTTTCCCCTATATTGTGCCTTGGAACAGTGGAAGTACTGAGTGTGTCAGTGAACAGTGATTATTCGGTTCTTAGTCCAGTGCATATACGTGTGTTTCTGTCAGAGAAACTCTGACTCGTGTGTTTTCCAGGAGTTCGATTTATTGGTGTTTATTAGACTGACTCTTGTATTTTGCAGGTGTTCTATTTATCTTTTTTAGACTTTGAATCTTGTGTTTTGCAGGTGTTTTATTTATAGGTGTTTTTTTGTTTTAGATGTTGACTATTGTACTGTTTTATTTATCAATGTTTGTTTTTGTGTGATGTATTAGATTTGTGATATTTTGTTTCGTAAATTCATTGCTGTGGCATTGCTTCGTTTATCAGTCAGATAGCTTTTTATTCTCACTGAACTGTGATCGATTAGCCTTTGCATGGGGCATATTTACTGTGAGGAACCCCTTAAGGGTAACAATCACATAATTATTGTAGTTTCAGTATAATGACACAGTGCTCATTGTTTGCTAGCTAATTGAAATACAGTAGAGTGATTAAATGAGTGCCACATAGTTATTTTAATTCTACAAATTATTAGTTTAAACGATATAGAATTTTTTTGCGATAACCACTTTGTAAAACATGTTTTTTCTCTTATCATTTTGTTGTTTTTGCAGATTGTGCATTGTTATGTTCTGCTTTTTAATACCGATGTTATTTGATGTTCTTTTTTTAATTGCTGTGGCACCCTTGCTATTTTCATAAATTTTGCTTGTTAATAAACAGTCATAAATTTTCCTGTGATCAGTTGGCTCTTGCAATGAGCAAATACTGGTGAACTCCATAAGGGTAACACCAGAAATTGTTTTCATATTAATGACACAGGAACCATTGTTTTTACTTGCTGACCGAATTAGGTCTACAATATTTTTTAAATAGGTGTCACAGATTGTTTTTGTTTCCTCTTTGAAATTGGTAGATTCTAAAGATGTGTTGAAATTATTGTTTTTTAGCAAGTAGCTGGTGTCCTTTTGCCTTTTCTTTTACACTTTTGGTTTAAGTAGGGTGTGAGAAGCCTGCTTGGGAATGTCCTAGCATGGCCAGAAAATTCCCTGCACAGTCTTTTCCCGGAGCGTTGGGGTTATGAAAGGTCTCTGTTGGATTCCTTTCATGTTTAATTTCTTAAATCTGTTGCCATTTATGGAATAAATTCCTCTTCTAAATGTACTGTGGCGTTACTGACTATCTGGGAGGAGACTGAGCAGTGGAACGTGTTACTTTTACACATAAACAAGAACGATCTGTCACACTACTACACTTTAAAGCACAGTTTATATGTAATTCTTATATGTAATTCATGTCACACAGTTTCATACGGAACCTACATCCGCTTTCTTTTATATACTGTATATGATAAGATACTGTCATCCCCCTTCCCTTTTGTGTGAGAGGATGAATGAGCATATGTATTTCTAGTTGCATGCTTGAGGGTAGCAGACAAGGCTGTCTGCTAGAGAACAGTAGGACCAACGTCGGAACAGGTAGCTACGCTTTCTAAAAGCAAAGAGGTTTCTATCCTTAGTATGGTCCTGTCCGTCCGTTGTCATGTTGGTATAGGAAGCTGCCCCTCTGGCCACTTCCGTTGGTCTTTGTGAGCCACCCTCAGGAAGCACGCTCGGCAGTAGGGCAGTTGCAGTGTGGCCGTGGCGAGCGTCTGAAGTGGTAAGATCTCTGGCTAAGCGCGTGTCTGTTAAGTCCGTAGGACAATGGATTTCTTAAGTTCAGCCTAACTGAAAATTTAATCACTTTTATTTCGGGTTTAGGTCTAAAATATCCGATGTTATCTTAAATTGCAGCGCAGTGTAATTATCGTGTGAAGTTCAGATTATTTTTCGGTAGTTGCTTTGTTACTACTTTGTGATTAAAGTGGAACCACGTGTTGATCAGTAACTCTAACTAAGTTCATCAATCTTAAATCCGAATGTGCGTGAGATTATAAGGTCTCGTCTTGAGAATATTTTTTTAATATAGCAACTTTTCTTTATGCTTTTCTTTATGTTCAACCCACGTGGGGTGTACTTTGCGAGACCAGTACCATGTGCTTATATAACTGTTTGACCCATCAGGTTAATAGTAAGACGTTAGTAACCAGTTCAAGGTTTTTCTTTTGTCAATTGCTTTTCGATCTAATGTATTTTAATTATCAAAATTATTGTGGAGTTGTACGCTTTGTGTAAACCAAGTTGACCACGTGGAGCATGTGGTGTAATCATCAAAGTAGCCCTCAGCTATTCTTTTTGCGAAGACTTCACAAAGAGTTAATATGAATTTAGTATACCAGTGTGTGGTAATTACATGACGGACAGGATTGTGGTATGAACGTAATTTCTTTGGGTAAAAAACTGAATCTGTTGGTTGTGGTTAATTTCTTCTTGCTTATGTTTCAATGTTCTTCGTGTGTTATTTTATGAATGGAGTGTTGTATGCAGTTTTCCAAATCTTGGCTCCATATTTTATGTGTTCCGTAAGATTACAATCTCACATTCTTTTAAATCGTAAATAAGGCACCAGCTCAGTTATAACTCACGTATAATATGCTGAAATTTCAATGAACAATCTTAAAATAAATTTCCAAATATAAACTGATTTCTTTCTTTTTATTTAAATTCTCCTTTTTATATATATATTTTACCGGTTTTGTATGACTATTAAAAGATTATCATTAATGTTAGTCTGCTTGGTAAACCTAGACTAAATATCTGATGAAACAGTTGCCCAGTAATCCACGGTTAACGTCCCCAGACAGATCACGGCTTTTAACCCACTTTCATTGTCTATTAGCTCCGATTTCAGCATACAAAATTAAAGTTACAACATTACACAACAGCATACCAAATTAAAGTTACAATATTTCAACACCGTCTGTACCTTTGTAAAAATTTCGGGAGAATTTATCTCTGGCTTCAGCCAGCTTTCTGTACTTATAACAATTTCAGCTTCGGTGCTTTCTATCGGAGCTTGAAGTTCTGGTACTTTACCAGCGCAGCTTCGACAGTTTACAATTACAATACCGATTGCTGCTTGGTCCCCGCATGTCCTGACTTTGCCCCGCACCCGTTGAGGCTGTTGCCCTTTCTGTACTTGGCCAAGGCCATCTAACCTAAAAAAAACGCCAAGCCCACGCCACACAACCCCTGCTACCCGTGTAGCCGCTTGTTGCGTGTAGTGGACCCCTGACCTATCCAGCGGAATCCGAAACCCCACCAACCTATGGCGCAAGTCGAGGAATCTGCAGCCCACACGGTCGCACAACCGTCTCAGCCTCTGATTCAGACCCTCCACTTGGTTCTGTACCAAAGGTCCGCAGTCAGTCCTGTCGACGATGCTGCAGATGGTGAGCTCTGCTTTCATCCCGCCAGCGAGACTGGCAGTCTTCACCAAATCAGATGGCCGCCGGAAGCCAGAGAGGATTTCCTCCGATCCATAGCGACACACATCATTGGTGCCGACATGAGCGACCACCTGCAGATGGGCGCACCCTGTCCCTTCATGGCATCCGGAAGGAACCTTTCCACATCTGGAATGACTCCCCCCGGTATGCACACGGAGTGCACATTGGTTTTCTTCCCCTCCCTTGCTGCCATATCCCTAAGGGGCCCCATTACGTGCCTGACGTTGCAGCTCCCCACTACCAGTAAGCCCACCCTCTGCGACCGCCCGGATCTTGCACACTGAGGGGCAACCTCTGGAACAGGACAAGCAGCCATGTCAGGCCGAAGATCAGTATCAGCCTGAGACAGAGCCTGAAACCGGTTCGTCAGACAAACTGGAGAGGCCTTCTGTTCAGCCCTCCGGAATGTCTTTCGCCCCCTGCCACACCTTGAGGCGACCTCCCACTCTACCACAGGTGAGAGATCAGCCTCAATGTGGGCAGTATCCCGGGCAACCACAATCGTAGTCTGATCGGGGGATGCGTGGGACGAGCTGGCCGTCCCCGACAAACCCCCATCCGGACCTCCACAGCGATGCCCATTGGCAACAGCCTCAAGCTGTGTGACCGAAGCCAACACTGCCTGAAGCTGGGAGCGAAGGGATGCCAACTCAGCCTGCATCAGAACACAGCAGTTGCAGTCCGTATCCATGCTAAAAACTGTTGTGCAAAGAACGTCTGAAGTAATCTACAGAGAGCGCAAACAAATCGACACAAAATTTAAACGGTTATTGAAATACAAGATTGCCTAGTAAATGCAGTAATGCTGCTACTTGCGCACTGCTGACACACTGCTCGGCGGCGGAAGGAGACTACGCGATTTTACACTATTCAGGTACTAAAACGCGATGTTACAACTCTCCAATACTATAATACGCCAGAAATTTATGAATTAAGCAATGCAAGTACCAAAAACACGCAAAGAAATTAAGAATTAAACTATGTAACAAATGAGTGAGCTAGGAGTATACGACTTGCTGCTGCAGCTGCTTATCCAACGGCGGCAGGGAGCACACTGACTGTGACCAACCGACACTGGCCGTTCAAAACAAAAACAGAAGACAGACGACTACGTGAATTTACACTATTCAGGTACTAAAACGCGATGCTACAACTCTCAAATACTATAATACGCCCTAAATTTATGAATTAAACAATGCAAGTACCAAAGACACGCAAAGAAATTAAGAATTAAACTATGTAACAAATGAGTGAGCTAGGAGTATACGACTTGCTGCTGCAGCTGCTTATCCAACGGCGGCAGGGAGCACACTGCTTGCCTTAAATCGGTCAGAGGATGTGAAAGGACAATTTAAGGCAGTTAATGGATTACTTTGCAAGAAAAACTTTGATCCGTTTGGAAAGAGGTGGCTACCAGTCATTCCTAAACACATGCGCTTAGATGTTCTACAGGAATTCCATGACACGCCTGAGGCCAGACATTTAGGATTTATCAAGACATACGATAGAATCAGAAAGAGATTTTTCTGGCCAGGTTTATTTAGGAGTGTCCGTTACTATGTGTCACACTGTTGAGAGTGCCAGAGGAGAAAGTCTGTTCCTCAGAAACCACCTGGCCGACTCATACCAATTCCACCAGCGGAAACGCCTTTTCAGCGTGTTGGGATTGACCTCCTCGGACGATTTCCAACGTGTGCTAGTGGTAATAGATGGATTACTGTTTGCACTGATTATCTGACACGCTAGGCCATTACAAAAGCCGTGAGAACAGCCGAAGCATCCGAGGTAGGCAAATTCTTCGTGGAAGATGTATTAAACCACGGTGCCTCAAGGTCGTTAATTACGAATCGAAAGAAAGTTTCTGAACTGAGTCTTGTGACAGAGGTAAACCGTCGGTGGAACATTACTTATCACATGACGACTGCCTACCATCCGCAAACTGACGGGCTTACTGAACACCTTAATAAGACTTTGGACGACATGATATCAGTGTTCGTGAATGTTGAGCAGACCAACTGGGATGAAGCGCTATCTTTCGTGACGTTTGCCTACAACACCGCCAAACAAGACACCACAGGATTTACGGCATTTTTCCTGGTGCATGGGCCTGAGGCGACTACGATGATAGACACTGTTTCCGTTACATACTGATGGCGTGGAAGACGACTTCATCAAATGGTTCAAATGGCTCTAAGCACTATGGGAGTTAGCAACCGACATCATCAGTCCCCTAGACTTACAACTACTTAAACCTAACTAACCTAAGGACATCACACACATCCATGCCCGAGGCAGGATTCGAACCCGCGACCGTAGCAGCAGCGTGGTTCTGGACTGAAGACGACTACATCAGCCAGGTATTAACCAGAGCTGAGGAAGCTCGGCAGTTAGCACGACTCCGCACGCTGCAGGCTCAAGAAAACGATCGCCGAAGGTATGATGCGAGCCACCACCCTGTTGTCTACCAGCCTGGTGACCTCGTCTGGATCTTAACTCCTGTTCGGAAGGTTAATCTCTCTGAGAAGCTCCTCAGGAGCTACTTTGGACATTATAAGATTATAAGATCGTTGTCTGATGTGACTTATAAAGTTGAAGATCTCGACCCCGACACAAGATGACGACAGATCAGAGATACGGTCCACTTCCTTCGAATGAAGCCCAATAAAGATTCTGCAACGCAGGGTAAATTAGAATCTCTAGCAACAGGCAACAAGCGGAAAGGTGACGAAGAAGAAGTTCTAAGGAGATCACCGCCAGGGCGAGTATCAGTCATCGGGAGTCGGAGTATAGAGGACCGATAACTCGTTCCTCCCCCCCATGAACCATGGACCTTGCCATTGGTGGGGAGGCTTGCGTGCCTCAGCGGTACAGGTAGCCGAATCGTAGGTGCAACCACAACGGAGGAGTATCTGTTGAGAGGCCAGACAAACGTGTGGTTCCTGAAGAGGGCAGCAGCCTTTTCAGTAGTTGCAGGGGCAACAGTCTGGATGATTGACTGATCTGGCCTTGTAACAATAATCGAAACAGCCTTGCTGTGCTGGTACTGCGAACGGCTGAAAGCAAGGGGAAACTACAGCTGTAATTTTTCACGAGGGCATGCAGCTTTACTGTATGGTTAAATGATGATGGTGTCCTCTTGGGTAAAATATTCCGGATGTAAAATAGTCCCCCATTCGGATCTCGGGGCGGGGACTACTCAAGAGGACGTTGTTATCAGGAGAAAGAAAACTGGCGTTCTACGGATCGGAGCGTGGAATGTCAGATCCCTTAATCGGGCAGGTAGGTTAGAAAATTTAAAAAGGGAAATGGGTAGGTTAAAGTTAAATATAGTGGGAATTAGTGGTGGCAGGAGGAACAAGACTTTTGGTCAGGTGAATACTGGGTTATAAATACAAAATCAAATAGGGGTAATGCCGGAGTAGGTTTAATAATGAATAAAAAAATAGGAGTGCGGGTAAGCTACTACAAACAGCATAGTGAACTCATTATTGTGGCCAAGACAGACACGAAGCCCACACCGACTACAGTAGTACAAATTTATATGCCAACTAGCTCTGCAGATGATGAAGAAATTGATGAAATGTATGATGAAATAAAAGAAATTATTCAGATAGGGAAGGGAGACGAAAATTTATTAGTCATGGGCGACTGGAATTCGAGTGTAGGAAAAGGGAGAGAAGGAAACACAGTAGGTGAATATGGATTGGGGGTAAGAAATGAAAGAGGAAGTCGTCTGTTAGAATTTTGCACAGAGCATAACTTAATCATAGCTAACACTTGGTTCAAGAATCATAAAAGAAGGTTGTATACATGGAAGAATCCCGGAGATACTAAAAGGTATCAGATAGACTATATAACAGTAAGACAGAGATTTAGGAAGCAGGTTTTAAATTGTAAGACATTTCCAGGGACAGATGTGGACTATGACCACAATCTGTTGGTTATGAACTGCAGATTAAAACTGAAGAAACTGCAAAAATGTGGGAATTTAAGGAGATGGGACCTGGATAAACTGACTAACCCAGAGGTTGTGCAGAGTTTCAGGGAGAGCATAAGGGAACAATTGACAGGAATTGGGGAAAGAAATACAGTAGAAGAAGAATGGGTAGCTTTGAGGGATGAAGTAGTGAAGGCAGCAGAGGATCAAGTAGGTAAAAAGACCAGGTCTCTTAGAAATCCTTGGGTAACAGAAGAAATATTGAATTTAATTTATGAAAGGAGGAAACATAAAAACGCAGTAAATGAAGCAGGCAAAAAGGAATACAAACGTCTCAAAAATGAGATCGACAGGAAGTGCAAAATGGCTAAGCAGTGATGGCTAGAGGACAAATGTAAGGATGTAGAGGCTTATCTCACTAGAGATAAAATAGATACTGCCTACAGAAAAAGAAAAGAGACTTTTGGAGAAAAGAGAGCCACTTGTATGAATATCAAGAGCTCAGATGGAAACACAGTCCTAACAAAAGAAGGGAAAGCAGAAAGGTGGAAGGAATATATAGAGGTCTATACAAGGGCGATGTACTTCAGGACGATATTATAGAAATGGAAGAGAATGTAGATGAAGATGAAATGGGAGATATGATACTGCGTGAAGTGTTTGACAGAGCACTGAAAGACCTGAGCCGAAACAAGGCCCCGGGAGTAGGCAACATTCCATTAGAACTACTGACGGCCTTGAGAGAGCCAGTCCTGACAAAACTCTACCATCTGGCGAGAAAGATGTATGAGACAGGCGAAGTACCCTCAGACTTCAAGAAGAATATAATAATTCCAATCCCAAAGAAAGCACGTGTTGACAGATGTGAAAATTACCGAACTATCAGTTTAATAAGTTACAGCTGCAAAATACTAACGCGGATTCTTTACAGACGAATGGAAAAACTGGTAGAAGCCGACCTCGGGGAAGATCAGTTTGGATTCCGTAGAAATATTGGAACACGTGAGGCAATACTGACCTTAAGACTTATCTTAGAAGAAAGATTAAGGAAAGGCAAACCTACGTTTCTAGCATTTGTAGACTTAGAGAAAGCTTTTGACAATGTTGACTGGAATACTCTCTTTCAAATTCTGAAGGTGGCAGGGGTAAAATACAGGGAACTAAAGGCTATTTATAATTTGTACAGAAACCAGATGGCAGTTATAAGAGTAGAGGGACATGAAAAGGAAGCAGTCGGTGGTAAGGAAGTGAGACAGGGTTGTAGCCTCTTCCCGATGTTATTCAATCTGTATATTGTGCAAGCAGTAAAGGATACAAAAGAAAAGTTCCGAGTAGGCATTAAAATCCATGCAGAAGAAATAAAAACTTTGAGGTTCGCCGATGACATTGTAATTCTGTCAGAGACAGCAAAGGACTTGAGCAGTTGAACCGTGTCTTGAAAGGAGGGTACAAGATGAACATCAACAAAAGCAAAACGAGGATATGGAATGTAATCGAATTAAGTCGGGTGGTGCTGAGGGAATTAGATTAGGAAATGAGACACTTAAAGTAGTAAAGGAGTTTTGCTATTTGGGGAGCAAAATAATTGATGATGGTCGAAGTAGAGAGGATATAAAATGTAGACTGGCAATGGCAAGGAAAGCGTTTCTGAAGAAGAGAAACTTGTTAACATCGAGTATAAATTTAAGCGTCAGGAAGTCGTTTCTGGAAGTATTTGTATGGAGTGAAGCCATGTATGGAAGTGAAACATGGACAATAAATAGTTTGGAGAAGAAGAGAATAGAAGCTTTCGAAATGTGGTGCTACAGAAGAATGCTGAAGATTAGATGTTTAGATCATATAACTAATGAGGAGGTATTGAATAGAATTGGGTAGAAGAGGAGTTTGTGGCACAACTTGAGAAAAAGAAGGGACCGGTTGGTAGGACATGTTCTGAGACATCGAGGGATCACAAATTTAGCATTGGAGGGCAGCGTGGAGGGTAAAAATGGTAGAGGGAGACCAAGAGATGAATACACTAAGCAGATTCAGAAGGATGTAGGTTGCAGTAGGTACTGGGTAATGAAGGAACTTGCACAGGATAGGGTAGCATGGAGAGCTGCATCAAACCAGTGTCAGGACTGAAGAGCACAACAACAACAACAACAACAACAACAACTAGTTCCTGGACTAGGAGTAACACTGAGTCGCTGTTCTCTTAAGGAGGGAGCAATGTCGCAGAAGAAGCTGAGTAGCACCTTGGTGTAGTGATTATGATACTAAACTGATGCATGGAGGGGTCTGACTTCAAAAGTAGAAACAAGTACAATCGCTCCGGTGATCTGGAATGTTCTGTAGCTGTATATATAGTGTCTGTGTTCTGGCCGGAGGCAGTTCACTCCGCACTCTTGTATGTGCAAGTGCTAAGTAAACCTTCGTTAAGAGAAGTTAGTGTTCGTCATTCGTGTAATTAAATCTTCTTCGATGTGACAATATTGCTTTATTAATATTAATTTTGTAGTGATAAAACGGCGTCTAATTTAAATCCAGAGGACATGACCCTTATTTTTGGTCATATTCACCAACACATTTTGGTGTCAACAGAAATAACAATTATCTAATGAATCGAACCTACAGCTCCTCACTCTGACGCTGAACGCAGTCCACTACCTTGTCTCTAATAGTTATTGATTTAAAGCAGGGACGACCAAGATTTCGGCTCGCAAGTCATGCGCTGGCACGAGTGCCATAGCGCTCAGCCTCACCGCACGTGTTCCCCACCGCCACGCCCCACTGTCTGAGCGGGGAGAGGGGAAAGGGCGGAACAGCAGACGCGCCGCCGTGCACACGTACTGCATGTGACTTGGCTTTATGTTTCACATTTCTCAACAACATAAATCACAGACAAAACAAATCTGCAGTATTATTTAATTATTTGAGCCTCATTCAGGGCACAATTGTGGTACCACACAGAGATCGCATGGCCACACCCACGATGTGTGGGAGACGCCTCATCCTCAGCACAGCAGCGCCCTCACGCTGAGGTCAGCATAGTGTGGAGGTAGCGAGCGCTCTGACCCAGTCTGTGATCTCGTTTGAAAGAGTCAGCTTCACAGTACAGGACCAATGTGAGGGTTAAAGTTTGTAATGGACTTGTTCATTTACATGTGGAACATTGAACTCCAAAAGAACACTTTGTTACTCTGTGCATTCCTGTGACAAATATCAGTGCCAAAGTCAAGTGGGTCTTTTACTCCTTTATATAATAAAGTGAACTAGTAGTTCGTGTGCTTTTGTTTGATGAGCCTTCTCGCAGAGTTTTAGTTGGACGAAAGTAGTTTCCTCTGGTCACACGTAACATAATTTCTATCTGATACAAACTATCGGCATATGGACAGACACATACAATTTCACAGATTTTCGCACTCCAATTGCCACCCACTAGTGACTTACTTAGCTTTAAAATAGAATAAAGGTCTTTCACAAAAATGTCAAATCAAATATTGTAGCACTTCTGCAACCTCATTATGGGGACGTGAAAAACCTACCTGTCGAAAGCAATGTGGACCTTCTGGACAATTTTAACGTAAAAGGATTTATCATTAAACGGGAATTACCTAGCAGGTCAGTTAGTTACGTCCGCACATGTACAGGGATGCTCAACTGAAACAGCAGACAGTACCGGAAACAGCTCGAAATCAGATCTAAGAGTGCCAGTGTTCTCCAAACGTTTAGGAAACTATCATTCTAATTTTTTCAAGGCCACAGTAACTCTTCAAACCCCGCGTTTTCTTTAACGGCAGTGAGATTAAGGAACTGAGTGGTCTTTGTCAAAATATGTCCCTTCTGTAACGCGATTTTCTTTTTAAATGCATACACATCAGAAAGAAGTTGTTTCTTACCTTGCAGTGTCTTACCGTGGGCCGTGTTCAGTCAAGTTCACTTAAAATGCAAGGTTTGGGGTCTATTCTAGGTGTTAGAAAAT
This sequence comes from Schistocerca cancellata, assembly GCF_023864275.1. Taxonomy (NCBI): domain Eukaryota; kingdom Metazoa; phylum Arthropoda; class Insecta; order Orthoptera; family Acrididae; genus Schistocerca; species Schistocerca cancellata. The sequence continues at coordinate 513,999,746 of NC_064634.1, forward strand.
TCGTTCCTGCACTCCTTTTTCCTTCAGGAATTCGTTAATAGTGAGTTTTAAATCTAAAAACCGTTCCAGACGTGACCCTTGACTTAAGCAACATACTTTGCAATAATAGATATACTCCCCACACTCTTCGTTCATTTTCATCGAAAACTGTTGCAAATGACAGTGGAATAATGCCTCCAATTTCAGAAATGTTACTACTGATGCCAGCAACATATTCACATACTTCACGCCTACATATTTAGCAAAAGTGCTTCTTGATGTACAGAACAAAGTTTGTCGTTCTTCGTTTTTTTTGCTCTTTCTTTGTCAACTAAATCTTTAAATTCTTTCTGCGTGCTATTGTAATATCGTTTCATTGCGAATTTGCAGTGCCCGTCGCTTATACGACTGCATAATACACATTTAGAAAAATCTCAAATGCCAGAATGAGATTTTCACTCTGCAGAGGAGTGTGCGCTGATACGAAACTTCCTGACAGATTAAAACTATGTGCCGCACCGAGCCTCGAACTCGGGACCTTTGCCTTTCGGAGGTAAGTGCTTTACCAACTGAGGTTCCCAAGCACGATTCAACTGTACTTCTGCCAGTACCTCGTCTCCTACCTTCCAAACTTTCATATCAGCGCACACTCCACTACAAAGTGAGAATCTCATTCTGGAAACGTCACCAAGGCTGTGCCAAAGCCATGTCTCCGCAATACCATTTCTTTCAGGAGTGCTAGTTCTGCAAGGCTCGCAGGAGGGCTTCTGTAAAGTTTGGAAGGTGGTAGACGAGGTACTGGCAGAAGTAAAGCTGTGAGGACGGGGCGTGAGTCGTGCTTGGATAGCTCAGTTGGTAGAGCCCTTGCCCGCGAGAGGCAGAGGTCCCGAGTTCGAGACTGGGTCCGGCACAGAGTTTTAATCTGCCGGGAAGTTTCAAATCCCAAATGGTTCAAATGGCTCTGAGCACTATGGGACTTAACTTCTGAGGTCATCAGTCCCCTAGAAGTTAGAACTACTTAAACCTAACTAAGCTAAAGACATCACACACATCCATGCCTGAGGCAGGATTCGAACCTGCGACCGTAGCAGTCGCGCGGTTCCGGACTGAGCGCCTAGATCCGCTAGACCAACGCGGCCGGCGATTAGACATACTGGCTGAGCTGTTTTTTTTTTTTTCTTTTTTCTTTATTGAATTTCAATTCCCCCCGAAGGGGGTGGGCTGGCAGCAGCTTAGTATGCCGCTCTTCAGCCTACAGATTTTGTGAGAAAGATCAAAAGAATAAATAATAAAAAACAGGCGAGACTTAAAAAGTAACATGGCGAAAAGAAACAACAGAGGGATGATGATGCTAATAAAATACATACGAAGCAGACAGGGAAAACAATAGACAGACAATTAAAAAACACAGCGACAGTCTGGATTCTGTTCGCAAAAGACATAAAATTCACACCTAGCGACAGCATGGTTTCTGTTCGCAACACGAGAAAGACAAACAACACTGAATAGTCACTGGAACACTGCACTAAAAAGTTGGCAAATGTGACATACCACAGTCGAGAGCAGGTGGGGGGGGGGGAAACTGGACAGAAGATGGGATAACAAAAAAGGGGGGAAAGGAGAGTAAAAGCGAAGGGGTGAACCGGGAAAGGAGCTGATGGAGGATGAGGACCCATAAGAGGGGTGGGGAGCAGACGCGACAGGTAGTGGGGTAGGCAGAGGAGGGGAATACAAAACGACTTGGGGGGGGGGGGGGAGAAGGGAGATAGGGAGAGGTTTAGTGGGGAGAAAACAGGACGGAAGGGGGGAGGAAGAGGGAGCCCAGGGAAAGGACAGAGGAAAGGAGGGGGAGTGAGGATCAGAGTTGATAGGAAGGATAAATGGAGGGAGAGAGGGCATCGTCCGGGAGGGGGAGTTGACGGAAGCCACCTTGGGAAAGGAACTGGCTGAACGAGAGGCCGGCGCTTAAGTACGCTATCGGAGGCGCCGCTATTGGGTGCTGGGACCACGTGTTCCACTGTGGCGCCCTCACCCTAAATGCGGACCAGGAGGCGCGCGCCGCCACAGCTTACGGCGCGATGGTGCAGGGACCTCCAGGGGTCTTCGGCGTCCATGACGTCTGGCGCGGATTCAAATTCCGGTGTGCGCGGTACCAGAGTCTCCGTGAAGGACCGCGCGTCGCTGGTGAAGCTCTTTTACAGAAAACGTGACTGTGCGCCAGTAGACCGGTGCAAGTTCCAGGAAATCGAGGGTAGGAGGTAAGGCTTTGGTCAAATGTCTGCTAAGGATCTGGAGAAAATGATTTCAAAATTAGAAAAGACAGATTCTTTTCAGAATGAGGAAATCAGTTGATCCGACGTCTGTCGAGACGTGGCCACAGCGCTGCAGGAGTGTCGAACGGTGGTGGGCAGACGTGCAGTGCCTGGGGAATGGCCCGAACGTCGGACATGCCTGCGGGTACGGTGCATAAAATCCTACGGAACGTCCTGCATTGCTATCCATACAAAATAACCCACGATCAGTAGTTTTTCCCTACTGGTCTGCCAGCAAAGCAAACGTTTGTTCTGGAATATCTTGCTCGCATGGAAGTAGACAATGAGTAGCCGTGGAACATTCCGTGGGCAGACGAAATCCATTTTCATCTCCAAGGACATTTCAATACGCACAACTGCAGAATATTGGCAACGGAAAATGCGCACGCACAAGCCGGCAGGGGTGGCCATGCGGTTCTAGGTGCTTCAGTCTGGAAACACGCTACTGCTACGGTCGCAGGTTCGAATCCTGCAACCGAGCGGGGTGGCGCGGTGGTTAGACACTGGACTCGCATTCGGGTGGACGACGGTTCAATCCCGCGTCCGGCCATCCTGATTTAGATTTTCTGTGATTTCCCTAAATCATTCCAGGCAAATGCCGGGATGGTTCCTCTGAAAGGGCACGGCCGACTTCCTTCCCAGTCCTTCCCTTATCTGATGAGACCGATGACCACGCTGTCTGGTCTCCTTCCCCAAACCAACCAACCAATCGAATCCTGCCTCGGGCGTGGGTGTGTGTGATGTCCTTAGGTTAGTTAGGTTTAAGTAGTTCTAAGTTCTAGGGGACTGATAACATCAGATGTTAAGTGCCATAGTGCTCAGAGCCATTTCAACCATTTGAACTGCACGCACATCAACGAGAACTACGTCATTCTGCAAAGGTGACTGATGTGCAGGTTGACGGCACCTTTTCTCGTAGCGCCGAATTTTTTGGAGGGGATGGGTCCTGCGGGTCCTGTTACCTGTACCGTCACTGGTAAACGCTGTGACAGTCTTTTGCCCAACAAGGTCATTCCAACCATTCCACAGTGTGAATGTGAGGGTACGACTTTATGCAACATGTCGCCCCTCCGGAGTCAGCGCAGCGGCTGCTGCAGAAGCATTCCGAAAATGCTAGAATTGTCAGCCGACACTTCCCTGCAGCCTGGACGATCAGATCACCTGGCCTTAGTCCTTGTAACTTGTGGCTACGAGGTACTGTAAAAGATGTGGTCAGTGCTCCAGTTACGAATGTTCTTGAACTGAAGGCACCGCATTCTGACCGTGACCCCCGAGGCACTCCGACCTGTCGTGGAGCATGCTGATTCTAGATTTCAACCTGGGGCAGAAAACGGTGGGCTTAGAAATCGATGTCGTTTTGCTTATTATGCGGTTTTTGGCCGCAGCACAATTAAAAACCGATTTCTCCCATCGGATGTTGTAAGACCTTCCCATGGCGGGTGGGCGTACCTAACTGTACCTAACTGTTGACTGCCGAACATGAACAGTCACGCACATTGAATAGTACGGATGTTGCAATGTGCAACTGAAACCATAGCTGTCATTGAACTGATCTGTCGTTTGTAGCACACCCCATTTACGTTAAGGCGCTTACAGCGTCTGCTATTGGTAAAATTTTCATTGTATTTTGTTGTTGTTTCATGATGTCAATTACAAACTGTTCAACTTTGACGTCATTCCGAGCAGTGGTTCTCTTTCTACAGCGTTTTGAAACTGGAACTTTAATTATGGACACCCTATCCGTTCGATTTTTATGAAAAGAGACTAAAAGTAGTAACTTGTTTATTTAGACGAAAAGTGGATTCGTAAATGTATTAACTGGGGTGATTCAGATAAATCACAACCGTGAGCAATTCTGCAGTTTGGTTTAAAATAATAATGATTTCTGTGTGTTGTTGATTGTTAGATCGTTCTCCGCAGCGTCGACCTTGGGAAACGCCGTATTGTAAGGCGTCAGCCCGACTCTACACACGCGCGAGCAGTAGCGTTAGGTGGCGTTGCCTCAGTCCATCACGATGCTCGCGCTAGAGAAGGTCCCATAATTGGAATACACTTCGCGGTAAAATGTTACAAACGCTGCGTTGAGTTGTCTCGAGAAGTTCTCTGACGTCCCTATTCCAGAGAAAACAGCAGTTTATGACGTGAAACGTTTTCGAGAAACAGGAAGTTTTAAGGAAAGGTCTCCAAGCCGTCCGCCTGATGTGCTGACACCGGAATTTAAGGACCGTGTTCAGCGGTCTCTTCCGTCGTCTCCCGGTAAATCACTTTGTCCGTTGTCTCTAATCTTATTCAACGTACCACAGGACCACTGAACGTCTGAAATTGTTCAACTAGTTCAAGAACTGCGTCCTTTGGATTCAGAAAAACGTAACGTGTCGCCTTTTGTCACTCTGAACGATGGGAATAAGAAGCTGATCAATATGTTTTTCAGTGATCAACCGTGAATATGTTAACTCCCAGAACACTCGCATTTGAGCTGTCGATAATCCTTACACTGTACGAGACCCAGCTTCACGTGCAAAAAATTGGAGTTTTCTGTGCCATATCTTGGGCGCGAATTATTGAACAAACATCTTTTGAAACAGCTGCTACTTCGATTGTTTACACAGACAGCATAAAGCAGTTTATAGCGATGCTTGAAGGGAATGGACGTTAGTGCTGGTTTCAACGAGACCGTTCAATTTGTCACACTTTTAATGAAACAATAACGACGGATAGTGAGTTCTTAGACGATCGATTAATCTCTGAAAATCTGTAGACCCCACACTCATCAAAGCTGACTTCATCACATTTATTTCTGTAAGACCATCTTAAGGGGAAGATGTACTGCAATAATCGGAGAACGCTGGAGGAGTTAAAGAGTAACAGCACTGCTGCTGTAAGGGAACTAGTAAGTGTTTTAGTCATGACTTACCAGAATCATCGTGTACTTCAAATACATGATGAAAAAGTGTTAGTGTCCAAGGGCATTATCAACAAACATTATTACAATATTTGTTACTACTTATACGATATATAGTTACTATATAAGGACTATTCTGTCAACATCAGTATATATATATATATATATATAAGTCGCTAACTATTGCCACGAAAAATAACTCCGAAAGTATGATAGGAGCTGAAAAGTTTGTGGGACAAAATTTATGGGAGAACTGGGGCCATAATATGACGTTGGTTTTTGTTGCTAGGTGGGGTCGCTTCAGAGATTTGAAGGTGAGCTTCGTTTTTTAAAATGGGATGCTATACGCGCCCGGGTTCCCTGGTTCGATTCCCGGCGGGAATCTGAAAAAAAAACAGCTGCTCAAGAAAAGCTTTTTTTTTTTTTTTTTTTTTTTTTTTTTTTTTTTTTTTTTTTTTTTTTTTTTTTTTTCAAGAGCCTGCTTCAGATGTTTCACTTCAGCATCCAAATGTTCAGGTGTACATATCCGCTACTCAAGAAAAGAGATAGATAGAATTTTGCGTCCAAGGAACAGAAACCCAAAAGATAAGAAAGAACCACAACAACAGAAAAATACAGTAGTTCTCCCTTTTATTAAAAAAGTAACAGATCAGATCGGTAAGATTTTACGAAAACATGACATAAAACCGATCTTTAAACCAACTAAGAAAATAAGTCAAGTACTACGATCTGTGAAGGATAAACGCCCTCCCCTGTCGACATGTGGTGTGTATAAAATTCCATGTACCTGTGGTAAAGTTTACATTGGTACTACCAAAAGAAGCGTAAACACGCGACTGAAAGAGCATAAAAGTCTTTGTCGACTTGGAAAAATAGAAAAGTCAGCTGTAGCGAAACATGCTCTTCATCCAGGCAACCACCAAGTGAAGTTTTCGGATACCGAACTTTTATCTACAACGTTAAATTACTATCCACGGCGTTATAGAGAAGCTATCGAAATTTATAAACATAACGATAATTTTAATAGGAAAGAGGAGGCTATGAAACTTAGCGATATATGGACAGTGGCTCTACAAAACTGCTAACAATTTTTATCTTTGACAAGGTGGTAATCGATAGTCAACCTTATCTTTGCTATGGATTATCACTGCTCATCACGTGTCACCTGAACCACGCCCCCCTTTCTCACAATATATAAGTCGCTCTCAGACACCCGACCAGTCAGTCGGCAAGACTCAGCGGAGCAGCGCCTCTGAGGAAGTCCAGCGCAGTCCTGGACGAAACGTAAGGAGCAGAAAAGTTCTTGGACCACGACCTCACATCCCGGAAAGTATATCAACAGCCATGTCAACCGGTCGTGAAAGCCTTCATTCTACAGTTTGGTACTTATTTTCTGATAGTGGCTATCGAGACGAAAACAATGATTTGTAACAGTAAGGTCAACGAAGTTCACAAAGGTGGCATGAACGTCCATTAACAGATGGTGTTCGAAATGAAAAGCATTAGTATCAATGGAGTGCTGCAATCTTCTTAACACTGATTCAGTGGTATTCCTTATCACATCAGCACTTATCGAAACACATGCTCTGACAATTCTCTCTCGCATATCTTCAGGTGTATTTGGAATGTATAAACAATGTCTTTTACGAATTCCCACAAGAAAAAATCCAGAGGCGTCAAGTCTGGTGAACGAGCCGGCCACGACATATCTCCTCCGCGTCTAGTCCAACGATTTGGAACTGTCTCTGCAACTACTTTCTAGCCATCAGCGAAAAATGTGCCTGACACCCATCGTGTTGGTACCACATTCTGTTACTTGTTCCTAAAGGTATTTCTTCCAATGACAGACCTAATGTTTCTTGCAGGAATGTGCTGTACTTCGTACCATTAAGATTTCCTTCGATGAAACAGTAGCCTATATTTCTGTCCTCCAGAACACCACACCATACATTCGCGGACCACGGTATTTGGTATGCAACTTGCCGCAGGCAGCATGGATTTTCAGTTGCCCAATAATGCATGTTATGCAGATTAACATTTCCATGGTTCGTGAAAGTAGCCTCATTAGTAAATAAAATCAAATTAATAAATGTGCCATCCCTCTGAATCTGAAGTTGAGCCCATCAGCAGAATTCAGTGCGACGCATACAATCCGTACCAGTTAATTTTTGGTGCAGACTGATATGGTAAGGGTGATATTTATGGCGATGCAGAACACGAACAACACTACTCTGGCTCATGTTAGATTCCCTTGCGATTTGACAAGGAACTCGAACCACAGTGGCAAGAGTACCAACTTCCTTTTCCTCGTTAGGTACTTTCCTTTTCCGGTCATGTTTCTGATGCGTTAAAGAACCAGTTGTTCTCAATTTATCATACACATATTTAAATGTACGACGTACAGGGTGAGTACGTTGAGGATATCTTTCAGCGTATAAGTCTCTAGCTCTCACTGAATTTCGTTGTCATTCTCCGTAAATGAGAAGCGTATCGACCTGTTCTTCGAAGGAATACATCATTCACATTCGCTTGATTCGACGATACTAGACTTACCGTTCCTTTTAGCGTTGGCGTTGTATAGCGAAACCATCGAACGGTGTTTACATACCAATAGCACGATAGATGGATACGCCGTATTCGGTGAATATTTACTATTTGCACGATATACGAGAGAGAATCGTCAGAGCATGTGTTTCGATAAGTGCCGAAGTGATGAGAAATACCACACAATCCATGATAAGAAGATTGTAGTACGGCATTGCTACCAATGCTCATCACATCGAACACCTTCTGCAAATGGACGTTCATGTCACCTTTTTTACCTTCGTTGACCTTCAAAGACCTTACTGTTACACATTTGTCTCGACATTCACTATCAGAAAATAAGTACCAAACTATAGCATCCTATTTAACAAAACAAAGTTGATCTTCATATATCTGACGCGACCCCAGCTAGCAACAAAAAACCAACGTCATAGAACCATGGACCTTGCCGTTGTGGGGAGGCTTTCGTGCCTCAGCGGTACAGATAGCCGTACCGTAGGTGCAACCACAACGGAGGGGTATCTGTTGAGAGGCCAGACAAACGAGTGGTTCCTGAAGAGGGGCAACTGCCTTCTCGGTAGTTGCAGGGGCAACAGTCTGGATGATTGACTGATCTGGCCCTTAACATTAACCAAAACGGCCTTGCTATGTTGGTACTGCGAACGGCTGAAACGAAGGGAGACTACAGACGTAATTTTTCCCGTGCGCATGCAGCTTTTCTATACAGTTAACTGATGATGGCGCTATCTTGGGTAGAATATTCCGGGGGTCAAATAGTCCCCTATTCTGGTATCCGGGTAGGGACTACTCAGGAGGTCTTTGTTATCAGGAAAAACAAAACTGGCGTTCTACGAATCAGGATGCGGAAAGCCAGAACCCTCAATCACGCAAGTACTTAGAAAATTTAAAAAGAAAATAGATGTGTTGAAGTTAGATATAATGGAAATTACTGAAGTTCGGTGGCACGAGGCCGGACGCAGTGGCCGAGCGGTTCTAGGTGCTTCAGTCTGGAGCCGTGTGACTGCTATGGTCGCAGGTTCGAATCCTGCCTGGGGCATGGATGTGTGTGGTGTCCTTACGTTAGTTAGATTTAAGTAATTCGAAGTTCTAGGGAACTGATGACGTCAGATGTTAAGTCCCATAGTGTTCAAAGCCATTTGAACCATTTTTTTGGTGGCATGAGAAACAGGACTTCTGGGTGAATCAGGGTTGTTGTTGTTGCTGTTGTTCTGGTCTTCAGTTCGAAGACTGGTTTGATGCAGCTCTCCATGCTTCTCTGTCCTCTGAAAGCATCTTCATCTCCGAATAGCTACTGCACATCCTTCTGAATCTGCTTACTGTATTCATCTCTTGGTCTCCCTCTACGATTATTAACCCCCATACAACCCTCTAGTACTAAACTGGAGATCCCTTGATGTCAGAATGTGTCCTGCCAACTGATCCCTTTTTTTTGATCAAGTTGTGCCACAGATATTTTGCCTTCAGAATTTTATTCAATACCTCCTCATTAGTTACGTGCTCTATCCACCTAATCTTCGACATTCTTCTGTAGCACCACATTTCGAAAGCTTCTATTCTCTTCTTGTCTAAGCTATTTGTCGTCCATGTTTCACTTCCATACATGACTACGCTCCAGATAAATACTTGGGAAAAGACTTCGTAACACTTAAGTCTATAACCAATGTTAACAAGTTCCTCTTCTTTAGAAATGGTTTTTTTACCACTGCCAGTGTACATTTAATATCCTCTCTACTTAGACCATCAGCAGTTACTTTACTGCCCAAAGAACAAAACTCATCTACTACTTTAAGTGTGTCGTTCTCTAATCTGCTCTTATTCAGAACCACCTTAGTTAATTCGACTTCATTCCATTACCATTGTTTTGCTTTTGTTGATGTTCATCTTAGATCCTCTTTTAAGACACTGTCCATTCCGTTCCACTTCTTTTTGAAGTTATTTGCTGTGTCTGGCAGAATTACAACGTCATCGGCAAATCTCAAAGCGTTTATTTCTTCTCCCTCAATTTTAATTCCTTCTCCAAATTTTTCTTTTCTGTCCCTTACTTCTTGCTCAGATTGAATAGCATTAGCGGTGTGCTACAATCCTGTCTCACTCCTTTCTCAAACACAGCTTCCCTTTCATGCACCTCGACTCTTTATAACTGCCGTCTGGTTTCCGCAAACGTTGTAGCCTTTCGCTTCCTTTATTTTATCCTTGCTATCTTCAGAATTTCAAAGAGAGTATTCCAATACAAATGCTATAAACGTAAGTTTGCCTTTACTTAACCTAGCTCCTAACATAAGTCGTAGGTTCAGTATTGCCTAGTGTGTTCCTACATTTCTCCGGAATCCAAACTGATCCTCCCCGAGGTCGGCTTCTACCAGTTTTTCCATTCTTCTGTAAAGAATTCGAGTTAGTATTTTGTAACCACGGCTTATTAAACTAATGGTTCGGTAATTTTCACACATGTCAGTAAATGCTTTGAATACATAGTTGTAAATACAAAAGCCAAATAGGGGTAATGCACGATTAAGTTTAATAATGAATAAGAAAACAGGGATTACGTGTAACCTACTATAAACAGCGTGGTAGACGCATTGTCGTGGCCAAGATAAACATAAAGCCAAAAACACCACAGAAGTACAAGTTTATATGCCAACTAGATCCGCAGATGATGGTGAAATTGAAGAAATGTATGATGAGATAACATGAATTATTCAGATAGTTAAGGGAGACGAAAATTTAATTATGATGGGGGATTGGAATTGGATAGTAGGTAAAAGAGAAGAAGCAAAAATTGTAGGTGTATATAAACTGAGGGAAAAGAATGAAAGAGAAATCCGGCTGGTGGAATTTTGCATAGAGAATAATTTTATCATTGCCAACACTTCGTTTAAAAACTACAAAAGAAGGTTGTACACTTGGAAGAGACCTGGAGACACCGATAAGTATAAGATTGATTATACCAGTTTAAATGGTACGACAGAGACTTCGGAGCCAGATTTTAAATTGTAAGACATTTACAGGGACAGATTTGGACTCTTATCACAATTTAATGCTTATGAACTGTAGATTAAATCCAAAGAAATTGCAAAAAGGTTGGAAATTAAGACGTGACATGGATAAGTTGCAAGAACCAGAGTTTTGGAGAGAGCATTAGACAAAGATTGATTAGAACACAGTAGAAGACGAATGAGTAGCTTTGTGAGATGAAATGGTGAAGGCAGTAGAGAATCAAACAGGTGTAAAGATAAGACCTAGTGGAAATCCTTGGATAAGATACGAAATATTGAATATAATTGATGAAAGAAGAAAATATTAAAGTTCAACAAATGAAGCAGGCGAAATGTAATACAAGCGATTAAAAAATTAGGTTGACAGGAAGTGTAAATTGGCTAAGTAGGAATGGCTAGAGGACAAATGTAATGGTTCAGAAGCATTTCAGTATATAGGCAGTGGAGAAAAGAGAAGCATTTGTATGAATATCAGGACGTCAGATGGAAAACTAGAATGAAGCAAAGGAGAGAAAGCTAAGAGGTGGAGAGGGTCTATACAAGGGAGATGAGACAATGTTATGGAATTGGAAGTGGATGTAGATGAAGATGAGATGAGAGATATGATACTGCGAGAAGAATTTGTCACAGCACTGAAAGATCTAATTCGAAACAAGGTCCTGGGAATACTGTAGTTGACATTCCGTCAGAGCTATTGATAGCCTTGAGAGAACATGCTGGGGCAAAACTCTTCCATCTGGTATGCAGCATGCATGAGACAGTCGAAATATCCTTAGCCTCAAGAAGAATATAGTAAATACAATTACAAAGAAAGAAGGTGCTGAGAGATATGAAAATTACCGAACTATACGTTCAATAAGTCATGGTTGCAAAATACTAACACGAATTTTTTACAGAAGAATAGAACAATTAGTAGAGGACAACTCTGGGGATTCTGGAGAAATGCAGAAGTACATGAGATAATACTGACCCTTCACTTATCTTGGAAGATAGGTTAAGGAAAGGCAAACCTACGTTTGTAGCATATGTATACTTAGAGAAAGCTTATGACAGTATTGACTGAAATGCTCTCTTTGAAATTCTAAAGATAGTAGGTGTAAAATACAATGATTGAGAGGCTATTTACAACTTGTACAGCAACCAGACGGCAGTTATAAGAGTCGAGGGGCATGAAAGGGAAGCAGTGGTGGAAAAGAGAGTGAGACAAGGTTGTAGCCTACCCCAATGTTATTCAGTCTGTACATCGAGCAAGCAGTAAAAGAAAGCAAAGAAAAAATTAAAGTAGAAATCAGTGAGAAGAAATAAAAATTTTGAAGTCCGTAATACTATCAGAGGCCGCAAAGGACTTGAAACAGCTGTTGAACGAAATGGGCAGTGTCTTCAAAGGAGGGTATGTAAGATGAACATCAACAAAAGGAAAACAAGGATAATGGAATGTAGTCGAATTAAATAAGCGGCTGCTAAAGGAATCAGATTAGGAATAGAGACAATTAAAGTAGTAGATGAGTTTTGTCATTTGAGCAGCAAAATAACTGATGATGGTCGAAAAGAGAGGATATAAAATGTAAATTGGCAATAGCAAGAAAAGCGTTTGTGAAGAAGAGATATTTGATAACATCAAATATATATTTAAGTGTTAGGAAGCCTTTACTGAAAGTATTTGTATGGAGGATAGCCATATATGTATGTGAAATATGGACAATAAACCGTTTAGAAACGAATAGATTCTTTTGAAATGTCATGCTACAGAATAATGGTGAAGATTACAGAGGTAGATCACTTAACTAATGAAGAGGTACGGAATAGAACAGGGAACAAAAGAAATTTGTAGCGCAACCTCCCTGGAAGAAGTGGTCGGATAATAGGACCATTTTGACACATCAAGGGATCACCAATTTAGTACTGGAGAGAAGTGTTGGGGATAAAAATTGTAGAGGGAGACCAAGAGATGAATACAATAAGCCGATTCAGAAGGATGTATGTTGCAGTAATTATTCAAGAGATGGACTTTTATAGGATACAGTAACATGGAGAGCTGTATCATACCAGTTTTCGGACTGAAGACAACAACATGCAAGACTCTGAGAAACGGCATGAAAGAACATATCAAGAAATATGAAGAGGATGCATTAAAATCCAATCTTGAAGAGAAATTTAGTTTAAAGGTGGTTAAACGGAAATTTATGATTGTAAAGAATCAGCTAGCAACCTTAGGCACTGATCAAGGCCGAATTATTGATTAAAAAGAAATACTTCGATACATTGAGAGTAAATTCAATGATGATACCTTAATCCTAGACGAATTGGATGGTTTCTGTCTCCCCAAACCAGAAATAATCCCATCAGAACTCAAACATGATACAGACAAGATGAAAAAATGAACTGCTCCAGGCAGTGATGACCTCTCAGTCGACATTTTAAAGCTGGTGGATGATGAATCTATAAAGAATATAGGTAAAATATTTTCAAGTTGTTTGGCCAGAGGAAAATTAACGAGAGACTGGAACAAATCCAAAATAATCCTAATAAATGAGAATGATAGTACTAAAGATATGCCATCCTTGTCAGGCATCTGTCCTTACTGCACAAAGTTTTTACTAGTATTTTGACTATCAGATTGAGTTCTGCACTTGACCTAGAGCAACCCACTGAGCAAGCTGGTTCTGTGCAGGAATAATTATAATTTACCAGATTCTCTCTCTATATGAAACAAATAGCAGAAAAATGAGTACCATCCACCTCGCTACTTTCCCTGCATTCGATTCGACCAGTCACACAACTGTGCTTAAGGTTATAACAGAACAAGGAATAGTACACGGCTATATTAAAGTGTTACATAACTTACATAAAACCTTCACAGCGTTTGTGAGTACTGTTGAAGAAACTAATGAATTTCCCATTGAAAATGTGGATAAAAGGTGACTATAATACTCCAAAACCAGTTTAGGTATCCTAATAAAAGGGAGTCCAAATGATGGGGAAGAGATTAAACAATGTGAGGTTTACTGATGATATTGTACTTTTTGTAGATAGTACAGAAGATCTTCAAGTACTGGTTAGCGAATTTGCGCTAGTCACCTCTGAAGGTCTAAATATATATATATATATATATATATATATATATATATATATATATATATGTGTGTGTGCGTGTGTGTGTGTGTGTGGGTGTGGGTGTGTTGGAGGTACGCACCTGCAAAGGGTCACAGGATATGTCCAGGTGGGTCAACTTGTAAATATGAAACGAGTCCTAAAACTAGAAATATAGCAACGTATTAAGTGAGACTGATACGTTTACTCAAATAATGTTCATTTTTGAAGCCTAAGATGTCGGCTAAGTCGAAAAAACAGTTTTTGACTCATGTATACTGCCAGTAAAAATTTTGGCTTTGAACATGAACATTAAATGAATTAATTTTTAGCAAAATAATAGTAACCCAAAGAGGAATAGAAATCTCAATGCTGGGCTACAAAAAGAAAGGCAGAAGCAAAGTAATTGATATCCCGTGGACAATGAAGTTCAGTGACATAATGGAAGTAGTGAATACACTGAAATGGCAGTGGGCTGGTCATGTCGCTTGAAGAAAAGATGACACATGGTCAAAACAAGCACTAGATTGGAGCGCAATTTACCGAAAAAACCGAGTGGAAGACCAAGAGAAACATAGGACAGGGACTTAAGAAAAACATCTCGATTGAACTGGCGGCGGGAGTAGTAGGATGATGGGGCACCGAGTGCACTTTTGATATCAAATAGATAGATATCCAGCGACCACAGGCCCTGAAGACCACGCGCTGCTTCCACAAAGTGCCTCCATTCCTTTCCGTTTTGTGCCCGGTTCCCCCAGGTGTCTTCAATTCCCAGGGCTGCTAGGTCCTTCGCCAGGTCGCCCATCCAGCGCTGCCTTGGTCGTCCAATGGGACGTTTGGTGTTTGGTTTTCCCCCTAGTGCCAACTTCGCCTGTCTTCCAACTGGCATATGAGCTACATGGCCCACCCATTGTATTCTTTTGCTCTTTATCTTCCGTAGGATAGTTGGTTGTCGCATCAGAAGGTAGATTTACTTGTTTTTGCTCCTCCTCCATTCTGTGTTATCTAAAACTGGTCCCCATATCTTCCTCATTACTATTTTTTTTCAAATGTTAATAGTTTTTCCCTTTCTCGCTTAATTACGGTGATGTGGAGTTTCATCTTAGTGTTCACTGAGATCGATTTACAGCGAAGCGTCTCTCTGAGGGAATGCATGCATTTCGTTCCCACCGCTATTCTTTCCTTGATGTCCATTTTTATGTTGTTGTCCATGGTAAACCAAAATCCCAAGTATCTGAACTGGTCTACTCTCTTAAACCTCTTGCCATCTGTCTCAAGAAATTCTACCTGCTTTTGTCTTCTTCCTAGTTGCATGAATTCTGTTTTGTCGAGATTCACTTTGAGCCCTACCTTCTGTGCATTATTGTCCATTTTCTGGTACATTATTTTCAACTCATGCTTTGATTCACTTAACAGTGCTATGTCATTTACATATGCGAGACAACTGAAGTTACGGTCCATCTCTACTCCAGCCCACTCCTGTTGCCTACACTCTTTTATTACTTTCTCTAAGATGACATTGAACAGAACACATGAGAGAGCATCCCCTTATCTGAGGCCTGTCTTAATCTCGAATAGATATCAAATTAATTATGTAAATTAATTAAATTGATCAATTAACTGCCCCCATACGACGATGACGTCATGGAGTTTCCACAGACGGCACATGGATCCTTTTCTCGCCCCTCCACTCCTCAGCACCCGGAAAATGACGGTAAATAGAAATTTAGTCAAGAAATTCAAAAAATGGCGGGAAATGCAAACTTATTGTCGGGAATATCAAATTTTGTGTGTTCACTTTGAGGTTCGGAGACCAACTGACGTAGTTCACAACAGCAGTGCCAGAGGGCACTAGGGCGCTGTGGTCATCACCTAGCCTCCCCCTCCCCATTCCCCAGTCCTCAATCCACCAGTGGGAGGAGTGGCTCATGGGACTCATACAGAAAATAGAGCAAATGCAATGCAATTGTAGAATATGTGACTGGAAGTGAGTCGATGCAGTCAACTACAATGCGACTGTCCGACTAATTTGCTGTTATACCTCCTACATAAGAATGATACTCACGAAGGACTGACTTCCTCCGTCCAATGGACGTTTATCTACATCTACATCTATACTTCGCGAGCCACCTTACGGTGTGTGGCGGAGGGTACTTATTGTACCACTATCTGATCCCCCCTTCCCTGTTCCATTCACGAATTGTGCGTGGGAAGAACGACTGCTTGTAAGTCTCCGTATTTGCTCTAATTTCTCGGATCTTTTCGTTGTGATCATTACGCGAGATATATGTGGGCGGTAGTAATATGTTGCCCATCTCTTCCCGGAATGTGCTCTCTCGTAATTTCGATAATAAACCTCTCCGTATTGCGTAACGCCTTTCTTGAAGTGTCCGCCACTGGAGCTTGTTCAGCATCTCCGTAACGCTCTCGCGCTGACTAAATGTCCCCATGACGAATCGCGCTGCTTTTCGCTGGATCATGTCTATCTCTTCTATTAATCCAACCTGGTAAGGGTCCCATACTGATGAGCAATACTCAAGAATCGGAAGAACAAGCGTTTTGTAAGCTACTTCTTTCGTCGATGAGTCACATTTTCTTAGAATTCTTCCTATGAATCTCAACCTGGCGCCTGCTTTTCCCACTATTTGTTTTATGTGATCATTCCACTTCAGATCGCTCCGGATAGTAACTCCTAAGTATTTTACGGTCGTTACCGCTTCCAATTATTTACCACCTATGGCATAATCGTACTGGAATGGATTTCTGCCCCTATGTATGCGCATTATATTACATTTATCTACGTTTAGGGAAAGCTGCCAGCTGTCGCACCATGCATTAATCCTCTGCAGGTCTTCCTGGAGTACGTACGAGTCTTCTGATGTTGCTACTTTCTTGTAGACAACCGTGTCATCTGCAAATAGCCACACGGAGCTACCGATGTTGTCAACTAAGTCATTTATGTATATTGTAAACAATAAAGGTCCTATCACGCTTCCTTGCGGTACTCCCGAAATTACCTCTACATCTGCAGATTTTGAACCGTTAAGAATGACATGTTGTGTTCTTCCTTCTAGGAAATCCTGAATCCAATCACAAACCTGGTCCGATATTCCGTAAGCTCGTATTTTTTTCACTAAACGTAAGTGCGGAACCGTATCAAATGCCTTCCTGAAGTCCAGGAATACGGCATCAATCTGCTCGCCAGTGTCTACGGCACTGTGAATTTCTTGGGCAAATAGGGCGAGCTGAGTTTCAGATGATCTCTGTTTGCGGAATCCATGTTGGTTATGATGAAGGAGATTTGTATTATCTAAGAACGTCATAATACACAAAATAGCGTGATTGTGGTAATCATCTGTCACCATCGTAGATCTATAGAGTATAAACGGAGGTGTGATAGGAGCAGTAGGACGCCTTCGATAGTTATTATTATTGGAGGTTGTACACAACCTTGTTACAACTACTGGTAACATAAATTACCACAGAAATGTTACATTCATTAGCAGGATGAATTTAAATGTCCTTACACCCGCTGCAGAACCGTTTGCGAAGAGTATTTCATTATTTGTAGAGCTGCAGCAATGTCGAAAATAATATATAAGTAGCTGAAATCGAGACGTCGCGATTGGTAATATGCCTGCAGAGTGTCTATGTGCATATGTGTGGAGCTGTCAGCAGTGGATGGTTGCAGTTTGGACACGTAACTTGCTAACTGGTCGTCTACAAATGACCCTGCTGGGAAGACGCACTCTGTAGGTCGCGAAGGGAAACTCTTATGGCCCAAAATATTGCCTGCAGTCGACACACTGTGAACTAACAAATAACTTATTACTGGGTTAATAAAAATATAAATACTCTAGAGCTTTAATTTGTAGACGGTCAGACAGGGTTAAATATCAGAGTTGGAATGTATAAACGAAATAACGAAGCACATCTGGTAAGCAATAAGAGCATACACGTATGGAAAAAAAAATCTGAACAGCAACAGACATCACTTTTGTACACATGTCAACTCCCAGTTGCAGACCCCTACACCACGGAATGGAAGTCAAACGGACATGTAGAACTGTTTCCAGACTTTACGTTTCCCTTAACTGCAGCACTGCATGAGTCTGCAGACTTGCTCTCTGATGGATGGTGTAATACAACAGCCTACTGTAGAGAGGAGAGACACTTTATTCAGTCACAAACATGCACAGCGGACGCACAGGCAGCGCGCCAAGATCGGATCACACTCGTGTTGGCAGCTGAAATTAGGTTGGCGAGGAGCACGTGGGGGGCCCGTTCCACACTGTGCCCCACAGATGGGGTTGTCTCTGGACTTCCGCCGGCCGCTGAGGTGACGCGTGACCGGGAAAGCCCTTCCGTTGGGCAGGACAATGGCTGCTTGTTTCTCATGGCCGCTTTTGGCGTCCAGTGATAAATTAAAACTTATCCAACGGTTAAAAAAATATTCAACCATACGAGTCGCTAAAGAGCCAGTAGGCTCATCTGAAGCGGAAAACGTGGAGGATTACCCGTGTGATGACCCGCCTCCGACACCGCATTGGTTTATAAGTTACTGCGAGTTAAATGTTATAAATAGTTCCTGAAGTGTAAAAGTGAATATCTCTGTAATGCTTTATGCGACTGCAACAAACGAGGTACCAACGGATGCATCTCGTAAAAATGTACCGGACTGTGATAGTCGATTCACTGAAATTATTCACATATTCAAATGAGAGGCGTAAAAGTGGATTTTGCGCAATTAAAAACAGCTTTTATTACTGAATAAATAGAGGAATAGCAAAAGTAGCGGCAGTACTGTAAATATTAGATATATAGCAAATTATTTCATGTATAATTTTAATTGTTTGTTAATACTTACACTTACAAATTCGAATACGGCGGAAAACCATACAAATTATTGTTTATAAATAAACTATGGTAGATAAGAGGAAACTGATAACAACATAATATATCTCGGAAAATTTCTGTATGAAAGGTAAAATTAAGAATTTCCGTAATTTTCTCGTCCAGTGGTTTAACTGACGTCATTGGCGCTTGACCGAGGTTTCCCGGGTGAACAACGGAAATTAGCGGAGGGGGGAGGGGGGGGGGATTAGGTTCGGACGCCGCTGGAGGTGGTCAGCTGTGTTAGGAGAAAGTTTTGTCTGATGAGCGCTGAAATAGCGTTAGTTCGTGTCTGTGTGAATTATTCAGAGCCCCTACTTTGGGACACAGATATTTTTCGATATCTGATGAACTTCTTGGTTTTCGGGTTGCATGTGATACAAGCCGCATTTGTAAGGTTTCAGTGTGTAGCCATAGTGGAATTTATAATTTGGTGTACGTTTGAACTTTAACGGTTTTCTAAAGATAACTGACGCAATTAATCCTGGCTTATTCAACCGCCTCCAAGATCTTAAGAAACTTTGTCAGTCTCTAAAATGAATTTATTGCGAACTGTGACTGTCGATTTTTCTATGTTCTTATCGGAAATAAACTCGAATTCTTGAAACTTTAATAAATACGTGAATGCGTACATGCTTTTTGCGTAGCAAACCCTGCCTGCTTTCATATTACATACTTTTGTGGAACATAGAGTACATTGCGACGAATGTGAGTTGGCACCCCATAGACGAAACGTAGTCAAACTTGTAAGTCCAGCCACATTTACGGAGACCCATTGAAATGTCTGTGCTCTGTAATGTGTGGGTAAATCTTTTTGTGCAGTGTGGGGGTCCGAGTTGATATAGAACTTATGAACAGTTTAGAACTTTGATTTTCGGCGAGTTGATGAGAGAGATAGTATTTTATTTCGTCACGCACAACACAAGCACATTCACATGCAACCCGTACGATCGCTTCCAGTCTTCAAGTTTCCAGTACATCCATCATCTGCACCACTCGCTGAGTCTCACATAGGTACAAAGCGAGTGTTACTATACTTTTCATGATCGTCGTATCTAAAGTGCATGCGAGTGGAACTCTAGGGTTCTTTAGTAGGTTCGCGTAGAAGACGCACAAATATTCTC
This sequence comes from Schistocerca cancellata, assembly GCF_023864275.1. Classification (NCBI taxonomy): domain Eukaryota; kingdom Metazoa; phylum Arthropoda; class Insecta; order Orthoptera; family Acrididae; genus Schistocerca; species Schistocerca cancellata. The sequence continues at coordinate 514,019,604 of NC_064634.1, forward strand.
GTAGGAAACCAAACGACACACCAATATGCGAGCAATATGGCCGTATACTTATGGGAAACTGTCGAAAAAATATGAAAAACGTCATAAAATAGGTAAAGTTAGAAGAAAAGCCGGTATAATATGAAAAATTGATGTGAAATACGTAAAGATTAAGAGAAATACGATAAAGTATGTAAAATCGCGAAAATCTAATAAGACTAATTGACTGAGACTACATAAAATTAGAGAAAAACACCATGCAATTAGTACGGAGAGAAATCAATAAAATTGTGTGCTGTAGAGGGGGAGACTGATGCTACATATTCACAACTCAAGAGTGGGGAGAGGACTGATTGTAGAGAAACGGCAATATTATCCCACACATGAGCAGTGCAGCCTAACATCGGACCATGACTTCCGTGTGCAAGAGGAAAGTTAACAGTGGCTTGGTAAACTAAACTGCGATGGCTGTTACATCCCCTCTGGCTACTGATCGTTGTGTTTATTTCCTCGTAAGATGTCACTGTTCCTTCCTGTGCATTTTCGGCTATCGGCGATCGTTCTATGGGACTGTTGCGAACGTATCATAATTTCCGAACCGTAATCAGACATGAACTTCGTAAACGACGGGCGTCATACGTCTCCGGAAACCTACGTAGTGTTTATGTTACAGAGAATCAATGTTGGTGTGAAGGGCAGTTGTTTTATCATTTTACTGTTTGTTGGAGAGAAACTTGCAGGGAGGCACGCGCTGCAAACATATTCCTAAAATTGAAATATTAACAGCGTTGCACTCCACACGACTAATAGGCGGAAACTGCGCAGCTCTAGCATTATACAGTGTTTAAGTGCAGAACCGCGTAGCCCTTGGAATGTGTTTATGTACCGCAATCATTTCTCTCTGTCCAATATCTTCTCGGTATGGACACCAAACAATACTTCAGGAGTCGTTAGCACAAGTGATTTACGTAAAACGTTACAAACTCGTTTTCTAAGTCACTGACAGAGGTTTGTGAGGAACTGCAAATCCTGTGTGTGCACATTTACTTGACAGTTGTCCTGCTTACGAGGTTAGTACAGCATGGTGTGTAACTTCACATGTCAGACAGCGCTGCCATACATTTCACTGTTTCCTCCATTGCTGGTGATCATTTTATAGTACTGATGCAAGTATACCATACTTCCTGAACCATAATGGGATGTGAGCACTGTGCACAATACATCTCCGGAAAATGTATTGTGGATGTATCACAAAGAATCTATGTTTTCTATGGTGCAGAAGGAAGTAGTTTTATGATGTTAAAGTTTGCCATCGTAGAGAGTGGGATAGAAAACTTGCAGGGTGGATATATACCAGATGTTGGACATATAGAGGGTGTTTCAAAAATGACCGGTATATTTGAAACGGCAATAAAAACTAAACGAGCAGCGATAGAAATACACCGTTTGTTGCAATATGCTTGGGACAACAGTACATTTTCAGGCGGACAAACTTTCGAAATTACAGTAGTTACAATTTTCAACAACAGATGGCGCTGCAAGTGATGTGAAAGATATAGAAGACAACGCAGTCTGTGGGTGCGCCATTCTGTACGTCGTTTTTCTGCTGTAAGCGTGTGCTGTTCACAACTTGCAAGTGTGCTGTAGACAACATAGTTTATTCCTTAGAACAGAGGATTTTTCTGGTGTTGGAATTCCACCGCCTAGAACACAGTGTTGTTGCAACAAGACGAAGTTTTCAACGGAGGTTTAATGTAACCAAAGGACCGAAAAGCGATACAATAAAGGATCTGTTTGAAAAATTTCAACGGACTGGGAACGTGACGGATGAACGTGCTGGAAAGGTAGGGCGACCGCGTACGGCAACCACAGAGGGCGACGCGCAGCTAGTGCAGCAGGTGATCCGACAGCGGCCTCGGGTTTCCGTTCGCCGTGTTGCAGCTGCGGTCCAAATGACGCCAACGTCCACGTATCGTCTCATGCGCCAGAGTTTACACCTCTATCCGTACAAAATTCAAACGCGGCAACCCCTCAGCGCCGCTACCATTGCTGCACGAGAGACATTCGCTAACGATATAGTGCACAGGATTGATGACGGCGATATGCATGTGGGCAGCATTTGGTTTACTGACGAAGCTTATTTTCACCTGGACGGCTTCGTCAATAAACAGAACTGGCGCATATGGGGAACCGAAAAGCCCCACGTTGCAGTCCCATCGTCCCTCCATCCTCAAAATGTACTGGTCTGGGCCGCCATTTCTTCCAAAGCAATCATTGGCCCATTTTTCAGATCCGAAACGATTACTGCATCACGCTATCTGGACATTCTTCGTGAATTTGTGGCGGTACAAACTGCCTTAGACGACACTGCGAACACCTCGTGGTTTATGCAAGATGGTGCCCGGCCACATCGCACGGCCGACGTCTTTAATTTCCTGAATGAATATTTCGATGATCGTGTGATTGCTTTGGGCTATCCGAAACATACAGGAGGCGGCGTGGATTGGCCTCCCTATTCGCCAGACATGAACCCCTGTGACTTCTTTCTGTGGGGACACTTGAAAGACCAGGTGTACCGCCAGAATCCAGAAACAATTGAACAGCTGAAGCAGTACATCTCATCTGCACGTGAAGCCATTCCGCCAGACACGTTGTCAAAGGTTTCGGGTAATTTCATTCAGAGACTACGCCATATTATTGCTACGCATGGTGGATATGTGGAAAATATCGTACTATAGAGTTTCCCAGACCGCAGCGCCATCTGTTGTTGAAAATTGTAACTACTGTAATTTCGAAAGTTTGTCTGCCTGAAAATGTACTGTTGTCCCAAGCATATTGCAACAAACGGTGTATTTCTATCGCTGCTCGTTTATTTTTATTGCCGTTTCAAATATACCGGTCATTTTTGAAACACCCTGTATGTCCTGCATTAGAGTACTAGGAGCGTTGCACTCAGCATGACTGATATTTGGGAAACAACACGGCTTAAATATTGTAGAGCGTTTAAGTGCAGAACCGTGTGTTTATGTTATACGATCATTTCTCTCTTGCCAATATCTTCTTGGTACTGACCCCAGCCATTTTTTGGGCAGAATGTTTTAAACAGGAGCACATTTGCGTTCTTTGTAGTATTTTTCTTATAGTTTTGACGTGGCTGATTTTAAATGGGGTTCCAGGTCGTGGGTGAAGAAAGTATCATTAGGGTCGGGAGTGGTGAGGAGGAGGAATGTTTTGCGATAAGTGTCTGCCATCAGTATGCGTAGGCAACATTCTTTATGAGGAGGAGTTCTAAGTAGCTCGATGCACTGAGAATTGGTTCATTATTCTGTGGGGAAAAAATAGATATACGCTGTACCAACTCTCTCACTGACTAATCAGTTTGTCGTATAATAAAACACCTACGACTACAATAACCAAATATCATTTACCTTTCGACATTTTAAAAATAGAAGTGATCAAAGAAAATTCGTTTTCATTCCAAAGCCAAAGTTCAGTCAGGCACTAACGTCGATAGGATGATTTAGGGGAAGGGGGGGGGGGAGGCTACTACACTACTGGCCATTAAAATTGCTACATCAAGAAGAAATGCAGATGATAAACGGGTATTCATTGGACAAATATAATATTCTAGGACTGACGTGTGATTACATTTTCACGCAGTTTGGGTGCGTAGATCCTGAGAAATCAGTACCCAGAACAACCACCTCTGGCCGTACTAACGGCCTTGATACGCCTGGACATTGAATTGATTCAAATGGCTCTGAATACTATGGGACTTCTGAGGTCATCAGTCCCCTAGAGCTCAGAACTACTTAAACCTAATTAACCTAAGGACATTACTCACATCCATGCCCGAGGCAGGATTCGAACCTGCGACCGCAACGGTGGCGCGGTCCCAGACTGTAGCGCCTAGAACCGCTCGGCCACTCCGGCCGGCGGGCACTGAGTCAAGCAGAGCTTGGATGGCGTGTACAGGTACAGCTGCCCAAGCAGCTTCAACACGATACCACAGTTCATCGAGAGTAGTGACTGGCGTATTGTGACGAGCCAGTTGTTCGGCCACCATTGACCAGACGTTTTCAATTGGTGAGAGATCTGGAGAATGTGCTGGCCAGGGCAGCAGTCGAACATTTTCTGTATCCAGAAAGGCCCGTACAGGACCTGTAACATACGGTCGTGCATTATCCTGCTGAAATGTAGGGTTTCGCAGGGTTCGAATGAAGTGTAGAGACACGGGTCGTAACACATCTAAAATGTAATGTCCCCCGTTCAAAGTGCCGTCAATGCGAACAAGAGGTGACCGAGACGTGTAACCAATAGCACCCCATACCATCAGGCCGGATGATACGTCAGTATGGCGATGACGAATACACGCTTCCAATGTGCGTTCACCGCGATGTCGCCAAACACGGATACGACCATCATGATGCTGTAAACAGAACCTGGATTCATCCGAAAAACTGACTTTTGCCATTCGTGCACCCTGGTTCGTCGTTGAGTACAGTATCACAGGCGCTCGTGTCTGTGATGCAGCGTCAAGGGTAACTGCAGTCATGGTCTCCGAGCTGATAGTCCATGCTGCTGCAAACGTCGTCGAACTGTTCGTGCAGATGGTTGTTGTCTTGCAAACGTCCCCATCTGTTGACTCAGTGATCGAGACGTGGCTGCACGATCCGCTACAGTCATGTGGATAAGATGCCTGTCATCTCGACTGCTAGTGATATGAGGCCTTTTTGATCCAGCACGGCGTTCCGTATTATCCTCCTGAACCCACCGATTCCATATTCTGCTAACAGTCATTGGTTCTCGACCAACGCGAGCAGCAATGTCGCGATACGATAAACCGCAGTCGCAACAGACTACAATCCGACCTTTATCAAAGTCGGAAACGTGATGGTACACATTTCTCCTCCTTACACGAGGCATCACAACAACGTTTCACCAGGCAACGCCGGTCAACTGCTGTTTGTGTATGACAAATCGGTTGGAAACTTTCCTCATGTCAGCACGTTGTAGGTGTCGCCACCGGCGCCAACCTTGTGTGAATGCTCTGAAAAGCTAATCATTTGCTCATTACAGCATCTTCTTCTTGTCGGTCAAATTTTGCGTCTGTAGCACGTCATCTTCGTGGTGCAGCAATTTTAATGGCCAGTAGTATAACTAATATCCGATAGAAATTATAGATAATTGTCTCAGAAAGATTGGTAAACACTGATCTACAAGTTAGACTGCTTACAAAAGACCATCGTAGAATATTACTCATATGTGTGGCATGTATGACACTAATATCAGGACATATTGAACGAATGGAATGGGAAGAAACTTCAATATGTGGTAGATGTTGTACAATGTGACATGCACATTACAGTGGTTTGCAAGGTATGATGTCTGAGAAACCGCGAAAACTAGGCGCGAGGTGCATTTGTCTCTGGAAAAAAAAAATAATAATAGTCTTAGAGGCAGCAGGGCGAGCACCTGCTTCACTAGGAGTCCGAGAAGAACATGGCAAGTGCCATAACCTGATTTCGCAGAAACATCGCTCCGTGGAAGAGGGGACATAATAAGCAAACATGTGTCTCGTCTTCTCCGTAGGTTGTCGGCGGCTACTGATAAAACGACCTTCATAATTTTGGATCTAATTTAGATGTCTTTTACCGCGCAACAAGCTCAGCGCAAGTGGTATGATAGTGGCAAGCCTCGCAGTATCTCAGTTTTCTGTCCCGAGTTCGAAACCCGGTTATAGTGTTTGTTTTATTTTATTTTTTTTTTATCTACCCATGTTCATAAAAGGTAAATATACGAATGTTTCTTATCAAATTAGGGATAGGAGAGTGTTTTATTTATTGTATAATTACAACTAGATTTCACAATAAATCTGATACATTTACTAATGTCTCGAAATTTGGTAGAAAATCCGAAGAAATTCTGGTCGTATGTAAAGTACACAAGCGGCAAGACGCAGTCAATACCTTCGCTGCGCAGTGCCGATGGTACTGTTACCGACGACTGTGCCGCTAAAGCGGAGTTATTGAACGCAGTTTTCCTAAATTCCTTCACTAGGGAAGACGAATGGAATATTCCAGAATTTGAAACACAGCAGCTGCTAGCATGAGTTTCTTAGAAGTAGATACCTTAGGGGTTGCGAAGCAACTCAAATCACTTGATACGGGCAAGTCTTCAGGTCCAGATTGTATACCGATTAGGTTTCTTTCAGATTACGCTGATACAATAGCTCCCTACTTAGCAATCATATACAACCGCTCGCTCACCGATAGCTCTGTACCTACAGATTGGAAAATTGCGCAGGTCGCACCAGTGTTTAAGAAGGGTAGTAGGAGTAATCCATCGAACTACAGACCTATATCATTCATGTCGGTTTGCAGTAGGGTTTTGGAGCATATACTGTATTCAAACATAATGAATCACCTCGAGGGGAACGATCTATTGATACGTAATCAGCATGGTTTCAGGAAACATCGTTCTTGTGCAACACAGCTAGCTCTTTATTCGCACGAAGTAATGGCCGCTATCGACAGGGGATCTCAAGTTGATTCCGTATTTCTAGATTTCCGGAAAGCTTTTGACACCGTTCGTCACAAGCGATTTCTAATCAAGCTGCGGGCCTATGGGGTATCGTCTCAGTTGTGCGACTGGATTCGTGATTTCCTGTCAGGAAGGTCGCAGTTCGTAGTAATAGACGGCAAATCATCGATAAAACTGAAGTGATATCAGGTGTTCCCCAGGGGAGCGTCCTGGGACCTCTGCTGTTCCTGATCTACATAAATGACCTGGGTGACAATCTGAGCAGTTCTCTTAGGTTGTTCGCAGATGATGCTGTAATTTACCATCTAGTAAGGTCATCCGAAGACCAGTATCAGTTGCAAAGCGATTTAGAAAAGATTGCTGTATGGTGTGGCAGGTGGCAGTTGACGCTAAATAACGATAAGTGTGAGGTGATCCACATGAGTTTCAAAAGAAATCCGTTGGAATTCGATTACTCGATAAATAGTACACTTCTCAAGGCTGTCAATTCACAAAGTACCTGGGTGTTAAAATTACGAACAACTTCAGTTGGAAAGACCACATAGATAATATTGTGGGGAAGGCGAGCCAAATGTTGCGTTTCATTGGCAGGACACTTAGAAGATGCAACAAGTCCACTGAAGAGACGGCTTACACTACACTCGTTCGTCCTCTGTTAGAATATTGCTGCGCGGTGTGGGATCCTTGCAAGGTGGGATTGACGGAGAACATCGAAAGGGTGTAAAAAAGGGCAGCTCGTTTTGTATTATCACGTAATAGGGGAGAGAGTGTGGCAGATATGATACGCGAGTTGAGATGGAAGTCATTAAAGCAAAGACGTTTCTCGTCGCGGCGAGATCTATTTACGAAATTTCAGTCACCAACTTCCTCTTCCGAATGCGAAAATATTTTGTTGAGCCCAAGCTACATAGGTATTAATGATCATCAAAATAAAATAAGAGAAATCAGAGCTCGAACAGAAAGGTTTAGGTGTTCATTTTTCCCGCGCGCTGTTCGGGAGTGGAATGGTAGAGAGATAGTATGATTGAGGTACGATGAAGCATCTGCCAAGCACTTAAATGTGAAATGCAGAGTTATCATGTAGATGTACATGTATGGTATCTTCAGGGGTTACAGTCTTCTTAAATTCTCATAATCTTACATCAGTTTGTAATTCTTATGTTTTATTCTTATGTTTATTGTTTGGAAAGTTTAGGAGCAGTTCCTTGGATGATACCGATCAGTGAAGCGTTCCAAACATAGAAATTCCGAACATCGCACAAAGGCAGGTTTGCCAGAGTGGCATTTAATCGTACGGATCGCATTCGGGAAAGAAATGTCGTTAACATTACTGAAGATTTAATGCTACGGTAACAATTTTGTAGCAAACAACGCATAGTGGATGACTTTTCCGGAAACGGGCGCTTCCAACTGATTATGAATCAAGATACTCTACAGGAATTTCACCAAAAAAAATTCAAATAATTTTCTCATTTTTTTTAAATTCGTTCATGTTACATACAATTAGAAGACGAATAAGAACAAAGTTGTTTCAACATACACTGGAAAACATTCGTGTTGTAATCTTCTACGGATAAAGGTAGATAAATGAAAAACAAAATTTTTTTTTGACAGTCTTGTTCTCAGAAACGGTCGAATATCAACGGAAACACCGACACACGTGTTCGCTTATTTTTCTGAGAAATCGGGTTACGGCACTTGCCGTGCTCTTTTCGTCAGCGGCTTGTTTCATCTGCGTCGCGTCACGCCGGCGACGTGTGAGCAGCGCCGTGCACTTTTAAACGCACCCTCGTGCTTTTGTTGTGCCGGCGCTAAGTTGACCAAAGCCAGAGCTCCTTCATAGTCCGGATACGTTGCCGCATTAGCTATGCCGTGTCGGCTCTATCGGCGCGGAGTCACTCGCGTACCACGGCCGTGGCGCTCCGGCCCGCTGAGGCAGTGGCTGCTGCGTGCAGTGAGCGGCGCGCGTGTCAGCCGTGGGGCAGAGCGGCCGACCCGGACAGGGCGGCGCCGGCGCCGGCACTCACACACTGTGTGACGTCACGCGGCCGCTCTGGCCGTCGCCTGCGGCCGCCGCTGTGGCAGGCAGTGGCGCAGCACAGGCCGCCGAGCGCAGCCGGGCCGCCGCAGTTGAGCTGAGGTGAGTGCCGGCGAGTGCCGACCGACTTCCGCTTACGGCGGGGGGAAGAACCGCCGCAGCCACGCGCACCACTTCCTTACGCAATCCAATCCGGGATTCCTCGATTGCGCTAAACCGCAGCCCGTAGTGTTGTGGACGCGCCACGGCTCGAACGGCCCGAGCGGTTTACGTAAAAGTCCGCGAAATCTCGAGACTCTGATCGAAATCGTGGTCTAGCGACTTCCGGTCGTGAGGACGTGTCTTGGCACGGCATTCTATTCTAGCGGTATTGTCGATTTTAATACTCAACGTTGTAACATAACGTTTTCCAGTTTGCTCGCTTCTGTGGCTGTTCTCTACGCCAGGGAAAGAGATTTGTGTAGCAGCTTTGAAATTTGATCTCTTATATTCTATACGTGAATATGATTTTGACGTACACAGCTGCCAGACTGCAATCTACCGTATTAATACGAGGGCTATCCACAAAGTACATTACGTTTTGGAATTAAAAATAAATAGAGTATTGGAAATTTTTTTATTATATGCAGATGAAAGCCACACTTAAATACTACTTTTCTACATAGTTGCCATTTAAATTACGGCACTTATCGTAGCGATGGACGAGCTTGGAAATTCCTTCGTCGAAAAATTCGGCCTCCTGTGCCTTCAACCACGTGGTTACCTCTTCTTGAAGCTGTGCGTCGTCATCAAAACGCTGCACAGCCAACCACTTCTTCATTGCTGGGAATAAGTGGAAGTCGCTCGGTGCCAGGTCGGGACTGTACGGCGGATGAGGAAACAACTCCCACTTAAAAGATTCGAGAACTTCACGAGGGGCATTTGCCGTGGGGGCTCGGGCGTTGTGAATCAGCAAGATCTTTGAGCCCAACTTTCCACTGCGCTTCTTTTGTATTGCTCTTCTGAGGTTGTGCAGAGTTTGTCAATACCTTTGAGAGTTTATTGTAGTGCCTCTTTCCAGGAAACCCACAAAAATCGTATTTCTTCCCGGTTGCTGATTAACCACGTGGTTGAAGGCGCAGGCGGCCGAATTTTACGACGAAGGAATTTCCAAGCTCGTCCATCGCTACGATAAGTGCCTTAATTTAAATGGCAACTATGTAGAAAAGTAGTATTTAAGTGTGGCTTTCATCTGTATATAATAAAAAAATTCCAATACTTTATTTATTTTTAATTCCAAAACGGAATGTACTTTGTGGATAGCCCTCGTATATATATATATATATATATATATATATATATATATATATATATATATATATATATATATTGTTGAGGCTCATCGGCCACTTGACCATCTTCTTCTTCTGTGCGAATGCACAAACAGTGCCCGAACTCTCGAACTCTTACGGGAATCGGCAACGCACCGCGAGTAATGAGTGTAATGGGCGGGGGCACTACGAATGTAGTGCGGGACAGTACGTTGAGAGTGTAGGTTTCGCGGGAGGCGTGCCAGAGATAAATCCCTGCAGTCGCGCTATCCTCTGTGTCCTCGGTAGCTCAGATGGATAGAGCGTCTGCCATGTAAGCAGGAGATCCCGGGTTCGAGTACCGGTCGGGGTACAAATTTTCATCTGTCCCCGTTGACGTATGTCAACGCCTATAAGCAGCTGAGGGTGTTCATTTCATTGTAATAAATACCGTATTAACTCGACAAGCCCTGAAAGCATTAATGTAAGCCGCATATTCAAACGTGTAGTTGAAGCTCAGTGCCTGGTTATTTCTGTATATACATAGATGGATCCAAAATTACCCAAGTGGAGTATAGCGGAAGTGCTTTTCTATGCTCTAGGGTTCGAGTCAGTAAAGACTTCAGAGTAAATAGCCTTTCTACAGCGGAAACAGTAGCAACCTTGCACGCAATGAAGTTTGTAGGCCCTTTCTTTCTTTCCTAAAAACAGTAATCGTATCCGGCTCCGAGAGTGTCTTCAATACTCAACCACGGAGACGGAATAAAACAACCAAGCGTTGTACACTGAGGTGAGAGAAGTCACGGAACCGCAGAATGCACATACACAGATGGCGCTAGTATCGTGCACACAAGATATAAAAGGGCGGTCCACTGCCGGAGTTGTCATTTGAATGCGGAGTGGTAGGTGCATGTATACGCATGGGACATCCCATTTCGGTAACTGTCAGGGAATTCAATATTCCGAGATGCACTATGCCAAGAATGTGACGACCACTTTCACTTATGGACCGAGAACAGTGGCCTCTGCGTAAAGTTGTCAGCACTAAAAGACGAGCAACACTCCGTGAACTGACAACAGAAATCGGTGTGGGACGTACGACGAATGTATTCTTCAGTGCGGGCAAAATCTGGCGTTAATGGGCTGCGGCAGCAGACGACCGACTCGGGTGCCTTTGATAACAGCACGAAATCATCCGCAGCGCCTGTCCTGGGCTCGCGATCGTATCGGTTCTACACTGGATGACTGGGAAGCTGTGGCCTGGTCGGATGAGCCTCGATTTAAGTTGGTAAGAGCTGGTGGTAGGTTCCGACTGCGACGCAGAGCCCCAAAAGTCAACAAGGCACTGAGCAAGCTGATGGTGGTTTCATAATGGTGTGGGCTGTTTTTACACGGAATGGACTGGTTCCTCTGGGCCAGCTGAAACGATCATTGACTGCATATGGTTATGTTAGGCTACTGGGAGATCATTTGCAGTCATTTATGGACTTATTGTTCCTAAACAACAGCGGAACTGTCTCTGGGCCACAGCTGTTCGCGATTGGTTTGAAGAACATTCTGGAGAATCCGAGCGAATGATTTGGCCACACAGATTGCCCGACATGAATCTTAATCGAAAATACACACATCAAAACAATTTTTCATCAACCAGGTTCCCAGAATTCCTGAAGATAGACGTTGACTGTGGGTACTGTATCACAGACACAGTCCGTTTGACTATTCAGAAATGTCACTTAACCCGCCCAAAGACGTAAACAACCATGCACGAGCAGCGCTTATTACACGGAGGGGTCCGACAGCCCATAAGTTCCAGTCAGTCCACCAGGAAGGAGGCACGCGGCTCGTGTTGTCTGTAGTTCAACCATGCCTAGACGGTCATTACCGCGGTTCGATAGCGACCGCATTGTTACTTTGTGCCAGAAAGTGCTCTCAACAAGGGAAGTGTCCAGGCGTCTCGGAGTGAACCAAAGCGATGTTGTTCGGACATGGAGGAGATACAGAGAGACAGCAACCGTCGATGACATGCCTCGCTCAGGCCGCCCAAGGGCTACTACTGCAGTGGATGACCGCTACCCACGGGTTATGGCTCGGAGGAACACTGACAGCTACGCCACCATGTTGAATAACGCTTTTTGTGCAGCGACAGGACATCGTGTTACGACTCAAACTGTGCGCAATAGGCTTCATGATATGCAACTTCACTCCCAACGTTCATGGTGACGTCCATCTTTGCAACCACGACACCATGCAGCGCAGTACAAATGGGCCGAACAACATGCCCAATGAACTGCTCAGGATTGGCATCACGTTCTCTTCACCGATGAGTGTCACATATGCCTTCAACTAGACCATCGCCGCGCGGGATTAGCCGAGCGGTCTTAGGACTGCAGTCAAAGACTGTGCGGCTGGCCCTGGCGGAGGATCGAGTCCTCCCTCGGGCAAGGTTGTGTGTTTTTGTCCTTAGGGTAATTTAGGTTAAGTAGTGTGTTAGTTTAGGGACTGATGACCTTAGCAGTTAAGTCCCATAAGATTTCACACACTCACAACTAGACCATCGTCGGAGACGTGTTTGGAGGCAATCTGTTCAGGCTGAACGCCTTAGACACACCGTCCAGCAACTGCAGCATGGTGGAGCTTCTCTGCTCTTTGGTGTGGCATTATGTGAGGCCGACGTACGCCGCTAGTGGTCATGGAATGCGCCGTAAAGACTGTACGATATGTGAGTGCTATCCTGCGTCCGATAGTGCAACCGTATCGGTAGCATATTGGCGAGGCATTCGTCCTCATGGATGACAATTCACGCCCCCATCGCGCACATCTTGTGAATGACTTCCTTCTCGATAACGACATCGCTCGAGTAGTGTGGCCACCATGTTCCCCGGACACGAACTCTCTCGAACGTTCCTGGGATACAGTGAAAAGGGCTGTTTATGGACGGCGTGACCCACCAACCACTCTGAGGGATCTATGCCTAATCGTCGTTGAGGAGTGGGACAATCTGGACCAACAGTGCCTCGATTAACTTGTGGATAGTATGCCACGACGAATACAGGCATACATCAGTGCTAAAGGACGTGCTACTGGGTATTACAGGTACCGGTGCGCATAGCAGTCTGGAGCACCAACTGTGAATGTCTCGCTGTACGGTGGTACAACATGCAATGTGTAGTTTTGAAGGCAATAAAAATGGCGTAATGATGTTATGCTGATCTCCATTCCAATTTTCTGTACAGGTTCCGGAACTTTCGGAACCGAGGTGATGCAAAACTTTATTTGATGTGCGTATATACATACATAAATAAATAAATACATAAGTACGTAACCAAGTAGTGAGTCAGTGCACGAGCCCCTGCACCGGCAACCCTTTCGCAATTATGGACGGCTAAAGAGGCAGCAAGGCTCAATGCCTTGTAGAGCCCGTGCCACGTGCAGCTGCTGCACCACGCCGGGCTTCACGAGATCCGACACGCTGTTAGGAGGTGCCTCGGTGTGTACTGGATGTGGTTTTGGAAAACGGAGGGAGCAGACAATCCACCTGCCATGGGTGCATTTGCACCCTGGCATCCGTTATAGTGAGGAGGGTGACTTTAGCAAGCAAGCTGTATCTATAACAACTGTCGTCGATTTTAAATTACCGTAACAGACTTCTTACATGAGGTAAGGAGCCATGGTAAATAACCTCAAATTTCTACAATACTATGCTTTACCAGGACACGCGTGGACTGATGAGCGATTTTGTAGAATCTTTCTTCTCCGCATTAAGCACATCACTTTTTTCTAATCTACACTCCTGGAAATTGAAATAAGAACACCGTGAATTCATTGTCCCAGGAAGGGGAAACTTTATTGACACATTCGTGGGGTCAGATACATCACATGACCACACTGACAGAACCACAGGCACATAGACACAGGCAACAGAGCATGCACAATGTCGGCACTAGTACAGTGTATATCCACCTTTCGCAGCAATGCAGGCTGCTATTCTTCCATGGAGACGATCGTAGAGATGCTGGATGTAGTCCTGTGGAACGGCTTGCCATGCCATTTCCACCTGGCGCCTCAGTTGGACCAGCGTTCGTGCTGGACGTGCAGACCGCGTGAGACGACGCTTCATCCAGTCCCAAACATGCTCAATGGGGGACAGATCCGGAGATCTTGCTGGCCAGGGTAGTTGACTTACACCTTCTAGAGCACGTTGGGTGGACGGGATACATGCGGACGTGCATTGTCCTGTTGGAACAGCAAGTTCCCTTGCCGGTCTAGGAATGGTAGAACGATGGGTTTGATGACGGTTTGGATGTACCGTGCACTATTCAGTGTCCCCTCGACGATCACCAGTGGTGTACGGCCAGTGTAGGAGATCGCTCCCCACACCATGATGCCGGGTGTTGGCCCTGTGTGCCTCGGTCTTATGCAGTCCTAATTGTGGCGCTCACCTGCACGGCGCCAAACACGCATACGACCATCATTGGCACCAAGGCAGAAGCGACTCTCATCGCTGAAGACGACACGTCTCCATTCGTCCCTCCATTCACGCCTGTCGCGACACCACTGGAGGCGGGCTGCACGATGTTGGGGCGTGAGCGGAAGACGGCCTAACGGTGTGCGGGACCGTAGCCCAGCTTCATGGAGACGGTTGCGAATGGTCCTCGCCGATACCCCAGGAGCAACAGTGTCCCTAATTTGCTGGGAAGTGGCGGTGCGGTCCCCTACGGCACTGCGTAGGATCCTACGGTCTTGGCGTGCATCCGTGCGTCGCTGCGGTCCGGTCCCAGGTCGACGGGCACGTGCACCTTCCGCCGACCACTGGCGACAACATCGATGTACTGTGGAGACCTCACGCCCCACGTGTTGAGCAATTCGGCGGTACGTCCACCCGGCCTCCCGCATGCCCACTATACGCCCTCGCTCAAAGTCCGTCAACTGCACATACGGTTCACGTCCACGCTGTCGCGGCATGCTACCAGTGTTAAAGACTGCGATGGAGCTCCGTATGCCACGGCAAACTGGCTGACACTGACGGCGGCGGTGCACAAATGCTGCGCAGCTAGCGCCATTCGACGGCCAACACCGCGGTTCCTGGTGTGTCCGCTGTGCCGTGCGTGTGATCATTGCTTGTACAGCCCTCTCGCAGTGTCCGGAGCAAGTATGGTGGGTCTGACACACCGGTGTCAATGTGTTCTTTTTTCCATTTCCAGGAGTGTATATGTAATCAACATTTACAGTTCTCCCGTATTTGAGTCTGATTCGGAGTCAGAAGCTGATGTGAAGCACATTTTGTTCTCGTGTTCCAAATTTGACTGTGAAACGCAGGCCGGAGTGGCCGAGCGGTTCTAGGCGCTACAGTCTGGAACCGCGTGACCGCTACGGTCGCAGGTTCGAATCCTGCCTCGGGCACGGATGTGTGTGATGTCCTTAGGTTAGTTAGGTTTAAGTAGTTCTACGTTCTAGGGGACTGTTCACCTCAGATGTTAAGTGCCATAGTGCTCAGAGCCATTTTAAATATTTTTATGAAAAATGTAAATAACTTACAGAAATGTTTGATACAGCGCTTCATGCAATATATCTTCAAGTTTTATTTACAAATGTTCAGTGTGGATATCTTTTGTAACACGACAAATGTCCCACGTGTAAATATGAAGCAAGTCTCGATGTATCGTGGCAGCTGTATGTGTTGTCCATTGTCGCAGTTCTCCGACCTTTTCCGGCAGCAGAGGAGCGAACACTCTGCCTTTAATGTTGCCCCACACCGCAGAAGTCTACTGCGGCTAAATGAGGTAGATTGTGGGGGCCAGGATACTGTTCCACAACGTCCAGTGCTATGGAGATGCGCGACAACGTCTCGATGATAATATGGTGGCGCGCCATCTTACTGGAAAATAAATTCTGTGCCCGTATCCTATTGTAATTGAGGCACGAGATAATGTTCAGGCATGCCCAGGTGTGATATGGCAGTTACAGTTGACTACGTCATGTACTTTTTGCTCATCTCATATCCGAACATTATGCCGATTCATTTTACCACTGGTGTGGAAGGTGGCTTCGTCACGGAACACAACTTTTTAAAGAAAATCAGCTTCAGTCTGCATGTTGATAATCATTTCTACACAGAACTCAGCCCATTTTTCTTTGTCACTTTCTGTCAAAGCTTGTAATAGTTCCAATTTGTAGGGTTTGAATGACCGACGTTTCTGTAATACCTTCCAGTCTGCAACACTCGGCATATTCAATTCTAAGTTCAGGCGTCTCGTCGATTTACCCGGACTAGGAATATAGACTGTCGAACGTGGTCAGTCGCTGCGTCAGAGAGACTGCTGGCCGAAACCCTGTGTGATGCACAGCCAGTTTCCGAAAAACGATGGTACCAGCTAATAACACGTCGTGTCTGAGGTGGTGGCTTGCGACATTTAGTCCTGAATTGTTCTGAACTGTAGTAGCGTATTTGGATAAGATGAAACTGTGAGCGACACTGCACACACTCTGCACCATTATGTGACTCCATGACGGAATAACTCATGCACATGTGCCACCTGGGGGGAACTTTGGAACCAGCAGTGTTAGGCGGGAATAAAACATAAAGGTGTACTTCATCAAGGGCTGTAGCAAACATATCTGTAAGTTGAAACTTCTTGGCAGATTAAAACTGTGTGCCGGACCGAGACTCGAACTCGGCACACAGTTTTAATCTGCCAGGAAGTTTCATATCAGCGCACACTCCGCTGCAGGGTGGAAATGTCATTCTGGAAATATCTGTAAGTTGTTTACTTGTGTGTGTGAGTTGCGTTTGCGTGAGTTTGTGCGTGTGTGTGCGTATGTGAGTATATTGTTGACGAAGGCCTTAATGGCCGAAAGCTTTAATTGTGAGAGTCTTTTTGTTGTGCATATGTGAGACTTAGCATCTCCGCTATATGTTGAGTGGCAACTTCCCTTCTCATAATATTGTAAGTTGTTTACCTTTTCCACAATTAAAGTTCAGTTTTATAAACACCCCACGAATAAGTTATCGACCTACAGCAAACATTCCGTGCATAACCATCAATTTTCTGGAATATAACAACTTTTCTGTGTCTCCTATAAACCTTAGTTCTTGCGACATGATAGACTGAAAGGGTTGTGTAACGAGAAAGCTACCTGCTCTGCATGATATAGGAACACTTCATAGATCAGTTTGAATTGCATCATAGGACAATTTTAGAGAAACACGTTGTCTGCCCCATATATCACGAAGAAATTTTATTTACAAGAAATAGTGTGTTGAATATACTTGTAATGTATCGATTTAGTGCAATGTACCGATTTACTAACTTCTGTTTGCTGCAGAATCCTTTAACATATTTTCAGTTCGAATATAATAAACTTTCTTCAGTCTGAGAAGCTTATGTCCACGAATCAACATGGTTTCAGAAAGCATCGTTCGTGCGAAACTCAGCTTGACCTTTTCTCACATGATACTGAAACTTTCTGACAACAGGCAGATTCCTTATTTATATATTTCTGGAAAGGTTGTTAACGAAGTTACGAGCATATACGATAACTTCACAGATATGTGAGTGGCTCGAAGACTTCTTAAACAATAGAACCCAGTATGTTGTCCTCGACGGCCAGTGTTCATCAGAGACAAGGGCATCGTCAGGAGTGCCCCAACGAAGTGTGTTCTCTATATACGCAAATGATTTGGCGTACAGGGTTGGCAGCAATCTGCAAATGTTTGCTGATGTACGGTAAGGTATCGAAATTGAGTGGCTGTAGGAAGATACAAGACGACTTAGACAACATTTCCAGTTGGTGTGATGAATGGCAGCTAGCCCTAAATGTGGGAAAATATAAGTTAATCCGGATGAGTAGGAACATCAAACCTGCAGTGTTCGGATACCATATTACTAGTGTCCTGCTTGACAAGTCAAGACGTTTAAATAGCTGGGCGTAACGTTGCAAAGCGATATGACGTCGAACGAGAACGTGATAACTGTGCTAGGGAAGGCGAACGGTCCACTTCCGATTATTGGGAGAATTTCAGGGAAGAGGGGTACACTTGCAAAGGAGACCGCATATAGGGCGCTGGTGCGATCTGTTGTTGAGTACTGCTACAGTGTTTGGGATCCTTACCAGGTCGGATTGAAGGCAGACATCGTAGCAGTTCAGAGCCGGGCTGCTATATTTGTTACCGATGGGTTCCAACGACACGTAAATGTTACGGAGATGCTTCGGGAACTCAAATGGGAATCCCTGGAGGGAAAGCGACGTACTTTTCGAAAAACACTATTGAAAAAATTTAGAGAACGGGCAATTGAAGCTGACTGCAGGACGATTCTACTGCCGCCAATACACATTGCGCGTAAGCACCACGAAGATAGGATACGAGAAATTAGGGCTCATACGGAGGGATGTAGACAATCGTTTTTCCCTGGCTCTGTTTGCGAGTGGAACAGGAACGGAAATGAGAAGTGGTGGTACAGGGTACCCTTTGCCACGAACCGTACGGTGGCTTCGGAGTACCTATGTAGATGTAGATGTACTAAATCACAAGTTTCCATAGCACGAGTCTATCAATCATTTGTGTAATAGCTCGTCTGCAAAGACTAACTTCCATACGAACTTTAAATGTTTATTTGATACTACAAAAGTGAAGCTATAGTCACAGTATATAAAAATATTTTTCTTAACCAGTTTCAACGAACTACGTACTCATCTTCAAATCTAAAAACATCTGTTGGAGAATATATAATGGGCATTATGACCATACATCTGACAAAAATTACGAGAAATAATGATACCAGGCAATTGAGGAACGGTGGAACAACTAAGTCAGAACAAGTTGTGCCTATGCTTGCCCAAACGTTCATTCCATGTCCTAATGTAGAATAGATAAAAACCACACCATGGTGAAATTTTCCATGGTAAATGTTACGCTTTTCGGTCGTTTCAGATTTCTTTTTAATGGCTTGCTAGCCTTTTAAAACTGTTGAAGAGGCAGTCGAATACCGATTTTCTGAAGAAAAAGAGGCAGATATGGTAGCTCTTCCTCCAGTTGTAAATGAGCAGACAGATGAAAACATAGAAGATGGCTTGTTAGGAAATACCTGTGTTAGCTATATTACATGTACTACTATAATTTTACATGAAAGAGACAAACCAAGACATTCTTCATCTTTCTTTTGAAGGAGTCCTTAGACAGGTAGTTAAATGATGTAATCAAGTTACAAAATTTTCGTTTTCTGACTTAGGGAAATAAGATTCTTGTCTGTCAGATGAACTGAAAGCGAAGTTGCATAGTCTCAATCACAGGCAGGTTTTTGAAGATCGCTTTTTAGACGAAATTGTAAGCATGATTGTAGAGGAATCTGAAAGATACGTTTGGGACTGTAAAAATAAAATACACTTTTCACCTGCAGCTTATGAAATTTGTGTGTTTGATGGGTTCTTGATCCTTAATGGCTATCGTAAATTTTTCAGTGGACGAGATTCCGGATCTCAGGATGACGATCTTGTTGTTGAGACAGTGAAGGCTGCAATGAGTCGTAACAGGTATCTTGAACTGAAATGTGTATCACGTTTCCGTAGTAATAAAAAAGGCAATGAAAACAAAAGTGACATATCTTTCAAAATAAAACCACTACAAAATTATCAAAGGTGAGGAGTTTTTCAGGAAAATCTAACAGTTGATGAAATGATTGTGAGATCCTATGGACGTCACTCTATAAAGCAGTTTCCCAGACTCAAGCCCATATGCTTTGGATGGAAACTATGGTGCTCATGTGGTACTGATGGTTACAGTTACAGCTTCTTACTGTATTATGGGAGTGATCTGAAGAATGATGGTTGGGATCTTCCTCTGGGTAGTTTTGAAAATGCTGTCCATTATTGACGAGTTGGATAGCTACAAAGTATTTATTGACATTTATAATTATTTTATTAGTCCGACTAAAGGAAATAGGATTCCGTGCAAGTGGAAACATAAAAGAAAACAGAACAAGGAAGTGCTCCCTATCACCAGATCATGTAATGAAAAAGAATTGGGGCATACTTTGAGTCCAGATTTGATAGAAAGAAGAAAATTTGGGTCAGAAAATGGAATTATAATAAGTGTGTTGCTCTACCAACTAATTTTAATGCCGTGCTCCCTAACGTCAATGTCCGACACTGGAACTCATCCCAGAACGAAAAGTTCAGCGTTCCACAACCACATGCTTTCAACAACTACAAGAATTTAGTGGTAGGCGTCGATCTTCACGATTGGCTTATAGAGAAACACACAATTGCAGTGCGTGGTAAAAAGTGGTACTGGTACCTTTTTATGAGCTTGGTTGATATGACTATTGTAAATGTATGCCTTGGTTTCAAGAGGTTCAATGAAGGAACTTCTTTTTCTGTGAAAGAATTCACAACACAAATTACTAGAAAATATCTGAAAAAAAGAAATCGGCATGAAGTCAACTGAGGAAAGACCAACAAAATTCGTCTCCTCTCCCAGTACTAATGTAGCAGATATACTTTATGACCAGAAACTTCACGTCATCCAGAAGCGTGAAAAGCAAAGAAGATGCCAGTTTGAGAATTGTAAAGGAAAGGCTAGAACCCATTACGGGAAGTGTAATGTTACGCTCTTTATAGAATGCTTACCCAAATATGATATTAGGCCTTAATTAAATTTTGTTTTTGGAGGTTTTTGGGTTAAAACTTTTGTAAATACAAGTTACTGTACTATGCATAATAATTTTGAAATATTATTCCGAGTTTATTATTCCCTTATCTCTTGTCATTTTTCTAGTAACCAGAGTAATGACAAAGTAAGTGCCAAGCTCTCAGTGTCCGCAAATGAGGACAGCCCAATATTTTACATTTAGGCCCCAAGTGAACAAAATTTCCTCATATTTCGATAAATTGGGTTGCCAGGACACAGCTTTCCAAAATTTAAGAATATATGTTAATTGGGTGCTAATGAGTTAAAGGCATCACTCGCCGAGATGATCGGAAAGTGGCCGAGCAGAACTGCACGTCGTCTCGTGAGGGCGCTCTTCCTGCTCTTGTAGGCGCTCCATCCTGCACTCAGCTGATCGCTCAGGACCAACAACTCCGCCCCAGAAGGAATACGACACTACCCACATCCGTGGGGGCAGTCAGCCTACGCCTCCACCTCGGGAGATCCAGAGCCACTACAGGAAATTACTTAACATTTCGACCTTTCTGCCCATGTCAGGAGCAAGATGTAGGCCTTTTCATTGGCCATTTACTGCTCCCATTATAGCGCCACAGCTAGCTAGGGGGAATTGCATGGGAGTTAAAAATTGCATATCGCCGACAATATTGTCCGAGCATCCGAACTGCCAGTGAAACTGTAGGCACGTGTACAACATGCTGAAAGCGAAATTATCGGCCACTATTGCCCTGCAGTGTTTGGGGGAACACATTTGCGAGCCGGAACTGTTTACAAGGGGCCACACTACGGCACAGAAATGGACGAAAGAGAGCTAGAGGAAAAAAGTTTACATGAAAAAGAGAAACTGGGTTTTTTGGGCGTGCTTCCGAACCCTTAATTTGTGAACTGATACTGGATAGATACCTTTCCCAGATCGCTGAAACCAGATTTGGAGCTTACACTGCCACTGAAAAGTTTTCTATCACCTATCACAATTATCCAATTGTGGTTGAAACAGGGATTTCGTTTTGAATATTCTACCGTATCCCCATTATGATACTAAAACAAGTATAAACTCCTGTGTATTCGACTCCTAGCTGGAATAAAGGGGTTCTGACGTGTATCCACAACAATGCTGACGTGCCCTTACTGGAGATGGTTCGCATTGTTTTACAGTACATGGTGTACATACAATAGTGTGTTTATATATCGGATTAGGTTGATGATGGGACGGAAGCAGGAGAATGGGATTGAAAAATGCGCTGTAATTGTAGCTCTGCATCAGGAAGGTTGTTGTAGTAAGACAATAGCAATAAAAGTCGGTGTAGCACAATCTACAGTGGTGTTCATATTGCAGCAGTTCAAGATAACTGCTGCCAATGCATCTGTTTCGCGATATGGAAGACCCAGAGGAACAGCATACTGAGGAGATCAGTCTGTATATGTGCAGAGTGAACGTCGCAGGACTCGTACTGCATCTGAAATTCGCGGGAAAGTAAACAGTACGCGAGCAGCTCCCATCTATGAGCAGTGAAATACCGTCCACGCGAACAACGTGTCATGAGTTACATAGCAGCCAGAAAACCTGTATCATGGAAACAAAATAAGATGAAAAGATTGCGGTGTGCAGCGGTGGTCCAAGGCAAGGCGTTGTTCACGGACGAATCAAAGTCTGAAATACTTGGAAGCCATCGTCAAATGTTTGTTCGTCAACTGTGTGACGCTAACGGCGAAGCATGGTGGGAGGTCGGTCATGGTGTGATGATATTTAGAGCATGACAGAGTCGGTGATCTAGTGATAATTAATGGAACGTTAAAGAAGGGATACCAAACAATGCAGAGCGACAGTGCAGCTCCATCTAGAAGGAGACTTTCTGGTCGTGGGTTTGTTCCTCAGGAGGACAACGACCCATAACATACTTCTAAAAGGCGCAGACGGTATGTCAAAAGAAAAGAGAAATGTGGGGAACTGAAGGAGACACTCACCTGAGTTAAATCCTACTGGACTCTTATGGGATGAACTTGACAGGGAGGTCAAACAACTGGGGTCATAATATATTAAAGATATGTGGAATAACTTACAGTATCTGCAAAAACGCTACAAAGTTTGAAGAAGATAAAATCCAAACCATACTGTATTTTAGTTAATGATAGAGACAGAAAATATTTATTTTATCGATCTATGTAGTTTGTAAGATGTGTGCTTACAATGAAATAAAGAATATAATGTTTGTCATAGGAGATCGCAAAATTTTGGACCGGCAGTGTATCTTTTAAAACTGGTACTACCAGTATGAAAGACTGTATCAGGTACAGCCTAAACTGGCGATCACCCTTCACTTCTTTGCTAGTGCTGATTCATACAGAGTTTGATGTACCTCCTTAAAGCGCATTTCTCACCAATATACCTTTTGGTACCAGGCGTGAGCAACACTTTGGTAGAGTCTCATTAAAGTAGTCTGAAGCAACTATCAAATACATTTGTTAATATTTTATTGACGTTCGCGAGTACAGATAGAGGCCTAGTAATTTTCTAAACGCGATACGTCTACGACCATAGTTACGGGACATGAAAAGTAATGTCTACAAGCACCACAATAATGGCAAAATGCTGCCCGTTGAACAGACGTGATTCAGTCGTGCAGATCTTCTAAGACGGTAGCAGTGAGAAAGTGCTTTTCCAAACTTCAATCTTTGGACACATTCTTTTCTGTGTTCCTTAGCACTGCTCCTAGATGTACGAGACCATCATATTTACGGAATCTGTGGTCGTTTGGTTTCCCCAGTTCTACATTCCTGTAGATCAGTGTTTCTCAATCGCCGTGTCGCAACACATTGGTTTGTTGGAAATACATGCCAGGTATTCCGCGAGATTTTATGTTTCTTTTTTTGCATGTCTTACGATTACGTTCACATGTTCCTATTCAAGAGTCTTACGTAATAATGTTGTAAAATTTGTATCTCACTGTTCCATAACAAAGAAAATATTGTCTGCACTTTATGTGCTTACTTTTAGCATCTGTGGAGAAAATCATATGTACAGGAATCTCGAACGTTTGAAACATACTTTGGTGTTCCTCAAACGAAAAGAACAGTGGAGAAACGCGGCTGTATACAGCAAAATAGTCGACTACCTCTAAGTACTCGCACCAGATTACGAACTGAAGCTTAATGATACTGTTTCACGTGACTAGGGACTGCAACGCTGTTGGAGTGAGAGAGAGGAAACTAGCCTCAGAATGGAAGGAAAGCATTTACAGATAGACGCGGCCTGGCCGTACGAAATATTCTCCACATTTGGTGGCCAGCACCAGCAACACCTGGGCAACACATCTGTAACTACGTGTAACACCATGTTCCATCAACAATATTGCCTGGCCATTCAGCAATACTGCACTGTTGCCACGTATTGCATCCATATTGCAGCAGTGTTGACGGCAACATTGTTGAGATGTAATTACAAGCCTTAAATAATGAGATATCGCCAGCTAGCATTTTTGTGATTTTCCAGGGAGTTTGATTGTGTGGATCGTGATATTCTCTTAGAAAAACTCAAGATTTATAGAATTTATGGCTTTACACACGGATGGTTTCAATCGCACTTGAGTAACAGAATACAAAATGTAGTGCTGCATAATTCAGAAATGACAGAAAGGTTGAAAATTTTAGTGACTAAAGGAAAAGAGACATAAAGGGACTCCTACAGGGTTCAATTTTTTGTCTACTCCTATTCCTTATGTATGTGAATGACCTCCCTCTTAACATTCAACAACCACAATTGGTACTTTATGCGGACAATACTAGTGTTATAATAAAACTTGTTGCAAAGAAAGCAACAGAAGAGTTTGTAAATAATATTTTCCAAAGAATTATTAAGTGGTTCTCTGAAAATGACCCTTCATAAATTTTGAAAAAACACACTACATTCATTTCAGTACGACAAATGGAGCCATACCAACAACTGATGTAGCACATACACAGGACTCAATAAGTAGGGTAGAATGCTCCAAATTTTTGAGTATACGTATTGATCAAAACTTGACGTGGAGGAGACATATTACTGAATTGCTTAAAAAATAAGTTCAGCTACTTATACTCTTGCTATAATGTCTAAGCTTGAAAACAAACGTATCAGCCTCCTCCACTCAATAACGTCATATGAAATAGTTTTCTGGTGTAACTCATCATTTAGAACGAAACTATTGGTTGCGCAAAAGCGCGTATTTTTATCCATGAAGACGAATGCCTCGCCAATATGTTACCGATATGGCTGCACTATCGGGGCAGAAAGGCACTCACATATCGTACAGCCGTTACGGCTCCTTCCCTGACCACCAGCGGCGTACATCGGGTCCACATAATGCCACCCCAAAACAGCAGGGAACCTGCACCTTGCTGCGCTCGGTGGACAGTGTGCCTAAGGCGTTCAGCCTGACCGGGTTGCCTCCAGACACGTCTCCGACGTTGGTCTGGTTGAAGGCATATACGACACTCATTGCTAAAGAGAACGTGATGCAGATCCTGAGAGGTCCCTTGGGCATGTTGTTGGGCCCATTTGTACTGCGCTGCACGGTGTCGTGGTAGCAAAGGTGGACCTCGCCGTGGACGTCGGGAGTGAAGTTGCGCATCATGCAGCCTGTTGCGCACAGTTTGAGTCGTAACACGACGTCCTGTAGCTGCACGAAAAGCATTATTCAAGGAAAAAATATTTTGTCAATGGTGTGAGTGACTGAATATTCCGTTTTATTTATTTATTTATTTATTTATTTATTTTTTTACAGGCGCAATCACATTCTTATGACGGGTATCTCCCCCATGTCCGAACAACATCTCTTCGGTTCATTCCAAGTCGCCTGGGCACTTCCCTTGTTGAGAGCCCTTCCTGGCCAAAGTAACAATGTGGACGCGATCGAATCGCGGTATTGCCCCTCTGGGCATGGCTGAACTACAGTCAATACGAGCCGTGTACCTCCTTCTTGGTGGAATGACTGGAACTGATCGGCTGTCACAACTCCTCCGTCTAATAGGCGCTGCTCATGCATGGTTGTTTACATCTTTGGGCGGTTTTAGTGACATTTCTGAACAGTCAAAGGAACTGTGTCTGTGATACAGTATCTACAGTCAACGTCTGTCTTCAGGAGCTCTTTGAACCGAGATGATGCAAAACTTTTATTAATGTGTGTAGCATTTTGTATTGTTTTCATTATTATACCTTTTGGGAGTCGTCACATGAGGTCATTATAAAATTCGTTAGAGATGATATTCGTACAGTTTTAAATGATGGCACATTCTG
The DNA here is from genome assembly GCF_023864275.1 of Schistocerca cancellata. NCBI lineage: Eukaryota > Metazoa > Arthropoda > Insecta > Orthoptera > Acrididae > Schistocerca > Schistocerca cancellata. The sequence continues at coordinate 514,045,385 of NC_064634.1, forward strand.
TGGATCACTGTATACCCTTACTGTAACATTGTAATTTGGAGCCCACCTGCTGCTGGGTACTCGCTTTGATGCTTTGGTTTTGTGTTGCTTTATAAAAATTGTTTGTTTGTGGAATGTTATCATGCACACCTCTCGAACCTAGCACCAACTCGACAACTACCGTCACGGCAAGGGTTGACACATTGTTGAATGAACCATTCGCAGAAGTTGAAGTGTGCCCGTACAGGAAAATCAGCTGCAGGCAGAGCCTGCACACGCTGTCCATGCTCCAGATACGGCAGGTTCTCACGCAGCACTCTTCAGACAGTCGTGTGCTCAGCATTACTTGCTTCAGCTAATTGTGTTACAGTGACACCACCGTTTCCAGTCTCCTGCATGAAGTTCCTCCTCCAGCTGAGGTCTCCTCGTCATCCTACGCCTCCCATCGACAGCAGTGGGCTTCAACTTCTGATGCTCCCTAAGACGACGATCAGTTGGTTCAAACGTCCCCCTGTCGGGGCACCGTCGTTCTGGAAATTTCTCACGATACAAACGTTGAGCGCCACGGCCATTACCACCTGTTAATCCGTGCAGCAAATGGGCGCCAGCTAGTAAGGTATTTGATTACACTGCTATTGCACTGTACCGATAACCAGGTCCCTGGCGAACAGTTATCAGTTGATGCTATGTTCTTGATGATAGCAGAGCAATGAGGTTAGTTGCGTGTCGCCACAAACAATGAAGTGCGTCACATGTCAACATTACCTTCGCCCGATAGGAACAACAAGCGGAACTTGAGAATTACAGTTTACTGCGCTTTCTAAGCAAACGTATCCAAGACGGTCTTCTGAATATTGCGCATAAAAAAAGAATTCACGTAGTGCTGATATGTTCTGTTTCTGTGTGTTTCCCACGATTAATGCGATTATTAAGAGAAGCAGAAGATGAGCACTAACATGGAAATAAAGGGAAAAAATGGCTCTAAGCCCTATGGGACTTAACGTCTAAGGTGATCAGTCCCGTAGACTAGAGCTACTTAAACCTAACTAACACACATCCATGCCCGAGGCAGGATTCGAACCTGCGATCGTAGCAGCCGCGTGGATCCGGACTGAAGCGCCTAGAACCGCTCGACCACAGCGGCGGCGAAATAAAGCATTTCCGGACCTATATCTACATGACACATTTTATTCCTCTGTGTGTGAGGAATATTTCCTGGTAGTTTGGCCATACCTGACCTGGCGGAACTTAGGGGCCCTCAACGGCATACCTGGCCTGGATAGGATCCTCATCTTGTTGAGTAGAATTTAACACGACGTGATGTAGTACCTAGCCAGCAGGTGAAACATCAATGCTAGCAAGTAAATGAACATTTACGTGAGACTTCTGGCCGACGACGAGGAGTCTTCCAGAAGAAGCCTCACGTTCATGTTCTCAGTAAAGGCTGTAAGTTCCTCAAATGAGTCTGCCATCGTTTTGAATTTTTGCGAATAATACCGTGTAGATAGTTTAATGTATTTTCATTTATTCTTATCTAAGGAATTTATTGCCTTTGGTAATAAGCTGATGCCAGGTCTGTGTAAGCATGAGTAGATTATAACATTTTACATTACTTACGAATAGACTATGTTTTTAAGATAAATGAAAGTATATTAACACATATAACTTCATGGTGTGGGAATCCACAGCCGTTGGCATTCATGGTAAACTGAACTTGAATAAAACCGAAAACAGCTGTAAATTAGTGTTTTATTCACGAGTGGTTTCGCTGTGATGAAGCAGCATCTTCAGCTTGTTCTACATAGAAAGGAAAGCATCCTTGAAATCTATATATTTACAAAATTAAAAGGAAACGCAAATAAAAATACTTATAGTAGTGTCACATCCCTCCCCCCAATGAACCATGGACCTTGCCGTTGGTGGGGAGGCTTGCGTGCCTCAGTGATACAGGTGGCCGTACCGTAGGTGCAACCACAACGGAGGGGTATCTGTTGAGAGGCCAGACAAACCTGTGGTTCCTGAAGAGGGGCAGCGGCCTTTTCAGTAGTTGCAGGGGCAACAGTCTGGATAATTGATCTGGCCTTGTAACACTAACCAAAACGGCCTTGCTGTGCTGGTACTGCGAACGGCTGAGAGCAAGGGGAAACTACAGCCGTAATTTTTCCCGAGGGCATACACCTTTACTGTATGGTTAAATGATGATGGCGTCCTCTTGGGTAAAATATTCCGGAGGTAAAATAGTCCCCCATTCGGATCTCCGGGCGGGAAGGACATCGTTATCAGGAGAAAGAAAACTGGCGTTCTGCGGATCGGAGCGTGGAATGTCAGGTCCCTTAATCGGGCAGGTAGGTTAGAAAACTTAAAAAGGGAAATGGATAGGTTAAAGTTAGAAATAGTGGGATTAGTGAAGTTCAGTGGCAGGAGGAACAAGACTTTTGGTCAGGTGAATACAGGGTTGTAAATACAAAATCAAATAGGGGTAATGCCGGAGTAGGTTTAATAATGAATAAAAAAATAGGAGTGCGGGTAAGCTACTACAAACAGCGTAGTAAACGCATTATTGTGGCCAAGATAGACAGGGAGCCCACACCTACTACAATAGTACAAGTTTATATGCCAACTAGCTCTGCAGATGATGAAATAAAAGAAATTATTCAGATAGTGAAGGGAGACGAAAATTTAATAGTCATGGGTGACTGGAATAGTAGGTGAATATGGATTGGGGAAAGAAATGAAAGAGGAAGTCGTCTGGTAGAATTTTGCACAGAGCATAACTTAATCATAGCTAACACTTGGTTCAAGAATCATAAAAGACGGTTGTACACATGGAAGAATCCTGGAAATACTAGAACGTATCAGATTATATAATGGTAAGACAGAGATTTAGGTACCAGGTATTAAATTGTAAGACATTTCCAGGGGCAGATGTGGACTCTGACCACAATCTATTGGTTACGAGCTGTAGATTAAAACTGAAGAAACTGCAAAAAGGTGGGAAATTAAGGAGATGGGATCTGGACAAACTGATTAAACCAGAGGTTGTACAGAGTTTCAGGGAGAGCATAAGGGAACAGTTGTCACAAATGGGGGAAAGAAATACAGTAGAAGAAGAACGGGTAGCTCTGAGGGATGAAGTAGTGAAGGCAGCAGAGGATCAAGTAGTTAAAAAGACGAGGGATAGTATAAATCCATGGGTAACAGAAGAAATACTGAATTTAATTGATGAAAGGAGGAAATATAAAAATGCCGTAAATGAAGCAGGCAAAAAGGAATACAAACGTCTCAAAAATGAGATCGACAGGAAGTGCAAAATGGCTAAGCAGGGATGGCTAGAGGACAAATGTAAGGATGTAGAGACTTATCTCACTAGGGGTAAGATAGATACTGCCTACAGGAAAATTAAAGAGACCTTTGGGGAAAAGAGAACCACATGTATGAATATCAAGAGCTCAGATGGATCCCAGTTCTAAGCAAAGAAGGGAAAGCAGAAAGGTGGAAGGAGTATATAGAGGGTCTATACAAGGGCGACGTACTTGAGGACAACATTCTGGAAATGGAAGAGAATGTAGATGAAGACGAAATGGGAGATACGATACTGCGTGAAGAGTTTGACAGAGCACTGAAAGACATGAGTCGAAGCAAGGCCCCGGGAGTAGACAACATTCCATTAGAACTACTGACAGCCTCGGGAGAGCCAGTCCTGACAAAACTCTACCATCTGGTGAGCAACATTACCGAACAATTAGTTTAATAAGCCACAGCTGCAAAATACTAACCCGAATTCTTTACAGACGAATGGAAAAACTAGTAGAGAACAACCTTGGGGAAGATCAGTTTGGATTCCGTAGAAGTATTGGAACATGTGAGGCAATACTGACCATACGACTTATCTTAGAAGAAAGATTAAGGAAAGGAAAACCTACGTTTCTAGCATTTGTAGACTTAGAGAAAGCTTTTGACAATGTCAACTGGAATACTCTCTTTCAAATTCTGAAGGTGGCATGGGTAAAATACAGGGTGCGAAAGGCTATTTACAATTTGTACAGAAACCAGATGGCAGTTATAAGAGTCGAGGTACATGAAAGGGAAGCAGTGGTTGGGAAGGGAGTGAGACAGGGTTGTAGCCTCTCCCCGATGTTATTCAATCTGTATATTGAGCAAGCAGTAAAGGAAACAAAAGATAAAGTTGGAGTAGGTATTAAAATCCATGGAGAAGAAATAAAAACTTTGAGGTTCGCCGATGCCATTGTAATTCTGTCAGAGACAGCAAAGGACTTGGAAGAGCAGTTGAACGGAATGGATAGTGTCTTGAAAGGAGGATATAAGATGAACATCAATAAAAGCAAAGCGAGGATAATGGAATGTAGTCGAATTAAGTCGGGTGGTGCTCAGGGAATTAGATTAGGAAATGAGACACTTTGCTATTTGGGGAGCAAAATAACTGATGATGGTAGAAGTAGAGAGGATATAAAATGTAGACTGGCAATGGCAAGGAAAACGTTTCTGAAGAAGAGAAATTTGTTAACATCGAGTATAGATTTAAGTGTCAGGAAGTCGTTTCTGAAAGAATTTGTAGGGAGTGTAGTCATGTATGGAAGTGAAACGTGGACGATAAATAGTTTGGACAAGAAGAGAATACAAGCTTTCGAAATGTGGTGCTACAGAAGAATGCTGAACATTAGATGGGTAGATCACATAAGTAATGAGGAGGTATTGAATAGAATTGGGGAGAAGAGGAGTTTGTGGCACAACTTGACAAGAAGAAGGGACCGGTTGGTAGGACATGTTCTGAGGCATCAAGGGATCACAAATTTAGCATTGGAGGGCAGTGTGGAGGGTAAAAATCGTAGAGGGACACCAAGAGATGAATACACTAAGCAAATTCAGAAGGACTTAGGTTGCAGTAAATACTGGGAGTTGAAAAAGCTTGCACAGTATAGAGTAGCATGGAGAGCTGCATCAAACCAGTCTCAGGACTGAAGACCACAACAACAACAACAGTGTCACATCATACAGCTTACCAATAACAGAACAGAGAGTGAACATCGGATAACAGGAGACCCCGTTTATAATGGCAAACCTAGGAACGGATTAATGAACGAAGTAACATAACCTGAATATCTAAACACACCAGTACGCGATGTTTACATACTCTGTAGTTGTCGAGAAGACAGAACACTGGAGGCAGTCAGCTGTATACTAATCTACCGTACGATAGAAGAACACAGCACGTGATAGGTAAGGTGGGATTTTGAACTCTGAAGGTTGGGGAGTGCCTTAACCGTAGAACATGAGGGGATCAAAGACGTAGTAAAAACGAGGATGCGACCACTAGCAGGACAGCTCATTGTACCTTTTATTTGTTTTTTATATTGGCTCTCCTAAATTTTTTAAATATATAGATCACAAAAGTGATTGTTTTTCTATGTAGAACCATCTGAAGCTGCTGCTTTAACGCAGCGAAACTGGTCGTTGATAAATTATCAGTTAACAGTTTCAAAGTATCACGTTCAAAATTATCTATAAAAGTGTAAGTATCTAAACCAAATTTGTTTCCTTTTTCATTAGTGAAAGTACCAAAGATAGAATTGTTTCAAAATAATTATTCAACAAACCTGCATCTGACTGCGTCTGCGAACTATCAACTTTATTTTCTGGATTTACCCAGATCAGACCTTAGTACATACCTTTCAAGTTGTTTGCGTTTTTAGTCAGCTACGGTTTACCACATACCACATTAAGCAGCTTAGGCGGTATTATTTGTAACGAAATCACGCAAATGCTGTATTCCGCCTATGTACGAAGCATCCGTCAGCCGAGAAGCATCTCTGGACTGTTGAGAATAATTTGTCAGTGACCTCTAGGAGTTCCGTATGCCTCAACTGCTCTTTGGCGACTTGCGTATCCTTAAGCTACCCCAGTAATTCCACCGTGGAAAGGGGAGCTACAGTCTAACGTGCTTGAGGACTGAAGTCTAGGTTACAGGCAGGATGTAGTACTGACGGATCCAACCGCGATTCTGCTCTGCGACCTTCTGGTCTCCAGACATGTGGTTTACCACGAGACAGTAACGCACGAGAGAGCTAGCCACTGCAGGGTTTACGAGTGTAATAGACTGCAGTAAACAATAGACCACGAGAAGCAGTGTGCCCGCTGCTGGTACAGCCACAAATGCGGACGAGGCCTTGAGCGTGGTGTGGCGGTCGCCGCTTCTTCCCGGAAGCACGCCACGGCCGCGCTGCCCGCACGCCGCACGCTACGCTTTGCACGAGCCTGTGTCGCGCGTGATTTGCCTACGAGCGCATGCGCACCGATAACCTCTGAACGCACAGCTTCAGCCTGCCTGCCTAGTCTGTACCGTCCGTCGAACCCTAAATAGCGAGGTTCCGTCGCTCTGTACGTGATCAGAGATTTACGACTGTGAGCAGATGCCTGCACAGATGAGTCAACTTCTAAGGGCCAAGGCCACAAGAGCGTGTCTTTCACGCGCGTCTGTGACGTAATTCATGCCGCCGTTATAGACCATTGCTCGTTGAGTGAAGACGCCCTTTCGCAAGCTGCGTGCCCGCAGACTTTCGCGTTCAAAGCGGAGCGAGTGCGCTGCGGTGCGGTATATTTTACGGGCGTGTTTCGTCACTCTGAGTACTGGCCACGCGTGAGGGAAGTCCGCTGAGCTTTCATAATCTGTCAGGGGGAAGCTGCCTCCTGAGGAAGAACAGCGGTACCGGATGACTAAGAAACTGTTACCTGTACTGCAAGTGGAGAAAGAAATCGGCGATTTACCTAAGTTCTGTTAGCGTGCATTTTTTCATTATTTGCATTAGTTACTAATCACTGTATTTCGTATAGTTTAACGAGTTTAGTGTGAAGTTACCACTCTGCAGACACGTCTGCTCAATGTGTCGCCACTGATACGACAAGAGGAGTAGTCGGTATAACTTTGTGGAACACCCTGTATGCAGTTGTTCCTTGTGATAGCTGAGTAGAGGGTCTGAGGACTCGGCAGTTCGCTATTCAGTTTTCTGACTGTCATTGTCTAAAAATTCATGTCCTTGTATAAAAAAAACAAGCATTGCATAAACAAAGAGGAAAAAGAGAGAGTCGCAGCGAGCAGATACAGCAGCCGTTTGGGCAGAAGTGTGGGATGGTCGAGTACTGACAGTAAATAATTTGTTAACGTCTATAAAAAGCCTACACTAAAATGTATTCCTGAATAGAATGCCAACAAGTCAATTTTTAGACTAGCAAAACTAGTCGTCATACGAACATGTTAGCGAAACGATTTTGCCATGGTACAGGTGTTTCAGGGGAACAGAAGTAATCAGATAAACGACCTCTGATAGTTTTGCTACTATTATTCCCTCTTGTCTCTCGTGCAGGAATATTTTCCATACTGCATGTCAATGTGTCCTCAAAATTGTACCCGTCATGTTGCCGCACAAAGCTGTGAAGTGGGCAACATGCTTGAATGACAGTATCTGCCACATCCACATCAACATCAACTGGCCGATGAAAAATTATCTATTTATTACATAAAACGCCAAATGCACATTCTTCATAACGACGTGCTCGTGGTAGCCTGTAGTTGAAGACTTTTTGTTTATATGTCAGGTTTTTCGCGGGATATGGTCTCATTAAGTTGTCACTCATTGCGAAAGCCTTATCAGATGCAAACACGTAAGGTGTTTTCAGGCCCCAACGATCATTCTGAAGTGGTGAAACAGCTGGCAAAATCAAAGTTTGACTGTAAATTTTTTCTTACAAAGTTCAGTAACTTCGAATATATTAAGAGTCACCTTGATGAAGAAATGACAAAATATCTACGAATCTGAAACAGTAATGGATGTCTGCTACGACCATCAGTACTTTTGTAATGGTGAAATCTGCTGCTTGATCTGCACGGTTTAACTATTCTGAAGTGTTTCCCATCTACGGAACCCACACGGTGAGAGAACTTTGTTGTCTTCTCATACTGGTGGTTAATATTCTTCTACTACTCTGTACTTGGTGGTTTCATGTATTCCTCTTTTAGCATCTGCGAAACGGTCGTTCATGTCTCTCTAATAAGGCCTGCAACTGTAGGTCGGTCGAGAAGAAATTCAGGATGTAGAGAACGCATCGAATTCCCAGACCCTAGATTCCTGTAATTTTGATTTGATCGATTATAAATGGTTGGTGAAAGGCTACGGATTTTCTTTTTATTAATTTTTTGCACTAAGCGTTTCGAGAGATCAGTCCCATCTTCAAATGTGTTTTCTGTGTTCTATGCCATTTATTCGTGATATCCTACATGTGTGATGTGCTGATTGTTCTGTTGTCTTTACTGTACTGGATAAAAGCACGTGCAATTTTTAATTAACGGTCGATCTTAATATAACGACCAATTGAAAATTGCGCCTGTTGTTATACTCGTACATTAAAGTAAAGACAACAAAACAATGCAGCCCTTCACACATGCGAAACACCATTAATCACCATATCACACAGAAAAATCAGCTGAAAATAAGAACCGTTCCACGGAACTTGTTGTGCAAAGCATAACTAAAGAAACATCGGGACTGGCAGCAGAAACGTTATTTCATACACAAAATTGAATTACATGATTCTGAAACAGTTTTATTCACGAACTTTTGTGAATAAAAGTACAGAAAAGACGGAAAAGTGTGAAAGACTTACACATGGAATATGTGAAACACAAAAGAAGTGCTGATTCTGATACATCCAGCAAACCATATGTATTTTATGTATTTTACAAACAGATGTCTTTTCCTTGAAAGAGTGTTTCAACAAAGGACGTAAGTGAGAATTATACGTTATTGTCGTTGGATGTATAACTTCACTGGTTGAGATGTAGCAGCTGTTGCAATCAACTTCATTAAATAAAAAAAAACTTTATTTTTTCAGAACTTCGTTGTAAGTGATCAGATTACAATGACACCTGAACAATCATCTGCATAAAGTACACTCAGGCAAAAATCTAAGAAAATCAAACAAGATTTATTTGAAGAAGAAACGGTACAAGTATTAAAGGGGCACTTTGCACAATGTACGCCCCCATCTGCCTGACGCAGATGAGTTATTTCTCATGTTGCAATTTTCTGTGATTAGAAACTGAAATTGTAGGACAAACTTCCAGTTTAAATTTATTCGAACTTTAAAATCTTGTGAAATTTCCATGCGTTCCTCTTCACCAAGTGACAGCATAGTTAAGCAGCCTACAGTACAAAACTACGAAAGTATTGTATCAAATTGTACTAAACAAGAATAACAAGAAACTTTTGTTTCACTTTTTGAGCTTTAAATATATCATGTAAATTCCTTGGGCTCATGGATTTTGAACATTATGCACTAATATTAATTAAACTAATTTTTAGCAATCTGACACAAAGATCAGAAAATAAAATTAAGACGTACCTTAAACCTACTACAAATTTTTCTACTGCACTGATACATTCCGTCATGGTTGTGTTCCTTTTAGAAATTCCGTCTCTGACCATGCTCAAAACCATTTCAAATGAGTTAACAGACTGACCCGTGCGTGGCTCGTGTTCCTGCCATCATGTATTTTACACCCTGTTTTTAACGTACTTCCATGTCACTACATTAATTTAAATTTACTACTGTCACTGAGTTGCTGCTTTGTTTGACTGTGAGCGGCGTTAGCAGCGCGTATCGATATATCCCCTGTTGTAGAATCTTTGCTGGACTGCTGTTACTTTCCAGTCGTTGTCTGTTGTAAGGCAGTTCGCGTCGGGAGTTGAGGTTGCGAGTTGTTCGGGCTGCCAGTCAGTTGGAATGTGTCTGGAGCGCAATCCGGACCTGCAAGTCGGGGAGTTGCAATGCGGCGCTGGTGCAGTCGGGTTGCAGCAGCAGTGAGCTCTGCGTCGACATGGCTCGCCCGACCATTGCCGCCACGCATCACTTGAGCCAGGCCACGGTCTTGGTTGATCGTCGGCCGGTTGTCCAACCGGACGACGCGTTTTGGCTCGCCGATCGTTCGTGAGTCGGCTGTGTGTGTGTGCATCGACTCCCGATTTGTCTTCGTGTGTCCTTAGTGACTGTTGCGTATCGTTCAGGTCTTCGTGCAAGTGTTTGTCAGGTTGTGTGTATAGTTGGCGTGATTTCCTTTGACAAGTTATTTTAAATGTTGTCGGCCTACCGGCTCTGAGAGGTCGGTCGTCTCATTGGGCGACGTGTAACTGGTTCTCCGAGCGTTTCTGGGCCCCTTCAATTACCATCTTGTGGAACTGGGGCCGGTCCTTTCCTGGTGCAGGAATGTTGCTTAGCCAGTGGGCGTGTTTCCTCTGCATGGTTGGGTCCGAGCCAGTATTTCCGCCGTCGTGTGTCTGGAAGCGAGTGGGAGACGCACCAGCAGTGCAGACGCGACGGAGCAGCAGTCGCGGACGGACCAATAGGGAGTCGGTCGGTTTTTGCGGGCGAGGGAAGTAACCGCGGTGCAATATGCTGGGGCCGCTGGCAGCCCCTGCACAGTGTCGGAGCGTGTGTGGAGCTGTCCGATCGGTACGAGCTTCATGGCTCACCGACCCAGGACGTCAGAGTTGAGTAGTAGTTTCAACTACCCAAGCCACGTCTATTCATGATGTAGTGGTTCACTTTGGCGGTTTGTTGTTGGGGAGGTTTTCTGGTGGTGGTGGTTCTACTGCTGAGATTTAGCTGCTACGCGGTGCAATTAACTATTTTGGTCGACTATGACTTGAGTGCACCAGTGGAAGTTTCTCTATTATCCAACATGGTGTGTAGTTTTGACGGCTAATACATACTCCATTGTGGATTATCACGTTTGTAAAATTGCCGGTTTGAGTTCTCGTGTACTGATTGAGGGGAAGCAAGTCGTTGTGTCGGTCGGTTCGTGGCTGTCCCTTGGTTGGGTTCCGACGGATCAAGTATAGTTGGGCTCACCACCTGTCTCACCAAAGAGAACGAGGGCAGACCGACCTCCCTGGAGGCCTTCTGAGTGCGCCCGGTGTTCAATTATCTGTTGTCAGCTATTTTAAATTTTAGGCTTATGGTTATTGTTTTGTTTTCTTAAAATTTAGCAAAATTGATTTTTAAATTTATCTTTCAAGCTTAACCACTGCGGCCTTCTGCCTTTAAAGATTATGGCTATATATTTTAAAAATTTGGCTTTTAATTGTGGCCCTCAGCCATTGGTATTGCACCTTGCATATGTTGCTTCTTTAAATTACTTCATTGCTATCGTAAATGAATTTTTATCTTGTTGATTTTTAAGATTTCTAGTTGTGAAACGTGTTGGCCTTCTGCCTTTAAAGGTCTATGGTAATATATTCTGAAGTTTTGAAATTTAATTGTGGCCCTCAGCCATTTGATTTCACCTTGCGTATGTTGTTTTTTGAATTATTTTATTGCTATCTTAATTGGATTTTTATCTTGTTAAGATTTCTTGTTGGAGGCCTTCAGCCGTGAAAGAGTTGCATTCGGTAAATATTCGGGTATGTGCCGCTTTGGCTTTAAAGGTTGTTAAATTACAATAAATGACAATTAGAAGTAGAAACTGACCTCAACCCTCGGCCCTTTCCACAATCCTATTACCTGTTCTGCCCAGCGGGTCTAGCAGGCATATCACAGACGTTCTATAGTGTTCGAAAAAGTTGTCTTGATTTGCCTTCAGTTTACTATGTGGAAGCAGTAACTTTTTCTTTGTTGATCTCTCGCGTAATATCGGATGAATCCAGTATTTTTTCTCGTTTTGTCGTTTCCGACGCCTGTAGACAACTGTCGCAGCACATAATGCAAGGACCGCATTCTTATTTAATTAAATTCCACTCATGGTTGCAACTGAACACAAGAGATGTTGCCGCAGTTTGTACTGACGCACTATTGGTGGGATTTCCCTCAGCTTCATGCTGCGTGAAAAAAGTGCACGTGTGGCCAGCACTGACCAGTGACCTGCGTGTGGCCGTAGCCTAGATTCCACTACCAACACCGAAAGCCGACCATTACGACAACGATAGAATTACATCTACCTGAGGGGCGCCAGCGACTTCGACCGGCATGGGAAGAAGAACCAGAAAAGTACAAAAGTGGAGGGCAAAGGCATGGAGTTATAGAAATAATTCAGAACAAAACGTGTAAATACGAACAATGGAAAACTGAGCGTACAGACAAGATCTGGAATGAAAATAACCGTCTCGACCGGGGTTTTTGGTGATTTTTCCGTCAGTTGTAAAGCGATCGCCAGCACGTTACACCCACCCACCATCCAATAACAAAACACTACCCTAATATGAAAGCTATACTACTCTTCAATAAACAAACAAAATAGCGAGGTATATGAATTAGTACCATTGTAACTAACACGTAAGCAAATAATGATTTAGATTATTTTAAACAGTAGTACACTGACGTGGGAAAAAAACTCACAGGATGGCGATATGCACATAGACAGACGGCGGTGCTATGGCGCCCACAATGTATAAAACACCGGAGAATTGACGGAGCTGTCATTCGTACTCGGTTGATTCATTTGAAAAGGTTTCCGAATTGCGTATGGCCGCTCGAGGGCAATTAACAGACTTTCATCGCGAAATTATACTTGGAGATACATGCTTGGGACATTCCATTTCGAAAATCGTTAGGGTATCCGATATTCCAGGTGACAGTGTCAAGAGTGCGCCGAGAATACCAAATTTCAGGGATTATCTCTCACCACGGACAACACAGTGGCCGATGGCCTTCACTAAGCGACCGAGAGCAGCAGCGTTTGCTATGGCTTGTCAGTGCTAACAGACAAGCAACACTGCCTGAAATGACGACGCGAGTGGCTTCCCTAACAGCACGACATCGCCTGCAGCGTCTCTCCTGGACTTGCGGCCAAATCGATTGGACCCAAGACCTCTGTAAAACCGTGGTCCGGTCAGATGAGTTCCGATTTCATTTGGTATGAGCTGATGGTGAGGTCTAAGTGTTGAGCAGACACCGTGAAGCCATGGAGCGAAGATGTCAACAAGGCACTGTGCAAACTAGTGGAGGCTCCATAATGGTGTGGGCTGTGTTTACACTGACTGTACTTGGTCCTCCGGTCCAACTGAACCGATAATTGTCTGTAAATGGTTATGTTGACCTACCGGAGTGATCTGTAGCCATTCATGCACTTCATGTTCCCAAACGACGACGGAATTCTTACGGATGACAATGCACCAGGTCACCGTGCCACAATTGTTCGCACCTTGTTTGAACAACACTGTGGCCAATTCGAGCGAATGATTTCTTCACCCAGATCATCCGATATGAATCTGATCGAACATTTATGGAGCATAATCGAGAGGTCAGTTCGTGCACAAAATCCTGAAGTGCCAACACTTTTGGGCAGCTATACAGGCAACATACACTACTGGCCATTAAAATTGCTACACCACGAAGATGACGTGCTAGAGACGCGAAATTTAACCGACAGGAAGAATATGCTGTGATACGCAAATGACTAGCTTTTCAGAACATACACACAACGTTGGTGCCTGTGGCGACACCTACAACGTGCTGACATGAGGAAAGTTTCCAACCGATGTCTCATACACAAACAGCAGTTGACCGGCGTTGCCTGGTGAAACGTTGCTGTGATACCTCGTGTAAGGAAGAGAAATGCGTATCATCACGTTTCCAACTTTGATAAAGGTCGGATTGTAGCCTATCGCGATTGCGGTTTATCGTATAGCGACATTGCTGCTCGCGTTGGTCGAGATCCAATGACTGTTAGCAGAATATGGAATCAGTGGGTTCAGGAGGGTAATACGGAACGCCGTGCTGGATCCCAACGGCCTGCTATCACTAGCAGTCGAGATGATAGACATCTTATCCGCATGGCTGTAACGGATCGTGCAGCCACGTCTCGATCAACAACCATCTGCACGAACAGTTCGACAACGTTTCTAGCAGAATGGACTATCAGCTCGGAGACCATGGCTGCGGTTACCCTCGACGCTGCATCACAGACAGGAGCGCCTGCGATGGTGTACTCAACGACGAACCTGGGAGCACGAATGGCAAAACCTCATTTTTTCGGATAAATCCAGGTTCTGTTTACAGCATCATGATGGGCGCATCCGTGTTTGGTGACATCGCGGTGAACGCACATTGGAAGCGTGTAATCGTCATCGCCATACTGGCGTATCACCTGGCGTCATGATATGGGGTGCCATTAGTTACACGTCTCGGTCACCTCTTGTTCGCATTGACGGCACTTTGAACAGTGGACGTTACATTTCAGATGTGTTACGACCTGTGGCTCTACCCTTCACTCGATCTTTGCGAAACCCTACATTTCAGCAGGATAATGCACGACCGCATGTTGCAGGTCCTGTACGGGCCTTTCTGGATACAGAAAATGTTCGACTGCTGCCCTGGCCAGCACATTCTCTAGATCTCTCACCAATTGAAAACGTCTGGTCAATGGTGGTCGAGCATCTGGCTCGTCACAATACGACAGTCATTATTCTTGATGAACTGTGGTATCGTGTTGAAGCTGCATGGGCAGCTGTACCTATACACGCAATCCAAGCTCTGTTTCAGTCAATGCCCAGGCTTATCAAGGCCGTTATTACGGCCAGAGGTGGTTGGTGTGGGTACTGATTTCTCAGGATCTATGCATTCAAATTGCGTGAAAATGTAATCACATGTCAGTTCTAGCATAACATATTTGTCGAATGAATACCCATTTATTATGTGCATCGCTTCTTGGTGTAGCAACTTTAATGGCCAGTAGTGTATCTCAGTATATCTCAAGGGGACATTTTGCGCCCATGCCACGTCGAGTTGGTGCACTGCGCCGGTCAGAAGGAGGTCCTTCACGATACCAGAGGCATCCCACGACTGTCCGTCCAACAAGTTCCGAGACTGGTTTTATTCCTGGCTTATAAGAGGCGTCAGCACAGTAGTAAAGGTGGCAGCTTGAATTAACAGCTGTAAACAACAGATGTGAATTTGACCAGTCAGTTGTTAGCCGGCAGCGTTAACTAGTGGACGTGCAACAATATGTGTCAACATTGTTGTGTCACAAGTAGCAAAGGCACAACGACTCTAAATCAAGTGTTCAAGAAATTCTCCAGAATGTTTTGAAGAAGAAATTCGTGTGTATCACGTTTGTCACGCTCTCCTTGACTCCACAACAACGAACGTGGACGCCTGCTGCGATTTGACTGAAATGCAAAACGCGGATAATTCTTCTCTAGAAAAATATCATCATTCGTCACGAGACTTGGTGTTACCAGTACGAAGCTATCATAAAACAACAAAATGTAGAAATACACGTGGTCACCGTTTTGAATACATATAACCGACATTTAAGTCAGTGTGGCGCGCTGGTTAAACAATATCGCCAAGGAGGGCGTTTCTGGAAGATCCACGTGGTTTTGTGAACGTTATGTGCGATGTTATCGAGTGGCTGAGATTGTGTAGGATACCTGAAGCATTAGGATCTCCGTGTTAGCTTTTCTCAGTTTTTTTATTAATCCAGTATGGTAAGTTTTTGGACTGACGAGAAATGATGTAGACAATCTCTATTATCATACATCTGCTAATAGTGCATAAAATACCTTTGTGTCTAAGGTTTTTCTTTATGACTGGTGACAGTTTGTTATTTTACGTTTCAGTCTTTAACGTGTATTGTGAAATGTGAATTGTTTAAGTCATGTGTAATGTACGAGGGCAGTTCAATAAGTAATGCAACACATTTTTTTTCTGAAACAGGGTTTTTTTTACTCAGCATTGAAATACACCAGGTTATTCCCCAATCTTTTAGCTACACAACACTATTTTTCAACGTAATCTCCATTCAATGCTACGGCCTTACGCCACCTTGAAATGAGGGCCTGTGTGCCTGCACGGTACCATTCCACTGGTCGATGTCGGAGCCAACGTCGTACTGCATCAATAGCTTCTTCATCATCCGCGTAGTGCCTCCCACGGATTGCGTCCTTCATTGGGCCAAACATATGGAAATCCGACGGTGCGAGATCGGGACTGTAGGGTGCATGAGGAAGAACAGTCCACTGAAGTTTTGTGAGCTCCTCTCGGGTGCGAAGACTTGTGTGAGGTCTTGCGTTGTCATGAAGAAGGAGAAGTTCGTTCAGATTTTTGTGCCTACGAACACGCTGAAGTCGTTTCTTCAATTTCTGAAGAGTAGCACAATACACTTCAGAGTTGATAGTTTGACCATGGGGAAGGACATCGAACAGAATAACCCCTTCAGCGTCACAGAAGACTGTAACCGTGACTTTACCGGCTGAGGGTATGGCTTTAAACTTTTTCTTGGTAGGGGAGTGGGTGTGGCGCCACTCCATTGATTGCCGTTTTGTTTCAGGGTCGAAGTGATGAACCCCTGATTCATCGCCTGTAACAATCTTTGACAAGAAATTGTCACCCTCAGCCACATGACGAGCAAGCAATTCCGCACAGATGGTTCTCCTTTGCTCTTTATGGTGTTCGGTTAGACAACGAGGGACCCAGCGGGAACAAACCTTTGAATATCCCAAGTGGTGAACAATTGTGACAGCACTACCAACAGAGATGTCAAGTTGAGCACTGAGTTGTTTGATGGTGATCCGTCGATCATCTCGAACTAGTGTGTTCGCACGCTCCGCCATTGCAGGAGTCACAGCTGTGCACGGCCGGCCCGCACGCGGGAGATCAGACAGTCTTGCTTGACCTTGCGGCGATGATGACACACGCTTTCCCCAACGACTCACGGTGCTTTTGTCCACTGCCAGATCACCGTAGACATTCTGCAAGCGCCTATGAATATCTGAGATGCCCTGGTTTTCCGCCAAAAGAAACTCGATCACTGCCCGTTGTTTGCAACGCACATCCGTTACAGACGCCATTTTAACAGCTCCGTACAGCGCTGCCACCTGTCGGAAGTCAATGAAACTATACGAGACGAAGCGGGAATGTTTGAAAATATTCCACAAGAAATTTCCGGTTTTTTCAACCAAAATGGGCCGAGAAAAAAAATGTGTTGCATTACAGGGTTATTACAAATGGTTGGAGCGATTTCACAGCTCTTTATTATAACTTTATTATTTGAGATATTTTCACAATGCTTTGCACACACATACAAAAACTCAAAAAGTTTTTTTAGGCATTCACAAATGTTCGATATGTGCCCCTTTAGTGATTCGGCAGACACCAAGCCGATAATCAAGTTCCTCCCACACTCGGCGCAGCATGTCCCCATCAATGAGTTCGAAAGCATCGTTGATGCGAGCTCGCAGTTCTTGCACGTTTCTTGATAGAGGAGGTTTAAACACTGAATCTTTCACATAACCCCACAGAAAGAAATCGCATGGGGTTAAGTCGGGAGAGCGTGGAGGCCATGGTATGAATTGCTGATCATGATCTCCACCACGACCGATCGATCGGTTTTCCAATCTCCTGTTTAAGAAATGCCGAACATCATGATGGAAGTGCGGTGGAGCATCATCCTGTTGAAAGATGAAGTCGGCGCTGTCGGTCTCCAGTTCTGGCATGAGCCAATTTTCCGCGGGCTACGCTTGAAACTTGATGCACGCGTTCAACCGTTTCTTCGCTCACTGCAGGCCGACCCGTTGATTTCCCCTTACAGAGGCATCCAGAAGCTTTAAACTGCGCATACCATCGCCGAATGGAGTTAGCAGTTGGTGGATCTTTGTTGAACTTCGTCCTGAAGTGTCGTTGCACTGTTATGACTGACTGATGTGAGTGCATTTCAAGCACGACATACGCTTTCTCGGCTCCTGTCGCCATTTTGTCTCACAGCGCTCTCGAGCGCTCTGACGGCAGAAACCTGAAGTGCGGCTTCAGCCGAACAAAACTTTATGAGTTTTTCTACGTATCTGTAGTGTGTCGTGACCATATGTCAATGAATGGAGCTACGGTGAATTTATGAAATCGCTTCAATCATTTGTAATAGCCCTGTACTTATTGAACTGCCCTCGTATGTGAGAGTTTCTGCATAAAAGAGCAACAAGATATATGTAAGTGAAAACTATTCGCAAATTTGTCATCAAGCGTAGAGAAAGATCTATCATTCATTAAAAAATTGCGTTTGTTTATGTTGTGGCTGTGCGCGTAGCCTGGGGGCGTATCTTGGTCTTGTCTTGTCATAGGCGCGCTTAGTTCAGCGCCTGCTGTACGATGTTTCCAAGTACCGACCGGTATGCCGGCGAAGGCGTGCACCAGGCAGCTTATAATTACAGTAAGTGCATCATAATAACACAGTGGTTCGTATATCGCAAACATCAAACTTGAATGGATCAACAACTATCATAACAGAGGGCTTTCAAATGATCTTTCACAAAACGCAAAGAAATCTGGTCATAAGTAGGGGCTGTTAGTGACACAAAAACTGGTGTCCAGTCTGGTCTGTCATGCATGAGACTGGAATTGAAGTTGGAAGTAGCAAAGCAAAGGCACAAACGCTTATCTCTGTTTTAAAACGTTCCTTTACAGAGGAAAACACAGGAATATTACCCCAGCTTAATTCTCGTACCATTGGAAAGATGGGTGAAATAGATTTTAATGTCAGTGGCATTGAGAAACAGCTGAAATTATAATCGAAAGAAGTTCCACGGCCCAGTGGAATCCCTATCAGATTCTGTACACAATTGGCAACTGATTTAGCCCTTGTGTTAACTATAAAATGTCGTAGGTCACTCAAACAAAAAATTGTGCGCAGTTGGAAGAAAGCACGGATCACACCTTGTCGACAATAAGGGTAGCAGAACTTATCCACCGAACTATCGTCCAATATCCTTGCTATCCATTTCTTGTAGAAATTTAGAGTATATTCTAAGCTCAAACATAATGAGGTATCTCGAACAGCATGGATTTCGAAAGCTGGATCAAGTGAAACCCAACTCGCTCTTTCCTCACACGATACGCCGAAAGCAATAAATCAAGACAGTCAGGAACATGCAGTATTTCGCGATTTCCGAAACGCATTTGACCCAGTACCAAACCTACGCTTATTATGGAAAGTACAATCGTACTATCATACGAAATATGTGACTGGATTGAGGATTTCTTGGTAGGGAGGACGCAGCATGCTATCCTGGATGGAGGGTCATCGGCAGATGCAGAAATAACTTTGGCTGTACCACAGGGAATCGTGTAGGGTCCCTTCCTGTTCATGCTGTATATTAATAATCTTGCGGACAATATTAACAGTAACCTCAAACTTTTCGCAGACGATGCAGCAATCAACAACGAAATACAATCCGAAGGAAGCTGTACAAATATTCAGTCAAACCTTGATTGGATTTCGAAGTGGTGTCATGATCGATAGTTTGCTTTAAATGTTCAAAAAATGTAAAATAATGCACTTTACAAAACAAAGAAGCGTTGTATGCTAAGAACACAATAGCAGTGAATTACAGTTGGAACCTGTAAACTCTACAAATACTCGCATCTAACGGGTGGTACGGACATGAAGTGAAACCATCACATAGACTCAATCGTGGGTAAAGGAAGTGGTAGACCTCGGTGTATTGGTAGAATACTGGGGAAATATAATCAGTTCAGGCCACAAAGAAGATTGGTTACAAATTACTCGTTCGACCCATCCTACAATATCGATCAAGAGTGTGGGACCCATTCCAAATAGGACTGACAGGGGATATTGGACGTAAACAGCGAAGGACAGCACGAATGGTTACAGGTTTGTTTGACCCGCGGGATAATGTCACGGAGATGTTGACAAAAATGAACTGGCAGACTCTTGAGGATATCCAGAGAAAGTCTATTAGCAAAGATTCAAGAATCGGCTTTAAATGATGCCTCTAAGAATTTATTACAAACGGCTACATATCGCTCTCATAGGGATCGTGGGGCTGAGGTTACATTAATTTTAGCACGTACAGCGTCATTTTTCCCGTGTTCCATACGTGAATGGAACGGGAAAAAGCCCTAATAGCTAGTACAATGGGGCGTACCCAAGCACTTCACAGTGTTTCGCAGATTACATATGTGGATGTAGAATACAGGAAAAAGTCCTTGAGAATGTGATTTCTCTCCCGGAACGTGTCATGCAGGAAATGAGTGATAGAAAACAATGACTGGGAGCAGAAATTCTTATTTTAAAATCGAAGAAAAGCTATTATCTCTTTTCATTAGTGACTAGAGTCGAGCGGGGAAAAATTGCATCGCTACAGGTACTGTCGGGAAAACTTGTATTTTTCCGCTATCATTTTTATTAACCTCGTGAGGGCAGTTGAGATGCAGTTCGAGTAAAGAAACAGCACCACCATCGGGGTTCATGAGCTGGCAGCGGCCTCTGGAAGCATTGACGGCTTTCTGCTCACATGTCTCGTGATCGTAGACCGTCCTGTCCCTCCACGTACTGCCTTGTGTGCAGCAGGCGGCCAATATGAACAGGCCTGCGGATAGTTCAGTGAATGGTGTTTGCATTTTTTCTATAGTCACAGACTTTGACGATCATATAGCAATGCCCAAAGGGTGTGTATGAAATGTAAACTTCGTCACCCATTCGTCTGGATTGTGCCCTAACATGGAACTGAAATGCAAACGAGAGACAGTAAAGACAAGAAGAAGCTGTGAAATGTGGCGCTGCATTCTACGAAAGGGAGTGTGGAATATCGGAAACCTGAATGTGGTAGCGAAGTTACAAAATCTGTAAATGGAAATACAAAGTCTTAGTGTGGTTATATTTGGGGATAGTGAAGTGTAATAGAAAGACGGTAAGGATTTTTTGTCACACGGATATAGGGTAACATCAAAAGCAACAAAAAGGATACATTATAAAATATTGGAAGCTCCATACAAGACTATTCGCAGATGAAGCAGTTGTCTACAAAAACGCAGCAACGTCAGAAGATTTTTGCGATCTGCAAAACTCAGATGAAGCTATATGGTTCCAGAGACTTTTCTCAAGTCTCAAACATCCATGATGTAAATTTGCAGACTGAAGCAACGAATGAAATTTTGTACAAAGGCCGAGATTCGAAGCCAGCTCTGCTTCAGACTAAGAGGATGCACTAAACATGCGCCATCCTTGCACAGTGGCTTTGCATGACTAGCACATATGACAGTTATGCTAGGGTAGTAGCTTTAGATGACTGCATGGACTACCCTAGCACACATGGTAGACATGCTAGGGTAGTGGCTTTACACGACTGCATATACTACACTAGCACACATGGTAGGTGTGCTAGGGTAGTCCATGCAGTCGTGCAAAGCCGCTGTGCCATGTGGCGTAGTGTTTAGTGCATCTGACTAGTGAGAAGCAGGCCCAGGTTCGAATATTAGGCTTGGCACAAATTTTCATTCATTGCTTCAATTTGCGTATATCTGCAAAAGTACCTGAGAAAGATGAATGGGGCAGGGCGTGGCAGCTGACCCTGGATGCAAACAAATTTAATATTTTCCACATACATAGGAGAAGAAACCTACTACTGTACAACTGCAACATTGATGACAAAGTTCTAGAAAGAGTATCTGCCGACAAGTATGTAACGACCTTAAGTGGAATGACGACATAAAACAAATAGTAAGAAAAGCACACGCTAGATTGAGATTCATAGGAAGAATCTTATGGAAATGTGAGTCATCCACAAAGGATGTGCCTTGCAAAATGCTCGTTCGACGTATCCTTGCGTATTGTTCATCTATCTGGGATCCTTACCAGGTAGGACTAATAGAAGACATAGAAGAGATTCCGCGAAGAGCGACGTCTTTTGTAACTGGACCGTTTTGTCGACGAGAGAGCGTTACGGAAATGCTTAACAGATCCTGCGGCAGATGCTAGAAGAGAGCCTTTATGCATCACATAGAACTAAAATGTGGAGAGAGCACCTTGCAGAAAGAGTCTGACAGATTATTACTTCCTTCCGCATGCAACCAAAACGAGATAATTCGAGAATTTAGAGGTAATATAGAAGCATGTAGACAATCATTCTTCGTATACGCCATTCGTGAACTGAAGAAGGAAGGGGGAATCAGATGGGGCAGATGTTCCCTTCGCCACACGTGGAGTATTGAGGTAGATGTAGATGAACAGGAGTAGGATTCTTCATGAAAAGGAAGGTAGGGCAGAAACTGAGTTACTGTGAACAGTTACTGTGTAGGGTTATTCTCATCAGTATCAACAGCAAATCACTGCCAACAGCAACAGTTCAGGTGTATTTGCCAATGTTGCAGGTGGACGATGAAGAGATAGAAAAAGTATATGACGATACTGAATGTGTAACTCAGTATGTAAAGAGAGATGAAAACCTAATAACCATGAGTGGTTGGAACGCTTCAATAGAGTTGTGTAACAATTTTGAGCTATTAATTTCGAAAACACTGCTCTAAAATCGGAGGAGCAGGAGGCAAGTAGATCAGGTAGGCGGTTTCTGGGACAGCTTGCATTGTTGCCAAATTTATCCAAGATGGCAGATCCAAATTGGTGGCCATAAATGTGGCAACGTCGTAGATTTTGGCAGTAAATAGGGCAATTGGAGTACCTTCACTAACATCTCCCACCCCTCCCCCACTCCTATGACATCATCTGCCCCCCACCATCACCCCACTCCTGGAAATGGCATGAAACAGTCGGTCTCTGACCAGTTGCAGGAGAGGAAGGACATAGGGTATTTATTTATATTAGCAGGAAATGTTTTCTTGATGGTGTTGTCCTGCTGCTGGATTGTCCTCCCAACTCCACTGTCCACTGTCCCCACTTTCTGCCACACTCCACTTCCACTTTTTCCGGTCGCGCACGTGTATGTTCGTCTCGAATTTTGAAGACGAAGTCCACAATACTGCTACCAGAGGGTGCTCAAAACTATCCTATAGCCACCCCCTCCCACACTTTCCACCGCCCCACTTTTCTCGTTTCAACTACTTGTTCAGAGACACGGTCAGAGAGGAAAAAAATTCTGTGTCCTAAAGCTACTGTGGTGTTCGTCACATTTCTGAAACGTTGAGTGGGCTTAATTTATATTTGCTGCTGGAGACAGGGATGTTGAGGCACCTATTTTTTATTTTCTTCATTTTTCGAAGCACAGTTCTACACTGGGAAATCCACCTTGGTGTCTAAGCACAGATAGGAAAATCAGACAGTTGCACATCTAAAAGTTCATGACATAGTTCGAAACCCACACAGAGCTCTCGAATACCCTTATATGGATGAACGTAGGTTAATGCGGTACACACATTCATCAAAACCCGGCGAGTTAGTAATGTCAAAACTAGAAAACCATTTTCTTATTGTGTTCTGGGCAATGGCTTTAATACTAAACACACCGCAAAACGTGATGACTGGGCGTTGTGTGATGTCCTTAGGTTAGTTAGTTAGGTTTAAGTTGTTCTAAGTTCTAGGGCACTGACCATAGATGTTAAGTCCCATAGTGCTCAGAGCCATTTGAACCATTTTTGAACGCCGCAAAATGTTTGTAGTTACCTCGTGCTGTCAACTCTCTACTGGTCTGATATGAGCAATGAAAGGTTCATAGAAACTTTGGAGATGGAACACCGAGTTTCACATGTTATGGGTAATAGAGAGAGCCATCAAATGGTTCCTAAAGCTTTGAATCGACCTGTTAACTATGCTTGGATAGTTAAATTATTACTATCGTTCTTTTCCGAAATAAAAGGACTTGTATCTATTTCCTGTACAGCTTACTGTCAAGAATTGTCAGTTACATTGTATGTGAATGCAGTTTCCATTTATGTCGACAGTGCTTGATTTCTAAAGGAATCTAGCAGTTACAGTAGTTCACTTGTGCCTAGAGGCAATATTTACAGTTGAGAAAAACAGCGTTGAAAAAAAAATTTACATAGCTGCTGGACCTATTTTATAAATCTTTCGTGTGTAGCGATAACCTCAGCTATTGTGTTACGCTAAATAGAGAGATATCCAAGTTACTTTCATTTAGGTTGAACATTCTATGTACTGCACCGTGTTTCTGGTTCACTGCTGTACCTAATGTCTTTCAGATATGTGAAAGGCTTATTTCAATAGTGGTGCAAATCCATTTTTGTTTATTTTGTTCTGCACCGTGTTTCTGGTTCACTACTGTACCTAATGTCTTTCAGATATGTGAAAGGCTTATTTCAATAGTGGTGCAAGTCCATTTTTGTTCATTTTGAGATACAGAGTCCTAAAGTTAAATGAGCGCTGAAAAATCTGCAGTTGAGATACCAGAAATAGTCAAGCATATGGCTTCTTGCTAGAGATGAACCTTTCTTTCTGTTTGGATCATTAATTTCAGAAGCATTATGGGCAGAAAAGTGGAGGTAATGGACTTGTACCACTATTGAAATAAGCCCTTCATGTATAAATGTCGCTGCTTGTTAACATTTTTCACTTAAGCGATATGACCTGATTTCGTGTGCCCTCTGTTTTATACTGCATACATGCAGTATTGATTACAGCTCTTTGCAGTTATGAGAACTGATTACAGCACTTGAGATTAGTGGTAGTAGTAATGCTGTCTAAAAGGTACCTGTGGTGGAGTGCAGTAATACTCAGAGCAAATTTCGTGGCAGAATTCAGTACACAGCTGGTGTGTGTGTGTTTGTGTGTGTGTGTGTGTGTGTGTGTGTGTGTGTAAGTTAGAGGAAATGGATAGTCTCTGACATACCTTGTACATGATTTTCACGATACTTTAGCGATGTGAAAACATGTGTTTGCTGAGTTGCTACAAATACAAAGTGGAGATATACATTAGGGAAGGAGTTTTCAGCAGACAGGTATTTTGCTATTGTTCACAAGGCAGGCGTGTTTCTCTTTGCAAAAGGCATATCCCCTCACCGCTCAGGAATCTCTTTGAAGCCAGAATGCTTAACAGTTGTTGTTCTAGATAGGAATTTTGTTTACAAAGAATTGTTTGGTTCCACTTGTCGTGTAACACACACACACACACACACACACACACACAGGTAGAAATACGCTGTTCTTCTAGAGCAGCGCCAGTTTCTGTTTGCTTCCTCCATCGGTGCACATGAGGTTAAGTGTTCGGCTCCTACAGAATGGATCACATCACTGGAGAAAACAGGACGAGGGTTAGGGGAGGAGGACAGGAGGTTGCTTCGTCCAGCGTCCTCTACCGGTCGAACTTAGTTGGACCTCTAATCCCTGTGTGAGTACTCGCAGCTGCCTCCACTGTTCTGGCTGAAGGTCTTTTTATAACATGGATTTTTCGTGATTTTTTCGATTTTTTGGTGAATTTCAGGTATTAGCAATGTGTATAGTGATCTGAATAGTTTCTCACGCAATTTAGTGAGGTGGTTCTTTTAGATCTTCGCGGTATATTTTTCTGTGTTGTGGCACCGTGATCTGTGTGTTACGAGCACCAATATTATTTGTCAGTTCAGTTATAAGATCTGCAATTTTAGATCTTGTTCGGGTGGACGATGTTTTCGAAGGCTGTGTTGTGAACTAACTCTCCCTGAGCCCTCTGGGACAGTGGAACAGGATGCAGTCGCCAGAGAGCATCATTTAGAAAACCAGGAATATAGTGTGTTACGTGGAGTAGATGAGCGGTATTTTCGAAGTTCTTTATCACGAGAATTGCGGTACAGAGATGAGGTCTTTGATAGCTGGTGTTGGGGACGGGGCTCGCGCAGCGCACTCGCCTGTGCGGCCAGCCAGATGCGAAGCCTCACTTCACCCGGCAGCTGAGACCACGGCCGCCGCGGCCTCGATCTGTGTGTGTGCTTAGGAAGTATTTTTGAGTGAACTACATTGCCAAATTCATGTGGAATAGGTTATACAGCAATGCAGTGTTCACGCCAGTTTTTTCGAAATCGGTATTGTGAACATCTCTCACTTGATACTAATAAATCCAATGAGCGAATGATCATAAAAGTTTCCATCTGGTATGGGTATGAAAGTATCAGCAACGAAAAGCGTCAAAGAGCTGCTTGACCAGTCTGAGATACTGGCTGAAGTGATGCAGGAAAATCTTACCACGAAATAACACTGGTTTAATTCATTACACTAAATCTGATCAACGGGAATACGCACAGGAGATCATATTTCAATGCTAAAAGTCTCTGGCAGGTATAGGTATGAGGAAGAAATAGAGACATCAGCGATGAGAAACATCAAAGAGTAGCTTTGACCAGCCTAATGCTTCTCGCATATGAGGCAGATTTGACTTAGCCGAGGACTACTTTCAGACAGTGCCGGCACATCCAGAGTGTCTGAAAGCTCGCCGCTGTTGACCATTCAGTTCAAATGTGTCTGAATTCCTAAGGGACCAAACTGCTGAGGTCATCGTGTGGTGTCACCGCCAGACACCACACTTGCTAGGTGGTAGCCTTTAAATCGTCCGCCGTCCGCTAGTATACGACGGACCCGCGTGTCGCCACTGTCAATGATTGCAGACCGAGCGCCGCCACACGGCAGGTCTAGAGACACTTCCTAGCACTCGCCCCAGTTATACAGCCGACGTTCATAGCAATGGTTCACTGACAAATTACGCTCTCATTTGCCGAGACGATAGTTAACATAGCCTTCAGCTACGTCATTTGCTACGACCTAGCAAGGCGCCATTTATCCTTTGCTATGTATCTTGTGAAGCATGTACCATCAGACCGATGTACACCAATTATGGATTAAAGTTAAGTATTCCAGCAACTACGTACTTTATTTACTAGACTCAACTCCTTTAACTGTTCCAGACTTCACGCCAGTCTGCGTGGGCTTAAGCGCGTGCATTTCGGCCTCCTTTAGCAACACGGTGTTGGCTCTTCTGCCAACACATCACATCGGTCCCTAGACTTACACACTACTTACACTAACTTATGCTAAGAACGACACACACACCCACGCCCGAGGGAGGAGTCGAACCTCCGGCGGGAGGGGCCGCTCAGTCCGTGACATGGCGCCTCGAACCGCGCGGCCACTCCCGGGGCGACCATTCGGTTCGGTTCCTCTTCGGTGGAGAGTACTCCAGGAAAGGGGGGGGGGTGGTTGGAGGGGGAAGTCCTAACGGCTAGCAAGAAGCGTCCTGCTCTTGAGTCTTTTCTCCATCTTTGACTGATTTCTATAGAGCTGAAACAGAAGCCTCTTGTTCGATTGTGAGGCGGTGTGATAAGTGATGTCATATTTCTGTGACGGGGCTGTAGCAAGACGTGTCGTTGCAAGTCTTTCTGTGTGTCGTCGGTTCACAGGTCCATAAATTTCGAAAGCGTCTCGTTCGACTACGACGTATACTGCCCTTCTGCACAGTTCCCGTCTTTGTTTGGTTGAGAGAACGTCGATTGAGATCTGTTGTTTACATCGCAACACCGGTGGAAGAGACATTTCCTGGTTTTCTAGGCATTAGAAACACATGTGGGTATTAAAACATTATTTGACTTTGTAAAGTACAAGGATGATCTGGAATCTGTTATATCATTGATATCCGTGTTCATTAAAAAATACGCGTGACTTCCAGTTTTCTCTATTGTCGCTTTTGCACATAAAAATCTTCGTAGATGAGATAAGTTCCTAGTTAAGCAGTAGTTTGCAGCACATCCCACGTAATGATCTCGTTAAAGTTTGCTCTTTAAAGTTATAATTTCCAACCTTTATCTTCAGAACTATGCTGTGGAGGTGATGGGTAGCGTACTGCTATGCTGTTGACATTGAGAACAGTCGCATAAATCGTACGATATTCCGGCCAACAAGATGAAAATACATGAAGTACTGGAACTTTTCATATGCTACTCGACGATTTCAGCATAAAAGTGTCACAAATACGTCGTTCTTTTGGCGTGTAAAATCAGATATTGTAGCTGATATCGATTTCGAGACCGGTAAATTAATTCACGATTGACGACGCATTTCTCAATGGCAGAAAAAAAACTGAAAATTTGTGGTAAGATCTTATGGGACCAAACTGCTGAGGTCATCGGTTCCTAAGCCTACACACTACTTAATCTAACTTTAACTAACTTACTCTATGGACAAGACACACACCCATGTTCCAGAGAGGACTCGAACTTCCCACGGGGGCAGCCGTACGGACCGTGACAAGGGGCCTAGACCGCGCTACTACCAGGCGCGGCTCAACGACAGAGCTCAGACAGTAAATGCTCCCGTAATCCTAGTGTCTGGAGACGGTCTCACGGCAGCAAGCAGGCCTGGCCGGAAACTGTGCCGCTAGTGGACGCCTTTGTGCCGAATTAACCAGCCCAGTTCCGCTGTCCGCGGAGGGCGCCCGATCGCGCATCGGGCCAAGTGTGTAGGGGGCAGTTGCGGTGGCCGACTGACCGACCTCGCAGGGGATATCCAGCACTGGGGCTATGTACCGCGCATTTCCTTCTGTTTTGGGGATCTGTATGTCTTCGCGGTATATGTGGGAGTGGGCACCTTCTAACAACCCTACCACAACAAAGGTCAAAATTTAATAATGATTGTGGTGTTGCTCACGCTGCTAAATACTGCATTTTCGGGCAACAACAAAGTTATTATGTGGCAGGTGTCATTAGAGCACAGCTAATAAAGTCATTTCATGTAATAATGAATAAACTAGACACTCATCTTTTCGTGTTTCCCACGCTGGTCTCGTTGTAAAATCATGGCTCAATCGTCGAAAATCTAGGTGGTGATGATTCCAAGCTCGGATGCAAAGAAGCCTAGGTTTTTATTCTGCGATATTCAAAAATTTTATAGATGTATTTCACAAACCATTCTTGAAGATTACACTTTTGTAGGACAATGGTGATGTAAAAAAAGAGTAATCAGCACTCCGAATTTAAGTTACACTTCCTTTTTATTGCTTTTATTGCAATATCACGTAACACACAAAACACCACTTCACAATACAAAACATACTTGAAAACATCTTCCTCACTGTTAAAGTTCACATTTTATAAGCTGGCTACAATACGCGTCTTTCCAACATGACGAACAAGACTTGACCTTCTCAAGGTCCGACTCTCTAACAACTAATAATCGCTTACGCGCCCAAAAATCAGAGTTACAAGTACGTCAAAGATCGTAGAGACAAAAGAAAGAATACACATAAGAATAATATCATTGCAACATAAACATATCGATGTATCAAAGTACCTCTACATTAATGAAATCAAATCTGAATGTTGTCTCAGAAATATGTCAACTCCTTTACAGAAACACAGGAGAATATTGCTGGTATCGAGAGGTTGAGTTGAGGTGCCGTAATGGTTACGTAATTCAAGTACCATTACAAGCTGCAGGATGCGGAAGTGATGATGTCGTACGGTGTAGGACATTAATCGTGTTTACTACAGCGACATAGCGACACAGCACGGTGGTATTATCGTCTGTCTTCAAACTTTGAGGTGTTCAGTGGTTGGAGACCGGTTTCACGGCGAAACATTCAAGCTTTCCTCGACAGGAGCAGAGCAGTGTCTTCGGTAAAGGTTTCTGTCTTCCATGATCTTCAGACCACTTTTGCATGGTCTAACTGTCAGTGCAATATGGCTGCTGTATGTTTCTTTTTTTCGATCTGTACAAAAATAGTTTTCTGCTGAAATTCTCGTAATTTATCTGCTTGAAGATAGTGTCAGTGCTCCATACCAGCAGCAGCTGTTAGCGGGTAAATTCAGTAAGAACCAACCAGGATGCTCCATTCACAGGAAGTTCCATGACGTGTGACAGTCATAAGACATCCTTTGTGGAGGGCAAAGGAGTCCCTATAGACTGGCTCGAAAAAGACAGGGGCATAACATGGCACGTATGTAAAGCTCATGATGTCAAAGTGCCATTCTATGTCTTCTTTGTTTGAGTGTTCAGAGACAAGTCCAGGGAGACCAGCCTCCTCTGGTTCAAACAAGTGTGGTTTTAGAGCATCTCCAGACTAGCAGTTGTAGGACTTTGAAAACTCGCAGAAAATTCCAGACATTTTTCTCGTATGTAGGACTGTGCTTCGAATTATAGTAGAATCTTTTCGGCATCTGATCTGCTGTGTGTTTGTGTTTATTCCGCGATCTGTTCCGATTTTCCCATCTGTGCTTACTTACAAGTGTGGGTTTTCCATTGTCGAACTGTGGTTCGTAAAGTGTGACAAATAAAAAATGAGTGCCTTAACACCCCTTACTTCAGCAGCAATTATAAACTAGACCCACTCAGCATTTCAGTAAAATGATCAACACCACAACAGATTTAGGACACTGAAACTTTTTTCTCTTTGACACTGCCCCGTAACAAGCAGCTGTAACTCGAAAAGTAGGGGCTCGGCAGAAAGTGAGGGATGGCTGTTGCGTAGTTTTGCCTCTAGGGCAGTCCATCTTCAAACTTCGAATTGAATATACACACGTGCGATTAGAAAAACTGGGAGCTGAGGTTGGCAGAAATATGGGGAAGGTGGAGGACAATTCACCCTCAGGATAACGCTACTAAAACACATTTACCGCCAAAATAAATGAATACATGAAACGAGCTCGCAAACGCATATGAGGATAACCAACAGCTGTAGAATGGAATGACGACAATGAAAATTTGTGCTGGACTGGGATTCGAATTCCCGCTTATCGCGAGCTGTCGCCTTAGCATTTGGCTATCCGTGCACGGCTCACGCCCAGGCACAAACTTCCGTAAGTCGCCAACCATGTGTCTACGACCTGTTCTCGTACATCAATTTTTGGATGTTCCCATCACGTCAGACGCCGTACTTGAAAGTCGCTTGCCCGGTATCGGCAGATAAATATATGCAAGTCCAAAGGAACTTTGCCTCTCAATCAGATTAACGCAGGCACTGCAATATCGTAAAATAAATAAAGTACACTAACCTAACCTTCCTCTCTGGCAGCTGGACAGAAACTGACCATTTTCCGCCATTTATCATCCAGAAAAGTGGCGGAATTGGACTGAGCAAAGATTGGGTAATTGTACGGGCGCTGATAACCACGCAGTTGAGCGCCCCACAAACCAAAACATCATCATCATCATCATCCGCCATTTCCTGGGGTGGGGTGGTGGAGGGGGGTGGGTGATGTCATGGGTGTGGAGGGAGGGGGGAGGGGAGTTAGGTTAGTCGAGGTACCCCAATTGTCCTATATCCCGCCAAAATTTGGATTTACCGTCAGTGTGAGGTTTCCATATCGATGCCTGCCACATTGAGTCTCGAATAAATCTGGCAACAATGCAAGCTGTTGCAGAAACAGCCTATCCGACTACTGAGGCATACTTGGAAAAGGCTTTGTGACAAGGGGAAGTCCAGCTGGACTACACTAACGGTCAAATAGATATTCCAATATCAGATACTGCATTGCAATGCGTATCTGGAACTGAAATACAACGAAATTCTTAGTTATGTTTACAAACCACCGAAGCGACATACATGACTCTGAAAGAAATAATTTAATATAAGACACATAGGGCCGCAAATTTCGTGAGGTACCCCACAAGTGGATGACACATCTTGAACATGTGACGTCACCAGATGACGTACCTGGCTGCACGCGTAGCGGTTGGGCTTGTCGATACTGCTGTCGCTGGCAGAGGGCCGTGCTGTACATTGCTACATTACACTATGACGTTTCGTTAATGTACACCGATTCATTGTAATCTTGCTTTACTTCTATGACAAGCACTATTGTGTCACAACGAATAACGCAAGAACAAAAACACAGTGGCCTAGCGGAGCGATGTCTACCACTGCGCCCTACCAGCGAGGGTACCATCGACAAGCTCAGTCGGTGTACGTATGGCGAGGTACGTCATGCGCTCAAATGTTCAACATCTGTCGTCCACTTTTAGGGTACTTCCCGACATTTGCTGCGGCTTGTGTCTTAAATTACTTGTCTCAGTGTCATCGATAGCTCTTCGGGGTTTTTTAAACATTCATAAAAATCACTCTCTAGACCCAGATCATAATTTAGTAATGATGAAGCGTAGACTAGTCTAGAAGAAGCAATGTGCATTGTACTGAGATACTGAGGTGTTGAGGAACGGTGAGGTCTGTTCGAATTTCTCTAAGGCTGTATATATTGCGATAACGAATATCAGTAGGCAATTTAGCTGAAGAGGAAAGGAGATCTCTGAAGAGCATGTGATCTCGTGCTCTGTTTGCTCTCATACTGCTGCTGCCGATCGTTAGGGTGAGGTTGCCATCGATGGGCTGGCTTGATTTCTCTGCGAATATTGATAGCAGGTCATCAAGTGTATTCTGTGTTGCCAAAGCTTCACCATCTTAATGGTGAGTTTTTCCACGAAGACTCAAAGTACCAGAGAAAAAAGATAAGATTTAGACTATGTTCTTGTAATTAACTAGTATTAATGACTGAAATGTCGTAGTTATGTGATAATAACGATTAAATTTCCTCAGCCAACATTGGAAAGCACTAGCAGTTAACACCATTTTGTTACACTACTATATAAAATTACATGCTGTGGACGGAAACTAGGTATTACTGATGCAGCGCGAGCTGCTTTGAATAGGCCACCTCAAACTTTGCATGATCTTAGGCCTAAGGTGGCCACTATAAGCAAAATTTAAGTAATGGTTTTCGTTATATGTTTTCTAATGGTTTGTAGATGTCTTCATAATCAGACAAATAATTTTTTTTCCTTCGAAAGTGACTTTTCTATTTTTGGGCTTCTTGCCATCGAATACACGTTATTCGGTTTCAGATACTAACAAGAAACTCAAAAGAATGAAAAAAATGTAAAATCCATTGACACTTATTTAGGTGCATATAGAAATAAACAGCGGTTACACTATAGCCCATACACGGAAACTGCTTGGACCAGTGAAGGAAACCATTCCCCTTGATTGGGCTGATGACACCTGAATTTCTTTTTCAAATATACTATTGACAGTGAATGTTTATGACTTTTGTGCCTACTAGAGTGAAATACAAAAGATAACATTCAAGTTACACTGAAACTGAAATATTTTTTGCAATATCGGAGGATTTTATTACACATTTTCTGTAGGTGGCCTATCGATATCAGCCTTTCCGTAAGTGATCAGTCCTCATAATATCGATAGTTGCTGTTTAATTACTATTATCTCTGTTCCTATAATTTCTATTGTTGTTATTCTTAAACGTTCAACGAGAGAATGAGATTACGCCCTAAGACATTATTGCATAAAACATTTAGGTTTTCTTTCCGAGTTTTTGACTAACATCTCCATCACTTTGATCACCTTATCTGAGCGATCAACATGAAAATTTCATCGCCTGCACTGACAATGTTGAGTATCAATGGAAAGTTCAAGAGCATTGCACAGTATCTTCAGACAGGTACGTGCCGAGCAAAGACCATCCGTAGTTCGACAGCCGTGTTAGAAAGCTGCTACAAACGCAAATAGAGCTTCACTGTAAAATTTAATGTAACGTCAGTCTCGCAGAGAAAAAAAAAATAGCTGAACAAAGCCACAGTTAGTGTAAGGACAGCTGCGCGTTAATCCCTCAACGAATTCGATATAATAATACTGTCTACCGACTTGACAGAAAATCGTAAGAAGTCTTGGTCTTATGTCAAAATAGGAAACTGATAGAAGCTTCTGTCCAGAAACTGTGTGACCATAATGCCATCGAAACAGAAATAATAAAGAAAAGGCGAAAATACTAAACATCTTTTTCCACAACTGTTTCACTGAGGAAGATCGCACTGCAGAATGACAGATGCCGAAATAAGTGACCAAACTGACCCTCCTCTAGCAGCAGCGCACCTTAGGTCGACAGAAAAACGAAGCGTTCTTATTAAAAAAGAAAATATGTCTGAGGTCGGTCTGTTGTAGAATGTTTTATGTTCTCGTATTATGACACTTCCAGGGACCGATAATATCCTCTGTAGAAATCAACATGGATTTTGGAAACATTGATCCTGTGAAACTAGCTCGCTCTGTTTGCCCACAAGACCCAGAAAGCAGTACATACAGTCCCCCAAGTAGATCATGTGTTTCTTGACTTCCGGAAGGCATTCGATACAATGCCGCAGAGCGTGCAGAATGTCGACAGCAAACTATGTGATAGGGTTTAAGACTTTTTAGAAAATTGCGAACATAACACAGCGTGTCATTCTCCACAGAGAGAAATCTTCAGATGTATGAATAACTTCGGGTATACCTAAGGGAGTGTTGCAGGACCATCACTTGTCGCAACACATACGTAACGTCGGAAGACCCACGAGTCCTTTCGCAAATGTTGTACGTTGAAAGTCGAAACGCTGGAAAATTGAAGCGAAATGCAGGTAGACTTGCAGAGGTTAGAAGCTTGGAGCGATGACCGGCAGCTGACTCTCAACATAACCAGATGTAGCATATTGCATGAGACCCATTATTGTATGAATACGCAATTGCAGAACAATCGATGGAAACAGTCACGTCCGTCAAATGTCTATGAGTAAGCGCACAGAACGATCTGAGATGGAACGAATACATATAATGATTGTAGGTAAGAGAGGTGCCAGAGTGAGAATCACTGGAAAAATCATCAGGAAGTGTAATCCATCCATAAAGGAGGTGGCTTTTAAAACTCTTGTTAGACTGGACTTAAATATTGCTAGTCAATGTTGGATCCGTAACAAATAGGATTGATAGAGAAAACAGAGAATATCCGAAGAAGAGCAGCATGTCTAGCTACAGATTCATTTACTAAGTGTGAAAGCGTCACAGAGATTCTCAGCCAACTCCAATGGCAGACCCTAGTAAAATTCCGAGGGTGTACACGCATGTATTGCTCCCTCACTAAAGGCTTATTACTCCTGAATTCAGAGAATCTCTTCTGCCCTTAATCCTAAACAGCAGAGAAATCACCTCACCTTTTCTTCCTCTGCAAAGAATTTTGGGATAATCTTGGACCATCATCTATACTGGACTGAACACAACTGCAGTTTATGAGAATGTATCAACATCACTTTATTCATTATAGAAATATAAAAAAGTACTTCCTCTCTATCTTAAAAAGAAACTCGTAGAGTCAATAATACGCTCCATCTGTGATTATGGTGATTCTGTTCTCCAAGGACTTCAACATGAAATTTCATGTTGCCTAGGACTGGCGATGAAGGCTTCCCTGCGATAAATTTTTGATGTAAGCTATTTCGATCATGTCACTCCTGCCTACAAACAGTTATAATGGCTACGGGCTGGTAGGAATAGACATTACCATATCCGGTGTTTTCTGTATTTGTCTTCTCAATCATTGCTCACCTTCCTATTTATCTTGAACCCTTGCCTACTACCTCAACAACAGACCAAATTAAAATCCTCTCCTTACCACTATTTAACACTTTGATCCTCTCTAAATCATTTTCTGTATCTGGAACCTGGCTTTGGAACAATCTTCCTCAAAATATTGTAGAAATTAAAAGCCTTTCAAAGTTCAAAAGACAGCTAATGACCCACCTTGTGCCACACTAGCTATCTCTTCTTGCAGCTCACTCTCCACAACCCTCCATCCTCTCCACCTCCCCTACTTTTCCCTCCCTTTGTCTGCAGAGTTTTTCTATTGAAAATCTCTTCTTTCCTAGTAGCCACTGTGATTTTCATCCCAATCCAGTCCTCTTTCAGCATCCCTTCTTCTAATATCAAACAAGGCATCAAAAGTGTAAAACTAATCAATATCATTCTTAATGCCTCCTCCTCCTTATTATTAATATTATTATTATTATTATTAGTGTTACTATTATAATTGTAAATTATTACTTTTGTTAATAATACAAATTATTATTACTGAGTTTGTTGTGTAACAACTAATTAAAATCATCCTTACTTCCTCCATTATTTTGTCATCATTATTAGTGTTACTATTATTACTTTTAGTTCCAATTATTATTTTTATGGAAAACACAGATTGACTTTATTGTGATTATTGTGTAATATTTTTTGTATATGTTGTTCCTGGTCAGACATAAGAGAGGGCTATAAGGATCTAGTCTGGTCAGGCTAAATAAGCAATAACAAATAAATAAATATAGTTTGTGAAGGAGTATGAAGGTAAAATTAGGGAGATCTGAGCTTAAACATACACTTACAAAAGAATCATTCACAGCAATATGGGGAAGTGATAATGATACTGAAAGTACCTCTGCCACACACTGCAAGATGGCTAGCAGAATACAGATGTAGATGTAGATGTAATGACTGAGTGAATCTACATCTACATCGACACTCTGCAAGCGAAGCCACCATAAGGAGCGTAGCAGAGCATACCATAACCCACTACTTGTCATTTCCCCTCCTGTTCCAATCGCAAGAGAGGGATAAACGACTGTCTGTACACCTCCCTATAAATCCTAATTTCTCGTATCTTAAGTAGTATGAATAAGAGAGTTCTGGCTCAAAGAGCTTTTATGAGTAAAGTTTCCAGGATACAAATGGTTCAAATGGCTCTGAGCACTATGCAACTTAACTTCTGAAGTCATCAGTCACCTAGAACTTAGAACTAATTAAACCTAACTAACCTAAGGACATCACACACATCCATGCCCAAGGCAGGATTCGAACCTGCGACCGTAGCGGTCGCTCGGCTCCAGACTGTAGTGCCTAGAACCGCACGGCCACAACGACCGGCTTCCAGGATACAAACAAACAATCTAATTTCGTAACATACCACAGGCAAAATATCTCATTAGTGTGCATCGAAGAACCTAAATTGTACATAAGTACAATGAACACAATAATGTAAAGAATTTCAAGAATAACTGAAAAAAATTTAACATTAATGATTATTCAACTATTAGTGAATTAAAATCATCTTATATTGAACGATTTAATAGAACATTTAAAGAAAAGATTTTCGCTTAAAGGAAATCATAAATGGGTTGGAATACTCATAGTTTCAAATTTAGCTGACAAATATAATAACACAAAACATTCAACTCTAAAACTGTGTCCAAATGATTTAAATAACAAAACGAAAAATCTTATTGAAAACTGTTTACATAACAAATTTGTTAGATACTGAGCCTAAACATAAAATTGGTGAAAATGGAAGAATAAGTTAATTCAAAGCAATTTTTGAAAAAGATTTATAGTATATTTTCGAAATTGAAAATTTTCTCTATTGGAATCCAATACAGATAAAGTGAAAGATTTAAATGGTGAACACATAAAACGAAATTTTTATGAACAAGAACTACTGATGTTTTCCTCATTGAAATTTTTTAAATAAGAAAGGTAATAATGTTTATGTGAAATGGTTACCTTTTTATAATTCACACAGTAATTGGGTAAATGAAATGTATGTAATATTTTAAAAATGTTAATGAAAATCCGATACATAAATGGAGTTAGTTACTAGGGGTAAGGTAGATACTGCCTACAGGAAAATTAAAGAGACCTTTGGAGAAAAGAGAAACCACTTGTATGAATATCAAGAGCTCAGATCGAAACCCAGTTCTAATCAAAGAAGGGAAAGCAGAAAGGTGGAGTCTATACAAATGCACTGTACTTGAGGACTATATTATGGAAATGGATGAGGATGTAGATGAAGATGAAACGGGAGCTATGATACTGCGTGAAGAGTTTGACAGAGCACTAAAAGACCTGAGTCGGAAACAAGGCCCCGGAATTAGACAACATTCCATTCAAACTACTGCCAGCCTTTGGAGAGCCAGTCCGGACAAAACTCTGCCATGTGGTGAGCAAGATGTATGAGACAGGCGAAATACCCTCAGACTTCAACAAGAATATAATAATTCCAATCCCAAAGAAAGCAGGTGCTGACAAATGTGAAAATTTCCGAATAATCAGTTTAATAAGTCACAGATGCAAAATACTAACACAAATTCTTTACACATGAATGAAAAAACTTGTAAAAGCTGACCTCAGAGAAGATCAGTTTGGATGCCGTAGAAATATAGGAACATGTGAGGCAATACTGACCCTACAACTTATCTTAGAAGCTAGATTAAGGAAAGGCAAACCTACGTTTCTAGCATTTGTAGGCTTAGAGAAAGCTTTTAACAACGTTGACTGGAATACGCTCTTTCAAATTCTGAAGGTGGCAGGGGTAAAATACAGGGAGCGAAAGGCTATTTAAAATTTGTATAGAATCCAGATGGCAGTTATAAGCGTCGAGGGACATGAAACGGAAGCAGTGGTTGGAAAGGGAGTGAGACAGGGTTGTAGCCTCTCCCCGATGTTATTCAATCTGTATATTGAGTAAGCAGTAAAAGAAACAAAAGAAAAATTCGGAGTAGGTATTAAAATCCAGGGAGAAGAAATAAAAACCTTGAGGTTCGCCGATGACATTGTAATTTCGTCAGAGAGAGCAAAGGACTTACAAAAGCAGTTGAACGGAAGTGTCTTGAAAGGAGGATATAAGATGAACATCAATAAAAGCAAAATGAGGATAATGGAATGTAGTTGAATTAAGTCAGTTGAAGCTGAGGGCATCAGATCATGAAATGAGACAATTAAAATAGTAAAGGATTTATGCTATTTGGGGAGCAAAATAACTGATGATGTTCGAAGTAGAGAGAATATAAAATGTAGACTGGCAATGGCAAGGAAAGCGTTTGTGAAGAAGAAAACTTTGTTAACATCGAGTATAGATTTAAGTGTCAGGAAGTCGTTTCTGAAAGTATTTGTATGGAGTGTAGCCATGTATGGAAGTGAAACATGGACGATAACTAGTTTGGACATGAAGGGAATAGAAGCTTTCGAAATGTGGTGCTACAGAAGAATGCTGAAGATTAGATGGGTAGATCATATAACTAATGATGAAGTATTGAATAGGATTGGGGAGAAGAGGATTTTGTGGCACAACTTGACAAGAAGAAGGGACATGTTGGTAGGACATGTTCTGAGGCATCAAGGGTCACAAATTTAGCATTGGAGGGCAGTGTGGAGGGTAAAAATCGTAGAGGAAGACCAAGAGATGAATACACTAAGCAAATTAAGAAGGACTTAGGTTGCAGAGGGAGACCAAGAGATGAATGGTTATTGTTTTATAAAAGAAGATAGAGTTTAATTTGTTATTCAAATAAAGATTAACAAGAACTATTTAGTGCCAAAACCATTTGAGCATTTTAAATTTAAATTGATGGAATTAATTGATGGATTAAGAGAGGTTTGCTTGTTAGATATATATTAAAAAAACTCTGAACGTTACTTAAAGTTTGATTATGATAAAGTATTTGGAAATTTTGTATGATAT
This sequence comes from Schistocerca cancellata, assembly GCF_023864275.1. Lineage (NCBI taxonomy): Eukaryota > Metazoa > Arthropoda > Insecta > Orthoptera > Acrididae > Schistocerca > Schistocerca cancellata. The sequence goes on from NC_064634.1 coordinate 514,084,406, forward strand.
TCTAAGAAATGGTTGTTACATTATTTAAATCTTCATGAAGTTGTTCTCATGAATAGTTATCTAAAATGTTAAAACAGTTATGATGGTACATAATTCGTAAATATTCTTTCAATATTCTTAAAAATTACTCACAATTTGCATGTCTCTTTCTGACAAAATCTATTTGATTTTGTACATTTCAATAGTGTTCCAACAACATAATAATCATAATCATACTCGTAATCTTAAAATAACAAAAGTAGGTCTTAAATTTTAATCGCTTATTTGATGAACAACATATAGTAATAATGTATTTATTTCTTCATTTCTTTTGTTTATTATTGCAAGTGCATCATAAATTACTTCTCTGAAATGCTCTGTATTTTCATCATTGGTTTCATGTAAATTATTGAGTAAGTTATTTGTTCTTTATACATTTTTTATTTCTTTCTTAACTATATATTGTCCATGTTTTGGAATTGATGGTAAAACATCATGAATAACCCATTTTTTAAATTGTTTTACTTCAATTTTTATTGTAATATTAAAGAAGAAAAATCGAGACTCATTAATAAATATGGTGGATTTGTCATTTCCTTTTCAGGACGATTGAAAGACTTTTTAAAATTTCTAATAGCATAGTATCATCTTTGCTAATATTTTGATAACAACTTGTTTTGTGTCTTTATATGCTAAAAGTTTAGCCATATCTTTCACTTTAAACCATGGATTATTATGTTCATCAATAATTATTAAAATATTTTGTTATAAATGAGATTATTATTTTTTAAGATCTACAAGTGACACCAATCATGTTGTTGTTGGTGTCTTCAGTCCTGAGACTGGTTTGATGCAGCTCTCCATGCTACTCTATCCTGTGCAAGCTTCTTCATCTCCCAGTACCTACTGCAACCTACATCCTTCTGAATCTGCTTAGTGTATTCATCTCTTGGACTACCCCTACGATTTTTACCCTCCACGCTGCCCTCAAATGCTAAATTGGTGATCCCTTGATGCCTCAGAACATGTCCTACCAACCGATCCCTTCTTCTGGTCAAGTTGTGCCACAAACTTCTCTTCTCCCCAATCCTATTCAATACTTCCTCATTAGTTATGTGATCTACCCATCTAATCTTCAGCATTCTTCTGTAGCACCACATTTCAAAAGCTTCTATTCTCTTCTTGTCCAAACTATTTACCGTCCATGTTTCACTTCCATACATGGCTACACTCCATACAAATACTTTCAGAAATGACTTCCTGACACTTAAATCTATACTCGATGTTAACAAATTTCTCTTCTTCAGAAACGCTTTCCTTGCCATTGCCAGTCTACATTTTATATCCTCTCTACTTCGACCATCATCAGTTATTTTGCTCCCCAAATAGCAAAACTCCTTTACTACTTTAAGTGTCTCATTTCCTAATCTAATTCCCTCAGCATCACCCCACTTAATTAGACTACATTCCATTATCCTCGTTTTGCTTTTGTTGATGTTCATCTTATATCCTCCCTTCAAGATACCATCCATTCCGTTCAACTGCTCTTCTAAGTCCTTTGCTGTCTCTGACAGAATTACAATGTCATCGGCGAACCTCAAAGTTTTTATTTCTTCTCCATGGATTTTAATATCTACTCCGAATTTTTGTTTTGTTTCCTTTACTGCTTGCTCAATATACAGATTGAATAACATCGGGGAGAGGCTACAACCCTGTCTTACTCCCTTCCCCACCGCTGCTTCCCTTTCATGTCCCTCGACTATTATAACTGCCGTCTGGTTTCTGTACAAATTGTAAATAGCCTTTCGCTCCCTGTATTTTACCCCTGCCAGCTTTAGAATTTGAAAGAGAGTATTCCAGTCAACATTGTCAAAAGGTTTCTCTAAGTCTACAAATGCTAGAAACGTAGGTTTGCCTTTCCTTAATCTTTCGTCTAAGATAAGTCGTAAGGTCAGTATTGCCTCACGTGTTCCAGTATTTCTACGGAATCGAAATTGATCTTCCCCGAGGTCGGCTTCTACTAGTTTTTCCATTCGTCTGTAAAGAACTCGGGTTAGTATTTTGCAGCTGTGGCTTATTAAACTGATTGTTTGGTAATTTTCACATCTGTCAACACCTGCTTTCTTTGGGATTGGAATTATTATATTCTTCTTGATGCCTGAGGGTATTTCACCTGTCTCATACATCTTGCTCACCAGATGGTAGAGTTTTGTCAGGACTGGCTCTCCCAAGGCCGTCAGAAGTTCCAATGGAATGTTGTCTACTCCAGGGGCCTTGTTTCAACTCAGGTCTTTCAGTGCTCTGTCAAACTCTTCACGCAGTATCGTATCTCCCATTTCATCTTCATCTACATCCTCATCCATTTCCATAATATTGTCCTCAAGTACATCGCCCTTGTATAGACCCTCTATATACTCCTTCCACCTTTCTGCTTTCCCTTCTTTGCTTAGAACTGGGTTTCCATCTGAGCTCTTGATGTTCATACAAGTGGTTCTCTTATCTCCAAAGGTCTCTTTAATTTTCCTGTAGGCAGTATCTATCTTCCAATCATATACAAAAAAAATTTGTATACCTTTTATTTTTAATTCCAATGCGTTTTTCCTTATAAATGGAAAATGAAAATAAAATGATTGGCCCACTGTGAATCAAGAAAAAGAAATTAAAATAACAAGACATAATTTACTTTCAAAATCAGATCATGAAGAAAGAGACAAAGAGAAGTACTTCATAATTGCCAGATTAAACCATTTATTGGTGAAAAATGTGGAAAGGAAGCTAAATATTCTTCTACATATAATCATAACTATGGTCATTAAAAAAATGAGAAATTAGGTCCAAAATATAACAAAGTGTTTTTAATTTTTTTTACCATGACATCAAGAATTACCATATCGTGAATGAATATTATAAACTAATTAATTTTTATAATTTTTATTTAAGTTTTTGTGCAAACCATTTTTATTATTTTTTATTTTATTTTGATTTAATTTATAATGACTGTATGGTAATGTATCAATTCCATTTTGTAATACAGCATGTTTATCATTGTCAGAACATAAAAGAACTATATTAGATTCAACTGTATCTTCATTTTTAAATGTTCTATTCAAATTTATGTTGCATTTTTACATTTTTACAACTAATTCCTTATTTCCTTTAGATTTTTTCTCTTCATTTTCACCAACTTTATGAGTGTACATTTTCGATCTTAAGCTAACGTGTTCTAACATTTTTTCCACCGCTTTGATCTTACATTTTGCCTAAAATTTCTTATTTACTTGTGGAAATTCATAAATAATATCTTTTGGATAATTACTTATATTAAATTCGTTTACCATTGTTTTCATTACTTTATAGAAATCTTCAATTCTTATATTGTAAATGAAAGAATCAGTATTAATATAACACATAACAAAATTTGCACCATATCTTGGTTTCATGACATTATAATGGAAAACATACATTTTTATTTTCGAAATACCTAGAATACTCATTCCAATATAAATTTATTTTATTTTCTTCATATTGGTTTTATTTTTTTCATATGAGCTGCTATTAAATTGTCTGTAAATATAATTCATTATTTGGTTTTGAAATATAATTTGTATATTTACTGTTATCTGTTACGCTTGTAATATTTTGTTTATTTGTCATATATTCCATTGTTTTACCAAACACCAAATTATTCATTAACCTGTAGAAATCATTTTAAAAATCGTTAGTTACCTTTTTTCTCATTTCGGTATTGAAATCAATGTTTCGTTTCAGCAAATCTTATTGTTCAAATGATAAGATTCTATGAATTTTCTTTAGTTTTAATCCAAGATTTAACATGTTTTAAGATTTCTGCAGTGTAAGACATCTATTATTTATTATTTAAAATTGCTAATAATGTATTCCTCCTAATCATAAATCTTTATTAAATCGTTTTATTTTCTTGGATATTCTAAATCAACTTCTAAAATATAGCCAAATTTGTAATCATGTTTCATTTTATGTATTTTTGCAGGATTAAAACATTCTGGTTTTACCCAAGTGAAAGTTTTAAATATTGAGTAATCCGGGGTGGAATGATAAAAATTGAAACATTGTCCAACTGTATAAATTATTTACATCTAAATAAGCAATATTATTCGTTTGATTTGTTTGCTTAAAATTCTTTATGTGTTTAATATTTGCGTTACCATACCTTTTATTACTTTGAGAAACCTCCAATTGCTTCTTCAAGAAATAAAATCATATCATAATCAAGTAAGAAATCTAATTCAATTTTTGTCGTTTTTAACATTGAATCCCAACATAATCCTGAAATTGTTAAATACCATGTAGGATAAACTTTATGAGACTTAAAAATATCTGCTAAAACTGAAATGTTAGATTTACTACATAATCCCTTATATTTGTATAAATTTGTATGATATAGTTTTTCCAAACTACATTTGTTCTTTCATAATCTTCATCAGAAATATTATTTTTATTCAGTCTTGAATAAAACATTCTTTTTTAGGTAATTCACTTGCATGTAATTTTTCTTCAGGATCCATTTATTCGTATGGCTAAATTTCTTATCCTATTATTAGATCTAATTTCTAACATTGAAAATATTTTTCTGTTTCTCTAAACTGTTCTTTTGTATGATTAGAAGATAATTTTAATACCGGAAGCCATAAACTTAAATGTATCTAAAATTTTAGTGTTAATCCATCTTCGACATATTTGCTAAAAGGAATATGTTTTTGTTCATTTTTTGGAAGTGCATCAGTATCTTTATTGTCAACTGCTAATTCCTTAATAAAGAAATGAACATCGTTATTTGTTAAATTATGAATATAAATTTGAATAAGAGATGGATTTTTATAGTTAAGATTGCAATCTTGATGTGCAACTCGTTGATATTTTCCTGTTAAATGACAATGATCTAGTACTTCGTTTTGTTCTAGAGTAAATTCTTTTTCAAAAATATGACCAGGTTTGACTTTTTATACTTAATTACATCTTTTCTAGTCAGTTTCATTCAAACATTTTGTTGATGTATTCTAGTAATTTGTTGTGGTTCTTCTTTTCATATTTCAACAAATTTTTGTGCTTCATCTTTAAATGTATATGTACCTGGATTTTCATCATCACCATTAAAATATTTAACATAATAACACAATGAAATTGATAAACGTTTTTGATATTTGTTAATGCAACATATTTCGGGATTTGGTTGTTATAATTGTGAAATTAAATTTTTTGAGCATCAAAAGGCAATTCTATTTTTACTTTTTCACGTTCTTTACAACTGTTTCCGTGAGTGTTTTATTTGTGTATCAAAATATCATAATCATCTACAACAATGATAAATTTTTCCAATGTGTTTACTCTTCTGTGTACTAATTCATCTAGAAACATTTTTTCCTAACATTAATGTGAATTATTTTCATTTCGAATTAAAAGAAGATTAACTTGTTTTTCTAATTTATTTAGTATGGTAAGGAGGATATACAATAATTTTTTCTTCTTCAGTATTTTCATATGCATAAACATTCATTGGAAGATTTCATTTCTTTCAAAATTTTGGAGTATCTGTTAACTGATAAACAAAATTAATTTTCTTTTTTAAAAAAATTTGTTTAATACTAATCCATTATTTTTATATTTATAAACTCTTTCTGAATTTTTATCCAATGGATATAATGCAGACTTTATAGCACAAAGAAAACATTTTTGATCAGACTTTTTACAGTAACTTCAGCTTTTTTATCCATAATTACTTTTGGTAAATAAATATATGAAGAACCAGGAATAAGATAGGGTTTAATCATTTAATTCTAAACTATGTATATAAAATAAACACTAACCAGATTTTTCCTTTGCATCTTTTCCATTTCACTAAATAGTTAATTTGTTTATTTTTGATAATAATCCTCTAAATCAGTTGTTCTTAATAAAATTTGGTTAGTTGTTTTAAAGATATTGTATTTCATCTTGTCTTTGAAAATTACAGTAAAATTTCATCTTCTTTGAAATAAAATTGGTTGATTGTTTCTTCTTTAATTTGATTAAAAATTCTTGTGGTTCCACAATATTATCATTATTAGTAATTGCACAACTTATTATTCTCTATGCAAAAGTAGAAGCTTTTCTCTCAGTCTGTTGAGATTAGAATAATTTTCTAAATTATTCATTTTATAGATTTTTTGAAGATCATTTAAGGATTTTTTGCTCGAATTGTTATGATTATTAATTTTACTTTCAGATTATTTGATAAGATGGATTAACTGACTTTTAGTCAGCTTAGAATATTTTTTATCTTTTTGCATTATGGGTTTGATGAATTTTTTTAAAGGTTTTTCATTCAATTCGTTACCATTATCATTGTTATCAATATTGTCAACAGGATTTATAAAAAGATCAATTAATTTTTGTTTATTAAATCTTCAATTTTTCTGTTTTAGTAAATCATCGAATTTCTTTTAGAGTCTTATATTTTAGTTCTTTCTCCTGTATTTCTTTATTCATTCACTTCCTATTAAAATAATCAGTAAATTCAAACAAATCTTCTCTAGTTTTCTTTTTAGTAATTTTCTAAATATTTGTAACTCAATATGTACTTTCTTTTACTAAAAGTTCTTAAATAGCTGAACTTTGTTTATAAATTTTGTACATATATATATATATATATATATATATATATATATATATATATATATATATATATATAAACCTTTGAGGTTTCAAGTTTGATGGATCTTATTTCTAAAGAGTAAACTTTATTAAATTTTGAAATTTTGGAGTTGGTAAGATGAGAAAATGAGAATTTGCTTGTTTCAATATGGGCAAATGAGATTTCTTGATTGGGAAATATTGCATAATTAGGTACTAGGTTTGAAGCCTGGAAATTTTACTCGAAAATGCTCTTTGTGCCAGAACTCTCTTATTCCTACTACTATCATATCTTTGTGGTCCTTATGCACTATGCATGTTAGTGGGAGCAGAATCGTATGGCAGCCAGCTTCAAATAGCAGTTCGGTAAATTTTCACAACAGTGTTTCCAGGATAGAAAGCCACGTCCCCTCCAGGGATATCCATTTGCATTCCCAAAGCATCTCTGTAACACCTACATTTTATTTCACGCTACCAGTAACAAATCTCACATCCGTCCTCTGAATTTCTTAATGTCTTCCTTGAATCCAACGTGGTACAGATCCCAAACACTTGAGCGGTGCTCAAGAATAGGTTGCACCAGTATCATTATTCGGCCTCCTTTGCAGGTGAACTACTCATTTCTAAAATTCTCTCAATAAACTGAAGTCGACCATTTGTGTTCCCTACCACAGTTTTCACAAGCTCGTTCCACCTCATATCACTCTGCAATGTTATACACAGATATCTAAAGAAGTTGACTGTGTCAAGCAGGACATTAGTAATACTGTATCCAAACATTACAGGTTTCTTCTTTCTACTCATCTGCATTAACTTACATTTTTCCACATTTGGGCCATTTAGCTGCCATTCATCACATCAACTGGAAATTTCGTCTAAGTCGCCTTGTATCTTCCTACAGTCACTCAACTTCGACACCTTACTGTAGACCATGGCATCATCAGCAAACAACTGCAGACTGCTGCCCAGTGTGTCTGCCAAATCATTTATGTGTATAGAGAACAACAGTGGTCCTATCACACTTCCTTAGGGTACTGCTGACGATGCCCTTGTCTCTGATGAACACTGGCCGTCAAGGACAACAAACTGGGTTCTATTATTTAAGAAGTCTTCGAGCCACTCACGTATCGGTGAACTTATTCCATAAGCTTTTATCTTCGTTAACAGCCTGCACTACGACACTGTGTCAAATGGTTTCTGGAAATCTAAATCTGCCTGTTGCCCTTCATCCATACTTCTCGGTACATATGTGAAAAAAAGGCATTCTGAGTTTCACACGAGTGATGCTTTCTAAAGCCAGGCTTCTGCTGTCGTTGGTTCTTATATCGCATATCGGTTCGTAATTGGTCGGCGCCAGATGGAATGCGGTCTCCTGGCGCTTTAGCCACACCACTCAATATGGAAATTATTCACTGAGGTGGCGGCGTCATGGAATACCTCCTAATGCCGTGTCGGACCTCCTTTCTCCCGGTGCAACAACTCGACGTGGCACAGACTCAACAAGTCGTTGGAAGTCTCCGGCAGGAATGTTGAGCCATGCTGCCTCTATAACCATCCATAACGGGGTAAGTGTTGCTGATGCTGGACATAGTGGACGAACTTACCTCTCAATTACGTCCCATAAATGTTCCATAAGATTCGTGTTGGACGGTCTGGGTGGTCACATCATTAGCTCGAACTGTCGAGAATCAATGAGGAACACTTGTAGCCTGCTGACGTGGCACAAAGTCACCCATAAAAATTCTGTCGTTGTTTGGCTGCAAATGGTCTCCAACTAGCCGAACATACCTATTTACAATCAAGGATCGGTTCAGATGGAGCAAAGGACCCAGGACCCAGTGTACTCTGTGTAAACACAGCCCACACCATTATGGAGCCACTACCACCTTGCACAGTTGACAACTAGGGTCCGTGACTTCTTAGTGTCTGCGCCATACTCGAATTCTACCATTAGCTATTAACAACTGAAATCGGGACTCACCTCATCAGGTCACGGTTCTCCAGTGGTCTTGAATCCAACAGCTATTCTCAGAAGCCCAGGAGAGGCGCTGCAGGCGATGTCGTGCTTTGCGCAAAGAATTCGCGTCGGTCGTCTGCTGCCGTATATCATTAACGCCAAATTCTGGCACACTGCCCTAACGAACATGTTAGTCGTACATCCCACGTTAATTTCTGCGGTTATTTCAGGGAGCCTTCAGTGTTGTTCGTTGATTGTCTGTTAGTGCTGACAATGCTACGCAATCGCCGGTGCTCTCGGACGTTGTGTCAGTCTCATATTCTCGGTACACTCTTGACGCTGTGGATCTCGGAATATTGAATTCCCTAAGAGTTTCCAAAATGGAATGTCCCATGCGTCTAGCTGCAACTACAGTTCCACTTTCAGTCCGTCAATTCCCGTCGTGCGGCCACAATCACGCCGGAAACCTTTTCGCTGAATCACCTGAGTACGTATCACAGCTCCGCCAATGTACCGCCCTGTTATGCCTTGTGTGCGCGATACGACCACCTTCTGAACGTGTGCATATTGCTGTCCCATGACTTCAGAGTCGCTCTAGCGACGATCTATGAAACGAGTGGCGAATACACACTGACGGTGGACTGCCATGGCTGTCGCCTGGGAACGAGCATCTCGTAAACGGCAAAGCTGGCGGGTTGTTGGGCTGCTACTGTCGTGGGCTCTTCTGGAGAGCGGTTGAAGGGCGGTGTAGTCGTGTGCAGGCGGCACGGCGCTGCGCGTCAAGGAACGTGGAGGTCGGCGGCTCCCCGCTCGCAACAGCGGAACAGGCGGATCTGACAACAGAGGGCAGCACCGGTGCCGGCGAAAGTGTTTCGGAGCACACTGCTGAAGACGGGGCTTTGCAGTAGACGAGCGCCACGTGCTCCTGCAGAGACATATCGCAATCGTCAGTTACCACTATAGCAGACATAGTCGAGTTGAGACATTCGGGTAATGTATTTACATATAGGGTACTTCTCATTTAATGTTCTGTCTGTGTTGCACATTTTCAATTAGATTACATGGTTCGCTCACTCGGAATAATCTTTAGACATAAGAAGTTGAGTCAGCAACCCATCTTGTCTGCACCAAACCTCAATACTGTGGTTCTGACAAAACAAGAGAAGACGGGTTGCTGACGCAACTACTTTTGTCTGAAGATTATTTTGAGTGATCGAACCATGTAATCGTATAAAAATGTCCAACTGAGACGGAACAATAAATGAGAATTGTCTAAAAGAGTCGATTACGATTGCAGCGGCCACGGAATCATCGACACTGGACCGTTCGACAGAAGAACTACGTCCCCTGGTCGCATAAATCACGTTTCTTGTTGCGCCAGGTCGATAATTGCAGTTGGACACATTGTCATTCAGACGAACGGCTGTTCGAAAGATTTACTGCAACACGGACGCCAGCTGGTGGGGGCAGTATTATCCTATGCAGGACATTCTTCTGGGCTTCAGCCGAATCTGTGGATCTGTGGTAGTAATCCAAGGCATCCCAGCTGCTATGAGCTGCGTGAACTCCTGCATCCCTTCATCCTTTACGCCTTCCCCAGCGACACTGGCACCTTGCAGCAGTATAACGGTCTACCTCGCAAGGCGAGAATCGTCAGCTTGATTTCTTGGCCGCCAAATTCGAATAGTCTGAACCTGACGGAACACATTTCTGACGCCCACAAACCACCGACCCGCAATTTACGGCAGTCGCGTGACCTATAGGTAGCCTTTGGTTCCACACACTGCGAAGCGCCAACCGAGCTATGAATACCAGCCTTACACGTGCTATAAAGATCTGTATCGACTGGGCTAGCGAGAGGCGGATAGCTCCCCATTGAAAGCAGGCACTGAATTAAGAACCGTGCGCAACAGATTTAACGATATTAAAGGAGTAGCCCTAGTGTAATGGAACTGCCCAGCATGTCTCGTTCCTCGCCAAGTGTCGTACATTACGAATACCGGTACACCTAATGTATTTAACTTCGCGTTATATTAACATAAAACTTATTGTTTCCTATAATTATTCCTTTATAAAATGTTAAATACATTTGTAACTTTCTGGAAACAATGCGATCGTATTGATACTGTACACATATCTTTCGATGTAAAGATAGATGTATTCAAATATCTGTGAGGTGTCAGCTATAGTGTGTTTGATCTTGACTTTTGTGTGTCAATATACTATGGTCTGTTATGGAGTAACGAGCAGTAGTAGTTGTGCATTAGCCAGTAGTAGTGTTTCAGTGAGTTATCGAAGAATATTGTAGTAGTTCTGTTACATGTTTATTACCTTACAAATAAATAATTTTTTTTAATTTTAAATTCAGTGCATTAATTCGATCTTAGTAAATGAGTGTTGTAAAATGATCATTTCATATAGTGTTCATTAAAAAAATTACGATCATTCCACTTGGGACCTGTGGAAGGTACATTAGCTTATTTGTTTTAGTTGTAAATACTTGTCATGGATTATTGTTTTTCTGACATGTTCTACGACCTGGAGGAACTCCCCACTACGGATCAATTGGAATGAAAGTAAATCTGATCTAATGTAAAGGTGAGTCTTTGGGCGAGGCACCTGTCATCATCGCAACGTGGTAGCGCAGTGCTATGCGATTTCCTGCGCGCCGGCCGGCTGCACACAGCTGTGGCTCTCGCTGTGTCGGAACGTGCGGACACTCTCATTCGAGGCGATCTACGAATCAGACTCAGACACCTCGCTGCTCAGCCGGACGCCTCCATTGGTAGTGCTAACATATTCGTCCACCAGTTGGGGTACTCATACATGTGTGCCCGCTGCGGTCCTCGCCGCCTAACAATAGGCCAAAAACAGCAACGAAGGACCATCTGTGCGGAACTGCTTCAGCGTTACGAGGCTGATCGTGACAATTTTTTGCCGATCGTCGTCACAGGCGATGAAACATGGTTTCGTCACATTAAGCCTGAAACAAAACGGCAATCCATGGGATGGCGCCACACCACCTGTCCTCCGAAGAAAAAGTTCAGAGCCGTACATTCAGCCGGTAAAGTCATGGCGATGGCCGTCCTCATGGCGCTACTCTCACGATCTTGAAGAAACGACTTCGGTGTGTTCGTCGCCGCAAAACTGCAAACAAACTTCTTCTACAGGACAACGCAAGGCCTCACACAATTCTGCGCACCCGACAGGAGCTCACAAAACTTCATTGGACTGTTCTCCCTCATCCACCCAACAGCCCAGATCTCTTACCTTCCGTCTTCCATTTGTTTGGCCCAATGAAGGATGCACTCCGCGGGAAGCAGTACGTGAATGACAGGGAGGTTATTAACGGAGCAACACGTTGTCCCCGACGTCGACCAGTAGAGTGGTACCGTGCGGGCACACAGGACCACCCAGCGAGGTGGCGCGAGGCCGTCGCATTGAACCGAGGTTCTGGGTTCCCGGGTTCGATTCCCGGCGGGGTCAGGGATTTTCTCTGCCTCGTGATGACTGGGTGTTGTGTGATGTCCTTAAGTTAGTTAGGTTTAAGTAGTTCTAAGTTCTAGATATTAAGTCCCATAGTGCTCAGAGCCATTTGAACCATTTGAACCGAGATTATATCGAAAAATAGGGTTTGTAGCAAAAAGAGTGGGGAATAATATGGTTATTGGAATCCTGAATAAAACAGACTTGCATTCAGAAAAGAAACGTGTCGCATTAGTTGTTGAAGACCCTCGTACAATGATCTCTGACTTGGGCCTGGCTGTAAGACGGCCTTATATTTGCTACCGACCAGTGTCACCCTGACTCATTATTCTTAGCGTTTTAGCCATGCTCGTGCTGCCCGCACTGGCAGCCTACGTCTCTTAGAAGAGATCTGTAGGCCACTGAAACGGCGCCCGTCAGAACAAGGTCTGTGCCCCGACTGCCCGGAGGCACCTACTGTCCTCCCGTGTGCAGCGTCCTCAGAATTCAGTGCCACTCCTTTAGATTAGATTAGAGTAGATTAGTATTTGCTCCATAGGTCATGAGTACGACACTTCGTAATGATGTGGAACGTGTCAGGTTAATAAAAGGTGTCTACGTAATATATTACATTACACAAAATATTACATGACAATATTTTTAGTTTTTTTTGTGGGGGTTGGGGAAAGTCATCTAATGAGTAGAAGGAGTTGCCACTAATAAATTCTTTTAACTTCCTGTTAAATGCTGTATGGCTATCTGGCAAACTTTTGATGCTATTAGGTAAGTGACCAAAGAGTTTTGTGGCAGCATAATTTACCCCCTTCTGAGCCAAAGTTACATTTAACCTTGAGTAGTGAAGATCATCCTTTCTCCTAGTATTGTAGCCATTTACACTGATATTACTTTGGAATTCGTCGTATCGTTGATAACAAATTTCATAAGTCAATATATGTATTGTGAGGCTACAGTGAAGATCTCTAGCTCTTTAAATAAGTGTGTGCAGGATGATCTTGGGTGAGCCCCAGCAATTATTCTGATTACACGCTTTTGTGCAATGAACACTCTTTTACTCAATGAGGAGTTACCCCAGAATATGATGCACATACGAAAGCAGAGAATGAATATAGGCGTGGTAAGCTAATTTACTCAGATGTATATCGCCAAAATTTGCAATGACCCTAATAGCATAAGTAGCTGAACTCAAACGGTTCAGCAGATCTTCTGTGTGTTTTTTCCAGTTCAACCCCTCATCGATGCATACACCTAGAAATTTTGAATATTCTACCTCAGCTACCGATTTCTGATGAAAGTCTATATTTATTAATGGTGTCATTCCATTTACTGTGTGGAACTGTATGTACTGTGTTTTGTCAAAGTTTAATGAGAGCCCATTTGCAGACAACCACTTAATGATTTTCTGAAAGACATCGTTTACAATTTCACCAGTTAATTCTTGTCTGTTGGTTGTGATAGCTATACTTGTATCATCGGCAAAAAGTACCAGCTTTCCATCTTCGTGAATATAGAATGGCAGGTCATTAATATATATTAAGAACAGCAGAGGACCCAAGACCTAACCTTGCGGTACCCCATTCTCGATTGTTCCCCAGTTTGAGAAATCACCAGTTTTTTTTTAATATTATGTGAACTGCTTATTTCAACTTTTTGCACTCTTCCAGTGAGGTATGATTTAAACCATTTGAGCACTGTCCCATTCATACCACAGTACTTGAGCTTATCTAGAAGTATTCCATGATTTACACAGTCAAAAGCCTTTGAGAAATCACAAAAAATCCCAACGGGTGACTTCTGGTTACTCAGAGCATTTAATATTTCTTTACTAAATGTATATATAGCATTTCCCTTGAAAAACCTTTCTGGAAACCAAACTAACACTTTGTTAAAACTTTATTTTTACAAAGGTGTGAAGCTACTCTACAATACATTACTTTTTCAAGAATTTTGGATAAGGCAGCCAGAAGAGAGATTGGGCGTTAATTGTTGACATCCCCTTTTTTATGCAGTGGTTTAACAATGGCATACTTCAGTCTACCTGGGTAAATACCCTGCTTCAGAGAGCTATTACATATGTGGCTAAGAATTCAACTTATCTCTTGGGAAAAAGCTTTTATTATCCTGCTGGAAATGCCATCAATTCCATGTGAGGTTTTATTCTTGAGAGACTTTTTTATCTTCCTATTTTCAGAAGGAGAGGCGGGTGGAATTTCAATTGTATCAAATGGTGTGGGTAAGGCGTCTTCCATTAACTGCCTTGCTTCTTCTAATGAACGTTTAGATCCTATTTTGTGTACAACATATAAAAAATGATTATTCAAAGTTTTTTCGACTTCCGGCTTGTTGTTTGTCGAGTTTCCATTCGCTTTGATGGTAATGCCGTCCTCCTGTACTCTTGGTTGCCCTGTCTCCCTTGCAATAATATTCCAAAATTTATTTGATTTTGTTATTAGAGGTATTAATCTCAGACATGATGCGCTTGTTTCGGGACTTTTTAATAACCTTTCTTAATGTAGCACAGTAGTTTTTATAATATTTGGCTGTTTCTGGGTCATTACTCTTTCTTAGATACAGTTCCCTTTTGTGATTACAAGATAGTTTTATTCCTTTAGTAAGCCAAGGTTTTTTGCATATAGGTCATTTGCATATAGATTAGATGTTACGTCTGCAGGGATGTTAGTGCGAAGTCCCAACTGTGGCATCCGCTGACTACCAGACGAAGGGTCACAAGCGAAGTCAATTATGCCACATGTAAGAATTCCTAATTAGAATGGGGGAGGTTAATACGAATGATATGATATAATTGACGAAAATAGTTCATTTTACAAAATACCTTTTTCAGCTGTTCAGTATAACCTCCATTCTTGCTTACGACAGCTTCTTAATGTATTGTCAGCTGTATTCTCGGCGGGGCACCTTCTTTGATGAGCTGTATGATTACTCGAATCACCTCACTGGAAGCTTAATCAGTTGTATCAAAACGTTTTTACGGAGCTGTTACTTCAATCTCGGAAACACTGCAAAGTGTCTGATGCGCTTATATCAGAATGTTATGGTGGGTGGGGAAGTATTTCGAATCCATATTTGTGGAGCGTTTCTCTCAGTGATAAGGCAGTATGGGGTCTTGCACCATCTTGCAAAAATAAGGAATTCAGCTGCTCATGCCTGCCCTTCGTTGACGAATTTTCAGGCACAAAACGTTTTGCAGAAACAGCTTGCAGTACTCGTCTGTTACAGATCGCCCCCTGGGGCACTCTACCTCTAGCTATAAGTCTGTTCATATCATACGCAGAGATCATCATTAGTTTCATCTTGATTGTTCACGGTGGAATTTCGCCGGCGTGGCGAGTTCGACCTTTTCCATTGTGACGACTGAGACTTCAGTTCTGGTTCAAAATCTCGTAAACGAGTTTCATCACGTACAGCAATCCTTTTTGCGAAACTTTTCTCCTTCTGTTCGATAACGTTGAAGCAGTTCTTCTCTAATTATTTTGCGACCTGCTTCCTGTCATTCATTCAGATTATGTTGGACCCATCCGGCAGCACCTTCTCTCATCTTTAACAATTATGATTCTGTGAACTGAAGTAACAGACATTCTGACCTCATACGCAATTTCCTCGCATGTTTTTCGCCCACCTTCTCTCCAAATGTCATCAACAATAACATGAGTCGTGATGTCTGTTGCAGCTTATAGCCTTTCACTTTTTGGCAGCGCTTACCCGACCATGACGGAAACAAGCAGACCATCGTGATACCGTGCTACGATCCCCTACACTATTACCACACACCTCTCTCGAGATATTGTAAATATCCGGCCGATTTCTTCCACGTAGCGACTCGATTTTGATGCAGGAACGCTGGTCACTACGTGTAATCCGATCTAACTCGGTTTCAGCTTAGAGTTTAAAACTAGATTACTCACAACACAGACACGCGAACCAGCAAACACATTTACGACCGTCAGCCGTCAAGTCTCGCACAAAACTGACTGAACTTCAACCTGATGACGATACCATAACGGTCGCACATACGCAGAGTTTTAAAACGACCGTCATAGGAAAGGTGACTTGACTCTTACTATAACTGACAACATAACTGTAATTAGAAAAAGCATGAATCGATCGGTAGGAACATCACTGTAAGTGTGGTTAATGGAATTCACGGAAAAAAGTAGATGTGGCAGGTTGGGAGTGACTCGTCTTTCAGTACCTGTAGAAACCTGCCAAGGACTTGTCGACTACATGCCACCCGGGATCACTGCTCTTTTGCGCTCCAGAGGTGGACGACATAACTGTTAAGTACGTGATCACAATCTTTTGGCTCATTAGTGTGTGCAAAAAAATGTCGATAGAGTCACTGATTTTATACCGAACATTATGTGTGTTGTTTCTCATACAAAACCAGGAGCCAGGCCATAAATAGGAGATTAAAATGGGTGATGTATCCTAGAATGTCATGCAAGTCAATTTCTGGCAGTTTTCAGCAGCTTACCTCTACTGCTTCGAATGAAACAGTAATGGCCGAAACGTAAGGATGGAAACAGAATGCAAGTCTAATTTTCTGGAAAATAAGGAACATGGACACTGTAACGTTAAAAAAAATGAAGAAAGGCGACAGTGGTTTGTTTTTATAATGTTCGCCTACCTATCCGTTACAAGCTTTCATAAAATATCTTACCCACTTTGCAGAAATGCCAGGTTCTATCAGTACCTCAGTACTACACTTCCCTAGCACCACTGACTTTGGTTTGCTTAGCTCGCGTCTTATGAAGCTATCTCGTAGATGTCGTCCCGATTCGTTTCTTCCCCATATAGGCGCAGTATTCGACGACCAAACAGCAAACTGTGCTTAGCTGAAGTGTCAGTGGGGGACAAAATCCAGTGCTTCGGAATAAAGTTATGAAAGCTTTGGATGCCACATGATTTTTATTCGTTAACGTTTAGCGGTAATCAACAAACTCAAATAAGAGAAATGTATTCCTAGTTGCGAATATGGACAACCATTAACTGTAGAATTGAATAACGACAGTGAAAATCTATGCCGGACCGGGACTCAACCCCGGATTCCCCGCTTATCGCGAGCGGTCGCCTTACCGTTAAGCTGTCCGAGCACGATTTACGCCTGGACCCAAACTTCGATATGTCGTCAACCACGTGTCCACAACCTGTACTCTTGCATCCATTACGTATCTTCCCATACAGGGGAGGCATTTTACTTGGAAGTCGCTTGCCGGGTGTCGGCGGAAAAATACGATATTGCAGTGCCTGCATTATTCCGAATTATGATGCAAAGCTTCTTTGCACCGTAGTTCAGAATAACACAGGCACCGCATTATCGTACGTAACGCAAATAACATCCTGATAATATTCATACACTCATTAAATGAAATTCTGCGGAGGCTGAACATGTTCAGAGCACCGCGACAGGACGCAATCTAATGATTCGCGGGAGTACAATATGTTCAAAACTTCCCACGATCGCTCACCAAGGTACTGTTCAACACGACAAACTATTTTCGGTAATTCATTACACTACACAGTCCAAAGCTAGTGTTGCACTTATTCATACCTGATGTAAAACTTCTAGTGAGTTGTTACACTCAAACATTTTTCGAGGCACTGTTAACTGCGACGAATAATTTACCAGTATCGTGTTCCAGTTAACCGATCCGAAGCGCTTTGACTCGTTTTCGGAGTAGAACACTCATAGTGGGGAACAGTTTGGCGCCTGCTGGTTTAGTGCGCAAGTCTGACTGGTCCATCGTCTTTCAGCAACAGCGCCTAAGTTAAAGTGTTCTTCTCATTGACGTTTTTAGTTTATTTAATGACTTTATAAAATTATTATCAACGATCTGTCAGTGCAACTATCGTTGACGGCATGGCTGAAGAAGCATAACGATGTTCAAATAATAAATATTAACTAACAACGATGTACTGTATGGCTAAATGGTTCAAGTGGCTCTGAGCACTATGGGACTTGACATCTGAGATCATCAGTCCCCTAGAACTTAGAACTACTTAAACCTAACTAACCTAAGGACATTACACACATCCGTGCCCGAGGCAGGATTCGAACCTGCGACCTTAGCAGTCGCGCGGTTCCGGTCTGAAGCGCCTAGACCCGCACGGCCACCGCGCCCGGCGATGTACTGTATCTTTCCATGCTCAGCATGTGTGATGCCAGGCTGTTTATATGGTAGTCTAGCGTGACGCAGTCGCCGCTAGCAGGCGCGTTCCCACTCTCTGACCATCTGCCGCACAACACAACCAGTGCATGGGACTCTCTCCCTACTCTGCTGCTACTGAATGTTCTTGCCGGACAGATGCACTGTGTGGCAGAAACGCCACAACTTGTCACCATCCCAACCCTCGCAGATGCTGACGACGCGTCGGCACTTCACAGACACCGCGCGTTATAAGCAACGCAGTGCCACTCTGGTCCATACGGATAGAGACTTACGGCAATGACGATCATTGTAATGCAAATTGACAAAACTCATAATACTGACAATGTACTTTCATTTTTAACCAAAAGTTCTTTCTGTGCTGACCACTGCCTTAATAAAAACCACAAATACTTAATAGATGTAGAAGCCTTGAACAGAGAGAAAAAGGGGGTAAAACTCAGCCAGTTAGAAAATCGCTCTATCTCGCTTCATACACGTGAATCCAGGTTATGGCACCAAACTACGCCACCACCAAACATCTGTATACCATACAAAAAAAAAAAAAGGAAAATATGGTTCGAAAGAACAGGGTGCTGAGAAATATAAATTATAGTGCTACGTCACAGCAGCGAATACTTTACCGTCCTGCTGGTCAAGGCGGCCCACCACGATGGCCGGCCGGTGTGGCCGTGCGGTTCTAGGCGCTTCAGTCTGCAACCGCGTGACCGCTACTGTTCATGTTCAAATCCTGCCTCGGGCATGGATGTGTGTGATGTCCTTAGGTTGGTTAGGTATAATTAGTTGGAAGTTCTAGGCGACTGATGACCTCAGAAGTTAAGTCGCATAGTGCTCAGAGACATTTTGAACCACTACGATGCGTTCGGCGACTGAAGTCTTGGACGGCAGCAATCTGTTATTAAATGCGCGTTCCCGAAAAATGCAAGTAGGTGGTCTCGTGTTCGGTTAATTCACAATGCAGGTACTTCCTTATGAGCCTCTGAAACCCCGATGGATTCCAGTGTGCAAGTGGACCTGTTTCCTGGTCTGCCAAACCAATTTGACTCGGTGCCACAACGGTGCGTGTCAGAATACGTCAAATGTTTAGACAGCCGACTAGAGACAAATAAGTACACACACGCGTCACTCGTTGTGACCGTGATGATATAAGCTGTACCTCTGATGGTTCAGAAGGTGACTGGCACAGGCTCTAAGTCGCAACCTCGCGAAGGACACAAGTCTCACCGTTTAGGTAGAGACCTGCAGTTCTTTACTAGCGAAGAGCCAGTGAAAGAGTGCCTCTTCTTTCTTTCTCTGTGTTTCCCCCTCAGCTCGGTTCCAAAAGCACATTTCTCTTTTTTGACTTCCCCCCACTTTGACACAAGCCAATCACGAGTTGGCGCCCGGCATTCTAAGCTCAGATAATGGTCTTTGCACTGCGAACCGATTTGGCCAATCAGAGACTTTAAAATTAATTTGCAGAAAACGGAAAAAATTCAATTTTGCTGCCTCTTTCCCGTGCCATGTCTATTGCTAACACAATACAGGGTGGAAGCACAGCCTTCCATAAACAACTTGTTATCTTCCCAGTTGTGTCCATTTCAAAGTTTGTAAAGGACGGCCATAAACTCGTAAAAAAGCTTCATGCGCTGACAAACATCTTTTGAAACAGAGTCTGGACGTCTGTTTCCCTGTCCCACGGACATTTGCAGAATGTTTACATTTCCTTTGGCGGCTTACTCTCTTACAAGGGTCCATCCTGTGCTTTTATTCCCGGCCTACAATGCACTGTCGGCGACTTTTCGGTGCCAGGCCGTATACCTGGACGTCTGCCCCTTGTCTGGCACCAAGGTAATGTGTTTTGCACAATGCGACCGCTGCAAGCGACTGTCTGGAAATGTCTCCTTACCGTTCTCCAGTAAAAACGCGCTCTGTCACCCCACCAACGCCGTGCTTTTACTGCAGTCGTTTAAGTCGGCACCCTGTTCCGTTGAACACAGGTAAAGCTTACCGTATTTCTTTCCCTAAATCACACAAACAAGACCATAAACTGCTGCCCACCATTTCATCACAATGTATGAAGTCAAATCACACCGAATCAGAAGTGACAGTGCCCTGCAATCTCTCAATGTCGTTCTCGCAGGGATGACGGGCTGCCTGACGTGGAGAGCACAGCGGTGAATGCGTCAGTGGCAGGTTAGTTGGCTTGTGCTTTGGAAATGTATTGAACAGGATTATTCTAAGGAGAGCGACCAGCAAAAAGGTTTTTTTTTTCTTAAGTATTTGTGTGGTAATCATTGTACTTCGAGTTCCATTATTTAATTTGTTCTTGGAATAGATTTATTAAGTTTTCAGTTTTCTAATGATTCCACTCAAAACTCTTTTCGAGACAGAATACAGATCGGGAGAGGTGGCGTGGCGCCACTGCACGAATTGCCGTTTTGTTTCTGGTGTGAAGTGATTAACCCATTTTTCATCGCCTGCGACGATGTTCGACAAAAGCGCAAGCAAATCCGTACCGTTGGACCTTTGTTGCTCTTTATGGTCTTCTGTGGTCCGCCCCGGTAGCTGAGTGGTCAGCGTGACAGACTGTCAATCCTAAGGGCCCGGGTTCGATTCCCGGCTGGGTCGGATATTTTCTCCGCTCAGGGACTGGGTGTTGTGTTGTCCTAATCATCATCATTTCATCCCCATCGACACGCAGGTCGCCGAAGCGGCGTCAAATCGAAAGACCTGCACCAGGCGAACGGTCTACCCGACGGGAGGCCCTAGCCACACGACATTTCCATTTCATGGTCTTCTGTTAGGCAGGGAGGAAACCAGCAGGTACATACCTCTGACTACTCAAACTGGTGGACGAATGTTTCAGCACTACCAACGCGGACATCCAGTTAATCCATCAACCACCTGGAATGAGAGTGTCCGCCCACTGCAACAATGCAGCAGTGACATCTGAGTGTAGCTGGAGACCATATATTTTTGTGGGATTCTGGAATGATGGCGTCTGCCTTCGGCGGTGCTACGGCACGGACGTCTGTTTACGTCCCTGCCGGAGAAGTTCGCGCTCGCGCAGTTGTTTACCTCGTCGGCGTACTAGTGCGTTTAGACGACTCGATATAGAATGGCACATGCATACCGAAAGTCGACTCTCAAGATTAGTTTTTCAAATGACTATGCGAGACCGAAAGCCTACGAAATAGAAAGGTTCCTACGAGACGAAGTTAAACTTGACTACAACGAACTTATCGGAATCCACCTCTCCATAGTGAGCAGTGTTGTTTACGTCAAGCTGATTAACGACGCAGTATGTGACAGAATCATCCGAGATACTAAACATGGACTCAAATTTTGTCACTCTGATGGACATGTTGGAGAAGTAACTATTGATCATGCAGGACTGGGCTTACGGAACATACGTATTTTCGAACTTCCCTTCGAGGTTCCGTCTGACTTGGTCGTTGACGCCTTACGCCCATATGGAAGAGTGCTTAGCCACGTTGAGGAAAAATGGTCCAACTTCACGACTTACCCCGTTCTCAATGGGGTGCGTCAAATCAGAATAGAACTGACACGACATGTACCCTCGTACTTGTTCATCGGCGGATGCAGAGCTATAGTCATCTACGATGGACAACCCAAAACATGCTCAGGCTGTGGGAAAGAGGGCCACGTCCGTTCCGAATGTATGCAGCGGAGGATAGTGCAAGTTCCAAACGGCGAACCCGTACCTCCGTCCACGTTGACGTCGCTGCCACTAACGTATGCGGACGCATTTCGAACGGATCCCATCCCGAAGAATGACCAGCTACAGAATCCTGACAGTTTACGGCAACCGACTGCGGCAGAGACCGCCTCCAGTGACGAAACGACGCACACCTCTGCCGCTCCGGCGCCGACGACGCACTTAACCGAGCGGAAAGGATCGGTAGGAGAAATGGAAATTGATCCTGCTGTTGTGCCGACAGCTGCTTTCGTCCCTGAGCACCGGGAGTCACTCCCGCACTCGGATACGGAGGCGCACACGCGCAAACAACGATCACCGAAGCGCCACAAGAAACGACGGCTCGCGCCGTCGGATACCTGCTTACTGCAGTCCACGTCAGACGGTCTTGGGTGTAACGTCGATACAGTGCATCCGGATGCGCAACGGGAGGATCTACCTCCCACACAGCAGTACGACGCGAATCATGCTACGCAGGGGTTGAATACAGACACACCGGACGGAAAGTCGACGGACGGAGTCCCTCCACCCACCGCAGCAACGCCACCGCCTTCGGTCAGCCCGGCCGGAGAGACACGACGGGAGCTGGACCTCCAGCACAGGAACTGGGCCGACGAATCCGATACTGACCCCCACACCGACGACGCACCCGCAATGGCGAGTGCTGCGTCCACCGGATGTTAACCGCGCAGAAGATGCAGACTGACGCACAGACAGCATGTCACCGGGCAGCAGCACACAAATTAACATAAGCGTTCATGTGCGCTTTACGCACTGAGGAACAGCGGCAGGCATATCGAACAGCCTCTATTAATATTAATACGATCAGAACGCCTGTCAAATTGCAATTATTACGAGACATGTTGCATGCGTCAGACGTCGACATCGTTCTGCTGCAGGAAGTATGTGTTGAGAGCTTCCCTGACCTCTATGAGTTCGATACGTACATTACACCTACTACAGACGGCGGCAGCGGAACAGCGATACTTCTACGTAGCGGCATAGTCGCCGAGGACGTGGTGTACCTGCCGTCAGCGCGAGGACTAGCGCTCACAATGTTGGGAGTACGGGTCGTTAACATTTACGCACCGTCGGGGTCAGACAGACGGCGCGACCGATCCCGATTTTACGCAGAGGAGATTGCAACACTATTCTTAGGTCGGTATGAACATGTCTTATTTGGAGGCGACTTCAACTGCGTGCTCGCACCAAAAGATCAACACCCCCGTTATACTTCATGCCCGGAGCTGCGGCAACTCATACTGGACATGAATCTCATTGATACATGGGAGCAGATACATGGCGACAGACGTGGATACACCTACGTCACGAGTCACTCTGCAAGTCGTCTCGATCGCATTTACGTAACACGTCGTCTCGAACCTGCGATCCTCGATGCGGAATTGTGGCCTGTCGCCTTTTCAGATCACATAGCATATATATGCACGGTCTCCCTGAGTCGTCAACAGGTGTGGAGGAGTCGCAGTGTTTGGAAACTGAATACAGCACACCTTAGGGAACCTGAGTGCAGACGCTTAGTCGAAGACACTTGGCATGTGTGTGAACGACGCCTCCCGACATATCCGACGACGTTGCAGTGGTGGCTGGAATGCGTTAAGCCTGCATTGCGCCGAGCGTTAATTGCATACGGAAGAGAGCAGATGATGTGGAGGCGGTACACGACGGAATTTTATTTCACGATGATCCGCGAACTATCTGTACAAGCACCTTCACAGGAGCGTCGTGCCGGTATAAAACGAGCACAGGCCCAAATAATTTCCATAACGCGCCGCCGACTGGAGGGTGTCGCAATCCGTGCAAGGGCCTTTGAACGAGTCCGTGGAGAATCCCCGTCGATGTATCACGTTATTAGAGAAAAACAACGTAGCCGCAGAACCTTAATACAGACGGTCGTACTGCCAGATGGTCGCCGCATGACAACGCAAAAAGACATTGCCAACGCTTTCGTGGAACACTACGGTCATCTCTATGAAGAAGCGGAACACGATCAGGCAGCCTTTCATGAGGTCCGACGAACGCTCTCCGCGTGTCTCGACGAGTCGGCCAACCTGGAGTTAACAGGTGAAATCACAGTTGACGACGTAATGGAAGCGATTGATAAGGGAGCGTCGCACAAATCGCCGGGGCCCGACGGGTTTCCGTTAGAGTTCTATCGTACATTTAAAGATCTCATGATTCCACGATGGACTGCCATGTACGGCGAATTGATGTCTCCCAACGTGCCTCTTCCACCCTCCTTCGTGGAAGGAATGATTATCCCCATCCACAAACCATCTGGCGGCACAGGGATACATGCCTACCGGCCACTGACCCTTCTTAATTGCGACTACAAGATCTACGCCAGGATACTTGCAGCACGCTTTAAACGAGTAATACGACAAGTGATTTCACTCGACCAAACCCAGCTAGGAGGAACTAGCAATATACAAACGGCACTCAGCGACTACCGCGATGTTATCGCACTGGCATCAACATGTCGTCTCCGGGGTGTATTGGTATCGATAGACTTCGATCGCGCATTTGACAGGCTGAGTCATGCTTATCTTACGGACGTGATGATGAAAATGAAGTTTCCGGAAAGTTTTGTCACCGTCGTCATGCGACTACTCCACGGAGCCGCATCCAAAGTGCTCATCAATGGACGCTTGGTGGGACCTATCACCATCTCACGATCGGTCAGACAAGGGTGCCCGCTGTCAACGATATTGTATGCCATCGCTGTCGAGCCGCTGCTTTGCGGGCTCCGGAATCGACTCCAAGGAATGACGATAAGGCACACCAAGTTTGTATGCCGAACATACGCAGATGACCTAGTGTTTTTAGCAAGGTCAGGCGACGAGGCAGGAGCGGCCTTGCATTGGATTAATTTGTATTGTATGGCTACGGGAAGTCGCCTGAACATGGCAAAGTCGGGAGCGATGAACATCGGGAGAGGACTCCCAACAGGAAGTGTAGCACCATTACAGCCGATCAACAAGATGAAATGCCTAGGAATTATGTTCACTACCGACGTTCGACGCACGGTGGCACTGAGTTACAGAAATCTTCTGCAAACAATTCGTGCGAGTGTCCGAAGTCACAGGTTAAGGGCACTGGATATGATACAACGGGTCACCTTTGCCAACACTTATCTAGCCTCTCGCATCCCCCACCTGGCACAAGTTCTTCCTATGCCGGTGGTGTTGGCCCGCCGACTCCTGGCGGCACTCGGATATTTTGTGAGCACAGGTCTGCTTTTTAAGGTAGGATACGAAACCCTCACCCTTCCTCGTAGTCGTGGAGGTCTTGGACTAGTCCACGTACGCGACCGAGCAGTGGCTATTTATGTAACCACAATGATAAAGATGTGGACACGACACCAGACAAGTCTGACGGGCAGCTTGATAGACGAACTCGCTCCACCTTCTCTTTCGGCTCCGGTAACGGTGGCTCACATCTCACCATCGCTTGCCCATATGCGAACCTTCTTTGTGGAACACAGTTATGTCCATATGGAACTACCGACTACCAGGACGGCAACGGCACGTGATATATATCACATCTTCACTCGACGACGGCCGAATAATCCCGTAGAGCGCCGCCAACCAACAGTTACGTGGTCAGTGGTATGGCGTGCAGTGCACCACCCACACCTCGATACGGGAACGCGCGCATTGTGGTATCAGGTGGTCAATGGGAAATACGTGACTCGTTCCAGGTTGCATACAATTCATATAGCGGACGAGCCACTGTGTCCGCAGTGCAATGTTATAGACACTGAGGAGCATCGCCTGATATGCGGTCCTTCGGCGGACATCTGGTGTTTGGTCAAAAAAATGATCGCCTTCCTCCTTAGGGTGGGGCCGCAAACAATAGAACCACGCACACTACTTCTCCCAGATAGGACATATTATCCCCGAACGAAGACAAACGCAGTGACTTGGATTCGAGGTTTGACTGTGCGTTATCTTTTCCGAGACGGCAGTAAGAATGTGCTTGACTTTTGGGCCTTACTACAGGAACATCACTCACAGCTTATGAGACATCCGAGATATCGAACATATTACGCAAATTTTTTAGGGAGTGCCTTGCTTGATCCCCCACCCAGTTGGGGTGTCCCGGGTAGGAGAATGTAATTATTGTCTATAAGTATCAGAACAAGAAAGGACCAGGACAGTGGAGAGGATCCACAAACACACGTGAAGACGTACCCGATACCAACGCGAGGTGTGACGGGATTAGCGAGGTACGCGCCTAAAAGAGGAACGTAGACCGTTATTGTTTGTACTGCCAGAAGCAGGATATTTTATTTTTTTTTTCACTATTATGTTAAAAAAAATCCACTTATTTACGTTTCCCAGAAACATTTTCTTTTATAGTCATCGTCTTATATATTAAAAAAAAATGCTAGAAGCAGTTTATGTTTGTTATTGTATAAAATAAAAAAAAAAATGTCGGTAGAGCACTTGCCCGCGAAAGGCAAAGGACCCGAGATCGAGTAAAAAAAAAAAAAAAAAAAAAAAAAAGTGGTCAGCGTGACAGACTGTCAATCCTAAGGGCCCGGGTTCGATTCCCGGCTGGGTCGGATATTTTCTCCGCTCAGGGACTGGGTGTTGTGTTGTCCTAATCATCATCATTTCATCCCCATCGACACGCAGGTCGCCGAAGCGGCGTCAAATCGAAAGACCTGCACCAGGCGAACGGTCTACCCGACGGGAGGCCCTAGCCACACGACATTTCCATTTCATGGTCTTCTGTTAGGCAGGGAGGAAACCAGCAGGTACATACCTCTGACTACTCAAACTGGTGGACGAATGTTTCAGCACTACCAACGCGGACATCCAGTTAATCCATCAACCACCTGGAATGAGAGTGTCCGCCCACTGCAACAATGCAGCAGTGACATCTGAGTGTAGCTGGAGACCATATATTTTTGTGGGATTCTGGAATGATGGCAGGGGCCTCGCCCAGCGACTCGCTGTGGTTTTGTTCACTGCCAGGCCTCCGTGGACATTCTGCAGGCGCCCATGAATATCTGCCATGCTCTGGTTTCCCGCCAATGAATGAGAGCTCTCTGCTTCGAACGCACCTGCATTACAGGCGCCATATTGAATGCTTCGTACAGCACCGCGATCTCTAGCAATTTCGTGAAACTATGGGAGCTGAAGCGGGAGTATGCCACGATGTTCCACAACAAATTCCGCCTGTTTTCAACCGGAGTTGGCTGAAAAGAAATGTGCTGCATTGTAACGCCGCGCGTATTTTCCAAACAGCCATCATTAGCTGTTTTATCAACTGCTTCGCCACTTTGAATGCCCACGTGCCCCGTTACCCCGCGGGGAAACACCTCCTTTCCCTGTGTCTGTGAATACGTAAGGACGTCGTGAACCAGATGAACAACTTTTCTGCTGATTACGCGTGACGGATAGCCTGAAGACCACTTAGCGAGTCGGTGCAGGTAAAGAATTTGGTGGCAAGGAAGACACCACATCTCTTTCAGCGCCATCAAGATAGCATGTAATTCAACGTCATATACTGTGAATGTATACCAGGTAGGCGAATCTTGTGGACGCATTCTGTAAACAGCACAGCGCAGGCGACGGAATTACCCTACTTAGAGCCACCAGTTTAAGCGACCACACAGTCACCGTGTCGGATAAAAATGTGTAAAGCGTCGATTTAAAAATGTATCCTGGAGTGAAAGCATTTAGGAGTAACATTGAGCAGCAATGTGAAATGTGTCGATTATGTTAAGTCAGTACTGGGGAATGCGAAAGTTGGATTTAATAGAATGATTCCGCTAAACTGCGATGCATTTGCGAAGGAAATCGCACACAAGACATATTTAGAGAGCCTGTATCCTACGATATGTGTGTGGTCATTATGCTCCCACCATGGATTACCTCGCGAGGCATCACTAGAGTAGGGTAATGGAGATTAAGGTGCTTACAGAGGAATGTGGACAGTAATTTAGCTTCGTTCGACACGCATATATAATAGGTGAGAAAATCTAAGATACCGGTACGATTTACCCTCCACCGTTCTCTGTACACTGTCTTACGTGGTGTACATGTAGGTGCAGAGATACGCCTGTAGAATGGAGCGAGGCCTAGCTCCAGTACGAAATCTAAGATGCTTGAGGTGTGAGAAGTGTGGGGAAGCTGCGGGCTGAAGCACAACTACTCCAGATGATTGACGTTTTCAAGGACACCAGTTTGTAGATAAAGCGTCGAATCCATCGAAACAAACAGAGCACTCTAGTGATAGGGAATACCTGCTGGCTGACGGGCGGCCGCTTCAGTGGAGGGGAGGGGAGGGGAGCAGTCGTTGTCCGCTAGCCGCAGCAGAAGGCAGCCGCTCCACTCCGCCTGTCACGTGTCACTGCCGAGTGCTACCGAAATGTGTTGGCCTCACTTTCAGAGTGCTGTTGCACCGCCAGTTCAACTTTCAAATGTGCCGCCCCGTCGTAATCACTGTCAGAAAAATCAAAAGTAAAACAAAACCACGATATTTGTGATGTATTCTAGACACTCATTTCCGTAATCTTGCGCTCAGATGACATCGTTTTATTTAATTAGTCTTACGAAAATGGGAAGCGTTAAACCAAGGACGGCTTGACGGATGTTGCCAAACTGACGCTTGCCTGTCAGATATGCTGATTAAAATTTCGGGTCGAAAGGAAGTTGCGAAACTAACCGCCAGCTCTGACCAGTGACTGCAGCTGTGACTATAAGTAAGCGTAGACTCGGCAGTTTTGCTAGTAGCTTTGGTTACTTAACGTCGTACCCGCCTTAGCTATACGTTAGGTATGCTGCACTTTTCCGGAGTTACCTCAAAATGATCGTTTTCTTTACGTATGTGCTCTGTCCTACAACGTTCCCCCAAAAACCAGAAGCGGTAAAAAGTCTAAAAGTGAGTGAGAGGACTTACAAAGTGTCGTGTAGCCTGCGGAACAACTGGTTTTGTACACAGTTATCCTCCAATCTGTTATTCAAAAGCCGGCCGTGGTGGTCTAGCGGCTCTAGGCGCTCAGTCCGGAACCGCGCGACTGCTACGGTCGCAGATTCGAATCCTGCCTCGGGCATGGATGTGTGTGATGTCCTTAGGTTAGTTAGGTTTAAGTAGTTCTAAGTTCTAGGGGACTGATGACCACAGATGTTAAGTCCCATAGTGCTCAGAGCCATCTGAACCATTTTTTTTGTTATTCAAAAATAAACAGTATTTATTGCAAAATTAAACATGTCAATCTTTAATTTAGTTTTTATTTAAAATGGTTGATATTTAATGTGTACAGCGGCGAAGGCGTCAGAGGTAAATCAATTGTATTAAACAGGATTGTACTCAGGAGGACGATCAGCAACATGTCTTTTTATATTGTTTATGTATTAATCATTGTACTTCGATATCCACAATTTAATTTTTTCTCGCTTACAAATTCATTAAGGGGCTCTGTAAAGGCTCAAAATCATGAAAAGTTCAATTTTTACTTTTTTGCGTTTTCTGAATCTGCAGACTATTACCTTTTAATAGATATATAATTTATTCAATTCCGAAGACTACAACTATTTTAAAATTTTTTTTGAAATGTGTTCTACATGGGCGTGACCCACTGTGGCGCTGTGCGATATGTTAATTACCTTGGTGACGGTGATTCTAAAAGTTTCAAACATGTTCAAGGACTGAAGCCCTATGGTGATGATGTTGTAGTGCAGAAATTTGAGTGTATTGGACACGTACAGTAGCGAATGGGAACAAGACTTCGGCGATTGAAAGCTTCGTACAAAAAACAAAAACTCAGTGATGGTAAAGGGTTGGATGGGAAGGGAAGGTTAACTGACAGTGTAATTGACCAAATACAGAACTATTATGGAATGGCTATTAGGCAAAATACACAAAGTGCCGACGAAATGAAGAAGGCTGTTTGGGCTCTTTTTTTTCATACTTCTTCAACCGATGAAAATCCCCAACATAGCTTGTGTCCCAAAGAAGAAGACAGTTGGTGTAAATATAACAAAGGATTGCTAACTGGTGAAGTGTACACTCATAAGCATAGTCTGCCTCATGCAATAATGGAGGTGATAAAACCTATTTTCAGAGACTTAGCAGCACCTGAACTGTTGAAAAAGTGTATTCACGGAAAAACTCAAAACCCCAATGAAAGTGTAAATAGTGTTATATGGTCGAGAATCCCCAAGACTGTATTTGTTGGAATAGAAACACTTCACTTTGGTGTGTATGATGCTGTTGCGACTTTCAATGATGGCAACATTGTAAGGTGCAAGGTATTTAGAAATATGGGAATGAAGATAGGTTCTAACATGGTACGAGCGATGCTTGCTTTAGACAAGGAACGCCTTCGGGCTGCAGACAGGGCTGTTAAGAGTCTAGAAATACAAGCAAGAGTAAACAGGAGGAGGAACAAGAGGAAGCTGGAGGAGGAGTTTGCAGAGGATGAAGATAATCCATCCTATGGACCTGGAATGCACTAAAAAGTTAATCCAATCTTTGTCGCTCGATTCCCAAAACTTTTATTTTCTCATACTAATTACATGTTTTCTAAGGATCTTCCAAACATATTTGTTTCAAACTTTCAGTAAATGTTACACAGTACCTTCTGCATAATTTAACACAGCCTTTTTTCAAAAAACTGTATATTTTTGAATATATAAATAAAAAATTGCAAAAAAATGTTGTGAATTTTCATTACAATTGAAAAAAATCATCTTTCATAACTGAACTAAAATTTTGTAAAATCCCTGTGTTAAGTTGTAGCCCATATTCCAATAAATAATCTGTAAAAAGTTCAACTTCCTACCTCAAATACTTTGTGAGGAAAGATGTAATTTATAAGCGTTATTTTAACATTGCAAGTATAGGGCGTTCCGGAGCCCCTTAAGTTTTCAGTTTTCTGATGATTCCACTCCGAACACTTTTCGAGACAGAATGTAAATGGATACACACGTCTGCTGGTTTCGCGCAGTGCGGCACGTACGGTGTGTGCGCGGCTGCCTGTCTTTCAGCCGTCCGCTCGCCCACCAACTTAACGGACACGTGAAGGGAATACGTTGTCGGTGCCTCCGATTCTCAACATATTTCGATTTCTAAGCAAGAAACAGATGCAGTTCAGTGAAAATTTTCCTATTAAACTACCAACTACTGAGTAAGAAACATCTAATTTACAGGACTGCCTTTCATTTGCTATTGGACATATCATCTGAGTCGATAAGGTGTAAGTGGGTGTGTTAATTTCTTTCTTATCTATAGTTGTGGTGACACTGAGCAGTAGTCATAAAAATATCACCATAAATGAAACTTTCGCTGGGTGTTGTGTGCTGTCCTTAGGTTAGTTAGGTTTAAGTAGTTCTAAGTTCGAGGGGACTAATGACCGTAGATGTTAAGTCCCATAGTGCTCAGAGCCATTTGAACCATTTTTGAAACGTTTATCCACAATGGATCAGTTCACTGCGACTGTGTCCATAAAGATTTCCTGAAATTGCTGCGACCACTAGCCTTTCGTGGTTCTTTAGTTTTTATTTACCATGACTGGTTTCGAATAGCCTAGCATTACGTAATCAGATAGCCCACATCCGTTGCTTGCCTGGAGCATTGCGGTGTCGTATAGTTCTGGCAAGATATACAAAAAGAAACATGTAACACAGAATATGACTAGAGCTGTTTACACCTTCACATCAACTTATCATTAGTATCCGTTGGCTTACTGCTGCTGCATTGGTCTCGAACACATTACGTAGCTTTCCCAGTGACGTTAATTCTACAGCACTTCACACACTTAGCTACAGGTCTTCGCCGGCCATCGGAGCTCAGTTCGAAGCGGATCTTCACTGAAGACAGTTGTACTCCAGCCAGTGAGATCCAGGCCGAAGACGTGTCTGGAGGCGGCCCGAACAGCGTGGGGTTCCGGCTTGGCGGTCGGCCGCCATTCGGCCCGACGAACAGGGCTGACGGTCGGTGGTGCCACTTCGTTTCAAAGCAGGACCGCTTTGGTTGTCATCCGCATCCGTCGACGATATTCTATTAGTTGCTCCTCAGGCAAGTCATCCTGGGCTTACACTTTAGAAAGTCGATTCTTTCCAGATACGGCGAGAGTTTCTATTGCTTGTGATCGTGCTTTCCAAACCAAACCTTTGCCAAAAAGGTCGCCGGATATCACCCAAATTGAGGTCTGGAGCATTATGGGCAGGGATCTCCAATTATCTCCGGATTTTGACGATTTAATCCGCCAGTTTTACAAAATTTTGGCACGGTATCCCTCAGAAGGACATCTAATCAATGCCAACCCGAATAACTGCCTGCACAAGGGCCAGAGGTGAACCAACACGTTATTGACTTGCTCAATTTGTGAAGCTCCTTCTCTTGAACAAATCGCCAAATTTTTCTGAAAATCAGAGGCTGTTGCACGCAGCGACCGTTATTTTGATTTGTAAATAATAGGTTTCAGCTATCAGTCGTCCTTTGGAATATTTATTGGCAGATCTAGATTTCGGCTAGCAACTAGCCATTCTCAATGCACTATCGTTTTTTGGTCAATGCATGTAATGCCTGTTGGTCTGGCTTTGTACACAGTTCTGAAATTGTAATGATTTGTTTGTCTGCACAAGTGCATCACACTTATCGACGTCCGTCCCTATCGGATAACCCCGTCGTAGGCTTATCACAAATCTGATATGTTAACTTGTGACAGTTGCTCCTGCTAATATATGGGACAAACAGGTGGGTACTTTCAAATTCGATAGAAAGGGCACAGATACGCACTCCACTTAAGATGATTCACTATGTGTAGTTTTGTAGCCTACCTAACACAAAATAGTCATTCAACAGTACTCGTGAAAATAAAAGACTATATTCTACACGCTAGAGAGAAACGAATAAAACATTTAGAGATTTCCACCCATAAGAATAATTCACCCCCACCAACTTAAAGGAACAAATGAACTTAGCAAAATTCTCTTTTTTCAAAATTTTAAAGAATATTTAAAGTTGAAAAACTAACAACCATGACAAATTACTTCTTCCCTCGCACACGACCCACTGCAGATGCCGCTATTATTTAACATTCCATTAATAGATCCTACGTGCTAAGCTGTAATGTTTAATTCACAAGCAGTAATCAACGTTTATTAAACAAAACGAAACATGTCAAACGTAATTTCAATACTAAAATTGTAGATGAAGTGTTCTGAACTCTTAATTGGGAAGACTTTGTAAATAGTACATCTCAATTTTGAAACATGAATACATGTTACTATTGTAAAAAGGAATGTAACATAACTCGATATATATATATATATATATATATATATATATATATATATATATATATTCACACCAATGTGAAATGCGAAGTTTGAGCAAAGAAAGTCCCCCCCCCCTCCCAACACAAAGTCAGGCATGCTATTTGGTTTATTTACATTCTGTTAAGGAAGTGGGAGCAGCTAGCTGTGGCAAGGTTTGTTAAGTGCTATGGAGTTAACGTTAATAGGAAACATATATTATGTTTTCCAGAAAAGTGCACCAGGAGTAAACCAACGGATACTAACGACTGTAAATATTTCTCGTCACATTGGGTGCTTTACATCTTACCGGAGCTATAGGACTCCCGAATTCTAGAGACAAGTAATAGATGTGTACCATTTGATGATGATTCGCTAGGCGATTCGCAACTGGACATGGCACATAAAATAAAGAAATCAAAAAGCCGATTTATTACAATAATTTATTGAAATCATTATCAAATTAAATGTATGCAGGTACCATGTAAAAAAATATAGTAAGGCAGAAGGGAATTCTGTAAATAATTCAAGCTGACTTTTTCACTGCCTGAAAAAAGTTACATACACACATGTGTCTCATTTCAAACAAAGCCGTAATCGCGGTTGCAAGCTTGTTAAGTCGACGAAGTTAAGCGTGAGGAAAATACTTGTAGAAATCTTTGAGGCATATTTGTTACGATGGGTGTTCAATAAGTAATGCAACACATTTTTTCTCGTTCGGATTCAGTTGAAAAAAATACGGAATTTGTTGCGGGACATCGTGAAATATCCCTTCTACAAACCCAATAGCCCGTGACGTTTCGGTAGGTGACGGCACTACAATAGCCTTCAAAATGGCGTCTATAACGGAGGTGGGTTCCTAGCAGACAGCTGTCGTTGAGTTTCTTTCGACGGAAAACCGGAGAACCGCAGACATTCGTCGACGCTTGCAAAATGTCTACGGAGACCTGACAGTGAACAAAAGCACGGTGAGTCGTTGTGCGGGGCGTCTGTCACAATCGCACCAAGGCCGCGCAAACCTGTCCGATCTCCCGCACGCCAGCCCGCCGCTCACAGTTACGACTCCTACAGTGTTGGAGCGTGCGGACACTCTCACTCGAGGCGATCGATGATTCACGGTCAAACCCTCGCTGTTCAGCTGGATGACACACTTGTACACCAGTTGGGACACTCAAAGGCGTGTGCCCGCTAAATTCCTCACCGCCTAACGGAAGACCACAAAGCGGGAGGGGGATCGTCTGCACGGAATTGCTTGCGCGATCGCGACAGTTTCTTGTCAAACATCGTGAAACATGGACTGATCACTTCGAACCGGAAACAAAACGGCAAATCACCTCTCCTCCGACGAAAAAGTTCGAAGCACTTCGCAGCCAGTGAAGTCATCGCGACGGTGTTCTAGCACTATGAAGGGGTGACTGTTTGATGTCCTTCCTCATGGTGCAACGATCAACTGTAAAGAGTGTTGTGATGCCCTCAGGAAATTGGAGAAACAACTCCAGCGTGTTGGTCGCCACAAAAGTGCAAACGAACTTCTCCACGACAACGCAAGGCCCACTCAAGTCTGCGTACCCGAGAGGAGCTCGCAAACCTTCATTGTTCTTCATCCAACCTGCAGCCCGGATCTCGCACCTCCTGTCTTCCATCGGTCTGAACCAATGAAGGACGCACTTCGCGGGAAGCAGTACGTGGATGATGGGGAGGTTACTGATGCACCAAGACATTCGCTCCAACGTCGACCAGTGGAGTGGCACCATGTGGGCATACGCTCCCTCCCAGTGAGGTGGCGTAAGGCCGTCGCAATGAACGGAGGTTAGCCAAAAGAGTGGGGAATAATATGGTGTATTGGAATCAAAACAAATCTTGTTTCAGAAAAAACGTTTTGCATTACTTACTGAACGCCTCTCGTATAATATCGTCATTAACATAAAAAGAGAAAATGTTCCCTTTGATCAGGTGAGGTGACTGGATCTGCTAGCGATCAAGGATACAAGAAATTTAACATGTGCATAGGTTTCGAAAGACGACGCTCAGTTTTCGCTATGTGCCGCTGTCTGCCCGCCACGTTTCACCAGGACGCTCGTGCTGCCGCCTCCTGAACAAGTCTGATGCAGACGTGTAGCCGGTGGCGGCACTGCCCCCGTAAATCTTAGAACACATTACAGAACGAAATTTTCACTCTGCAGCGGAGTGTGCGCGGATATGAAATTTCCTGGCAGATTAAAACTGTGTGGCGGACCGAGACTCGAACTCGGGGCAATTGCCCCAGCTGTGAGGACGGGTCGTAGCTCAAATTCTAGAGCACTTGCCCGCTAAAAGTTCGAGTCTGGGTCCGGCACACAGATTTAAATCGGCAGGAAGTTTTAGAACGCATTAATTCATTGCTTGGACTCAATGTAGCAGTTCTTCTATGTGGCACACACTGCCTCGCAAAGAAAAGCGCTCACACCTAAGTTTGATTCGTGGTGAACAGGAAGCTGAAAGGTGAGTCATCTGCTGCACTGTTGAAAACAAAAATTATGTAAGCGAAGCAAAGCTGCATCCTTTGCTGAAGTAGTGTTATTCTTTGCATAATTAATAGATAATTATTAATAATAAATTATTAAATGTGATCGTTTGGGATGTCAACAGGCTCACCTGTCTCTTCGTTATTGGTCACATTTCTTACGATTTGCGAAGTTAAGTAATCAGTACGTGTTGTTCGAGAAAACTACAGTTGATCATCGCTACAAAGTCAGATTAGTAATCTGTAAGCTGAGGGAATCAAAAATTAATATTATGAAATTGTCGTCAATGTATCCCAAAACGAACTCTAGTCTTTCGAAATCTTCTGTAGTCGGCCACAAGGAATTCCTGAATCACATTCCATTTTGGAGATTTAAAGTATCAAGAAGATCATGCTCTTGGCTATTTCCTCCTTTAAGAAACCTTAGAATCCACCAAAGTTTATGAGCAACGCTGTTACTTTTTGGTTGGTGCACTTTAGGTTATACATTGCTGTGCAGGAAATGTAGCTAAGATATCAATAAAATTGTTCGCGATCGTAAATGATCTACACTCCTGGAAATTGAAATAAGAACACCG
This sequence comes from Schistocerca cancellata, assembly GCF_023864275.1. Taxonomy (NCBI): domain Eukaryota; kingdom Metazoa; phylum Arthropoda; class Insecta; order Orthoptera; family Acrididae; genus Schistocerca; species Schistocerca cancellata. The sequence continues at coordinate 514,120,730 of NC_064634.1, forward strand.
TGAATTCATTGTCCCAGGAAGGGGAAACTTTATTGACACATTCCTGGGGTCAGATACATCACATGATCACACTGACAGAACCACAGGCACATAGACACACGCAACAGAGCATGCACAATGTCGGCACTAGTACAGTGTATATCCACCTTTCGCAGCAATGCAGGCTGCTATTCTCCCATGGAGACGATCGTAGAGATGCTGGATGTAGTCCTGTGGAACGGCTTGCCATGCCATTTCCACCTGGCGCCTCAGTTGCACCAGCGTTCGTGCTGGACGTGCAGACCGCGTGAGACGACGCTTCATCCAGTCCCAAACATGCTCAATGGGGGACAGATCCGGAGATCTTGCTGGCCAGGGTAGTTGACTTACACCTTCTAGAGCACGTTGGGTGGCACGGGATACATGCGGACGTGCATTGTCCTGTTGGAACAGCAAGTTCCCTTGCCGGTCTAGGAATGGTAGAACGATGGGTTCGATGACGGTTTGGATGTACCGTGCACTATTCAGTGTCCCCTCGACGATCACCAGTGGTGTACGGCCAGTGTAGGAGATCGCTCCCCACACCATGATGCCGGGTGTTGGCCCTGTGTGCCTCGGTCGTATGCAGTCCTGATTGTGGCGCTCACCTGCACGGCGCCAAACACGCATACGACCATCATTGGCACCAAGGCAGAAGCGACTCTCATCGCTGAAGACGACACGTCTCCATTCGTCCCTCCATTCACGCCTGTCGCGACACCATTGGAGGCGGGCTGCACGATGTTGGGGCGTGAGCGGAAGACGGCCTAACGGTGTGCGGGACCGTAGCCCAGCTTCATGGAGACGGTTGCGAATGGTCCTCGCCGATACCCCAGGAGCAACAGTGTCCCTAATTTGCTGGGAAGTGGCGGTGCAGTCCCCTACGGCACTGCGTAGGATCCTACGGTCTTGGCGTGCATCCGTGCGTCGCTGCGGTCCGGTCCCAGGTCGACGGGCACGTGCACCTTCCGCCGACCACTGGCGACAACATCGATGTACTGTGGAGACCTCACGCTCCACGTGTTGAGCAATTCGGCGGTACGTCCACCCGGCCTCCCGCATGCCCACTATACGCCCTCGCTCAAAGTCCGTCAACTGCACATACGGTTCACGTCCACGCTGTCGCGACATGCTACCAGTGTTAAAGACTGCGATGGAGCTCCGTATGCCACGGCAAACTGGCTGACACTGACGGCGGCGGTGCACAAATGCTGCGCAGCTAGCGCCATTCGACGGCCAACACCGCGGTTCCTGGTGTGTCCGCTGTGCCGTGCGTGTGATCATTGCTTGTACAGCTCTCTCGCAGTGTCCGGAGCAAGTATGGTGGGTCTGACACACCGGTGTCAATGTGTTCTTTTTTCCATTTCCAGGAGTGTATATCTCTTTGTCGCCAGTGGAGAGTCGTCCATTGTCTTACGTCTAATTTCAAAGTGCAGAACTAAATAATATGTGAATATACTAAGGTCTGTCGACACTGTGGAACGCGCCGAATATATTCCACCTGTCGTCGGTGCATTGAGGAAAGTGGAGTGTTCGTTTGCGCTTTGTTTGAGCAGCCATTCCCCGAACCGTGCAAAGTGGTTCCAATTGGTGTGCATTCAAGCAACTGGAGCAAGTCGAGATTGCAAGTCGCACGTTTATTTTACTGTACTGTCATTTTAAAAAAGGAAGAAGCCGTCGTCATTGTGTAACCTCAGTATTCAAAGACAGGGCAATATACGGCGGATAAAATCTTTTGTGCAAACCACTTGCTGGAAAGAATGGCAGTTCCAAAATTTTTATGGAATGTCGTTCAAAGATTTTGAACATCTGCTGAACTACGCATAGTGGACACAAATTCTACAACTGCAATATCTCGCAAATAGAGTGAGGCAGCAACTGTACGCTCCGGGGCAACTGGAGATTCTTTAACGAGTTTGGTATGGCTCAAAATGGTTCAAATGGCTCTGAGCACTATGAGACTGAAGTCATCAGTCCCCTAGAACTTAGAACTACTTAAACCTAACTAACCTAAGGACATCACACACATCCATGCCCGAGGCAGGATTCGAACCTGCGACCCAAGCGATCGCGCGCTTCCAGACTGAAGCGCCTAGAACCGCTCGGCCACAGTTGCCGGCAAAGAGTTTGGTATATGTTATCTCATCCAAAGTATTGAGAGACTCCTATGTAATGTAGAATTGACCACTAGGTGTTTCGAAAGTATAAAAAGAGGCGAGGAGTATTTTGTTACCAGTTGAGAAGCAGGAACAGCAGAAGGATCCACGAGGATATCTCTCTGACTTCGAACGTTCACTAGTCGCTCGAAGTTATCTGAGTAACAGATCCATCACATACATTTCGACGCTTCTAAAACTGCTCAAGTGGACTCTGTGATGCGATAGTGAAGTGGAAATTCGAAGGAACAACCACACTAAAACAAGACTAGGCAGATCACGTGTACTGACGGACGGGGATCGCGTGGTATTGCGGAGCACGGTTGTAAAATACTGCAGGAAACCGGCGGATGGAACCACGAAGGAACCACTAGTGAGTTGCAGAGCGCCACCAGCAGGCCAGCCGCAGGGAGTCAGAAGGGATTCGATACAACGGTCGAGCGGCGCCACGTAAGCCACGCACTTCTGTGGTCAGTTCCAAGCAACGCTCGAGGCGCTGTAGAGGGCGGCGCCACTGGGCCGTGGATGGCTGGGAACGAGTGGCTTGGACTGGTGGATGACGCTGCAGGCCGCCGGAAGGGGATGAGTTTGGAGAGTGCCTGGGGAACGTCCCTCCCCTGCCACCGTGTCTAACGACAGCACTGACGGACGGAGGAGGTGGCGTTACGCTAGTAGGGTGTTTCTCGTGGTTAGGCTGTGGCCCGCTTGTTACACATAACAAAATGCCATATGCGGAAGAATACGAACACGTCTCCACCACTGTGTACTGCGTACAACACAGCAATAATCATACAATGTAGGCTTTCACGGTCGGCGTCTTCTTCGGTCAAAAATTCCGGGTTGCGAGACCGTGGTCTATGTACTACTGGGTAACTGCTTCCTGACGTTTCGTCTGCACCTGCGGGAGACATCTTCGGAGGTAAAACGGCTACTGCCACTAAGGCTCGAGGGGCTCTCGTATTTATAGAACGCATATACGACACCACCGTACGTCACGTGATGCCGACAGTCTATCTCTGGATACGACATCAATCTCGATTAAAAATAATCGATTGGTATTCCGTTGGCGCAAAGTCGCAACCTATATTTTATCTAACTTCAAACCTTATTTCTTTCTACAAAAATTACTATGGTGTTCATGAATCTCTATTGCATCTCCATACATGCGTGATGACAATGCGATGTCCTTGCTGAAACTTTCGTCTCACTGAATTTTGTATTGTGGTTTCAATATCGAAAAACATTTTCCGCTATGGTCGATTTTTCGGCATGTCCCAGACGACAGTCCGTTTTGTGTTGGAATGTGCGGGCGTTGACACTTCTTTTCGTGGTTCCAATATACACTTGTCCGCGACTGCACGGAATTTCATATACCCCAGTTCTTGCTAGCGGGTGCTGTGCATCTTTTGCCCTTCTTACATATTCATACCTTCTTCTTGTTTACACCCCGTACTTAGCCACAACTTCCCGATACGTTACGTAAATTTATTAATCAACGACAGAAAAACTTTTTCAGATGGCGACCATTGTTGCTCAGTACTTCCGGCTTCTTCTCTTTTTTGTTGGAGTGCTCGATCAATCTGCGTACAAGCATATTCATTTTTCTTGAAGGTCGATCGTAAGCGATTTAATTCATGATTCAAATAAGCCGGCTCGCCGATTTTGTTGGCTCTCTCCACTAAGGTTCTAATGACACCATTTGTTTGTGTAGAAGTGGATTGACGGTTTGATTCCTTGTGGAGGTGTCGATTGATGTGTGTGACTCTTCTGTATAGCTTATGGCCCAGAGTCCCGTCCACCCGTTTGATTACAGATGTACGCAGAAAATTAAGTTGACGAATGCTCGCATCCACCATCGTAAGCTGTATCTTTGGGTTAATACTATTCAGATGCACCAAGAAGACATCCAGCTCCTCTTCACCTTCAGGCCACACTACAACGGTATCGCCCACATAGCGGTACCACTTAGGTGGCCTTTTTCTGGCCGTTCTACAGCGCCCGCTGTTCGAAGAACTCCATAAATAAATTGGGATTTGTTCGCAAAATGCATTGTTGTTCTGGAAATAAGTTGTGATAAGGCAGTGTCTAAATAAAGCCACTATTTCAGTCAGAAAAATATACCTTCTTTTACAGGAACTATAGTTAACAGGGACATTACATCAAAGCTAACAAGCCTATCACTTGGGCGTCCGAAGAGAAAGAAGGCCGTTTTGCCACTTCATTGGTGATTCTCAAAACTTTCGTTGTAGCATCCTTCAGAAGCTTTTTATAAACAATGGAATCCAAAAGGCCACCAATCTCCTTGTGGTAGTCTTCGCTCTTCATAAGAACTTAAGCATTTCCTTTGTCAGCTGTTAAGTATAGTGGTGCTCTTATCAGGAAGCAGTTTTCTACATCCACCCAGGCTCTCAGCCTGGAAGTTTTAACTGAAGGAACAGTTCGGAGACGATGACAACAGAGCCTATCACAGGCGACATCTGTGAAGCAATAGTCTGTGGTCAGTAACATTCTCTTTATGGAGTGGCCTGCATAGATTCCCGACCTCAGCCTAGTGGAACGCCTTTGGGATAAGTTAGGACGTCGACTTCGCTCCAGGCCCCAGACATCGCTACCTTCTCTAGTTTGTGATCTTGAGAAAGAATAGGCTACCATTCCTCCACACACACTCAGACACCTCACTGAATGTGTTCCCCGCAGACCCCGTGTTAGTGGCCGCTAATACGTGCCCGAATACCTTTGATTACATAGATGGCACCCAAAATATATTACTGATCCTCGTCGAAGTTTACATTATTTGTGAGCTGAGGCTTTCCTTGGTTATTTGCTGCTTACAAGATTTTCTGATGTACTGCCCTATCTGACTGTCGAAAGTTGGCGATATTTCGGCGGACAACCGTTCGGCCATCATCAAGCGGTGCTGATGGAGTGACCCGTCTCGCTCGCTTCTCCCACAGAAGCACTGACGTACCTTGCCCGTCTCACTCGTAACATGGCTGAATAATGTTTGAATACGACTTTTGTTTGTTTACCTAAATGGCTCTGAGCACTATGGGGCTTAACTTCTAAGGTCATCAGTCCCCTAGAACTACTTAAACCTGACGAACCTAAGGACATCACACACATCCATGCCCGAGGCAGGATTCGAACCTGCGACTGTAGCGGTCGCTCTATTCCAGACTGCAGTGCCTAGAACCGCACGGCCACCGCGGTCGGCTTATCTAAATGATCGTTTGTATGAATGTAAGTCTGTAATCTGTTACGCCCTAAATTGTCCGGTTAAAATCTAAATCTAAAATCTAACTGATGAATAAGATGGTGGGTCAAAGTGGACGCTCTCTCATAGAATCTGACTTCCTGTTGATGTATGTAAGGATCGATGGCTCGCCTAAGAGGTCCTTAATGCATCTGTTAGGCGTGTAGCGGTCTGTGTCTGCAATGGTGCGCGGAATTCTATTTTGAAGCGTCTGAAGTTTGTGCAGATGTGTGCCTGCAACCCTTAACCAAAATTCAGACCCGTGTAAGATATCTAGAAGGGTTACAGCCCTCTATAACATTAACTTTGTCCTACAATAAGCTTGCCACCCTTGAGTTTGGGACCTACTAACTTGCATGGCGAAAGTTAAGCCTCTATCGAGCGGAATGACAAGAGAGATCGGTGAGTCACTGTACTGTAGTTCTCTGCTGACCACAGGTTTCTGTCTTTCAGATGAGATCAACTTGTTCGTGAATAGAGATTTCTGGATTTATCTTAATCTTCCAGACGTCCCACCACTTGACAATTTCGTCTAGGTACTCCTGCAACGTTCTAGAGATGAAGCTGAGGTTGCAGCTGCTTTTGTAGATCGCCATATCAACGGCAAATAGCGCTAATTCACCATCTACCAATTCTGACCCGTCGTTGGTGTATAGCGAGTATAATATGGGGCCTAGAACCGAGCCCGGTGGAACCCAGTCTCAGAATCCTTGATGGTTTCGACGTGTTTTTATGGCCTGACGGAATATTGCTTCTCCACCAGGAACGGATTACTAGTGCTGATAACGTGTCTTGGAATGTCTAACTGGGATCATTTGTAAGTTAAGCCATTATGACAGATTTGTCAAAGCCTTCTTGATGTCGAGAAGGACCACTCCTGTACTCTGTTTCGTGTCTCTCGCCCTGCACATGTTTTCCACCAGACGCAGGTCTTGATGGATGGTGCTATGTTCTGGAAGGAAGCCAAAGTGCTCAGGTTTGATTATGATGTTGTCACATACGAATTTGGTGCGATCTCTGTGGATAAGACATTCCAGTACTTTCTCTACAAATACGTCGGTAGCTTTGGGGTAGGATGGGGTTCTTATCGGATGTAGGTAATATTATGACCTGAACAGTGTTCCAGGGAAGTAGACGAGAGAGAGTCATTTGCTTATAAAGTGATGAGGCAGGTGACTGCGGTAGGAGATAGGTGCTTTAGGTGTGGGACACAGACGTTATCAGGATTTATTTTTCCGCAGTCGTCCAGTGTAGGCACACACAAAGTGATTTAAAACGAGTGCAAAATATGTCTGTAATGTCTCTTGCCTCAATTGAGCTACTCGTCCGACTATTATTCTCTCCTGCCTATCACTCTCGTCATAATACGCGACATGAATTCGGAATTGTGACTCTAGCGATGTCGCCAGTACCCTTGGTTTCTCCTCGTCTGATTATACCAGTCCCTGTTGACCTCAGAGTGGCCTGCCTATCCTGCGAATAGCCTTCTGCGCTTTCATGATCTTCCAAACATTGTTCATGCATGTCCTTCTCGGCGTTTCCGAGCCGCTCTTCCCAGAATAGCCTCTGTACTATTGCAGCCTCGGCTTCAAGCCACCTAAGCAAGCGACCGTCCGCGGAATCACGGTAATGTTGCCAATTTTTCCTCACGTGCCATTTAGAGGTCCCACCAAGTTCGGTGGTCAGTCCAGTGCTTGTCTCTTGAGCGCAGGTCCGGAGCGTCGTCGTAAATTACTGGACTGCTTTCATTTCTGTTTCACTCCGCGTTTGCTGCATCTCCTCCAGGTGGTGTCGTACAACGGTGGTGTATTGTTCCCAGTATAACGTTACGCCTATGTAGGAGAGTTAATCGGCCGCCTAGAAAGGTGGGCACATAGAACATTTATAAACATTGTAAAATAACTTACTACTGTATGATTTGTTAAGTTGTTTGGGGCCATTTATCTGAAGAGATGTTTTAAAATTTTCGATTGACTTTATACTCTAAGGTAAAAAAAAAGAACGACGCACCATGAACGAATTATCCAGATGGACGGAAATCGGTAGCTGTGAGTATGTGCACAGAGGAATAAAAGAGAACAATTTCAGAAAGAAATGGATGATTCATTCAAGAGAAAGTGTGCTGGCGTAAGCTGTCGCCAGCACTGCAGTCGGCAAAGAGGCTGCGCGAAGATCGGTATCAGGGAAGAGGCCAAAGACAGACTGGCAAGTAAAACACTGCCAATACCCTCTGGGCCGACAGTATTCACATAGCGATCAGAGTAGTGTTCATAGCGGGCTTGTACTTCAGAAGCAGTGAGGATAACATGGACAATTACGGAAGAGCTTGTACCACAAAAGGAGCTTCCCGTTAATACGTGCATGCAGTTTGTGTTATAGTAAAGGATAACGGCCAGCAAAGAAAGAGATGACACAAAATAAAGAACTTCACAAATTGTGCATGTTAATAGAGAGGATATAAAATGTAGACTGGCAATGGCAAGGAAAGCATTTCTGAAGAAGAGAAATTTGTTAACATCGGGTATAGATTTAAGTGTCAGGAAGTCGTTTCTGAAAGTATTTGTATGGAATGTAGTCATGTATGGAAGTGAAACATGAACGATAAATAGTTTGGACAAGAATAGAATAAAATCTTTCGAAATGTGGTGCTACAGAAGAATACTGAAGATTAGATGGGTAGATCACATAACTAATGAGGAAGTATTGAATAGGATTGGGGAGAAGAGACGTTTGTGGCACAACTTGACTAGAAGAAGGGCTCGGTTGGTAGGACATGTTCTGAGGCATCAAGGGATCACCAATTTGGTATTGGAGGGCAGCGTGGAGGGTAAAAATCGTAGAGGGAGACCAAGACATGAATACACCAAGCAGATTCAGAACGATGTAGGTTGCAGTAGGTACTGGGAGATGAAGAAGCTTGCACAGGATAGAGTAGCATGGAGAGCTGCATCAAACCAGTCTCAGGACTGAAGACCACAACAACAAACAAATAACTCGCTGGTCCACCTCGGGCCCTTATGCAAGCAGTTATTCGGCTTGACGCTGATTGAGAGAGTTGTTGGATGTCCTCTTGGGCATACCGTGCCAAATTCACCACAATTGGCGTGTTCGATCGTCAAAATCCGAAGCTGGTTGGATGACCCTGCCCTTATTGCCCCAAACGTTCTCAAATGGCGACAGGTCCGGTGAATTTGCTGGCCAAGATATGGTTTGGCAAGCAAAACGACAAGCAGCAGAAACGCTCGCCGTGTGCGGGTGGGTATTATCTTGCTCATATGTGAGCTCAGGATAGCTTGCCACGAAGGGCAACAAAACAGGGCGTAGAATATCGTCGAATTACGTCTGTACTGTAGGAGTGGCGCAGATGACAACGAAAGGGGGGTCCTACTGTGAAATGATCACTCCTGGTTGTTGGCGTGTGGTATTCAGGCTGGAATCCCACTGCCGTCCGGAGCGTCTCCAGACACTTCTTCGCCACGCATCACGGCTCAGTTCGAAGCGAGACTCTTCACTGAAGACATGTCTACTCCGGCCAATGAGATTCCATGCCGAATGACCCCGACACCACTGCAAACAGGCTTGTTGGTGTACAGAGGGGTCAACGGCAGTCGGCGCAAGGGGTGCCGTGATCTCAGCCTCCTTTCTATGAGCACCTCGTTAATGGTCCTTGTGGTCACTAAAGCACCAGCTGCACGCCGGATCGATGATGATGATGATGATGATGATGAATCTGGGGCTCTGAGTGTCTCTCTGACGATTCCATTGCTCTCTAGGTCGACAGCCTCCTTATAGATGCTGCGTTCAGCCATGGTTCACCCATTCCTAGCAATGTGGTCCAATAGTGGCATCGCTCCTGTTCAGACGACGAGCGATTCGTCGAGTATTCCAACTGGAATCTTTGAGGCCAACTACAGGTCCTCCCTAACTGCTGACAGCTGTGTGTATTGTTCACGGATCTGTCTGCATAGCTACTGTCCAGCTGAGTCTACCGAATAAAAGACACAAAGATTTTATACAGTGATATCGACATGTTTTCCCTTTACTATTCTTGCCAGCTGCGCGGTGAAATTGCTCTACAGATTCACGCATTCATTCATCGGCCGCCAAAGTCTACAATTTTGCATTTTCTGCCGATACCTGTATCAATATGTTGTGACCAATTTTCATAACTACTTCATAGTGCATCTTTTTTGTCTTATATTTCTTTGACAGCATTTTTTTGATTTGGAGAATCACAAGTGAATGGGTTTTAAGACCTTTCAGCGAATGAAGGAGTATTTTCAGTTAGTGAAGGTCAAGGCAAAGCAAAGAACTAACGATATTTTGGGGAAAGATTGGTGACGAGTATCTATTATTACCAGAAAAGTCTTTAAGAATACTAATTCCTTTCGCTAAAATTTGGTGATCTTAAAGTAGATTTGTGACTATGGTGGCAATGAAAACAAGAGCATGGAACCTGCTGACGGTGAGACACAATTTACGATGTGCATTACCCGAGATCAAACAGAATATAAAATAGGTTATTAGAAATGAGTAGTTGCAAACTACGCTCTAGAGCAAACCTACGTTCCTAGCATTTGTAGACTTAGAGAAAGCTTTTGACAATGTTGACTGGAATACTCTCTTTCAAATTCTAAAGGTGGCAGGGGTAAAATACAGGGGGCGAAAGGCTATTTACAATTTGTACAGAAACCAGATGGCAGTTATAAGAGTCGAGGGACATGAAAGGGAAGCAGTGGTTGGGAAGGCAGTGAGACAGGGTTGTAGCCTCTCCCCGATGTTATTCAATCTGTATATTGAGCAAGCAGTAAAGGAAACAAAACAAAAATTCGGAGTAGGTATTAAAATCCATGGAGAAAAATAAAAACTTTGAGGTTCGCCGATGACATTGTTATTCTGTCAGAGACAGCAAAGGACTTGGAAGAGCAGTTGAACGGAATGGATGGTGTCTTGAAGGGAGGATATAAGATGAACATCAACAAAAGCAAAACGAGGATAATGGAATGTAGTCGAATTAAGTCGGGTGATGTTGAGGGAATTATATTAGGAAATGAGACACTTAAAGTAGTAAAGGAGTTTTGCTATTTGGGGAGCAAAATAACTGATGATGGTCGAAGTAGAGAGGATATAAAATGTAGACTGGCAATGGCAAGGAAAGCGTTTCTGAAGAAGAGAAATTTGTTAACATCGAGTATAGATTTAAGTGTCAGGAAGTCATTTCTGAAAGTATTTGTATGGAGTGTAGCTATGTATGGAAGTGAAACATGGACGGTAAATAGTTTGGACAAGAAGAGAATAGAAGCTTTCGAAATGTGGTGCTACAGAAGAATGCTGAAGATTAGATGGGTAGATCACATTACTAATGAGCAAGTATTGAATAGGTTTGGGGAGAAGAGAAGTTTGTGGCACAACTTGACCAGAAGAAGGGATCGGTTGGTAGGACATGTTCTGAGGCATCAAGGGATCACCAATTTAGTATTGGAGGGCAGCGTGGAGGGTAAAAATCGTAGAGGGAGACCAAGACATGAATACACCAAGCAGATTCAGAACGATGTAGGTTGCAGTAGGTACTGGGAGATGAAGAAGCTTGCACAGGATAGAGTAGCATGGAGAGCTGCATCAAACCAGTCTCAGGACTGAAGACCACAACAACAACAACAGTGCCAACCATCCCACTGATTTTATTATTTATTGGTTTAACGAAACACCAAAACACGTGACTTTTATTTGTCGAACGTTGATGAAAAATTATGTACTTTCCTGTAATTTTAAAAATAGGATTTTCCAAACGATTTTTGTTCCCATCGGAACTGTAGTTAGAGATTGAGATTGAACTCTGTTAGTTTCTATACAATGCCGTTTAGGGATAATGTTCTCCGAAAATTTGTAAACCACTGGAATAGAAACTTTTGAAAAAATGTTGAAATGTGTGTGAATTCTTAAGGGACGAAACTGCTAAGATCGTCGGTCCCTAGACTTACAGACTACTGAAACTTAACTTACGCTAAGAACAACACACACACCCATGCTCGAGGGAGGATTCGAACCTCCGGCGGGAGGAGCCGTGCAATCCGTGACATGGCGCCTGAAACCGGGCGGCCACTCGGCGAGGCGAAACTTTTTTTAAAATGCTGAAGGTCAGTGAATCAGATAATTGATGAAAAGGTGATGACTCAGACTGAGAAAAAAGAGGTTCATGGGATAACTAAAAAGAGATATTTTTGTAGGACACATACCGAGGCATTAATGCATCGTCAGTTTGGTTGGTTGGCTGGGGGAGGGGGCTAAACAGCGAGGTCATCGGACTCTTCGCATTAGGGAAGGAAGCCGTCTCTGCCCTTTCAAAGGAAGCATCCCGTCATTTACCTGAAGCAATTTCGTTAAATCACGGAAAACCTAAATCAGGATGGCCGGACGCGGGTTTGAACCGTCGTCCTCCCGAATGCGAGTCCAGTTTGCTAACCAGTGCGCCACCTCGTTCGGTGTTAATTTTGTAATGGAGAGAAGTGTAAAGGGTAAAACTGGAGAGGGAGATTAAGACTGGAATACAGTAAGAAGTTAACATGTTCGTGGCCTGCAGCAGTTATGCAGGGCGAGTAGCTCTGCGTGAAAGTCTTCGGATCACGCACTAACAGCAGCTTAATGTACTATCTTTGACCAAACATATTATGAGGAAACTTCAAAAAGTAAGTTAGGCATTATGATGGTAGGCCAAGTAACTTTTATGGAATGATGCACAAAATTTCAAAGTGACTCGCGTCGATTACATGACACTATTTTTGGTCAAATGTGAAGCAAAAATCCTAGAAATAACGCAATGGATTTTTGCCAGAATTTTCATAACCAAGTGAAGAACGAGAAATGGACAAATGTTGTATCAAACTGACCAGCGTGGAATCCCTAAACCCAAGACGTGGTAGGACAAGGAAAGCGAGGAAGGGCGAGCGCGGAATAGCAGCGTCATTTGTCGATTGACAAATTTTACCACCACATAATAGCCTGAAAAAATACAATAATCTCAAATAATTATGAGTGACAGGGTAAGGTTAAAGAGTTGATTACAGCAGTAATACATTCTACCAAACGATTTTACCTCAACAAGCCACGAAACACAGCTCCAGAATTAGTATAAAAAAGTAAAATAAGTTGTTGATCACAAAATGGAAAGTGCAAGTGATATATGCGATGTGACAAATGTGGATGAAAGAACGCCAGAAATCGGCCAGCTGGAGTATGGAAACTAACGAATACATCTCCAGGACCACACACATGAGTTAATAGCGCTGAAAATTATCACTTATGTGGCTTCCCAAATAAAAGAAGCGAAAGGCGTATGGCTTTAATTAGTTGCATGGACGGTAAATACCTCCAAGAAGTAAAACAAAATTGAAAAACTTCTTTCCTTATAAAACAGAAGCTGCTCAAATGGCAACAGCCAAGATATCGTTAAGACAATTTAAAAAAGGTCAGTTAATGGCTTCAAAGGATTTTCGGAAAACTAATTAAATTTCCTCTTCTGTTTTAATCAAACAGGCCCTTAACACGCAAATACACGGCTAAAATCAGCATTAAATATACTGAAAATTTTAGCAAGTACGAAAACAGGAAAACGGGTTGCGGTTGTCCATACATGAGCCAAGTATAAATCCAGTTTAGGCTCAAACCACTAATTACGTATAAATGATTTGGAAATATTCGTATAACATAATAATAAAGACAGTAGCTTGTGCTTAAGCAAGTTACAAAAAAAAATTACCTACCCAAAATTCATAACATGGGGAATACAAGCATATTCCAAAGGTGATGTACAAGTTTAAGTAAAACTTGGTTACTCTTCAATTCACACTTAAGTGCCTGGCAAAGGGTTCATCGAACCATTTTGTACTACTTACCTTTTTCATACTACTTATCTACCATTCCACTCTCGAATGGCGCTTGGGAAAAAGGAACACCTAAATCTTTCCGTTCGAGCTCTGATTTCTCTTATTTTATTATGATGAACATTTCTCGCTACGTAGGTGTGTGTCAACAAAATATTTTCGCATTCGAAAGGGAAAGTTGGTGATTGAAATTTCGTAAATATATCTAACCTTTGTTTCAGTGACTGCCACCCCAACTCGCGTATCGTATCAGTGACACTCTCACCCCTATTGCGTGATTATTCGAAACGAGCTGCCCTTCTTTGCACTTTTTCGATGTCCTCCGTCAATCCTACCTGATAAGGATCCCACACCACACAGCAATATTCCAGCAGAGGACGGACAAGTGTAATGTAGGCTGTCTGCTTAGTGGGTTTGTCGCATGTTCTAAGTGTTCTGCCAACAAAGCGCAGTCTTTGTTTCGCCTTCCCCACAGTATTATCTATGTGGTCTTTCCAATTTAAGTTGCTCTTAATTGTAATTCCTAGGTATTTAGTCGAACTAACAGCCCTTAGATTTGTGCGATTTATCGTATACCCTAAATTAATGGGATTTCTTTTGTACCCATTTGGATGAACTAGCACTTCTCTTTGTTTAGTGCCAATTGCCACTTTTCACACCATACAGAAATTCTCTCTAGATCATTTTGTAATTGGAATTGATCTTCTGATGATTTTACTAGACGGTAAAATACAGTGTCATCTGCAAACAATCTAAGGGGGCATCTCAGATTATCACCTAGATCATTTATGTAAATCAGGAACAGCAGAGGGCCTATGACACTACCTTGCGGAACGCCAGATATCGCTTCTGTTCTACTCGATGATTTACCGTCTATCACTACGAACTGTGACCTCTCTGAGAGGAAATCACGAATCCAGTCACACGAATAAGACGATATTCCATACGCATGCAATTTGATTAACAGTCGCTTGTGAGGAACGGTATCAAAAGCTTTCTGGAAATCAAGGAATAATGAATCGATCTGAGATCCCTTGTCGACAGCACTCATTACTTCATGGGAATAAAGAGCCGGCTGAGTTGCAGAAGAACGATGTTCTCTGAATCCGTGTCGGTTATGTATCAATAAGTCATTTTCTTCAAGGTGATTTCATAATATTCGAGTACAGTATATGCTCCAAAATCCTGCTGCAAATTGAGGTCAGTGATATGGGTCTGTCATTCAATGGGTTACTCCTATTTCCTTTCTTGAATGTTGATGTGACCTGTGCTACTTTCCTGTCTTTAGGAACAGACCTTTCGTCAAGTGAGCGGTTGTATATGATTGCTAAGAAAGGCGCTATTGTGTCTGCATTCTCTGAACGGATCCTGATTGGTATACCAGCTGAAACGGAAGACTGCCTTTCTTATGTGATTTGGGTTGTTTCGCAACACCTAAGATATCTACCTTTATGTCACTCGTACTACCAGCTGTTCTGGTTTCGAATTATGGAACATTTACTTCGTCTGCTTTCGTGAAGGAATTACTGTATTTAGTAACTCCGCTTTAGTGGCACCATCATAGGTAACATTTCCATCGCAATCGCGCAGTGACGGTTTTGACTGTTTTTTGCCACTGGTGTACCTTACATACGACCAGAATCTCTTTAGGTTTTCTACGATATTTTGACACAATGTTTCGTTGTGGAAACTACACTACTGGCCATTTAAGTTACATCAAGAACAAATGTAGATGATTAACGGGTATTCACTGGACAAATATATTATACTAGAACAGATATGTGATTACATTTTCATGCAATTTGGGTGCATACAGTCTGAGAATTCAGTACCCAGAACAACCACCTCTGGCCGTAATAACGGCCTTGGTACGCCTGGGCATTGAGTCAAACAAAGCTTAGATGGCATGTATAGGTACAGCTGTCCATGCAGCTTCAACACGATACCACAGTTCATCAAGAGTAGTGACTGGCGTATTGTGACGAGCCAGTTGCTCGGCCACCATTGACCAGACTTTTCGATTGGTGAGAGATCTGGAGAATGTGCTGGCCAGGGCAGCAGTCGAACATTTTCTGTATCCAGAAAGGCCCGTACAGGAGCTGAAACATGCGGTCGTGCATTATCCTGCTGAAATGTAGGGTTTCGCAGGGACCGAATGAAGGGTAGAGCCACGGGTCGTAACGCATCTGAAATGTAACGTCCACTGTTCAAAGTGCCGTCAATGCGAACAAGAGGTGACCGAGACGTGTAACCAATGGCACCCCATACCATCACGCCGGGTGATACGCCAGTATGCCGATGACGAATACACGCTTCCAATGCGCGTTCACCGCGATGTCGACAAACACGGATGCGACCGTCATGATGCTGTAAACAGAACCTGGTTTCTTCCGAAAAACCGAGCGAGGTGGCGCAGTGGTTAGCACACTGGACTCGCATTCGGGAGGACGACGGTTCAATCCCGTCTCCGGCCATCCTGATTTAGGTTTTCCGTGATTTCCCTAAATCGCTTCAGGCAAATGCCGGGATGGTTCCTTTGAAAGGGCACGGCCGATTTCCTTCCCCATCCTTCCCTCACCCGAACTTGCGCTCCGTCTCTAATGACCTCGTTGTCGACGGGACGTTAAACACCAATTTCCTCCTCCTCCTCCTTCCGAAAAAATGACGTTTTGCAATTCGTGTACCCAGGTTCGTCGTTGAGTACACCATCGTAGGAGCTCCTGTCTGTGACGCACCGTCAAGGGTAACCGTAGCCATGGTCTCCGAGCTGATAGTCCATGCTACTGCAACCGTCGTAGAAATGTTCGTGCAGATGGTTGTTGTCTTGCAAACGTCCGCATCTGTTGACTTAGGGATCGAAACGTGGCTGCACGATCCGTTACAGCCATGCAGATAAGATAAAATATGGAGTTTCAGTCTTCGATCGCTATTCTTTATTTCCAATTACCGGTTTCGGGCTAGCTGCCCATCTTCAGATCATATGTTGTAGTTACAGAGTAACTTGTCCGTACAGAACACACTGTTCACTGTCATTCCCAGTGAGACAACTATGTCTAGTTTTGATATGCAGATAAGATGCCTGTCATCTCGACTGCTAGTAATACGAGGCCGTTGGGATCCAGCACGGCGTTCCGCATTACCCTCGTGAACCCACCGATTCCATATTCTGCCAACAGTCATTGGATCTCGACCAACGCGAGCAGCAATGTCGCGATCCGATAAACAGCAATCGCGATAGGCTACAATCCGACCTTTATCAAAGTCGGAAACGTGATGGTACGCATTTCTCCTCCTTACACGAGGCATCACAACAACGTTTCACCAGGCAACGCCGGTCAACTACTGTTTGTGTATGAGAAATCGGTTGGAAACTTTCCTCATGTCAGCACGTTGTAGGTGTCGCCACCGGCGCCAACCTTGTGTGAATGCTCTGAAAAGCTAATCATTTGCATAGCACAGCATCTTCTTCCTGTCGGTTAAATTTCGCGTCTGTAGCACGTCATCTTCGTTGTGTAGCAATTGTAATGGCCAGTAGTGTATTAAAAGCATCTCGCATTGACGTGCGCACTAAATTTCGAGCATCCGTAAATCTTAGCCAGTCTTCTGAATTTGGAATGCTTTTTTCGTTGCTTCTGCAACAATGTTCTGACGTGTTCTGTGTACCATGCTGGATCAGTCCCGTCTCTTATTAACTTATGCGGTATGAATCTGTCTATTGCTGTCGATACTGTATCTTTGAATTTGAGCCATATCTGGTCTACACTTACATAATTAGCTTAGGAGGAATGGAGACTCTCTCTTAGGAAGGCATCAAGCGAATTTTTATCTACTGTTTTGAATAGATATATTTTGCGTTTACTTTTAGTGGTTTTGGTTGATATGATTTTGAGCCTCGCTACAATGACCTTGTGTTCACTAATCCCTGTATCTGTCATGACGCTCTCTACTAGATTAGGATTATTTGCGGCTAAGATGTCAAGTATGTTTTCGCAACCATTTACAATATGTGTGGGCTCATGAACTAATTGTTCAAAGTAATTCTCAGAGAAAGCATTTAGTAGAATTTCGGAAGATGTTTCCTGTCTACCACTGGCTTTGAACATGTATTTTCGCTGACAGAGCGAGGGTAGATTGAAGTCGCCATCAATTTCAACTGTACTTATTTGTAATGAGATTCAAGTTTTCTTTGAACCATTTAGCTATTATATCATCTGAGTTGGGAGGTCGGTAGAAGGAGCCAATTGTTATTTTGGTACTGCTGTTCAGTATAACCTCTACCCATAGTAATTCGCAGAAACTATCTACTTCAACTTCACTACAAGATAAACTACTGCCAACAGAAACAAACACACCACCACCTACTTTATTTAATCCATCCTTTCTAAACACGGTTTGCGCCTCTGTTAAAATTTTGGCAGAATTTATCTCCGGCTTTAGCCAGCTTTCTGTTCCAATAACGATTTCAGCTTCAGTGCTTTCTATCAGCGCTTGAACCTCTGGTACTTTCCCAACACAGCTACGACAATTTACAACTACCATACCTACTGTTGATTGGCCGATTCTCGTCTTTTCTTTGCCCTGTACCCTTTGAGACTGGAACCCTTTTCGATCTTTCCCGAGACTGTCTAACTTCAAAAACCGCCCACTCCACGCCACACAGCCCCTGCTACCCGTGTATCCGCCTCCTGTGTGTAGTGGACATCTGACCAGTTTAATGTAACCCGAAACCCACCATCCTATAGCTCAAGTCGAGAAATCTGCAGCCTACACGGTCGCAGAACCGTCTGAGCCTCTGATTCAGACCCTCCACTCGGTTCTGTAGCAAAGGTCCGAAATCGGTCCTGTCGACGATGCTGCAGATGGTGAGCTCTGCCTTCTTCTCGCTAGCAAGACTGGCAGTCTTCACGAGTTCAGACAGCCGCCGGAAACCAGAGAGAATCTCCTCCGATCCATAGCGACACACGTCATTAGTGCCGACACGAGCCACCACCTGCAGTTGGCTGCACCCTGTACCCTTCATGGGATCCGGAAGGATCCTTTCTACATCTTGGATGACTCCCCCCTCCCGCGGTTCGCACACGGAGTGCACATCGGCTTTCTTCCCGTCCTTAGCTGCCATATCCCTAAGGGGCTCCATCACCCGCCTAACACTGGAGCTCCCAGTGACAAGCAGTCCCACCCTCCCTATGTGCTTGTCCAGACCTCTCAGGAAGACCGGCCACTGCCACAACAGGCGAGGCCGCCCTGGCTGGCTCAGAAGTACTTTCAGCAGTGGGCAGTGCCTCAGACCTGTTACGGAGGCGTAAGTGTACAGCCTTGGGGCCAGCACCGCCTTCCGCCCAGGGATTCGCGCCGGTTCCCCAATTACCGTCAGGCAAGTGTCGACCGGCAGTCATGTCCGAATCCGAGGGCGCAGTGGCATCAAATATCCCAGGCGATGCTACAGGTTCCAGAGGCGCCAAAGCGTTCGCCTCGGGTGTCCCAGTGCCACCGCGACCCAGGGCAACAGCCTGGAGCCTGTCGACCACGGCCAACACAGCTTCCATCTGTTTACAGACGGTGGCTAATTCCCCCTGAATCCGTACACAACAGGCACAGTCCCTATCCATCCCTAACATTTTTGTTCCTCTCTTTTATCTCACAAGCCGTTCAAAACAAACAGATGACTGATGACTACGCGCTTTTACACTAACTGGGTACGAAAACGCGATGCTACAACTCTCAGATACGATGGTCACTCCAAAAGAAATGCACACTATTTCTGCAAAAATACAGTTTTCATTCCGCATTTGTGAAAGTAGATACATCCTTCTCGCTTCTTTTCAAACTTAGTTCAACCTGTACCCGGGAGTGGCGCCGTCACAGCATGTCTTCAAGATGGCTGATACACTTGAAGTTCGTCAAAACAATGTGCTGTCATAGAATTCCGGTGCTGTGAAAACGAGACAGTGGGAAACATCCACAAGAGGTTGAAAAACGTGTATGGAGATGCTGCTGTGGATCGCAGTACAGTTGGTCGGTGGGCAAGCAGATTACGTGATAAAAACTGGCATGGCAATATTGGGGATTGTCCTCGCAGCCGCAGGTCTCGTACTGCACACACTCCAGACAATGTGCAGAGAGTTAACGAACTGGTGACTGCTGACAGACGCATCACAGTGAACGAATTGTCACGCTACGTTGGGATAGGGGAAGGAAGTGTTTGCAGAATACTGAAAGTGTCGGCGTTAAAAAAGTTTTGTGCCAGGTGGGTTCCCAAGATGTTGATAGTGGCTCACAAAGAAACAAGAAAAACGGTATGCAGCGAAATTTTGGAACAGTTCGAGAATGGTGGAGATAAATTTCTTGGAAGAATGGTGACAGGTGATGAAACATGGCTCCATCATTTTTCACCAGAGACGAATAGGAGTGGCATCATGCAAATTCACCCAAGGAAAAAAAATTCAAAACCACACCTTCTTGTGGAAAAGTTATGGCTACGGTGTTTTACGATTCCGAAGGATTCTTGCTTGTGTACATCATGCCAAGTGGAACCACCATAAATTCTGATGCATATGTGACGACACTGAAGAAACTTCAAGCTCAACTGAGTCGTGTTCGACCGTATCGGCAAAAGCAGGATGTTTTGCTGTTGCACGACAGTGCACGGCCACATGTCAGTCAAAAAACCATGGAAGCGATCACAAAACTCGGATGGACAACACTGAAAAACCCGCCTTACGGTGCTGACCTGGCTCCATGTAACTACCATCTCTTTGGGAAACTGAAAGACTCTCTTCGTGGAACAAGGTTTGAAGATGATGACTCCCTTGTGCACGCTGCCAAACAGTGGCTCCAACAGGTTGGTCCACAATTTTACCGTGCGGGTATACAGGCGCTGGTTCCAAGATGGCGTAAGGCAGTTGAGAGTGATGGAAATTATGTGGAGAAATGAAAATATTGTTCCTAAAGGATATATCTACACACTGTAAAACTTTCAAACATGTAGAATAAAAGACGGATTTAAACAAAAATAGTGTGCATTTATTTTTGAGTGACCCTCGTACCATAGTACGCCCGAAACTTGTGAATTAAACTCTGCAAGTACCCAAAAACAAGCAAAGAACTTAAGAATTAAACTATGGAACAAATAAGTGAGCTAAGAGTACGACTTGCTGCTGGCTGCTGCTTACCCAACGGCGGCAGGGAGCCCAGAATATTAAGTAATATAGCCACTATTTAACATAAAATTTATTAGCACGTAACGGCCGGCCGAAGTGGCCGAGCGGTTCTAGGCGCTTCAGTCTGGAACCGCACGATCGCTACGGTTGCAGGTTCGAATCCTGCGTCGGGCATGGATGTGTGTGATGTCCTTAGGTGTGGTTAGGTTTAAGTAGTTCTAAGTTCTAGGGGACTGGTGACCTCAGCAGTTAAGTCCCATAGTGCTCAGAGCCATTTAGCACGTAACGCGAACTGGCGCGGTACGGCAATCTGGGACTCGGCTCAGCCAGTAAAGCACCGAGGTGGTGCACAGCAGCGGCGACGACAACAAGCTCCCGCCGCCACCACCCACTGAAAAGCCGGCCGTGAAGCTCATATGACTCAGCAGGGCTCTTAAGAAACACCACTCAAGTGAAACAAAGGCCAAAAAAAGAAGTTAAACAAATATTAATGGCCAACTTCTCTAGAAATGATCAGCATTAGGCCCATTAGTATGACACCAAGTTTCAAAATTTATCTTTAACGAAATGTACAAAATGTCAAGAATGCGTAATAATGGCTTCTGTAAAGCCTCTTAAGGGGCTCCGGAAAGGCTCAAAATCATGAAAAGTTCAATTTTTACTTTTTTGCGTTTTCTGAATCTTTTAATAGATATATAATTTATTCAATTCCGAAGACTACAACTATTTTTAAATTTTTTTTGAAATGTGTTCTACATGGGCGTGACCCACTGTGGCGCTGTTAAACTGCTGTCAAATGGTGTTATTATTGACGTCCGTGTTCATCAGGTACATTTTAGTGATGTGAGATAAAGTATGTGTTGTGGCTAACCTGTGATGGTTCAATATATATTGCTGGTGTGATTGTTTCATGTTTATTTACTCTGTCGTTATCTCGAAAATATTCGTAATTAATTCTGTTTCTTGACAAAATACAGAACTATTATGGAATGGCTATTAGGCAAAATACACAAAGTGTCGACGGAATGAAGAAGGCTGTTTGGGCTCTTTTTTTTTTCATACTTCTTCAACCGATGAAAATCCCCAACATAGCTTGTGTCCCAAAGAAGAAGACAGTTGGTGTAAATATAACAAAGGATTGCTAACTGGTGAAGTGTACACTCATAAGCATAGTCTGCCTCATGCAATAATGGAGGTGATAAAACCTATTTTCAGAGACTTAGCAGCACCTGAACTGTTGAAAAAGTGTATTCACGGATAAATTCAAAACCCCAATGAAAGTGTAAATAGTGTTATATGGTCGAGAATCCGTAAGTCTGTATTTGTTGGAATAGAAACACTTCACTTTGGTGTGTATGATACTGTTGCGACTTTCAATGATGGCAACATTGTAAGGTGCAAGGTATTTAGAAATATGGGAATGAAGATAGGTTTCAACATGGTACGAGCGATGCTTGCTTTAGACAAGGAACGCCTTCGGGCTGCAGACAGGGCTGTAAAGAGTCTAAAAATACAAGCAAGAGTAAACAGGAGGAGGAACAAGAGGAAGCTGGAGGAGGAGTTTGCAGAGGATGAAGATAATCCATCCTATGGACCTGGAATGCACTAAAAAGTTAATGCAATCTTTGTCACTCGATTCCCAAAACTTTTATTTTCTCATACTAATTACATGTTTTCTAAGGATCTTCCAAACATATTTGTTTCAGACTTTCAGTAAATGTTACACAGTACCTTCTGCATAATTTAACACAGCCTTTTTCCAAAAAACTGTATATTTTTGAATACATAAATAAAAAATTGCGAAAAAATTGTTGTGAATTTTCATTACAATTGAAAAAAAATCATCTTTAATAACTGAACTAAAATTTTGTAAAATCCCTGTGTTAAGTTGTAGCCCATATTCCAATAAATATTCTGTAAAAAGTTCAACTTCCTACCTCAAATACTTTGTGAGGAAAGATGTAATTTATAAGCGTTATTTTAACATTGCAAGTATAGGGCGTTCCGGAGCCCCTTAAACCATTTAGCTGCATAAAATTTAATACAGGAAAACTTAATAAATGCCCATAGAATAAGATCTGACTGCAATTTAGCCAAACCACATAGCAAGGGACCTCGCGTGGACCAAACGGTTGTGCAAGGTTAATGACAAGCTTACCTCTACGACGCAAGCTCTAACCTAATCCGAGGCGAAGTATCTTAAAGTTTCCAGAATTAAATTTTCACTGTACAGCAGAGTGTACGTTCAAATGAAACTTCGTGGCAGATTAAAACTGTGTTCAGGACCGAAATTCGAACTTGGAAACTGCTCTACTGACTGAGCTACCCAAACACGACTCACATGCCCTCCTCACTGTTCTTTTTCAACCGATACCTCATCTCCGACCTCCAAACTTCACAGAAGCTCTGTTGCGAAACTTTCAGGACTAGTATCCTTGGAAGAAAGGATATTGCGGATAGAAAAATTCATTCTCGTCCTCCAGGCTGTGTCTGAGCTATGTCTCTGCAGTACCCTATCTTGAAGGATTGCTAGTCCTGCAGTAACGCAGGAGAACTTTTGTGAAGTTTGGAATGCAGGAAGCAAATGTGTGATGACGCTTGACGAGTCGCGCTCGGGCAGCCCTGGGTCTGGCCGCGCCGCGGTGCGGTCCTCACATCGGGTGCGTGTGTGGCGTATGATTGCTTCCGCGTCACTGCACGTCTGAGCCGAACAAAATATCGTTGCCACCGCTGACAGGAAGAACACACTTCACCTTTTCGAATGAAGACGCAGGCCTCAGAGCACTGGCCGTCGACGAGCGAGGTTGCGCAGTGGCTAGCACACTGGACTCCTATTCGGGAGGACGACGGTTCAATCCCGATTGTTCCTTTGAAAGGGGACGGCCGACTTCCCTCCCTAGTCCGAAGGAACCGATGACCTCGTTGTGTGATCTCCCCCCACAGACAACCCAATCCACTGGCCGCCGATCACTTCTTACGTGATGATGTCAAGATCCCCCGCGACGGTCTCATCGGCTTTCACCTACTGATGGTCAGCAACGCCTTTTATGTTAAGACGACTTCCGACGCTGCCTCCAACGAGATTATCCAACGGACGCTACACGGACAGACTCATGGCAACGTTGGGCCAGATAACGCGGACCACGCCCGACTTGGCCTTCGAACCATCCGTGTTTTCGAGCTGCCTTTCAAGGTACAGAAAGACGACGTCATTGTGCCGCTAAGCCCGTCCGGAAAAAGTCCACACTCACGTAGCCGACACATGCGTACAATTTGTGAGGTACTCGGCGCTCAGCGGTGTGAGACGGGTACGAATAGGCGTCAAACGCTGTGACCCACCATACAGTATTTTTGGTGGACGTCGAGCAATGGTGATTTACAATGGACAACTTTGAACACGTTCCAGTTGTGGCGAAGGAGACCAAATCTTTAACGAACGCTTGCAGCGCCACAACTAGAGGCTGACGACATGAACGCCGGCCAAACCACAACTGCCTTTCCACTCACCTCAAACGCTCACGAGACGCAGCTCGTAACCTTCTCCCAGGATTGACACTATTGGAGGCGTCGCAGCACCTTACCACCGGCAGTACCACCCATGAACCAGACGAATCCGACGGCATCGACGATGAATCATTATCTGCTTCCACGGAGACGCATTCTCTGCAAGACTGTGAGTCGTCCACCAGACATTGTGAGCAACAACCACGCCAGAAAGACATGAATAACATCGCGCCTGACGGCACCGAAGCGGTTTAACCTACTTGGCGAGCACCGCCACCTCTCCACGATGTTGAAACTGACGGATCAATTTCGTGGGTGGATGACGGGGACTCGTCGCATCCACCCTCCGTTAGACCAACACTGAAACGAGCTATCTTCCCACGACGACCTTTTCGAACGATATGGACTTAGACAATCCTCCACGACGATCTTCAGCAACTATGAGTGTAACCCGGTAGCACCGAACCCTTACCAGCCGTAGCAAATAGCTACTATCAACACCAATAACATCGGCTCCCATGTTAAACTTCAACTGCTCCATGACACGCAGTGGACGTCGACATCGCCCTGCTCCAGGAACTGAGGACAGCGAATTTGTTCAGGTCATGTGGCGAGACGTACACCGGTATGGAACACACCAGCTCAGCATCCTCCGAGGAGGGATTGTAGTTTCCGATGTTGCATATCTACCAATGGCACGCTCGGTGCCCCTGACAGTTGACGGAACCTGAACCGTAAATTTCTATGTACCACTGTACACAGATATATGGAGCATTTAATTTTCCGCAGCTAAGATCATCTCATCGTGAGTGGAGATTTCACCTCCATTCTCGAGTGATATTCTAGGGACTCCGCTTCGTCGTCTGCCACCTTTCTCTCGTCGATAGTTGGAGAGCGATGCAGAGCGACTGCTAGTGGCATACACTCGTTAGAAGCCACTCCACCAGCCGACTCGATAGGGTATATGTTGCCAACGCTTTAACACTCAATCTTCTCGACGTGGAAGGTCGGCCGTCTGCCTTTTCAGATCGTGACATTTACATCTGTACTATTATCCTTCACAGTCAATCTATCGCCCTGGAAACTCAGCGCCACGCTGTTACGAGACCCAGAATGTTGACAACTGATCACAGACCCATGCTAGGCTTGTGTTAAACGCATCGTGTGATATGGGACCAAACTGCAGTGGTAGATACAGTGCGCCAAACCGGCCATCAACAGCACCTTGAGGCAAGGAAGGCTTACTCATACCAGTCCTGAAACCTATGGGGGAAACATGGTTGATAGTTACTCAGTTTCAAGATTTTTGCGCGCCTTCTCGCTAAGTGACTCGTAGATGTGTTACAAACGGTGTGTCCCAACGTCCTTAGGAGGCAATAATAACATCCAGACTGCCCTCAGCGAATATTGAGAAGTGATCGCCATGGAAACACGGTTTTCATCCTAATCGAACTTCCAACCACGAGTGCGGCTGCATCAGCCATGCATTCCTCAAAACAGTGATCGACTGGACGGCGATTCCCCCGTTGTTCGTGCAGGCGATCATGTGCGTCAGGAATGACTTCCAGGCTCGTCGTCAGCGAAGACTTACATAACCTATACAGACTGAACGCTCAGTACGGCAGCGTTGCCCATTGTCGACCACGGCGTACACCATCGTGATGGAACCATTCATCCCCGCCGCGCGGGGTAGTCACGCGGTCTTTGGCGCATTGTCACGGTCCACGCGGCTCCATCTGTCGGAGTCCCTCGTGTATGGGTGTGTGTGTTGTCCTTAGCGTAAGTTAGTTTAAGTTAGATTAAATAGTGTGTAAGCTTAGAAACCGACGACCTCGGCTGTTTGGTCCCATAAGGTCTTACCACAAATTTCCAAGTTTTCCATTCATCTATGGACTACGACGACGCTTGACAGGTATTCCACTCTGGGATCACGTTTTCCGCTGCCGCGCCGACGCCGACGACGTCCTTCGTCCTGCATTCAGCGGCCGAAATACAGGCCACGATGCAATGGATTACGCGTTACAACCTCGGAGGCAGGAAGCGCTACGAGCGTCGCAAACTCGTGCACCCTCAAGATCGGCCGGGACCTTCTCACAGATAACGTAGCCCCATTTTAACCAGTGGACACCGTACAGTGTCTCAGAGTGTTGTACACACGCGACATTCGCCATACGTCAGCGAACAGTTATCAGGTGCTACTACAACGTATCCAGGCCTCCTATTACGTCTGCTGAATATGTCCTAGAGAGCCACTTTTGCCAATACTCATCTGGCAGCGTGTATACCCCACATCCCACATATACCGCCCAACACCGAGACAAAGGGTGCTAGACTGCAGGCGGCCCTCGGATATTTTATATGTTCCGGACACATTTTCGAAGCCCAGCAAGATGCCCTCATCTTACTTAACTGGGTGGCGGCCTGGCTCTAGTAAACGTTAGAGCTAGGAGCACGGTGTTTTACACCGATACTATGCCTTGTTTGTGGAGAAGCCAGGATATTAGTTTCACTGGAATGTTGACCGTCGAGTTCGCATCTATTTTGAGACGCCCGCCGACGCCATTGGCTCATGTGTAACGTCCAGTATCACACAAGAGGCGGTTCTAACTCCCCAGGATCAGGAAGGCGACCGCCCGAGACATCTATCATCTTCTCCGATTGTCCGTACCCCCAAAACCCCGCTTTGGAGCACGTCGCGTGCAGGTTTCGCGTCCTACAGTTTGCAACCATACCACACCACTGACACCACAGCGACGACACCGGGTTTCCCATCAACGGCAAATATATTCGACGACAGAAGCTGCACCGCATAGCGCTGGTGGAGAGTCCTGTGCCCCAATTGCAATGTCGAAGATACGGATTTGCACGGTTTCGAGTGTGGGGCAGCAGCGGCGATCTGGCCCCTTGTGCAGGAGGCAGCGGCCTTCTGCGTCCGAATACTGTCACGTCACGTGACGTGACTTATTTCCCATCAAGTGGCTCACCATCACATGGATCACTGGCATAACCATAAGCTAGCACTTCAGGGACGACATCGTCGATCTGGCGGACTTGTGTACACGTCTCCATATCCAACAACACACCGTACGCCGAGATCGTTACAATGGGACGACTTTCGCGAACTATTTACAGAGTATTTTTACCAACCCGCTATGGAGCTGGAATCTCAACGAAACGTGCCAACCGAGACAAGGCGATCCCTCCGTCCATCGATAGAATTTACATTGTTTTGACATTGAGAGACTGTGGAACATGGCGCTGCAGTATTCGTAGTTTCCTTAACTTTCCCCTCCCTTTTTTCACGTCATCTTCTAAACATTTTCGCTTACACATGTTTATTTGCAGATGACTTCACATCTGCAGTCTTATTCGTTTCTCTTTTCCATCGGCACTGCTGTTGTAGCCATCTGCCTATCATGTAAATATACACAAATAATGCTAGATTCTCCCTTTATACATATCTTAAAGTCATTTGATGGGAAAAGGGGGGGGGGGGAGGTAAGGAGATATTGTATCGGCTGCTGTGGGAATGAGCACCGACACAAACAAGGAAGGAGAGAAGTTGCGATGGCCGGTAGCAGGAATGTAAAATGATTTGTATATTAAACTTTAAAATTAATATAACACTTTTTTCTACAAAGAAAGGAACCATTACTTAACTTGTTGATTCCTTTGCTTCCTGTGCCTCCTACATACAAGTATACTGACGCAGGCTAAGTACTGATGTTCTGAACTGGACCGACCCCAGACGGACTGCTGCTGGTTAGGTCAGCACTGACGGGAGGCGCACGGGAGGCGCTGAACTCCGTCTCTCTGGAGGTGTGGCGCTGCTCCGTTGGCGAGCGGGTCGGCGCATTCTCGATGCCGTTTCGCGGCGCAGCGGTGGTTGGTGTGCAGTCGGTGCTTTAGGACTGACTGCACAGGGAGACATTTATTATGCAGGCAGTGCTCCAGAGACCGTCAGAACACTTACCCATGAAAGGCGGAGGTCCCATGTTCGAATCCTCGTCTGGCATAGTCTTAATTTGCCAGAAGCTTCGAAAAGCAATATCATTTTCATGTTCTGCAGCAGTGGCAACCTGACGTTCTTCGGTTGCCGGTGTATCATCACCCCGCTAGTGGTGCCCATGCAGCCGGGTGACAGGTAATTTCATCTTCCCCAGCACGACTGCATACTGCATGGTGTCGTTACAACATAAACCTTTATGCAGTGTATT
This sequence comes from Schistocerca cancellata, assembly GCF_023864275.1. Taxonomy (NCBI): domain Eukaryota; kingdom Metazoa; phylum Arthropoda; class Insecta; order Orthoptera; family Acrididae; genus Schistocerca; species Schistocerca cancellata. The sequence goes on from NC_064634.1 coordinate 514,148,918, forward strand.
TCTGCAAATATTAGCACAGATAAATACGTCACTTGTAGTCTCGGTATGGCAGGCGCGTCATTTCTATTGATGTCTGTTTTGTCAGACATGTTCGACAGAACAGAGACCACACGTTCCTGTAAGAGCTCGACGAATCCTTGACGTATATTGCGGAGCGGACGCAGTAGTACCGTCTGCACTCCTACGGGAATCAATAATCTGCGAGTAGGTGGTTAGCGGACGAGGAACGCTGCGGTAAGCTGAGGATCTGTGTCGGACGGAATGTTGTTGTTGTGGTCTTCAGTCCAGAGACTGGTTTGATGCAGCTCTCCATCCTACTCAACCATCTCCCAGTACTTACTGCAAGCAGTGCTCCAGAGACCGTCAGAACACTTACCCATGTTTAGTGTATTCAGCTCTTGGTCTCCCTCTACGATTTTTACCCTCCACGCTGCCCTCCAATACTAAATTGGTGATCCCTTGATGCCTCAGAATATGCCGTACCATCCGATCCCTTCTTCTAGTCAAGATGCGCCACAAATTTCTCTTCTCTCCAATTCTATTCAATATCTCCTCATTAGCTATGTGATCGGACGGAAAGCGTCTCACAATGGCCGAGGCGCTTGCGGCAGCCATTTTAGACAAGTGGAACGTCCGGGTTCGAGCTCCGGTCCTGCACAAATTTACAGCTTTCGCTGTTGCACTGCCGTGCTGCCCTGCGCGTCTGCAAGTCACGATTTCTCACCCATCAGTTATTATAACAGCCGCGTCAGTGCGATTGGCTTCTGTTCTGTCGGGTATGTCCAGACATCGCTGAGATATACAGGGTGTTTCTGTAAGCGCATGCAAAAATGGAACAGGACATAGAGAATGCTCCACTGAACAATTTGAGTTAGGACACCTGGGGTCAGCGAAGCCAGCTTAAGGAGATATGAAAGCAAACTTGTCTACCGCTTTGCCCAGCATTACTGCTCTCCAGCCTATTTACAACTAACATGCGTACAAGATTACACGTTCTGTGAGTTTACTTACATGCACATTCTTTATTTCCTGCAAGGAAACAAAGAGGACGAGCCTCATTACCAGAAAGCCATGATGCAGGTTTTGTTTACTTTACGTGTCCATAAGGTGGCTCTGTTTTATCGTATTTACATTGTTCCACGACAGAACGTGCTATGAATCAACGACAGACCCATTCATTACTCAGTGCTGTTCAGAAACGTAATGTATAATGCGATGGAGCAATACCCGTACAGTTTTTCCTGGTCGCTGGATTGGAAGGGAAGCTTCCCTTCCACGGCCTGCGAGGTCACCTGACACGAATCCCCTTGATTATTTCCTAGGGGACATCTCAAGTCACTTGTCTATGAGATCCCAGTGGATACGGAGGTGGAATTAGTTGCCAGAATTGTAGCTGCCTGTGATGTGATTCGAAATACATCAGGGATGTTCGTCAGGGTGCGTCAGAATCTTGTTCGCCGCTGTCGTGCTTGCATTGAGGTTGATGGCCGTCAGTTGCACCATATTTTGTAAGATGTGGTACAAATGGCACGTTCATTGTGTCAGTGATGGTATTTGCAGTTAAATAATGTAAATAAAAAGTATACAGTAATGTGATTTTATTCCTACTATCTGGCTGGCTTCTCCGATCTCAGGTTCCCTACCTCAAATTGTTTAGTGAATCATCCTCTATGTCCTGTTAAATTTTTGCACGCTCTTACGGAAACATCCTGTATAATCATCTGTGAAGTTTAGAAGATAGGAGTTGAGGCCCTGGCGGAAGTAAGGCTGTGTGAACGGGTTGTGAGTCGTACTTGGGTAGCTCTGTAGATCACTTATCTGCGGAAGTTAGAGGTCGCGAGTTCAAGTCTCGGTGCGCCTCGCAGTTTTAATCTGCTAGGAAGTTCCGGTGCTGCAGTTTGTCGACGCCACTGAGACGGCGGTGCTGGCGTCTACAACAGTGCTGCATCAGCTCCAGTCGTAACGAGAGCACTGGTTAATTGCAGACGATTTTGTGACAGGTTCTTGATTTTATTCAGAGGTCAATTCTGAAACGTCCCCTTAGAACAATTTATACATGACTGTGCTTAAACTGACACAATATTTTTTTTTGCGCAACGCAATCTGACTTTCAATAATCCCTACAAAACAATGGCCCTGACTAACTTTAACCTATACCTTTCACAAATCACTTACCTCACAAAAATCTTCGTTACTCGAACTACTGCAATACAGCGAGCGCCACTATTGCCAGCTAAATAAAAGATTCAAACTACAAAAGGCACTAACTACTGATAGGGATAGTTAGCAAATGAAAGATATTAATAGAGAACAAACAATGTATTTACCTTAATAGTCATAATATATATAGCAGTTCATGACAAATTACAAAACTCCGCCATCTCTCCCCTCACATCCACCACTGCTCGCGGCTCACCTCCCACTGCGCAACGCTACGCGCTGTTCACATCCAGCTGCCGCTGCCCAACACTACAATGGCAGACAACAATGCAAACTAGCCACAGACTGCACACAGCACAGCCAGTGATTTTCATATAGAGCGCTACGTAACGTTGCCAATAAGAAAACATAAAAAGCCTACTTACATAGCCCCCATGCTCACCACAAAAAATTTAAAAAATTTTTTTGGGCAGTGGCCAATATAGATTTGAAAAAATTTTTCGTAATTACAATAACAAAGAAATCAAATGCACACACTTATTTATATAATGTTCGTCAAAAGCTAAAATTTTCTCACAGTCCATGAAGACAGTCCTGATCATTCATCACAGTAAAACTGCCGTTTCTTTTATCAAAGTCTGAGCAGTGAAAGACAATGCACACGGAAGTAGTGGATGTCCATGCAGTCTTGAAGAATTAGTGTTGTCCTTCCAACAGAAAGACAGTGCTCACTCTTGATATGCTGACAGGTAATGGGCCACAACAGAGCAAACCCACAGCAGAGACAGTCGAAGTTATGAAGAATATTGGTAGGTAGGTCATCACAGAGCAGACCCACTGCAGTCCTGGTAGAGAGTATTGGTGGGCCACCAGAGGTGCAGACCCACTGCAGTCCTTGTAGAAATTGTGGACAGGCCCACTGTAGTCCTGGTAGAGAGTATGGTATTGGTGGGCCACCAGAGGTGCAGACCCACTGTAGTCCTTGTAGAGATGGCCAGCAGCCATCTGTTGTGACTGTACGGGTGCACAATCACCATTGAAGAGCCTTGCGGATAATATAGCAAGTCCATAAACCACCACTCGTGCACTCACAAAGTTTTTTTTTCTAATTGTCCTTAGAACCAGCAATGCTGTTAACCACTCCCTTGCTGAATTATTAACACACGTGCAAACACTATCAGTCCCTACTTCTCCATATACTATGACCAACAGAAACGTGTGCAGTGAAATGGAACGTACAAATTACTTAATTTGATGAACTGCTGTCAATTACAATTTTATAACATAAGAATACAATGACAAAGGTACAAAATACATAATTAAAACATAACAATACAGATAACATTTGTAGTACAAGCTTTACAAAAGAATAGAAATAACATATACATCAGTGTTACAGGAACTATAACATAAGTTCATACATAAAAGATCAGAATAACTTTTGAAACATTAACTTTACACATGAGCATTAAAACAGAACAGAATACATAATGTCTAAACATCTTTACAAAGAAAATGCCATATTATTAATGCAAAGTATATTTGAGGATAACAGTATTCCTCATCATAGTGAATGTACAAAACTCCGCCATCTCTCTCCCCACATCCACCACTGCTGGCGGCTCACCTCCAACTGCGCAACGCTACGCGCTGTTCACATCCAGCTGCCGCTGCCCAACACTACAATGGCAGACAACAATGCAAACTAGCCACAGACTGCACACAGCACAGCCAGTGATTTTCATATAGAGCGCTACGTAACGTTGCCAATAAGAAAACATAAACAGCCTACTTACAATTCGTCTGCCCAAATACCTCGCGCCCACTGTGTCTTGTGAAGCATGAATTGACCTGACAGTGACCGCCTTCTCGCTTTGAATGAGATATACACAGGCACGCTATGTCGTGACTGGTACTAGAGTGCCGGGAACGCACACCTTGATGTGATAAATAAAACGCCCAGAGGCGTTGCTAGCATCACAGTTTACTCTTTGATAAAAATGTAAAAAAATACAGCTATCTTTCCCTAACATTTTTCTGATGAAATGATGCAATGCAATAACAGTTTGTATAAAATTACGAAGGATGTTAACACCAGAACGGGGAAAGTGCTCAAAATGACCCCTGTCATAATTTTTTCATTCATTTTCATATTCAGTTTATTTACTTCGTTAATGAAATCATATGATTTTTCCTAATTATTTTCTCGTCTTTACTACTATTTATTAGGATTCACAAAACATTCGTATTTTCAGAATGAGATTTTCACTCTGCAGCGGAGTGTGCGCTGATATGAAACTTCCTGGAAGATTAAAACTGTGTGCTCGACCGAGACTCGAACTCGGGACCTTTGCCTTTCGCGGGCAAATGCTCTACCATCTGAGCTCCCGAAGCACGACTCACGCCTGGTACTCACAGCTTTACTTCTGCCAGTATCTCGTCTCCTACCTTCATTTCATTCGATATGCCTAGAACTGCGGAAGGGGTTATTTCGACACCAGTTATTTCTATTCTGAACATATGTAAATTATCCATCGATGAAGCGGCAACAGTTAGCAGTCATGTAGAGCAATCGCTGGTCATTGTTACAACTTGGGATGCTTAAATTCCAATCTGACACAGTTTATATCGTTATATAGATATGGTGTCTGTTCATTCGGACATGTCCAAAAGAACATACACTGTTGTAACTGCGACCCGGACGGTCGTGGGATGGCACAGACGGAAGGCGCGGCGGGACCCGCGGAGAGGCCCACGAACAACAACACAACGGAAGAGGATGGACCAACCAACGAAGGACAGAACGAATATGACAAGCCAGCCAGGGTAGCCGAGCAGTTCTATGCGCTACAATGTGGAACCGCACGATCGCTACGGTCGCAGGTTCGAATCCTGCCTCGGGCATGGATGTGTGTGATGTCCTTAGGTTAGTTAGGTTTAAGTAGTTCTAAGTTGTAAGGGACTGATGACCTTAGAAGTTAAGTCTCATAATACTCAGAGCCATTTTTGAATACGACAAGACCGAACAACAGAGTCACAAGGAAACAAATACGTCCACTCGTACACGAACCAGGAAGTAAGCAGTCTAGCGCAAGTGATGTGTAAACCGACGAAAGCGAGATTAGACTGACTGGAAGAGCTTCTTTTTTTTCTCTTTATTGTGATTTCATTCCCCTGCCCCATATGGGCAGGGCAGGGCTGTCAGCGGCACAATCCGCCGCTCTTCAGCCGAGTGACATAACAGCTTAAAATAAGAATAAAATGTTACATACATAAGGCGAGAAAGAGGAACTTAAAACAGAATAATGGGAGAAAATGTAGGTAAAAAATAGACTAACACGGAGACGTTCATGGAAGAAAGTTAAAAGTCACCAGAAAGTTAAAAAACACAGTTGGCCACAGTAGCAAAAACACTCTGGAACAACACGCTTAAAACCCACTTGGAGCACACATGGCAAAGAATAAAACTGCCAGGCGGAACCTGCCGAGGGAAAGGGCAGAGAGAATGGAAAAGGGGCAGCAGGGGAAGCGGCGGGATGAAGAGAGGAGAGTCATCAATGGGTACATGAAGAGGCGGGAGAGACGTGAGGGTGGGAGATGAAGAGGGAAGACAGGGCAGGAGGCAGTGCAGAGACACTGAAAGGTGGCACAAGAGATGGAGGGGGAGTAGGTGGGGAAGCCGCTCAGGAGGAGGGAGGGGGAGGAGAGAGAGCCCTGAGGAGAAGGCAGGAAGATAGGGTTAGAGTTGGTAGGAAGGGTAGATGTCAGGGCGAAGCTCAACATCCGGGAAGGGTAGCCAGTGGAAGTTGTGTTGGGAAAGGAGATGGAGGGTGTGGAGATGGAGAGAGGGTGGGACACTACGGTAAAGGCGCAGCAACTGGTTGGGGTGGAGAAGGGAGACACCAGGGGGTGAGGGGATCAAAGTGGCGGACAATATATAGTGTGCAGATGTGTTCAAGGAAAAGGAGAAGGTGGGGGAAGGGGATGAGGTCATAGAGGATGCGCGTGGGGGACGGAAGGTGGACGCGGAAGGCGAGGCAGAGTGCATGGCGTTCGAGGATTTGGAGGGCTTTATAGAACTGGGGAGGGGCGGAAATCAAAACTACGCTGGCATAACAGAGGATGGAGCGGATCAAGGATTTGTAGGTGTGAAGGATGGTGGAAGGATTCAGACTCCACATCCGGCCGGACAGGAGTTTCAGGAGGCAGAGGCGGTTGTCATCTTTGTATTGGATGGTAAGGAGATGGGGAGTCCAGGTGACATGGCGGTCGAGTGTGAGGCCAAGGTATTTGACAGTGGGAGTGAGGTGGATAGGACGGCCATAAATGGTGAGGTAGAAATCATGGAGGTGGAAGGAGCGGGTGGTGCGGCCTATGATGATCGCCTGGGTCTTGGAGGGATTAACATGGAGGAACCACTGGTTGCACCATGCGGTGAATTGGTCAAGGTGGGTTTGGAGGGTACGTTGGGACCGTTGAAGGGTAGGACAAAGGGCTAGGAAGGCGATGTCATCAGCGAACTGGAGAAGATGAACAGGAGGGGGAGGTTTGGGCATATCAGCAGTGTACAGGAGATAGAGGAGAGGGGAAAGGACAGAACCTCGGGGTACACAGGCAGAGGGATAGAAAGTACGGGAGTTGGAATTGTGGATAGTCACATAGGAGGGACGATGGGAGAGGAAGGAAGCAACGAGACAGACGAAGTTGATGGGAAGAGCATAGGTCTGGAGTTTGAAGAGGAGCCTGGGATGCCAGACACTATCATAGGCGTTCTGGAGATCAAGGGAAACAAAGATAGAGGAGCAACGGGAGTTAAGATGGAGGGAAAGAAGATTGGTAAGGTTAAGGAGCTGGTCGTCAGCGGAGAAGGAAGGCCAGAAGCCACATTGGGTAAGAGGAAGGAGGTGGTGCTGGTTAAGGTGGTGGTGAATACGGCGAGAGAGGATGGCCTCGAAGACCTTACTGAACATGGAGGTGAGGCAGATTGGACGATAGGAAGAGGTATCAGAGGGAGTTTGTTAGGTTTAGGGAACAGCAGGACACGGGAGGTCTTCCACAGGTCGGGGTAAAATCAAGTGGAGAGGAGGACATTGTACAGGGTAGCAAGGACAGACAGGAAGGATGGAGGGGATTCCTTGAGGTGACGGTAGGTGACGCCATCATGACCAGGGATGGTGTTGCATTTGGAGCGGAGGACGTGTGTGATGTCTTGTCTGGTGATGGGAATGTTGATGCCTGAGGGAGATAACCGATCCAAGTACTGGAAGCTAGGGGCGAGCGGGAGAACAGAGGTGTCAGTGTTGTCAAGGACAGTGGGGAAGAGGGAGTAATCAAAATGGGGATCGTCAAGAACGGAGAAGACCTCAGATAGGTGGGAAGCAAAAGGGTTAGCCTTACTGAAGTTTTCAGGAAAGGGTCGATCGTCATGGAGGATGGGGTAATGCGGGGTGGCATGGCTACCAGTAAGGCGGTGGAAGGCTGACCAGTACTTGGAGGAGTTGACAGGGAGGGTGGAGTTGAGGCATGTGCATGTCTGGCGCCAGTCCCGGCGTTTCTTTGCTGTAAGGATGTTCCGGATATGTCGCTGTAATTGCCGGTGGTGGGTGAGAGTATCCCAGTCACGAGTGCGGAGGAAGGAGCGGTAGAGCCTGCGAGATTCACGCAGAAGAAGAACGGCCAGTGGAGGAAGCATAGGGCGGTGAGGGTGGATGAGTTTGGTAGGGACATAAGCCTCCACAGCATCAGTGATGGTCTTCTGAAGGAAGGAAGAGGCATGGGTGATGTCATCAGGGTGGTGAAAGGTGAGGGGGTGGCTTTCGACCTGTAAGGCAATGGATTCCCGGTAGGCATTCCAATTGGCACGGTAGTAGTCATGGGCAGACTTTGGAGGGGCAGCTGGCCGGGTGGCTGCAGTGCCGAGACGGGTAGAGGAGATGGTGAGAAGGACAGGGAGATGGTCACTACCGATGGGATCGAGGACATCAACGGCGATGCGACCAAGGAGGTTGGGGGAGGCGAGGATAACATCAGGGGTGGAGTTACTTTCAGGACGGGTGTGCTGTGGGAGAGGAACAACGTCACCATGGAGGGTGGCAAGGAACTGATGCCACTGCTGAAGGGTGGCAGGGTCACGGCTGTGGATGCTGAGGTCAGTGGCGATCACATAGGTGGAGAAGATACGGTCAACAAGGGAAATGAAGTCAAAGAGGAGAGGAGCTGTGGGGTGGATATAGATAGTGGCACAGGTGACAGTGAGGGAGGGAAAAAATAGGCTGAGGAGAAGGTGTTCGGTCAGGTCATTGAAGAGGGGTTGTGGCCGGGCAGGGAGATGCCTGAGGTGGCCTATAGTGACCCCGCCTTGGGCTAGGGGAAGGGGATTGTCAGTGCGGTGAAGGAGATAAGGGGAGGTGCGGAAAACATGGTGGGGTTGGGGGAAGGTTTCATTAAGGATGAAGGAGTCAACCTGGTGCTGGGAGAGGGTATGCATGAAGATGTATTTGTTTGCAGGGAGGGAGCGAATGTTGAGGTAGAGGAGACTATACTGTTGACACGCCAGGAGGTTGGAGGTGGGAAGGGTGCGGAAAGGGGAGAGAGGGGCTTAAACAAGGGTGTTGAGGCGGGTGAAGGTAAAGGGGGCCTGGTTGTGGGAGTAGGTGGCGTAGGTGTTTAAGTGGAAAACAGAGCAGGCGGCAAGGGAAATCTGCTGGAGTGTGTGGGGGTGCTGGAAGGGGTGGATGTTCTGCAGGACGATGGTGAGGAACTGGATGATGTCTTCTGCTGTAGGGGGAGGGCAGAGGGAATTGTTAGGGTGGATGGGTGGGTCGATGGGGCGCACAGGGACAGTGAGTTCAGGGTTGCTGGGAGTGGGCTTGGCTTTGCATTTGGAGGAATAGGTGGGGTGGGGTTCATTGCAGGTGTTGCAGGATGGGGGGGAGGCAAGGTTGGGACACTGTTTAAGGAAGTGAGAGGCTTTACAATGGGGGCAGGTGGGTGGGTTCTTGCAGTTTTGGGTGAGGTGGTCATCGTACAGAAGACAACGCTGGCAGCGGTAGGATTGAGGAGGGGAATGGGACGGGTCAACAGGGTGGCGGCGGTTGAAAATCAGGGCCCTCTGCTTGAGGAGGTGGTCGATGGAGGAGGCGGACTCAGTAAATATACGCATGAGGAAATTAGGGACAGAGGAGTTGTAAATACGGCAGGCGGAGCGGACTACTGGATGAGCGAGCGGCCGGCGCTTAAGTACGCTCACGGGGGCGTCGCTATTGGCCGCTGGGACCACGTGTTCCACTGTGGCGCCCCCATATTAAAAGTGGGCCAGGAGGCGCGCGCCGCCACAGCTTATGGTGCAGCGACCTCTATGGGTCTTCGACGTCCATGACGTCTGGCGCGGATTCAGATTTCGCGGCGCGCGGTACCACATACACCATATCCATATAAGTGTGTATGTGTGTGAAATCTTATGGGATCAGTCCCTAAGCTTACACACTACTTAACATAAATTATCCTAAGGACAAACACACACACCCATGCCCGAGGTCCATATAAGTATATAATTCTGGCAATACCGGCCATGACCTTCTTCTTCTGTGCGGATGTAGACATATTATCCGCACTCTTACGGAACTTGGTAAGAATGTCTTCCACGAGTAATGAGTGTGTTGGGGTGGGACACTACGAATGTAGTGTATGGACATAAAAGGTGAGAATGTGGGTCTCGCGGGAGGTGTGCGCGAGATAGTCCCTGCAGTCGCACTATCCTCTGTGCCCTCGGTGGCTCTGATGGATAGAGCGTCTGCCATGTAAGCAGGAGATCCTGCGTTCGAGTCCCGGTCGGGGCAGACATTTTCACCTGTCCGCGTTGATACATATCAACGTCCAGCAGCAACTGAAGGTATTAATATAATTCTAATTCAGTTTATATCGTGTCACTCAGGTCTTTGTACACGAAATACGTTTTCAAACATGTATCGTCAGTGTGGACTTACTGATGTAGAAAGTGTTAAATCTCTTTGTGAAATCCGAAGCTGAATCGGAAATATACTTCACTGAAGAAGACAAATACATTGTGAACGAGGAGTGATTAGTGGAAGAGGTTTCATGCGCTGATCTATGCCAATCGTCACCTCTTCAATCACAGCGTGCACAGGTGGAAGCGTTTACAAAGATGGTTGTTAAGGCAAGAACCGTGTGGGAGATTGCCAATTTCTCGTCTTCTGGAGAAGGTCAGCTGTGTACGTTCTGAAGAAGAGAGCAGATGCCACTGTTTCCCCAGTGCCTCCGTCATATCTTTGACGAAGAGCTGCTTAGTCTGAAGAAGAAATACACAGAGTCAAATGCTGGAAAATTACTAAAGAACAGTGGCTGGACTGTGTCACCTGAAGAACTGGAGAGCGTCAAGTGAAGCGCAGGCACGGCAGTCGGTAACGATAGAGAGGAGATGGCAGTGAGAAGACGTCAGGGTGCTCACGTACGTGTCACCTGTCAGAGTCGTATCTAGACGTATCAGGGGTTCCATATCACTCCAACTGCACAAATTACAGAGCCTCCACCTTCTTCAAAAGTCCCCTTGTGATGTGCAGGGCCAATGGATTCATGAAGTTGTCTCCAAACCCGTACACGTCCATCCGCTCGATACAATTTGAAAGGAGACTCATCCGACCAGGCAACATGTCTGCAGACATCAACAGTCCTGGATGGGCCCAGGCGAGGCGTGAAGCTTTGTGTCGTGCAGTCGGCTCCGGAGGCCCACATCGGTGACGCTTCGTTGAATGTTTCGCACGCTGACACTTGTTGATGGCCCAGCATTGGAATCTGGAGTAGTTTGCGGAAGGGTTGAACAATTCTCGTCAGTCGTCGTTGATGCCGTTCTTGCGGGATGTATTTCCGACCGCAGCGATTTCGGAGATTTGATGTCTTACCTGATTCCTGATATTCACGATTCACTCGTGAAATGGTCGTACGGGAAAATCCCTACTTCATCGCTACCTCGGAGATGAGGTGTCCCATGGCTCGTGCGCCGACTACAGCTCCACGTTCAAACTCACTTAAATCTCGATCACCTGCCGTTGTAGCAGCAGTAACCCATCTGACAGCTGCACCACACGCTTGTTGTATGATGTAGGCGTTGCCGACTGCAGCGCCGTATTCTGCCTGTTTACATGTCTCTGTATTTGAACACGCGTGCCTCTTCCAGTTTCTTTGGCGCTTCAGTGTACATGTTGTACAGGGTGTCCAGAGAAGGACTCCCTGATTTCAAAATTAAATATCTCGAAAACAAAGATCGATAGAGGAATGCAGCAAACGGTATGTTTATTGTGAAAGCTGTAAGAACTTTATACAGCAGTTTGAAATAATAGTTACAAAAGCTGCTAACAGATGGCGCTGTAATCGCCATACGTAATGCCTAGTATAAATAGTGATCCGAAGCCCAGAGCGATCAGTTCCACTATTGAAACGTGAAAGGAGGTTAGCGTTCCGAAGGAAGAGATTTAAACCATGTACTCCATTGAACAACGCGTTTTTCTGGTGCTAGAGTACCACAGGTTAGAAGAGAGTCCTACGGCAACAAGGCGAAGTTTTCAAGCACGATTTAATGTTCCAAAAGGACCCGATCCGAAAAGCATTCGTATGCTCTTCGCAAAATTTCAACGAACAGGCAGCGTAACTGATGATCTAGTGGAGCATGTTGGCCGCAAGCAAACCGCAGTTACGCCTGAAAATATCGCCACAGTTTCTGGAATTATTCAGCGAATTGCAATGTCATCCGTCCGTAGAATTGCATCTGAGACTGGTTTGAAGGGTTCCAGCACGCAGAAAATACTGAGAAAGAGCCTACACATGTTTCCATTCAAAATTCAAACGCACCAGGCCATACCCGTACGAGCTGTGCAACAAAGGGTTGCTTTTGCTAATCAGATGCTCACAATGATTGATAGTGAAGGATTTGATGTTGGCTGCATCTGGTTCACAGATGAAGCACACTTCCACCTGAATGGATACGTGAATAAGCAGAACTGGCGATTCTGGGGTTCCGAAAAGCCATATTGGTGTGAAGCGTAACCCCTGTGTTCTCCTAAAGTTACTGTGTGGGCTGCAGTATGTAGCAGAGGCATTATTGGCCCTTTTTTCATTAGAGAAACGGTCACTGGTGCACGTTACGTTGCAATTTTGGAACAATTTGTCGCCACACAGCAAGCGTTAGAGGATCGACCAGGTACTGAATGATTTATGCAAGATGGAGCCCGACCACATCGGACCGAACAAGTGTTTCGCTTTCTTGAGGAATACTTCGGGAATCGAATTATTGCTTTGGAATATCCCAAATTTACTGGTGCAGGCATGGATTGGCCTCCATAATCGCCGGATTTGACTCCCTGTGACTTTTTTTGTGGGGGACAGTTAAAGACGTGGTCTACCCGAAGCATCCCGCCACGCTTGACGAGCTTGAATCGGCGATCTCTGTGGCATGTGAATCCATTTCGGTTGAGGCACTACGAAATGTGATGGCTAATTTCATTCTTCGTTTGCGCCACCTCTGTAGTGCCAATGCTGAACATTTTGAAAACATTGTGATGTGATTGTTTACAAAGATTGTTTTGATACAATTATTTCACTTATGTATGCTGATATGAGCCGTACAGCGTACAGCGCCATCTGTTAGCAGCTTTTGTAACTATTATCTCAAACTGCTGTATAAACTTCTTACAGCTTTCACAATAAACACACCGTTTACTGCATTCCTCTATCGATCTTTGTTTTCGAGATATTTAATTTTGAAATCGGGGAACCCTTTTCTGGACACCCTGTATATCATCCGTCTTGAACTTCACAGCAGAGACTCGATTAATTGGACTAGTTGTTGTGTTAAGTCATTCGGATGATCGAAACTCCGGATAACAATGTATGAAGAGAATCTATTTTTGTACAATCAACTCTGGAAGGTCACCTTTGTCGCCCGTGTGCAGTCATCTGCAGCTCTGCTGGCAGAGAGTCCACGTGACGCAGTGGAGCCCGCAAGACGCGGGGCGGGCGCGAGGTGCTGCTGGCAGAGTCTGCCACCTACGTTTGTCTGCCCACGTGAGCGCTACGGAGAGCCTTGACACCGAATCTTTCATCTCCGAGATTCAGCTGAGGTTAGCAACTTGGGACACTCCATGTCTGATCTACTCAAAACGCGAACTGGAAAAAAAGTGTTGGGAATTAAGAGGGTCATAAGTGCAGTTCAGTCCGAAGAATAAGGCACTCCACATTGCAGTCACGTTCAAACTGCTTACAATAACGTACTTCTGAAGTCTGGCTGTCTGGAGATAGTACGAATTCTGTTCTACAAAAAAAAAAAAAACCTTTTTTTCTATTTCTGAGAAAAAATATTGTGATCCTAGTTGTATTTTGAGTGCTGAATTGAAAACTGTTTTTGGTTTTTTTGTGTCAGGGATAGTTTATGAGTAATCGCAATTTTATTTCGCTTTTCAGTTTCTGATATAGTGCAGCAAACGTGAGGTGAAATTCGACAAACAAATGCACATCTTTATGATGTTATAAGTTCATCACATTAATGGAGGGTGGGATCTAACATATAACACAGTAACCTTAGTGTATACACTTTGCAGCATTTATTTGACATGAGAAATTACAGAAAACTGACAAACAATGAGCCACTGCCTTGTAATGCACATCACTTTTTTCTCTTGTATTGTGGATCTTTCTTCTCTCGAATGATATTCCAGCAATAATCTGCTAACATAGAAGGTACCCACTTCCTTCATAGCGCCTTTCTATGGCAGAAATGTCTTTATGCAATCTTTCCCCATGTTCATCCGATACGTCACTACAACTCTCTGTGATGTAGTCCAGATGAGAGTCCATCATATGTACTTTCAAAGACATATTGCACCCCAAATCCTGATATGCTTTGATCATATCCTACACCATTGCTTTGTAGTTAGTAGCTCTTCTTCTTCCGAGGAAGTTTTCCGACACCACATTGAAACAGTCCCATGCGGTTTTTTCTTTATCAGTTAAACATGCTTCAAAATTTGCATCTTTCTGCAGCTCCCTGATTTGTGGGCCCACAAATACACCTTCCTTTATTTTTGCAGCTGAAAGACAGGGGAATCTGGTAGCTAGATATGCAAACCCACAGCCTGTTGGATCCATGGCCTTCACGAATTGTTTCATCAGGCCAAGTTTGATGTGAAGCGGTGGAAGTAGTATATATTCAGGAGCTACCAGACTTTCACGTCTTTTCGCCAACTTTCCGTCTTCGCCTAGGCCATTTCTTTTTTACGTAGTGAGAATTTCGGTCTCGACTATCCCACTCGCAAAGAACACAGGCATACTTTGTGTAGCCTTGTTGCATTCCCAGTACCATAGCAATTACCTTGAAATCTGCACATATTTTCCATTTGTGTTCATTGTATTTTAATGAATTTAGCATCCTTTGTACGAATTCGTAATTCTCTTTTGTCATACTAGCGTAAGCTACTGGAACAGAGGGTATTTTATTTCCGTTATGGAGGAAAACACCCTTCAGACTTGTTTTCGATGCAACTATGAAAAGTCTCCACTCCTGTGAAATATAAGTGAAGTTCAGCACTTTCATCAGGCCAGCAACGTCATTGCAAAATGTCAGTGCTTCATCAGTTGAAAAATAAGAAAGAAAGGCATGTTCTCTGTGCCTGAACACACTGATTTTAATACTTTGGTGCAGTAGATTATACTCTTGTAATCTTGAACCAAGCAGCTGCGCCTTTTGTTTACTTAGTCCTAGATCACGTACTAAATCATTTAAATCTGCCTGTGTTAACAAATGTGGCGGTGACTCACTTGTGCAGTGATATAAAGAATCATCATCTGTGATTTCTTCAGTACTACTTATTTCACTGTCACTCGGAATTTGACCTCGAGCTCTTGAAGGTACTGGAAGGTGGTCGGAATGCTGCACTGGCATTCTCGCTGAAGGCAGATCTGGGTAAACAATGTGCCTCTTCGACTTTTTGTTTGTAAAACCCTGAATTTTTGTTAGACAGAAATAACAATCAGTAACATGGACCTTAGGCTCCCTCCACACCATGGGAGCAACAAACAACGCCACATTCTCTTTACCTTTCCACCACTGAATTAGTTCGCAGTAACATGTAGCACAACAGAAATGTGGTGCCCATTCTTTATCTTGGTCTTCTACCTCTACTCCAAAGTAATGTTTGTATGCTTTCTTTATGACTAAAGAAATTTTCTTCCTATATCTGGCAAAAGTGAACTTCCCACAGATGTAGCAGACGTTGTCCGGCTTATATCGACATCCACGACGACGTAGCATTTCTGCAAATTTAAAAATACCACTTTGGTAATACACCTGTATTAAATTAATAGTAGGGAACTAGAGGAACACTGATGCGTAAAGAGAAGCAGTCGTTTTATCTTCAGCACCAGGCTCAATCAGTTTACACACAGGAACTAAAAAATTCAATCGTGCTCGGAAATATGACAGACAGTTACTTGTCAGCCAAAACACCCACTCGCTAAGACTGACACAAATTGCGGCTAACACCACTGTTGTAAACTTGATGCACCTGCCCCTAGGAGGCGTGAAGCTTTACTGCCGAGGCAGCGACCGGCTGTCGCCATTCGAGTTAATGAGATGTTTCAGGTGGTCTTAATGACATAGGTGTGGCGGGGGATAACCTAATGATGTCCGATTCTTCCCACCTGCTGTTGCACAAGAAATTATCACGTTCTATCACTACTGGATGCGGCAACATACCCGTATTTCTCTATAACGTCTCTGTGTTTGCCTTGAATTGTGAATATACATATATATACATATTACATAAAAAGTATCCCTGACAACGATATTTTGTTTACATATTTGAATTTCCCATGGTAAAATGATCTAGAAGCACATACTTTAATATCAGAAATAGAACCCATGTCGAACAGTGTTATCGATCCTCACTTTCCTGACAGCCTGTTCCTGATGCTGCGTTCCGGCCACAACAGCCTTACACCACAGACAAAACACGTTTGCTATACTGTCTAAATGGCAGAGACCGTCGTGCGTAGGCGGGTAGTGCCAGAGCGACATGTCCGTGCACCCACCGCCTATGCCACAAAAATATTTGCTCGCGGTTCATTATCCTTATCATCGCGAATCTGTACGACACGAATCCGGATAATGGACTCTCCCCAGTACCTTATACCTATTTTTCCGAGAATTCCGAACATCTTGCTGCTTTTAAAGTATCGGACGCTTTTTCTAGGTCGAAACATCCTACGAACGCTTCCATTATTAACCACAACTTCAGAACTGTCTCTCTGGTGGCTTTCATAAAGCGAAACTGATCGTCATCCAACACATCAACAATTTTCTTTCCCATCTCGTACTGCTTGACTTTAATTTTCTGTGTATCCACCTGTTGTTCCAGAAGAGCAGTTCTACACGTACGGACCCCACTTTATAGATCACGAGCAGTAGCCATGTGTCCAGTAGGAAGGCGTGCTCGGCTGGTGTGTGGTGGGCGGCAGCAGAAGCAGCAGCAGTCGCCCAGAGTCGGCATACAGAGAGAGAAGAGAGATGGCCGCAGAATCAGAGGCTGCTCTCGGACGGCCGTGGCCCGTGGCCCCTGGCCCGGAAGCGCCACTTACAGCCCCCCTATGGGAGGAGGGGTGGGGAGCGGGGGCCTGGGGGCAGGGAGCGGGGGGCTAGGGGCAGGGGGCAGGGGGCAGGCTCAATTAAGAGGCGACCTGGACCTGCCCGCTGCGCACACAGCCGCGCCCGCCGACGTTCGGTGACGCGCAGCCGCCCGGCCGAGGCTGGGAGAGGCCAGCGGTGCGTGGGCGGCTGGTCCAGGCTGGCGAGGGGGGGGGGGGGGGGGGGGGCGGCCCCACACGTGCCTCACCGGTTCTGATCAGCTTTTGCAAGGACCTGCTGCACTGAAAATAAAAGAGACACTCGTTTCGGCCTTTTGCTAGACACCCATTAATTTTCGAACCCAAAAATAATACAGGCTAATGTTGTTGACGGAAACCCGTATTTTCAATGCTGTATGTCGAAAGATCGTCTACGAAAAATTATTAATATAATATGGGGCCCACCACTGGTAATTTTCCAGTTATTACATTTTCTATTTTCCTATGCTGTAGCTTGGCTAGCCACCATTCAGTGTGTCTGGCAGAACGGTTTGGCAATGCTTTAAGAGCATTACTCGCAGACCTACCTCTCCGGCTAATCAGCCTTCCGAAGAATAGTACAGAACCGAGAGAAGTAGATGAAGTTATAATCGAATCGCCACTGCTTAGTATTTGAGCAAATGACGATTAGAAACGAAGTTCGGTTAGCTTTTTATATTTTTATTACGTAAACTAATTTTTAATCAACAGTAGTTAGTGTAAAATTTGGAAAAAAGGTTTTCGAAGCATGCCACTAATGAAAATAACCAATGGCCGCTAGTTCCTCATCGGAACAAGAATAATTAAATTAAAGCTGAACTTTATACTCCTATGTAATCTTACGTAAGAACAGTTATTGGCATCATGACGTAGGAACAGTACCTAACGCACACTTTCTAGTACTTCACAGCACACATGTCACAATAGTCAGATAATAATAAAATAGCAAACACATAAAACATTATATTAATTTTCAAAGATCAATTAGTAAGAGTGTTTACTGCCTGTTACTCACCGTAATACTGACAGTCGTAAATGTAGCAAGCAGAAAGATTGTTTGAATTTCCTCACTGGTAAGACTGCCATCTACCTAGCAGTTACTCTGACATTTCTTTTTAATAAATATTATAAATTATGCCACAAGCTATAAATTACAAACATTGCTTTGACAGTGAAATTCAGTGCCCAAGTTATGTACAGTTTTACTACCAACGTTTTTATTATGAAAGTCACTTTGTTTTTAGCAAATGGATTAATACTGGTTTTTGCATCAACCTATTTCCGAAATTATTTATACTACAGCCAAAGATTTCATTATTACGTAATTGTCAAAAGTTGGAAAAATTATTTTTCATACTCTAATACAATAATGATCACTTCATTTTCAGTTCATTTTCTGGTTATCTCGGTTTGTACAAACGGATGGGATGGATAATACTTGGATAACGACTTAGGAACATTATTTAAATAATTTTGTTGATACCAAAAAAATTCCAACTACGCTGGTCAGCCTATTACAATGCTAGTTATAAAAAATCTAGATCTTACTTCACTTGACGATACCGTTGGTTTGTCGAGTGGCTTCATTTAGCGGTAAAATAGGGCACAGATTGATCTTCTTGCCGTACCATGGCCAATAACAAGGGCCCACAGTGCTCTTGGTGTTACGTGAATTACTCCTGCTGCATTTGTACTGTGCCCAATAAAAGCCATGCACATAGCTTGCCCATGTTAAACATCCGCCAAAACAACCAATTCACTTTTCACTGCTCCGCACTTCGGAATCAGACTTTTGCATGGCCACACCAGCGAACACACAGAACCAACGACACCAATCGGCTCCGCGCGACTCGGGACAGCCACTTTTTCGGCTCTCTCGCGCGCCCAGCGATAATGCATTTACAATTTATTATACTCTTTGACAATTGCTTTTCCCCGACTAGGCCAGCGTGTCTACTTACAAAACGTTAACATTCCATACGTATTCGCTTTCTTAAATAACAAATAGCATTTGTAACTTGACAACATATTCATAAGAATAATATTCAGCATAACTAATAAAACAAACTTCATAAAACACGTAGAAAATGTACGACCGTCCACAGAGTTGTGGTGTTATAAGCCCACCTCTTAGTTGGAGCGTTTCACGAGAAGAGAAGATAATGTTCAGTCAGAAGGCTACGATGACGGTTGAGGTGCTGAAGACACTTTGTCACTATTTATCCAGAAGACAGTCTGGAGTCACACTCTAACTCACTGCACGGCCCTGTTTTCCGCGTGCTTTTTTACATAACAAGCCGAAGGACACCTTGTTTCTCCCTATTTTCCTTTCCTTTTAGATTCTTGGAAGGAATGTTTGTAGCCATGTAATTATGTAATTTACTATAAATAAAATAAAGTGAGGTTATAACAACGATTCAAAAATGAAGAGAAAGGAAAAAAGAAGGTTGCCTAAACACGGAGTCCTTCACAAAAAAAGAGAAGAGACTGTGAGTGCATCAAACTGCCAAACCGCTGGTCTGTGTTTGATTCTTGGTCGTGGCTCGTTGTTTCATTCCACATATTTTTCGGTGTATCTGACAACATTCTGATAATCTAAGTACTTTTCTTTGCCTGTTTTCGAATTAAAGCATTGGGAGGTGTGATTAATAACCAAATAACTTATTTTCGTCGTCATACATAGTACAAAAATGAACCTAAAGTATATTATTGAGTAGCCGGCCGCGGTGGTCTAGCGGTTCTGGCGCTGCAGTCCGGAACCGCGGGACTGCTACGGTCGCAGGTTCGAATCCTGCCTCGGGCATGGGTGTGTGTGATGTCCTTAGGTTAGTTAGGTTTAAGTAGTTCTAAGTTCTAGGCGAATTATGACCTAAGATGTTGAGTCCCATAGTGCTCAGAGCCATTTGAACCACATATTATTGAGTAATCCTAACTGACCGTCTATTCGTGGGTGTCCTCGCAATCACTGTGGTGAAACTTGTCTAGAAACGATCAATACATAAGTATTTCTCGCACCATGCGCAACACACGAATGAAATCTCTCCGCATTCAGATGTTTCCCGGTACATCGTTCATGCAAAACTTATCTGATTCACGTTTCTAAAAACAGATTTATCAGATACGAATTTGGATGCATACCAAGAGCATAAAAGCGTATTTTGAAAGACAGCCAAGGAAGGGTAATTGGTTACGGATCTACGCATGAATATTGATAGTTTCCGTCTTATCTCTAAATATTGTCTACTCTCCTGTGATGTCGCACGATTTTGAAGTCGCACAATGAACTTCTTTGCCTGACGGAAAATGTAAACGTCACATGATTGACACAGAAGGGACATTTCGTGGTATCGCTTTCACGGTAAACACCGGTTGAGAAATATCACCTACGAGAGTCCTATCCACCACGTCATGTATCACGATGGAAACAACATTATATATGCATATTTGATTATAAATCACATCACCCGACGTTTTAACTCAAAATAAGAAAAGCAAGGTATTCCCATTATCAGAATAGTATCAAACACACCGAAAAAATATCGAAAAAATAAAACGAACACACACCAGCGGTTTGGTTGTCATTGTCCACTTCATTTAGTCTGGGTGGAAGTCACATGACAACCCTTCAAGTTTATCGTTCAATACTCTTCTGTCCGCCCCCGGTAGCTCAATGAAAAAAAAAAAAAGAAAGTGGTCAGCGCAACGCCGGCCGAAGTGGCCGTGCGGTTAAAGGCGCTGCAGTCTGGAACCGCAAGACCGCTACGGTCGCAGGTTCGAATCCTGCCTCGGGCATGGATGTTTGTGATGTCCTTAGGTTAGTTAGGTTTAACTAGGTCTAAGTTCTAGGGGACTAATGACCTCAGCAGTTGAGTCCCATAGTGCTCAGAGCCATTTGAACCATTTTTTTTCAGCGCAACAGAATGTTAATCCTAAGGGCCCAGGTTCGATTCCCGGCTGTGTCGGAGATGTTTCTCCGCTCAGGGACTGGGTGTTGTGTTGTCCTAATAATCATCTTTTCATCCCCATCGACGCGCAAGTCGCCGAAGTGGCGTCAAATCGAAAGACTTGCACCCGGCGAACGGTCTACCCGACGGGAGGCCCTAGTCACACTATTCTATTATTTTTCACTATTCTATTGTTTTTCGCCTCGCTCTGCTAGATACACTGAACGTCGGGTAACCAAGCTATAGCATGGAAACACAAAAACGTTTATGACCTGAACGTTATTAGCGTTTGACCCCGTATTATATTAATACAAATGTTTGTTTAAACGCAGTCTTTCGATACGCAGCACTGAAAACACGATTTGCTATCGTCAACTTTGACCTAGGTTTTTTTCAAAAAGTAGGGGGTGTCTAGCAAGAAGCGAAACAAGTGTCTCTTAATCTTTCAGTACAGAACGCCCTTGCAAAACCTGACCAGAGTCGGTGACCCCCACGTCCCAGCCTGCCCTCATGAGCTCCTCCTGTCGTGTTGAGACACACGGCCTCGCCGCTATCAGGCGCTACGGCGTGTGACGGCCGAGGCTTTGGCCCACATCGCAGAGGCAGTGCGTCCCTCGCCGATAGTTAAGCGCGGCCCACGGCGGAACGCAATATTGCCTGGTGACGTTGTGAGCGCGTGACGCGGTAACGATGAATGTTTACAACGTGGCACAGTGGAGCAGAGGCAGTTTTATATACGGCGCTACTGGCCGATCGAATCAAGAAACTACCACAAACTAGCTTACGAAAGTCAAATGTTTCAAACATGGCCGCCGAGTGAGATCACAGGTACTTTCTTCATCCGCTAAAAGAACTTAGTGTCAAATTTATATATACTTTGTTTTGTATACTTGCTGTAATGTCCGTTCTTGTCATACACCTATATATTAGCGTCCCAGCAGGGCTTTTTCTCAAAAAAACTTGTTCTTTAGCTCAAGTCCCGATAATCGCGACATAACCCGAAATTTTGCGTGACATAAACACAAGAAGTTCTATTCAAGTTTTCTTGATAGTGCAAAATTCGATTTTAAAAGACAGCTACTAGTTTCATCAGTGTCTATCGTCGCAATAAAAGTCTAATTAAACGTATCTAAATCGTATTTACCTAACACATTTCGTATTGTTTACTAGTTAGATAGACGCGATCTAGGCCTAAATTTTCCGAGTTATAAACGTTTAAAACCTGACCAAACACATCTGATAACATAAATTCTCTAAAAGCAAAATAATTACAAATTCATTCTTCTGTCATTATATCTCTAAACCAGCACAAAAACAACAACGACCGCACATAAGACTTTTGTGTCGTTTTTAATTTACGCACTGCCTATCTCGAGTCCTTGACAAATTTAAAACATTCTTTAAACTTAATTGTTCTTTCGAAACAGGCCATGAGTGAGAAATGTGGGAGCTGTATAGGGTATTGAGTTGAGGGATTTGTTGCCAATATTAAAGGAAAGATTTCTACTGGGGTGGATGCACTGGGGAGAATGTTGGGAGAATAGAAGAGACTCTCTCCTGAAACTGCAGAGTATGCAATAGGAACATTTCGATTGGGGAACAGGAAAGGAAAATTGTGCCCTTCAGGCACAGTTGGAGGAAGCAAGGAAGGAACTCATAAGGATCAAGGGACATAGGGGGGAGGAGGGTGGTTGGAAACTGGCAGCTGGACGGAGGATAGGAAGAAAGAGAACGCGATCTGACAGTTTTATCACCAGCACCAAAAACAGGTATCTACTACTGCCAGAGTTAAGTGGAGAAGAGCCTCAGGTAGAACGAGGAGCAGGAAATGTGCAGCACACTTCAACCGAGGCCAACAAGCTTAGGAATGTACAGAGTCTTAGCAGAAGAAGAAAGTGCTGCAGCTAGGTAGTAGCCAAGGGCGAGGTGTAGGGCCTCAGTTACAGGAGAGTTTAGGGGCAGCGTACCAGGCCACCAGTATCTTCAAGCCAAATGCAGGGCTAAGTCATGTGCTAGAGGACCTGGGGTCTTTATGTAAGAACTTTACAAAATAGGACCATGTAGTGATAGCGGGTAGGGTGGGAAACAGTTTGGACACGGATGGGGTATATGACATAGGTGGTGACCTGGACAAGATAGCTTCCCTGACTCATGGCACCAACGTACAGTTTGTTGAGCTGTTCCGGCGTCACGATGGACCACACCTTGATGGAGCTGTGAGGCGAATCAATGTGGGGTTAGGGATGGCTCTGAGGACAGCGAACTTTGCTCATGTGTCTCTGGTGCCCATCAACAGATGGGGTTCCGCTAGGGATGACCTACAGCTAAACAGGACTGGGAAGATTGGTACAGCTGATTCATGAAAGTATAGGGGGTGGTCCTCGGGCCACTCATGGTCAAATACCTGCTGTTATAGGAAGGAAAAGTAGGTCATTTTTTAAGACAAATGCAGACAACAGGTTCCCCTGCCTAAAGAGTATCTCCAGCAGTTTAAAAAGTACTGAAACAACGACTCATAAAACAGATTTTCACACTTCAAATATCACATATATCAGATGTCACAAAGAAAAACAAACCACTGGAATGCGTAACATGGGGCATCAAAACATGAAATCAATGAAGAATAAAATACAACTATTAGAAGTTGAGCTCCAATCTCTGAACTGCACAGTAGTTTGTATTAATGATCACTGGTGTAGAGACACAAAAATCTAACATGTAGTATTATCATTGTATGAGAAGGCAAACTCTTCCTCCAGAACTACATCAAGGGGTGGAGGATGATGCATTTCTATCAGAAAAGGAACACAGTTCAAATCAAAACATGACCTCAGTACCGTAAGTGAAGACAAACACTTTGAAATATCAGCTATTGAATTAACAGGGCTCGATATCACCAAGAAATTCATCATTTTTTTGTGTGAATAGATCTCCCAGTTGTAGTGTGGACACTTTTTTCGATAAATTAACAGAAGTTCTAGATTAAGTCTCAAGTACAAAGGTCAACATAATTCTGTGTGGGGACATTAACATGAACACTACTACCATAAATGAATCCAGCAGCACCTTCATAAACATCCTTCAAAGTTTTGGCCTGTCCCTATTGGTCAGTAGTGCAACAAGGGTTACTACAACGACTGCATCAGTAATTGACCATGTGGCCACAAATATGGATAGGGAAAATGTGATGTAGCTCTAAAAGATCTCGAACTATCAGATCATCTCTGTCAAATAACAACAGTAAAATAAGGCCTCGAATCATTTCCTAAACTACAAGCTACAAACGACATCTATCAGAAATCAAAATAAAAGATTTTTCAAAACTAGAAAAACAATGCTGGGATGAAGTGTATAAGGAAACCAATGCGAATATGAAATTCTCTAAATTCTCCACATTGTTTAAACTGAACTTTGAAAAGGGATTTCCAAAAGTACGAATCTCTGTATCAACATCTCACAAAAACAGATGGATAACAGCAGGTATTAAGAAGTCCTCCCAAACACTTAGACACCTCAGTTACCACTAAATCTGAGGGGCTGCGATGGGGAGGTTCTCCTGTTAGCATCGCCTGTGCTTTTGCATGTGCAGGCGCATGCTAACCAGCAAGTTTTATTTCAGTATTTGGGGCCCCCACGAAGTTATAAACGTTACTTTTCTTATTCGTAGTCACAAAATTGGTATTAATTGTTTTAGAAAGAATGGAACGACGAGTGAACAATGATCAAAGTTTGGAGTTATGTTAACTAGTGAAAACTGCTGACTCACCGGATACACGAGATTCTTTTGAAGATGCTGCCGAGTTTAGTGACAATGAAGGAGAAATATCTGATTATGAAACTGACAATGAAATAGAGGACGACGAAGAGGCAGAAGAAGAGAATGTCACCGAAAAAAAAAAAAAAACAAGATATAGCGAGACAGTTGGGCTATTGCTATGGAAAACACCGCTATAAATAAGATCAGTAGTATGGAGCATCGATATTTTGTAAAACAACTCTGCATGCCACTGATCAAGGCAAATATAAAAGAAAGGATAAGAAATTATTGAAATTTTTCTTGGGACTTGTAGACTGCAATGGACGAAGTTCTTTGCAAAAATGTTCAAAATGATAGCAGGGTCGACGAATTTGCAGAGCAAGTCCAAGTGCGGCGGCATCAACCAAAAAAAGTTAAAGTTCTGCCTTTAAAACACAAAAACATGTTCTAAATGTCAAAAACATGTGTGCAAAATTCATTTTATTGACTGCGATGAACGACAATAAGTGCGTAGTTGATTCGTTCATGAACTTACTATCATTTTTTAAACTGAAAGTCACTGCCTTTCTTCTTTTTACAATTTACTCAGTGGATTATTATTAGATTCTAAAACATGTTTGTTTTAGTTAATTCCAAAAACTCCGTTTGTGAGGGCAGTGTTAATGTACAGCCTCAATTGTTGGCAAGGAAGTGTTTTCTCTTGTAGTAAATATTGATTTTCCATTAATAGAAAACTTTCCTTTGTTGATTATTAACAACAGTTTAGAGAAACGTAGAAGTAAATAAGTTTCAGACGGTGTCAGTTTTTGGGTGGAAAAGTACCGCACTAAGTTACTGACATCAATCGAAACGGCAAGTGTCGTTAAGGGTTAAAACTTCCTTCAAAGAAGGCCGTATTCATGTTTTTTTTTTAAAAAAAAAGAAAATATAAGCCGTCGTGGCTACAAAACAGGCTTTATTATTTTATGTTTTGCCAATAACACGTTTCGCATTGTTTAAGGCACCTTCAGATTCACCTCCAAAGAAAATACCTGATTTTCTGAAAAATGTATAAAAGTGATACAGATGAAGCTGCTACGTATGTAACTGTATACTAAAGCCTAGTTATTGACACTTAAGAGAAACCTCTCTTTGAAAATGGAGCTGCTAATTGCTGAAATAAGGGGTTTTCACAGATAGATGACGTTAAGAGGTTTCCATTGCCTGCCATTGATAAGTATCTGCAGAGATCTTTTATGTGTTTTTTAATACCCGTTTATTGAACATTATTTTATATCAGTAAATTGTCTTAAAAAAGCTTTTCTGTTTCGTATATTGGTGTCTTGACGGACAGTTACTGCCTTCTGAATTATTTCGGCTATTATATTCCATTTATTTTTATCTCCAAGGGGCACCACGCAATGTTCTTAAAATATTGATAACGGTGTTTGCCTGCTAAGGGATTTGTATAGACAGCCTATTTGTTGAACTCCTGTTGTGCCAGTAAGTTAGTTTTAGGATTTTTCCTTGGTAGTCGAAAGTTTTACTACATCGGGGCCGTGCCTTCTTTAAGAAAAGTTTTCATTTTCTTTACAGTCCAGTCTGAAGATGCCTTAAACAAGGCGAAACGCGTTACTTTCGAAAACATAAAATATGAAGGCCTGTTTTGCAGCAAAGATTGTTTATCTGGTCAAAACGTTTGTCACTGGTTGCTGTATTATCCCGCCACGAATTAGAAAAAGTACTCTTTATGTTTTCTGTAGGACCAATACTTTGCGCTCAGAGAGAGATAAATTACTGAAAAACTCGTTCACTGCGCATGCGATGCAGTTTAGGTAATAGTAGTAGTAGCTTTATTCATCCGTAAATCTCTTTTTACAAGGATGTAGGACATGTCAACATATTTACAAGTTCAGATCAATTTACAATAAGCTAATTCGAATACACATATATTTACAGACTTCTAGTTAGAGACAAACATTAGACTTACTCCTGGTATACAATACCTTTTTTACAAATAACTTATTAAATAATGTAATGCCACACTCTTCACTCATCTCTCTCTATCAGTCACTGCGCACACCATACACACATTGTTGCATAACATTTCACTCACTACACACACAAACACACACACAAGCACACACACACACACACACAAACACATACACACACCGGTGATCTCTGGGCCATTTCCTGTACCGCAACTTTGCATTTCCATCCCGAAAAACTGAGTCAGTATCCCTCCATAATGAGTGAGATGTTGAGATCAGAAAGAGAAAGAGGTGTTAGTACTGTGCTATGCATAGCTTGGGGGTAAGTATTTCTGGAAAGGAAAAAAAGGGAAAAAAATAAAGTGAAGGTCTTATGTGGAATATTGGATGTTTTATAATCATTATTATTATTGTTATTATTTATTTGTATAACATTTTTATCTGTTTTATCTAAGTAATCGCTCAACGTATAATATTTATTGCATAACTGGTACTTTTTAGCTGCCTTTTTAAATAGGTGTATTTTTGCAATTTTTTAAATTTCCTTTGGCAATTTATTGTACATTTTTATTCCTTGGTAGAAAATGCAGTTTTTTATGTTTATTTTTTCTTGGTAAATGTAAGTTGAGTCTATTTCTTGCATGGTCATGGACAGAGCTGTTTGTGCAGGAATTACCAATGTTATTTTTGATGTGTACAACTGACTGGAAATGTATTCACATGGAGCAGTTAAAATCCCCAGGCTTTTGAACAGATCTTTACAATGAGCTCGACTAGTATATTTAGTTATTATTCTTATGGCTCTTTTCTGGAATTTGAAAATTGTGTTCATATTTTGTGCGTTTGTTCCCCAAAAAAGAATGCCATAGCTAGGAACTGTGGGTACATATGAATAATATGTAACTTAAAGACACTGCGTGTTACACACTCATGATAGGATTCCAAGGGCATAACATGCTGATGACATTCTGTTTGCAAGTACCTTTGTGTGTTCACACCACTTCAACTGAGAATCAATATTCATTCCTAGGAATTTTGCATTTGTTACACAGTCTGTAGAGGTGGCATCTACATTTAATTTAACATTGTCATTTTTCCTCTTCAAACTGAAATTCATGGCATAGGTTTTCTTTATGTTCAATGTCACTTTATTGCTTATTGACCACTCATAAACTTCTTGACAGTTTCATTTGCTTTCACGGCAAGGAGTTCTCTTGTTTTCTCAGTGACTATAATATTGCTGCCATCAGCGAAGAGAATTTTTTCACCATGAGTAACACTACTGGGAAAGTCATTGATGTATGTCAGGAACAGTATTGGTCCTAATATGCTACCTTGCGGAACTTCTATATTAATACATTTTGATGTCCAGGCCAGCGCTCCGCTCTAGGCGGTATTTACTTCCCCGTCGCGGTACTCGTGTTTACAGAGTCCACTACAGGACCGTACCTCATGGCGCACACTTACTTACCGCCGTGCGAGCATCAAAGTAACGTTTCAGGCCGACCATCCACGACCGAGAGCTCTGAAAGTTGAAGAGTTCATACAAGAGGATATGCGTTTGAACCCTCTGGACGTCACTGGAATACATTTTTCCATCACAGCAAGTGTTATTTATTTTTTTATTTATTTACATGTCAAGTTCCGTAGGACCAAATGGAGGAGCAAATCTCCAAGGTCATGGAACGTGTCAGTACATGAACTTACTACATAAAAGAAATAACAGATAAAAATAAATGTTCATGAACCTGAAAAAAGTCAGTCCATAAGTTCAAGTAAACGCTATCAGCAATACAATAAGTATCAGCTTAATTTTTCAAGGAACTCCTCGACAGAATAGAAGGAGTGACCCATGAGGAAACTCTTCAGTTTCGATTTGAAAGCGCGTGGATTACTGCTAAGATATTTGAATTCGAGTGACAGCTTACTGAAAACGGATGCAGCAGTATACTGCACACCTTTTTGCACAAGGGTTAAGGAAGTCCGATCCAAATGGAGGTTTGATTTCTGCCGAGTATTAACCGAGTGAAAGCTGCTTATTCTTGGAAATAAACTAATATTGGTAACAAGAAACGACAATAAGGAATATACATATTGAGAGGCCAATCTCAAAATACCCAGATTCGTGAACGGAGGTCGACAAGAGGTTCGTGAACTCACACCACTTATTGCCCGAACCGCCTGTTTCTGAGCCAAAAATATCCTTCTAGAATGGGAAGAGTTACCCCAAAACATAATACCATACGACATAAGTCAATGAAAATAAGCAAAGTAAACTAATTTACGTGTCGAAGTATCACTCACTTTTCATACCGTTCGAATAGTGAAAATGGCAGTATTAAGTCTTTGAACAAGATCCTGAACGTGGGCTTTCCACGACAGCTTACTATCTATCTGAACACCTAGAAATTTGAACTGTTCAGTTTCACTTATCATATGCCCGTGCTGTGAGATTAAAACGTCAGGTTTTGTTGAATTGTGTGTTAATAACTGTAAAAACTGAGTTTTACTATGATTTAACGTTAGTTTATTTTCTATAAGCCATGAACTGAGGTCATGTACTGCACTACTTGAAACCTAGTCAGTGTTGCACACATCGTTTACTACCAAGCTAGTGTCATCAGCAAACAGAAATGCTTTAGAGTTACCCATAATACTAGAGGGCATAACATTTATACAAATAAGGAACAGGAATGGCCCCAACACTGATCCCTGGGGCACCCCCCACTTGACAGTACCCCACTCACATCCCACATCACATCCGTTATCAACATTGTGAAAAATGACCTTTTGCTGCCTGTTGCTAAAGTAAGAGGTGAACCAGTTGTGAGCTACTCTCCTTATTCCGTAATGGTCCAACTTCTGGAGCCAAGCGTTCGAAACCTTTTGTTTAGCCCATCCAGTACCTCACAGAGAAAAGAGAATATGGCATTTTCAGTTGCCAAACGACTTCTAAAGCCGAACTGTACATTTGATAGCAAATCGTGTGATATAAAATGATCAATGAACCTTACATACACAGCCTTTTCGATAACTCCTGCAAAAACTGATGGCATAGAAATAGGTCTAAAATTATCTACATTATCCCTTTCTCCCTTTTTATAAAGCGGCTTTACTACTGAGTACTTTAATCGTTCAGGAAACGGTGTAATTGAAGACAGTGATCTTTCCTCCTCCTCTCGTTACTGTCCGATGGGAGGTGTAGTTTTGGCAGTTTAATTGTTTCGCTATTCTGTCGTGGGTTATGAGTAGATTCATGCTTCTTGTTGGTTGATCATGTGGTCGCTCATTCAGGACTGTGTGGTGTAATGTTTCCTTGCACGAGGTTAGTTGTAATTCTGTCAGCAAGTTAAGCCATCTTATAACAAGTTTTCGCTGGCTAAAAGTCGGTGCAGTGACCAGCCTGAGAGTGGCAATTGTGTTTACGGACGTATTTAAATTGGTCAGTATTCTGTCTAGCCTGAGCATCCCTGAGTGGGTGATTTGTGGCCGCCTTACACGGGGTCCGTCATATCTGTTATGTTCTAATGATATTCCAGGACACTTTTGTTTAAAATTTATTTAAATTCCTCCAAGTTTGTAAATTCCTTGTATTGGCATTAATCGTGTGTTTGCTGAGACCTGTTTAATGTTTTTTAATGGCTGTGTTGGTAGCTTCACTACCTCACCGTACTTTATTAACAAAGTTCTGTATTTACTTTAATAGCATGTTTACTAATGTTCTTTCAATTTTTTAAATTGTTGTTTTGCTATAAATTACTTTGATTGACGTTAGCGGCTTGTTTTAAAAGGTAATTTACTGCCTTACTGCTAGCTTCTGTGTTTTTTAAAAATATTTTTTAAACTGTTGTATTGCTATAAATTACTTGACTGCCGTTAGCGGCGTGTTTCAAAAGGTTGTTTATTGCCATAATCATAGCTTCTGTGGGTTTTTTTATTTTTAAAAAATTTTGTATTACTATAAATTACTTGATTGCCTTTAGTGGCGTGTTTAAAAGGCTGTTTATTGCCGTACTGCTAGTTTCTGTAAGATACGAATAAAACATTTGTGGAAATCTCAACTCGACAGTAAACTACTAGAAATTTGGCCCCGTTTCCCAACTTGTGGTGTGGCTTGTAGTAACCGTAACGACTGTGTGTGTCAGCATCCTACAGGGGCACCTGAGCCGGCGCCCTGTCAGTAATCATGACCACTGCGGCAGACCCAGCGGGTCTAAACCTGCAGGATGCTTCCATCACGCATTCTGCATCGATTGTAATTGACTGTACACAACAATATCGTGTCGTCACAATGAAACTTGCCACCATCCGAGCCCCTCACAAACTGGCCGTGTTCCGAGACACTGTCTACTTTGCAGATGTTCATATTGCACTCCTACAGTGGGTACACTGCCTACGTTTCTCACGCCTCCAACAATGGCAGTGGCGTCGCCATCCTGCAGTTCCCTGCAAAGAATGCCGCAAACCACCCCACTGCAAGGAGTATGTTCCTCGCACTATTTGGCGTGCTTATCATTAATATCTACGTACCGGCTGGCTCTAGTCGCCGTCACGACCGACATATATTCTTTGCCGAGGAGGTCACACCGCTCTTCACAAGCCCGCAAGACGATTTGGTGCTCGGTGGGGACTTCAACTCCACACAAGGGCTCACTGATCAACTCCCACACCATTCATCTTGTGCGGCTCTATCGACGGTCATCGATTGCCTGCGACTCATTGACACATGGAACCCAACCGACTTCATTCTCGACCGACTGCGTGTGTGACATAATCGTGGCTTGTGGAAATTCAGTGTCGTCCATCTGACCTCCCGAGACGGTCGGCGTATGGTCGAGGAAGCAAAGGCACGGTGCCAGCGTCATCGTGACACCTATGACTCACCTTGCCTTGGTGGCTCTCCTCTGCAAAACATTGATGACCTTTGGTAAGCAAGCCAAGGCGTGGCCTACTGATACTTGCACTTTTATTGTTCCATCCATTGTGCCTTTTTGCTAGCCAGGCAGACGGTGGTACACCGAACAAAGGCGCAGATCTCCTTGATCATGCACCATCACCTGGATGGCTCTGTAGTCCGATCTCGGATCCCTATTCGTATACCTCAAGAACCTTAGTCGATGTACCACCAGGAAAGACGACGACGACGACGCGCGGCTCTGATGCACGTCGTCACTGGTGTAGAAGGCCAACTGCATGAGATCCAACAAACCATCGGCCGTGCCCTCCACAACTATTTCGCTGGATTGTATGCAGCTGTGCCACATTCCGTGAAACTGATTACACAGGTCGCACAACATACTACGAGCACTCTCCTGGTGGTGGTAGCCTCCAAGAAGACGTGACTAGAGATGAAATACTCGATGCTATCAAGGCGGGATCTGACATCAGATCCCCAGGGACCGATGGTATCCCCATAGAAGTTTACGAAAGTTTTAACTCTTTGTTGGCTTCTACAGAGGCGACCATCGCACTAGATCTCATGTCCCCGTTGACAGTGGTCACTAACTCCTTTCCTTAGGGTGTCATTATACCCGTTCACAAACTGCACGGGCCATCGAGCATCCATGATTATCGACCAGTCACGTTGCTGAACAGCGGTATGAAAATATTTACACGGCTGCTGGCATCACAACTCAAGAAAGTCGCACATTACATCAGCTGCGACAAGAGTTCCCTAGGAGGCGACAACAATATCTGTATGGCCCTTTGCCATTACCGTGCTCGTCACTAACGTCTTCCTGGTGCCGTGGCAATGATGGACTTTAGCCAGGCCTTCGACCATGTAGACCACTCCTATTTGCGGACAACTCTTCAACATAAGGATTTCCCCGGCGGTTTTGTTAATGTAATATTGCACCTTTTGAGTGGAGTGACCTCCAGAATTTTGTACCACATCCGCCTCACGCCGCACTATCGGTCCGGCAAGGCTGCCCCCTTTTCACAATTCTATGTGCCTTCGCTTTGGAACCCGTGCTCCAGGGACTGCGCCAGCGTTTGGAAGGTATGACGTTGCATGGGCACCGTTTCTGCTGCATGGCCTATGCAGACGACCTCGTTCTTTATCTGCACAATGGGGGTGAAGTTCGAGCAGCCCTGACATGGGTGGCGACTTAAGGCAAAGTATCTGGCTCCACCCTCAACATTTCCAAATTCGAAGTATTACTCATAAGTGAAGGCCTAACGGAGAGAAGGTCGCCCCCCTTTAGTGTCGCCGCCATGGTTCGATGTCTTGGCATTGAATTCACAGCCGATCTCCGTCGCTCAGCGACTACTAACGGTAGGCGTTTGCTACAGACCACCAGAGCTAGCCTTGGAGATCATTAGCTGCGAGCCCTCGACGTTATCCAATGCGCCCGGTATGTGAACATCAATCATGCCTCCCAAAAAATCACATGTGGATCAGGTACTACTGGTTCCAACTCTCCTGACCCGACTTCTGTTGATGGCTTTGGGCTCCTTCGTCAGGTCAGGGATGTTATTCAAAGTGCAGTACGACTCCCATGCACTCTCATGGGACCGTGGTGGGGTGCGACTGAAACATCTGCAGACCAGAGTCACGGCGCTGTACATCAGCTCCCAGCTCAAACTGTGGCGTCGTAGCCTGCTCAGCCTCACTGCACTCCCATTCCAAGACTTTGCGCCGGTCTCTTTGTCCGTTCCAGGTCTGGTATCGACTATCACATCACCCTTTCGTCGTGTACGGCGATTTTTCCTGGACTTCAGTTATGTCTACCGGTTTTTACCACTTATACGTTTGTTTCAGACGGTTTACCAAGTGTCGCCCGCCCAACCCCATCGAAATTAAGTATCCGCAGTACGTGCGGCGACACATATGGAAAGCACTCCACGCCCCTTCCTCGAATCCGACGTTCAGTCAGCGTGGTATACCCCAGTGAATGAAAAACTAGTTAACCGACGTCGACTGCATCGCATCCATCTCGCCCACCTTTCCCTCTGCATCCGCTGTGGAGGACGACACAGACGACCACCGGTTCCACTGTGGTCCTGCGTCCGATGTCTGGACACTTGCGCGGCGTATTTTGGCGTTTCTTACTCGCCAAACACCCGCTCACTTCGGCATCCATCCGCTTTTATTCCTGGAGGGGGGGGGGATTTCTTAACCCAAAATCTTTATAATTACGGCCGTAAGTTAGTGCTAGGATATTGGAATTATCTCAACGAACGACACTGCGTCCTAACACGCAACCCACGCTGTCAGCAATACTTCTCCAACTTTTTAGGGAGCACGTATCATGATCCGCCTCGCAGCTGGAACGTCAAAGCAATGAGAAGCTGAAAACTGATCTGAATGAATCTACCCGAACTGAACAGAAGGGATAACGGAATCCACGCCCACTCGAGAAGACACTTGGACATGCTGGCCGACGCAGGACACTTCACTCAAGGCGCTCACATACAAAAAATAAGAATAAATAAGCAAATAAAAGTTAAAAAATGTAAATAAATGAATAAAAATAAAATAAAAACTGATTATGTTAAATTTTCATGGCTCACCTGTGGTTTCCTTTCCTTTATCCTTGCTCGCGCTTCATAACCCTAGGTTAGTCGTACTGGGAGTAGGATCAGATAGAGACCAAGCCTGAAGAAGTGTTTTTTTTCTTATTTAGGGCAAAAGTAGTGGTGGCAATTTCTCATCCTTATTTTTGAATCCCTTTTATACATTTAAAAAAGAAGGTGGTAACGGTGCTGGACTGTGAAGTGGACGAGGAATTCGAGAGCCAGAACTTCCAAAATGAAACGCAGCTTCAAAAACATTAGAAACATATGTTTCGACAGAGCAGAAGTAAACTCTGTGACTGTGAAACTCTTACGTTCATTTTTTGCAGCTTATGGGGCAAACTATTATGTTTTCATCATTTCCTTGGGAGTGATCACATTCACACTCATACGAACACCTAAGTCACGCAAGGAGGCATACCTCACTCACTTACCAGGCGTACAAATTAGGTGCGTCGGTAAGACATTCCTGTCATATGACACACGTACTGTCACTAATTCCGCGTATGATACACCAGACGTGTTTTCAGGTGGAGGATTCGGTTGACTTGTCGCCTTGTCATCAAACGTTTGCGGCCACTTCCATCTGGCTACTAATAGAGTAGTTGAGCTGAATCAACCGTCATTATAGGTCCCTTCCTTACACCTCACTGTTTGAAACGGTCGTTACACCACGACACTGACACAAATGTGAATACAGCGAACAGCGGAAAAATAAAATTGGCCTGCGAGGGGATTGAACACGACTCGCCTGCGTGGCAGTCCAACACCGAGACCACTTTTTTTTCCTTCTTTTTGGTCGTAGCACGTGATCGGCGTGTACGTCACATTACACGCGTTCAAGTTCATCGCTGAACCAGTGACTCAGTTTTTTTGTTACAGAGGACAGCCAGGTCTCTGACCGATCCACTTAACCAAGACGCTGTTGCTCTTTCCAGCTGCTCTACGTTGCACTTGCTGTCCTTGGATCGCTCACTGTTTCTATTCTGCTTTTTTTCCCACAGTTCGGTACACCTTCTTCCTGTTTCCACGCTTGATCTGTGTTCAGTTTTTGACGGGCTGTCCACTGGGTCCTCTTACCACTAAATTAGACGGGGATGTGACGGGGAATTCATTTGTAAGTTTACATAGAAGTGGAGTGGCAACGTTGCAGTAGGGACGGAACTGTAGACAAAAGACTGACGTGTGGGATAAAAAGTAAATTATCCAGCGAATGTAGTTAAGAGTAAATGCAGTTTATTTTTGTACTGGGATACGTTTATGCCAGAAAATGCGGTGTTCAAATTATTTAAGGGAAACGTACATAAAAGGACTTCCATCGAACCCCTACCTCAACAGTGCCCTCCTCTCTCCATCGTTCAGGGTTTTTGTTTTGTTGTACATGGCACATCTTCTTGCCACTGTATAAAAATATGCGACTAGGTAATTATTTCCCATATTCGACCTTTCTTAACCTTTATTGACTAGGCTGTTACTCCAATGTTAGTTGCCTATTTCCGTAACATTATTGGCTTAAACTTTCTCGTGATGGTATTGAAACAAAAATTAGTGTTGTAAACGTTATGCATAAACTACTTACATTTACAACTAGATCTCAACAAAGTAGTCTGGTAATAAGGACAGACAAACAAAAAAATTTATTATTATTTTATGTTGTTAACATTCACAGAATTGTACGTAAAATTTACACAAAAGTGAATTTTACAACCTATACTGGCACGACTAAGCTGGTGGCATAATAATAGCTTTTAAAACTAAAATCAAAAAAGGTCGAATACGGAAAACAATTCACGCAGTCACAGATTTTTGCAGACTGGTAGAAGAGCTTGCCTAGAACAAACCCGACAAATCCTGATCAGTAGAGAGAGAGAGAGAGAGAGGAAGGGAGAGTGTCGGGGTGGGAGTTCGTTGAAAGGCCACCTTTATAAGTTTTCCTCCAGTAACTCGAAATCCCCTGCCTCTAGCGAAAACGTAAGGTACATTAGACAGTCTACAAAGAAGATCCCATTCATTTTTTCTGTAGGATCAATAGTATGATTGGAGAGAGTGAGAGAATACTGAAAATTTCGCACGCTGTGCATGCGCTGTAACTTAAGTGGTTTTTGTAGACCAGTTTGTGGTGGTTTCCCGACTTGGCAGACCACAAGTGTCCTGTAACAAATTCTTCCTCTCGACTTCCTCTGTACGACAATAGTACGTTCTAAACAATTACTGTTTATACCGTGTACAAGCAGAGCAAGGACGAATGGGAAACTATTGTAGCGACGATATTCTTCTTCTTCTTTTTCTTCTTCTTCTTTCACTCCAGGCTTAGGCCTGGGGCCTGTTGCGTTCTCATACATGATCCAGGGTCTCCACACAATTCTCTTGCCCCATAGATTACAATCCACTGCTAGTTTAGGAAGTCTTTGTGGTACACACGAAGTATATATTCTCTCCAGTTTTCTTTGCATTGGATTCCCTTTGGCGGTTTTGGTTGGATTCTTCATTCTTCCCTTATTAGTTCGTTTCTAATTTTTTATTCTTTAGAGCAGCCTTACACATATCTTAGAAATATCATTTCTGATGCTTCTGGTTGCCGTAGATCTTTCTTTCTCAGCGTCCAACAATGTGCCCATATAATAAAATAGGAATTGCCACGACTTTATAAAATTTCAGTTGTGTCTCCCTCCTTGTTTTACCTTTAAGTGTTGTTCTTATTGCACCACATGTATACTATTAAGTATTATTTTTTCTCTGTATATCCAGATCCTGTCCATATTACAAGTCACATCTTAAATATTTGAAATGTGTTGCCTGTTGTGTCGGTTTATTATTGAGACTGAACTACACTCCTGGAAATTGAAATAAGAACACCGTGAATTCATTGTCCCAGGAAGGGGAAACTTTATTGACACATTCCTGGGGTCAGATACATCACATGATCACACTGACAGAACCACAGGCACATAGACACAGGCAACAGAGCATGCACAATGTCGGCACTAGTACAGTGTATATCCACCTTTCGCAGCAATGCAGGCTGCTATTCTCCCATGAAGACGATCGTAGAGATGCTGGATGTAGTCCTGTGGAACGGCTTGCCATGCCATTTCCACCTGGCGCCTCAGTCGGACCAGCGTTCGTGCTGGACGTGCAGACCGCGTGAGACGACGCTTCATCCAGTCCCAAACATGCTCAATGGGGGACAGATCCGGAGATCTTGCTGGCCAGGGTAGTTGACTTACACCTTCTAGAGCACGTTGGGTGGCACGGGATACATGCGGACGTGCATTGTCCTGTTGGAACAGCAAGTTCCCTTGCCGGTCTAGGAATGGTAGAACGATGGGTTCGATGACGGTTTGGATGTACCGTGCACTATTCAGTGTCCCCTCGACGATCACCAGTGGTGTACGGCCAGTGTAGGAGATCGCTCCCCACACCATGATGCCGGGTGTTGGCCCTGTGTGCCTCGGTCGTATGCAGTCCTGATTGTGGCGCTCACCTGCACGGCGCCAAACACGCATACGACCATCATTGGCACCAAGGCAGAAGCGACTCTCATCGCTGAAGACGACACGTCTCCATTCGTCCCTCCATTCACGCCTGTCGCGACACCACTGGAGGCGGGCTGCACGATGTTGGGGCGTGAGCGGAAGACGGCCTAACGGTGTGCGGGACCGTAGCCCAGCTTCGTGGAGACGGTTGCGAATGGTCCTCGCCGATACCCCAGGAGCAACAGTGTCCCTAATTTGCTGGGAAGTGGCGGTGCGGTCCCCTACGGCACTGCGTAGGATCCTACGGTCTTGGCGTGCATCCGTGCGTCGCTGCGGTCCGGTCCCAGGTCGACGGGCACGTGCACCTTCCGCCGACCACTGGCGACAACATCGATGTACTGTGGAGACCTCACGCCCCACGTGTTGAGCAATTCGGCGGTACGTCCACCCGGCCTCCCGCATGCCCACTATACGCCCTCGCTCAAAGTCCGTCAACTGCACATACGGATCACGTCCACGCTGTCGCGGCATGCTACCAGTGTTAAAGACTGCGATGGAGCTCCGTATGCCACGGCAAACTGGCTGACACTGACGGCGGTGGTGCACAAATGCTGCGCAACTAGCGCCATTCGCGGTTCCTGGTGTGTCCGCTGTGCCGTGCGTGTGATCATTGCTTGTACAGCCCTCTCGCAGTGTCCGGAGCAAGTATGGTGGGTCTGACACACCGGTGTCAATGTGTTCTTTTTTCCATTTCCAGGAGTGTATTTTTGTTCGTACTGAGTGAATACCTAAAAAGGCCATGGTTTTAATTTTATTTATAGAAATAGTCAGCTTGCAGTTATCCCATTTAGTTTATGTAATCCCATTTGTAATTTATCCTCGCAGTCTTGTATGATAACTTGATCATCCGCGAGTAGCACTGTTTATATTTTTGTTCCTCCCAATATTTATGCCTGATTGTGTTGTATCTACTTTTCATTCTCTGACCATGTCACCTACATAGATATTGAGTAATGTTGGTGACAAGCTACACTTTCGTTTTACTCCTTGACTTCTTTATGTTTCAGGTATTATCTCCTTACCCGCGGAGATTCTAATTCGATGTTCCCATTACGGCAATCTTGCGACGTGGATCAGATGTTCAGGGATTCCTGTTTTTCCATCATTTCCCACTGAATGTGAATTCTGTCAAATGCTTTTTCGCAATCCACAAATCCTTGGGTGTTTCCAGATTAAATTCTCGTAACTTTTAAAATATCCGTTTGAGTGCAAAGTCAGCATGTATGATTGATTTTCTCTTTCGGAAACTGACTTGTTCCTGCGAAAAAATTACATCCGAGATATTTCTCTCTGCACATAAACGTTCTAATCGTTAGGCAGGCAGCAATCTGCTGATGACGCTGTGGGGTACGGGGACATGGTGTTGAGTAGCTGCAACAGGATACAGGATGACTCAGACGCAATTCTTTTTGGTATGCTCTAAATGTAGAAAAAAGTAAGCTAAAGCAGACGAGTTAAAAAATAATGCTGACCAATGTTCGAATACAGCATCAGTAGTGTCCTGCTTGACACAGTCACGTCGATTAAATATCTGGGCGTAACGTTGCAAAGAATGAGCACGTAACGTCCGTAGCATCAGAGGCGAATGGTGGTCTTGGGTTCATTAGGAGAATTCTGGGAAAGTGTTTCTCATCTACAAAGGAGAACACTAGGAACGGTAGTGTGACCAGTTCGTGAGCACTCCTCCAGTGTCTGGAATCCCCGTCAGATCGGATTAAGTCAGAGGCGTACTGCTAAATTTGATGTTGGTAGGCTCGATTTACACGCCAGTCTTATAGAGATGCTTCGGAAAGTCAAACCAGAGTCCCTGAAGAGAATAAGGCGTTCATTTCGCAGAGCACTATCGAGAAAATTTAGAGAACCAGCAGACAGCAGAATGGTTCTGCTGCCGCCAACGTTTATATTTCGGATAAGTCGCACAAACACAAGAGAAATTAGGGCTTGTACGATGGAATATAGACATTTTCCCTCGCTCCGTTTGTGAAGGGAACAGGAAAGGAAAGGACTGTGCAATGTGCCCTCTACCATGCACCGTGTTGCTTGCGGAATACGTATGTAGACGTAGATCCGTGGTAGATCTGACACTGCTGTTGAGAGATAAGTGTTTCGCATGACACTATTCTGCGCACATTGGTGAATATGCAGTCTCTGGGCGCTGATGGCCGCGCAGTTGAGCGCCCCACAAACCAAACATCATCTACGTGATCGCATTTCGACTCAACGACGTCAACACCTACGATTGCGGTGGGCACGGGATTCTCGAGACTGGAGCGTGGGTCACTGGAAACGTATGGCCAGGTCGGATGAATCACGTTTCTTGTAACGCCGGGTCGAGTGTCGTGTCTTGATGCGCCCTCATCCAAGCGATCTGCTGCTCCAAATATGCACACCGTAGTACGGACGCAAACCGGTGCTCACACTGTCATTTTGTGGGGGGACATTCACCTGGGCTTTAGTGTCGGTCGCACCTTTCGTACTTATCAGAGGCACCATGACAGCTTTGGACAGCTTTGGATTTCTCTTTTCTTTTTCCCTTGAGCCTTCAGTCTTCTGGCTGGTTTGATGCTGTCCGCCAAGAATTCCTCTCCTGTGTTGTCAGCCTATTCTTCATCTCAGAACGGCACTTGCAACCTACGTCCTTCATTATTTGCTGAATGTATTCCGATCTCTACTTTCCTACAGTTTTGACCCTCTACAATTGGCTCTAGTACCATAGAAATTATTCCTTGATGTCTTACCACATGTCCTACCACCCTGTCCCTCCTTCTCATCAGTGTTTTCCTCGTCCATTCTGCGCAGAACCTCATCCCTTACCTCATCAGTCCACCTAATTTTCAACAGTCTTCTGTAGCACCACATCTCAAATGCTTCGATTCTCTTCTTTTCCGGTTTCCCCATTGTCAATATTTCGCTAAGATACAATGTTGTGCTC
Source organism: Schistocerca cancellata (assembly GCF_023864275.1). Lineage (NCBI taxonomy): Eukaryota > Metazoa > Arthropoda > Insecta > Orthoptera > Acrididae > Schistocerca > Schistocerca cancellata. The sequence continues at coordinate 514,189,405 of NC_064634.1, forward strand.
CGAATGTATATTCTCAGAAATTTCTTCCTCAAATTTAGGCTTCTGTTTGGTTCTAGTACACTTCTCTTGGCCAGGAAAGCCCTTCTCGCTAGGGCCGGTATTCTTTTTATGTACTCCTTGCTCCGTTCGTCGTATGTTATTTTGCTGCCTAGATAACAGAATTCCATAACTTCATCTACTTCGTGATCATTAATCCTGATGTTAAGTTTCTCGCTATTCTCATTTCTGTTACTTCTCATTACTTTCGCCTTTGTTCGATTTATTCTCAGGCTATATTGTGTAACGATTAGACTGTTCGTTCCATTCAGTAGCTCCTGTAATTCTTCTTCACTTTCACTGAGGATAGCAACCGAATCATGTCACTGATATGAGTTCACCCTGAATTTTAATTACGGTCTTGAACCTCTCTTTTATTTCCGTCATTTCTTCTTCGGTGTGTAGATTGAACAATCGGAGCGGAACGCCACATCCCAGTCTTACACCCTTTTTTATCTGACCACTTCCTTCATACACTCCTAGTCTAATTGTTCCCTCTTGGCTCTTGTACGTATTGTGTATTAAAGGCCTTCCTTATAACTTACCCCTTTTTCCTCAAAATTTCGCACATCGTGCACCATTTGTCACTGTCGAACGCTTTGCCCAGATCGATAGATCCTATGAACGTGTCTTTAATTTTCCTTAGCCTTGCTTCCAATATCATCCACATCAGACCTGGCTCTTTGGTGCCTCTACCTTTCCCAAAGCCAAACTGGTCGTCGTCTAACAGATCCTGAATTTTGTTTTCCGTTCTTCTGTATATTATACTTGTCAGAAACTTGGTTGCATGCGCTGTTAACCTGACAGTGCGATGATTCTGGCAGTTGCCTGCCCTTGTAGTCTTCGAAACTGTATGAATGATGTTTTTCCGAAAGTCAAATAGTATATCGCCAATCTCATACATTCTGCACATCAACATGAATACTCGCTTTATTGCCACATCCGCATGATTCTGATTCTAATACTGGATCCCCTATCTTTTCTGTACCCACTTCTGTTTCTTCTTGTACCACATCGTCGGACAACTCCTCTCCCTCACAAACGCCTTCACTGTACTCTTTCCTCTGCATTTAAAAGTGGAATTCTCATCGCACTCTGAATGTTACCAACCTTGCTTTTAATTTCACCGAAGGTTCTTTTGACTTTTTCTGTATGCTGAATTAGTCCTTCCGAGCATCATTTATTATTCGATTTTTTCACATTTTTCTGCAGCTATTTCACCTTAGCTTCCCTGTAGTCCCTGTTTAGTTCATTCTTAAGTGACTTGTATTTCTGTATGCCTGAATTTCTCTGAACATTTGTGTACTTCTTTCTTTCATCGATCAACTGAAATATTTCATCCGTCAGCCACAATGCTCCCCAGCGAACTGCTTTGTACCTGTGTTTTCTTTCCAACTTCTGTGCTTACCCTTTTCATAGATGTCAACTCCACTTCAACTGAACTGTCTACTGAGCTATTCCTTATAGAGGTATTTATAACCTCACAGAAATTCAAGCGTATCTCCTCTTTCCTTAGTACTTCAGTATCCCACTTCTTTTCGCTCTGATTCTTTCTGACTAGCTTCTTAAACTTGAGCCAACTCTTAATCACTACTAAATTTTGATCTTAGTCTGTATCTGCTCCTGGGTACGCCTTACAATCCAGTACCTGATTTCGGAGTTTCTGGCAGACCATGATGTAATCTAACTAAAATCTTTGTGTATCTCCCGGCCTTTTCCAAGTATACCTCCTCCTCCTCATGTGATTCTTGAACAGGGTACTATTACTAGCTATTACTAGCTGAAATTAATAGCAAAACTCAATAAGTCTTTCTCCTCCCCTCACAAGCCCATATTCTCCCGTAACCCTTTCTGCTACACCCACCCCTAAAACAGCATTCCAATCCCTAATTATTACGTTTTCATCCCCCGTTACCTACGGAACTAGCCGTCCATCAACCCCATAAAAGTTCTTTGTCTTTTCATCTTCGGCCTGCGACGTCGGCATGTGCACCTGAAATATCGTTGTCGGTGTTGGTTTGCAATCGATTCTGAATAGAGCAGCCCTCTCACTAAACTCTTCACAGTAACTCACTCTCCTGCCCACCTTCCTATTTATAACGAGTGCTACTCCCGTTATACCATTATCTACTGCTGTTGATATTACCCGATACTCATCTGCCAAACGACATCCTGGTCAGTTTTGATGTTGTTTCGTTATTTACGAAAGTGCCACTCAGCGACGCTCTGGAGCACATCGGTTCCATGTTCCCGCAAGACATCAAAAAGCTCTTCCATGCATGTCTCACCACGAGCTATTTCACGTGGAATGGCGATTTCTACGAACAGCTGGAAGGCGTCGCCATGGGTAGTCCTCTCAGTCCAGTGGTGGCCAACTTCTTCATGGAACAATTCGAAGCACAGGCACTTGACTCGGCGACTTGCAAACCTAAGGTGTGGTACAGGTACGTCCATGATACTTTCGTGGTGTGGAGCCATGGTGAAGAACAGCGCGGTGAATTCCTGAGACACTTGAACAGCCTCCATGCCAACATAACATTTACCATGGAAGTAGAAAAGGACAAGAAACTGCCATTTCTAGATGTGCTGGTCACAAGGGACAGTGAAAACCTGGGACACAGCGTGTATCGAAAACCGATACACACGGACCGATACCTGCACAAACTGTCAAACCACCACCCGAGCCAGAAAAGAGGCATGATTAGTACGCTCGTAACGAGAGCAGGACGAATATGTGAGCCTCAACACCTCAAACGAGAAATGCGACACCTGGAAACTGTTCTGAGGAGCAATGGGTACTCCACAAATTACATTAGAAGTGTAACAGAGCCAAACACTCGGCGAAGTAAGGAACCAGAAAAAGAAACGTCGGGTACGGCCTTTCTGCCATACATTCCCAGAGTGACGGACAGAATCGGCCGTATATTGCGCCAACACGGCGTAAAGACGATTTTAAGACCGACGAGGAAGATCAAAGAGTGTCTTAGATCGGCGAAGGAGAAAAGAGACCCACTTGCAATGTCGGGAATATACCGTATACCTTGCACATGCGGAAAAGTTTATGTCAGAATGACTGGACGATCCATTAACACCAGGATCAAAGAGCATAAGCGACATTGCAGGTTGGGGCAGGTGGAGTAATCGGCCGTGGCAGAGCACGCACTGAATGAGACCGACCACGTAATAAAATTCGCCGACACGGAAGTTCTGGCTGTAGAGAAGCACTATCACACGCGCTTGTTCAGAGAAGCTGTAGACATCCAAAAACACGCGAACAGTTTCAACAAGAAAGAGGAAAGCCTTAAGGTAAACGGATCCTGGCTTCCCGTACTGCAGCGAACGACCGTCGCAGGTAGCAAGAGGAGAACCGCACCGGAAATGACCGCGGAGAAGCCCTCGGACGTTGGCGCGCCAGGTACATATAGTCTGCGGCCGCGAGCTCGCCTCCAGTTCACCACCGGCAATGGAGGGTGAAGCTTTGACAATGCCAGCCACTCGTGCTGGCGAAACGTCAGAAAAATCATTAGATGAACGTCGGCCGAAGAACCCGAGACAGAAGCCAATAGGCAGTTTGTCACGTTGATGTTTTGGCGACCAAATTCGCATGATCTGAGGCCGAGGGAGAACTTCTGGAACTGTTTTGGGGGCCGGCTCTGTACCCACAAACAGCGGGCCTGTAATTTACTGGAACTTTTTGACCTCTGCGTAGCCAACTGCTGCCAGATACCTCCGGAGACATATAGAGGACTTCCGTGCCCCGCGCCACGCAGAATCACTGCTGCGATATGACCCTCCGGCGCGTAACAAGGTGAGAGCTTAGAAATTTGTGTGACGTGTTAGGTAGGCTAATGAAGTAAGATTCCACAACAACTGAGCCCAACGCAAGCGTGGACGCACAACACGATGGGAAGGTTGTCACAGCCCCTCTTACCCATATTTCACCCATACTTTTCACTCGTCTGCGATGGAGGTCAGAATTGCGAAGCCCACCGGTTTTCTTATTAGTGACTGACGAAAATATTTCAGACACACAGCCGCTCATAATATAAACGTAAAGACCTTGGGCGGGGGGGGGGGGGGGGAGTGATATAAAATGCGTCAGCACACCCAGCCGTTTCCTTGGGACTTTGATTCACCTCCATTTAGTGGTCGAAAACGACAGTTTACAGTGCGATGAGCAAAACATAAATTTTCTTGGCAACCTTTGACACTGCTGACGCCCTCGGTCGTTTCAACCCTTCTGTACAGACACTGTGGGGCAGCATCCCCATCGAACTTGACTGTGTCCCTTTGGAGTGCAGCGCGACCGCAACTTTTGCTCTTGTGTACAGGCTGGGCCCAGTAGCGTCGTTTCAAAATCTTCTGACGAAATTTGAAAACGGTCTGAAGCAGCAAATGGTCCTTATGCTTTTCCAGTGCTCCTGTTTTATGCTGCCTGTGACATCACCGAGGAAAGGTACGACACTGACACATCATACAAGAATAAAATGGCAAAGGGTCTCTCTAAGACCTCCCAGTGCGGCAAAACAGTCGGTGGCACCCACCTATATACATAAAGGATTTTAAAAGTGTTCCTTTACAGAGGAAACCTGTTATTTCCACCACTGTAATAAGAAAACCGCGTGAGCGTCGCGGTTCTAACCCTCATAGCAGAAGAGTGAAAAGAAGAGGTGCAGTGTGGGTGAGTGGGTCTGTGACAACATTCCCCTCGTGTGACACGTCAACGGTGGTGTTGGGCAGAATTGTTGTGAAATCTGGTACCAATGTGACATCACGATCCCACTTACCACGTCACACTAACTTCTCTTCGCATGTTTGAAGGGCGCCGAACACGAAATTTATTTCCAAGGCCCACCGCTTTTGCACCATTACAGGGCAAAGTTGTAGGCACATTTGAGTCAACTGTCAACTTTGTTCGTTGGAATGGAAGACAGTTACGATATTTCGAAAAAGTGATCCTTTAATTCTGTTGTGCAGTGTACGTATGGGAATTGGATATGCTTTCTAATCACCTTTTCCCCCCACCTCCTACGCCTCGCCCCACTCTCTGTCCACATCCTTCTACCACCCATCTCTCTCCTGCCACCCATCTCTCTCTGTGTCCTCTCACCTCTTTCTTTCACTCTCTCTGTTAATTTACTCCCTCCCCCTTTATCCACCTTCTGTCCTGCCCCTCTCACTAATCTTGATTGAGCCTCGTTACTGTCAACAAATCCTTGAATGGGAGCTGAAGTAGCTCAAAATGAATGGGTAGATCATGGATGGAGTCACTGCTATGTAGGGTGTGAGAGGTACCTCTCCTTCTGCTGGAAAGGTCAGAAGAGCAGCTTCAACGGCAATATCTCGCATAGTTTTAACAGATAGCCGTAAGTGTAGGTTTCCAGTTGAAACTTCCTGGCAGATTAAAACTGTGTGCCCGACCGAGACTCGAACTCGGGAACTTGGCCTTTCGCGGGCAAGGGCTCTACCAACTGAGCGACCCAAGCACGACTCACGCCCGGTCCTCACAGCTTCAGTTCTGCCAGTATATCGTCTCCTACCGTCCAAACTATACAGAAGCTCTCCTGCGGCGTGAGTCGTGCTTCGGTAGCTCAGATGGTAGAGCACTTGCCCGCGAAAGGCAAAGGTCCCGAGTTCGAGTCTCTGTCGGGCACACAGTTTTAATCTGCCAGGAAGTTTCATATCAGCGCACACTCCGCTGCGGAGTGAAAATCTCATTCTGGAGGTTTCCAGTTTCCTGTGAAAACGGGGTACGATGAAGAAAAAAAAAATAGCGCGTGGTTGCAAATATTATATACAAGGAAATGGGAGATATAATTAACCTAATGGTTGGCGTTAAAACTGACTGCGAGAAAGAAAACGAAACCTCTCATCTTTACAGCACACAATAGCACTCATAGTCAGTTTTAACAGAAAACTTGGACATTGTTGTTTAAAAACATATATAGCACAAGTATCATGTAAAGAGAATGGTTCAAATGGCTCTGAGCACTATGGGACTAAACATCTGTTGTCATCAGTCCCCTAGAAGTGAGACCTACTTAAACCTAACTAACCTAAGGACATCACACACATCCATGCCCGAGGCAGGATTCGAACCTGCGACCGTAGCCGTCGCGCGGTTCCGATCATGTAAAGATATAAGTCTGTCAAGAAATTTCAGAGATTTTTGCTAACTGTTCTTTCCTATTATATACATATCTGTGTATCTATCCACCCAAATTTTGACTAGAGTATTACGTAAAAATACGAAGCAAATCGGTCAAGAAATTTTCGAGATTTTTATTAACTACATTTCTCCTTTATACAGTATATCTATATGCAGGTGAACAGTATTTCTAACTAGAACTGGAGGACAAAAGGTCCTGTGAGCATGTGCCCATAAATGCATCGTTGTCACGGTAGATGGCGCTAACGAACGAAAATTCCTCTGGCGACGCGCAGTGTGATCTTCGTGTGTTGAAGTCTATGTGATCGACTTAGCGTACTGCAAGCAGCAGAATGGCCCGGTATTCATACCGGAAACAAGCCGAGATGGTGTCTGTGTACGGCCAATCAAATGGAAACGGTCGAGAGGCAACACAGCTATATCAAAACAAGTACCCCCACAGACACCAACCACATCACACAACATTTAAAGTCCATTTTGCGTGTTTGTGTGACATGGGTCCTTCCAGACAGTCGAAAGTTCAGGGAGGAGGCGGCCTATGCGTACACCAGATTTGGAGGACCGGGTACTACTGGATACTGGGACGAACTATAGTACAAGCTCCAGGCAAGTGGCCCGCCAACATGGTGTCAACTGAAATACGGTTATCCTGCGTCACAACCTACAATGAGTGCAAGGATTATCGGCACCAAATTTCTCTCTACAGGAAAGATTTTGTCTATGGTTGCTGCACCAGAGCGTCACAATTATGAGATTTCTGTCATCAGTCATCTTTAGCGATGAGACAACCTTTACCAGAACTTGCATCATCATTCTGCATAATCGTCATCTGTGGACTGCAGACAATTCTCGGGAGAATGGTTGAGGCATCTCATCATCATCGGTTCAGCATCAGTATGTGGGCAGGGGTTCTTGGCGACCCATACTTGGACCGTTATTATTCCACAACGCATTACGGTTGGCCAATGCCTCAACAACGTTTTCCCTGCACGTTGAGTTGGATGCGAAGGCCCTGCAGCACGGCCTCCTACGTCACCAGACTGGAACCCCCCGGATTTTTATTCTGTGGGCACCTGAAAAGCGTTGTGTATGCTGAACCAGTTCCTGATGTGCAAATACTTCAACAACGTATTCACGACGCCTGTCACGCTATTCGGAGAGGGTCTTTTGCTGCTAACTGAAGTATCTTGTTTTTTATCGCCATTGTTTCTTGAATTATGATCGCCTGAATTCCGAATAATAGTTATACATTCCTTCAGTACACATTTCTGCACTTTTACAAAGTGCATGCATCAATCTTTAATTTGTCTTTTTTCAACACCTGATAGAAATCATTTCATTATTCTAGTTCCATTTGAAAAGTTTAACATGCAATGTAATAATTCGACGGCTAGAAAGCTAGAGATGACGTATTTCACTATAGTGGAATAGATTAATGATTAATTAAAATTAAAAAAGTAAATAAAGATAATCTTGTTCTAATTAGTTTCGCTGTAAGATAATCTCAACAATAGCATTTAATTTTATATTAATGTAGTGTCAACTTACTTGATTCTTTATTTATGCGTAAAGAAAACCTTAAATTTACTGTTTGTTCTAATTTCTCAGGAGATGTCCATCGACGCAGTTCTTTGACGTCTGCGACGGCCGTAGTTTGAATTGCTGGTACCACCTGAGTTCAAAAATAAAGGTAATTAGTTCACTATTCTCATTTTATGCAATCAATACGTTGCACGCCCTCGTTTCACGCAAAGTGAGCGGCTCCATTGGCTTTTCTCGTGCTGGGACTATCCTCAAGACATCACACGACTTCGAAACGGAGAACTGTACAACCGTGCATCTGCACGTAAGCCTGGTTTAGGTCAGAGCACAGAGCGAACGGGAATGGAAAGCTAAAGTTAAGTATTTCACTGCCTGTCAGCGGTGTGGGGACTGGAAATAAGCAGTAAAATTAGGAATCCAAGAATTATCCTAAAGCTGCACAACAAACGCACATGCGCAGTTACATTAGGCGACCCCACACTGACGCGATTTCTTGGCGAGCGAATTTCGTCCAACCAAGACCAGACTCTCCCATTACACTGGCCAACAGCATTTAGTTCCTGAAATCAGATTCTACTTATTTGGTGACACGTCACCATCTATCGAACGAAATTATTCTCAATACTGCACTCTCATGGGACTTAAATTAATTATTCGGCAGATGTAATTGTTTGAAAACAGTAGCATGATTCACTAGGAATTCTCATGCATGACCTTCATTTCAGAAGTCCATCTGCAACAAATGATGAAAGTTTAGCAACATTCTTCATTAGTCACGCCGAAATACCTTGCACCCTCTGTTTTTCTGGTTTTCGTCCACTTCGAACTGTAAGTCTCTGTAGAATGCGCAACAGATATAAAACTATCGACATAAATAACTGATAATGTCATGTGACATATGTGAAATACTGTATAACTAACTTATTATCAAATTAATACCCTTCGCCTAATTTACAGCACACCATGAACTTCCGTATCATATGCATTTCATACAGCTATTATTCAACGAAGATATCATTGCTTTTTCTTTCTCCACCAACGTAATTTTATCATTGCAAATTTATTTCCCTGGTTTTCTGGAGAACAAAACCGTAATTTTCTAAAATTCTTATACGCATTGCTTCTTCAAGTCACTACAAAATTTTCTGTTTTCAGTGCCAGTTTCGAGTGTTACTTCGTTTTCAGATCAGATATATCGTTACGAGGCTAACACATCGATACACTCGTAATGAGATATCTTGTCTTAAGATGGAGTAGCTCCTGATATCGGCCATTAAAATAGAACGTCTTGCGTGGCCTTAACAGAACAAAGAGTATCACTATCAAAGTAATTTAAGTTCTAACTTTAGTACTGATGACAGTTAATATTCGTGCTTGTGAACTTCTTTTATTGGTTCTTTAGCTGGTTAACTGGTTTAATTTCCTGACAGTCAGTTGGTTCAGAGTCCGTTGCGTACAGTGCTTCGACGATTTCCACAGAAATGCCTCTGTCTTATTTAAATATTCGGTATGCGACTCAGTGATTTATTGGAAGTATCCTCACGAAGTGTAGTCCACCCACAAACTAGTAGCTTACAAAATATGCGTCCACCTATACGTGAATATTTCTCGCTATCCTGGGGCTCTCCCACATGGACTGGTTGAGGAACAGAAAATATTCAAAGAGTATCAGCGTGTTTCGATACAGGTTCATTTGGAAAGCGACAAATGCGGCAATAGAGGTATCGTGATTCACGCTGTTGTTTACTGTTAAAATTATGAGTTCTATCAGTACATGCTTCCTCCTACACCATGCGATAAAAAGTTTCCGGACATCTGGCTGAAAATGACTTAACAAGTTCGTGGCGCCCTCCATCGGTAATGCTGTAATTCAATATAGTGTTAGCCCACCATTAGCCTTGATGACAGCTTCCACTCTCGCAGGCATACGTTCAATCAGGTGCTGCAAGGTTTCTTGGCGAATGGCAGACCATTCTTCACAGAGAGTGCACTAAGGAGAGGTATCGATGTCAGTCGGTGAGGCCTGGCACGAAGTCCACGTTCCAAAACACCCCAAAGGTGTTGTTCTATGGGATTCAGGTCAGGACTCTGTGCAGGCCAGTCCGTTACAGGTATGTTATTGTCGTGTAACCACTAACACAGGCCGAGCATTATGAACAGGTGCTCGATCGTGTTGAAAGATGCAATCGCCATCCCCGAATTGCTCTTCAACAGTGGGAAGCAAGAAGGTGCTTAAAACATCAGCGTAGGCCTGTGCTGTGATAGCGCCACGCAAAACAATAAGGGTGGAATCCCCCTCCATGAAAAACACGACCACACCATAACACCACCACCTCCGAATTTTACTGTTAGTACTGCTCACGCTGGTATATGACGTTCACCGGGCATTCGTCATACCCACACCCCGCTATCGGATCGCCACATTCTGTACTGTGATTCGTCACTCCACACAACGTTTTTCCACTTTTGAATCGTCCAATGTTTATGCTCCTTACACCAAGCAAGAAGTCGTTTGCATATATCGGCGTGATGTGTGGCTTATGAGTAGCTGTTCTACCATGAAATTCAGGTTTTCTCACCTCCCGCCTAAATGTCATAGTGCTTGCAGTGGACCCTGATGCAGTTTCGAATTCCCGTGTGATGGTCTGGATAAATGTCTGCCTGTTACACATTACGACCCTCTTCAGCTGTCGGTGGTCTCAGTCAGTCAACAGACGAGGTCGTCCTGTATGCTTTTGTGCTGTACGTGTCCCTTCACGTATCCACTTCACTATCACTTCGGAAACAGTGGACCTAGAGATTTTTAGGAGTGTGGAAGTCTCACGTACAGCCGTATGACTCAAGTGACACCCAATCACCTGACCACGTTCGAAGTCCGTGAGTTCCACGGAGCGCCCCATTCTGGTCTCTCACGATGTCTAATGACTACTGAGGTCGCTGATATGGAGTACCTGGCAGTAGGCGACAGTACCATGCACCTAACGTCAAAAAGTATGTTTTTGGGAGTGTCCGGATACTTTTGATCACACTTTTTAGGTACACACTGATGGAAAAAACGTATTACCAAAAAGTAATTAGTGTAGATATGCGAAAGCTGAAATACATTTCATTAGGTAACATATTTAAGTGATTAACACAGCAAGATAACAGATTAATGCAAGCATGAGATATGCCGATTTAAATGTGAAATACTGTTATGTTAAAAACCGGTCTAACGGCTAGAATATTAAATAGAAGCACGCAAACATGCTTGCATAGCGTTGAACAGGTACGGGATGGCCGTTTGTGGGATGGAGTCCGATGCCCGCTGCACTGGGTCGGAATTTTAACGGTAAACCACAGTGTGGATGACGATGGAGTTGTCGTCCGATGATTTCCCATACGTGCTCGATTGGAGACAAATCTGGTGAACGAGCAGGGCAAGGTAACATCGACAATCTGTAGAGCATGTTAGGTTACAACAGCGGTATGTTCTAAAACACCCCCTGGATTGCTATTCATGATTGGCAGCACAACAGATCGAATCACCAGACTCACGTACAAATTTGCAGTCAGGATGCGTGGGATAGGCATGGGAGACCATAACTCCAGGTATAGGTCAGTGCGTCTAACATGCAGACAGGTTGCTTGCACGTCCTCAATTGGCCTCCTTCTAACCGACACATGGCCAACTCCAGAACCGAGGCAGAGCCAGCTTTCGTCAGCTCTCCAATGAACCCTCGCTTGACACCACTGAAGTCGTGGTGGTTTGTGTTGAGTGTAATGCACGCTGACAGGAGTCTGACTCGGAACTGCCTTTGAAGTAACCGTTTTTATCCTTACTGTATATCGCAAAAAGGCCATGCAGGTACAATTAGAGAGGTTTGAGGTCCCATATACCATTACCGATGACCGTTCTTCCATTGGACTGTTCGCTACGGTGTTGGAACACAGGGGTTGGGGGAAAAGTAACAGTGGCAGAAAAACTAGCCACCACCACTATGTGACTTGTGGAATATAGACATACTAGATGTCTAAAACTTGACACATTCTTAAGATATGAGTTTGGTTTTTCGTGGATGGTTTTACCTTGCGGCTCCAGTACGTCTCCAGAGCAGGCAGCAGTACATCTACAGGATTCAGTAACACCTGATTGCGTTACAGGGTATGGTAACAGCTGTGTGCCTTACAGGATTTGGTAACGCCGGCCTGCATTACAGGACATTACAGGATTCAGTAACACCTTCCTCCATGACAGGATACAGTTATGCTTGCATGCATTACAGGGTTTGGTAACGCCTGTATACATTATAGTATTCTGTAATGATTGCCTGCATTGCAGGATGGGGTAACCCATGTCTGTATTACAGTATTTGGTAACGCCTCTCTGCAATACATTATTTGTTAACGCCTATCTGCATTACAGGTTAGGGTAACACCTGTCTGCATTATAGTGTTCGGTAATGCTTGTTTGCATTACAGGATGGGATAATGCGTCTGTGCATTACAGTGTTTGATAATACCTGCCTCCATTAGATGATATGGTAATGGCTGCATACGTTGGAGGATTTTGTAATGCCTGCCTGCATTACAGGATATACACTCCTGGAAATGGAAAAAAGAACACATTGACACCGGTGTGTCAGACCCACCATACTTGCTCCGGACACTGCGAGAGGGCTGTACAAGCAATGATCACACGCACGGCACAGCGGACACACCAGGAACCGCGGTGTTGGCCGTCGAATGGCGCTAGCTGCGCAGCATTTGTGCACCGCCGCCGTCAGTGTCAGCCAGTTTGCCGTGGCATACGGAGCTCCATCGCAGTCTTTAACAATGGTAGCATGCCGCGACAGCGTGGACGTGAACCGTATGTGCAGTTGACGGACTTTGAGCGAGGGCGTATAGTGAGCATGCGGGAGGCCGGGTGGACGTACCGCCGAATTGCTCAACACGTGGGGCGTGAGGTGTCCACAGTACATCGATGTTGTCGCCAGTGGTCGGCGGAAGGTGCACGTGCCCGTCGACCTGGGACCGGACCGCAGCGACGCACGGATGAACGCCAAGACCGTAGGATCCTACGCAGTGCCGTAGGGGACTGCACCGCCACTTCCCAGCAAATTAGGGACACTGTTGCTCCTGGGGTATCGGCGAGGACCATTCTCAACCGTCTCCATGAAGCTGGGCTACAGTCCCGCACACCGTTAGGCCGTCTTCCGCTCACGCCCCAACATCGTGCAGCCCGCCTCCAGTGGTGTCGCGACAGGCGTGAATGGAGGGACGAATGGAGACGTGTCGTCTTCAGCGATGAGAGTCTCTTCTGCCTTGGTGCCAATGATGGTCGTATGCGTGTTTGGCGCCGTGCAGGTGAGCGCCACAATCATGACTGCATACGACCGAGGCACACAGGGCCAACACCCGGCATCATGGTGTGGGGAGCGATCTCCTACACTGGCCGTACACCACTGGTGATCGTCGAGGGGACACTGAATAGTGCACGGTACATCCAAACCGTCATCGAACCCATCGTTCTACCATTCCTAGACCGGCAAGGGAACTTGCTGTTCCAACAGGACAATGCACGTCCGCATGTATCCCGTGCCACCCAACGTGCTCTAGAAGGTGTAAGTCAACTACCCTGGCCAGCAAGATCTCCGGATGTGTCCCCCATTGAGCATGTTTGGGACTGGATGAAGCGTCGTCTCACGCGGTCTGCACGTCCAGCACGAACGCTGGTCCAACTGAGGCGCCAGGTGGAAATGGCATGGCAAGCCGTTCCACAGGACTACATCCAGCATCTCTACGATCGTCTCCATGGGAGAATAGCAGCCTGCATTGCTGCGAAAGGTGGATATACACTGTACTAGTGCCGACATTGTGCATGCTCTGTTGCCTGTGTCTATGTGCCTGTGGTTCTGTCAGTGTGATCAAGTGATGTATCTGACCCCAGGAATGTGTCAATAAAGTTTCCCCTTCCTGGGACAATGAATTCACGGTGTTCTTATTTCAATTTCCAGGAGTGTAGTAACATCAGTGTGCATTACAGTGTTTGGTAACACCTGCCTGCACTACAGGATTCAGTAATGCCTTTTTGCATTACAGGATACAGTTATGCCTGTGTCCATTGCAGGATTTGGTAATGCCTGTCTCCATTACAGTATTTGGTAACATATGTCACAATTACAGAATAAAGTAAGACCTGCCTGCAATAAAGGATTCAGTAATTCCTGCCTCCATTACAGGATACAGTAACAGATGCATGCATTACAGGATTTGGTAATGCCTGTCTGAGTTACAGGATATGATAACACCTACATCCATTACAGGATTTGGTAGTGCCTGCCTGGATTACAGGATTCAGTAATCCCTTCCTGCATTACAGGATACAGGTATTCCTGCATGCATTACACTGTTTGGTAACGTCTGTCAGCATTACTGTATTTGGTAACACCTGTCTGCATTATAGAATTTAGTAATGCCTGCTGCATTACAGGATATGGTAAATCTCTATGAATTACACAGTTAGGTAACACCTGCTTGCATTACAGGATTCAGTATTGCCATCCTGTATTACAGGATACAGTTATTTCTGCATGCATTACAGGGTTTACTAACACCTGTTTGCATTACAATATTCGGTAATCCCTTCTACATTTCAGTATTCAATAACGCTTACTGCATTAGAGGATACAGTAACGCCTCTGTGCATTATTGGATTTGGTGACATCTGCATGCATTACAGGATATGGTAACACCTGCATGCATTAAAGGATTCAGTAATGCATTCCTCTTTGTGTTGCAGTATTTTCTAACGCCTGTCTGCATTAAAGTATTTGGTAATGCCTGTCTGCATTACAGGGTAGGGTAATGCCTGCCTTCATTACAGGGTTCGGTAACGCCTCCTTTCATTACAGGATCCTGTAACAGCTCCATGCATTACAGCCATCTCGTGAATATCAGTATCTAATATTGCGCGAGTGTGTTTTATTTGACTTTATTGTGTGTGGTAAGAAAATTCCAGAGTGGTGCGACATGCTGAGATGGACCATTCCCTTGTATGTCGTCACACTGAGATTACAATTTTCCTTGTGAGAGAACACATGAAGAAACCCAGTCCGATGTGAAGGAACAACCACCCCAAATAGCAGCGCAAAGGGAAAAGACCCACTAATAATGATTTATAAGAAATAAACCATTGAAACCAATTAAGGAGCAACAGGTGACAAACACTCTGAAGGAAACTTTAATGGCAGGACCGGTTGCGGACTACCACGCGCACCTTCAGACGGCTACGCTTGTTTTACTACAGCGATTTGTTTGTCGGCATCGTGTCACTGGGTCCCGTAGTTTTCCCTCGTGTGCAGAGAACAAGTTGCAGGAGCGGACAGAATGCTGCTGGCTAATGTGTTACTGTAATTAAACTAGTGTAGCCATCTGAAGATGAATACGGTAGTCCGAAACAGGTCACGGCAGTAAAATAAAGTTTTCTTGAAAGTCCTTGTGGCTTCTTAAATTGCGTCCTACATCAACAATCCTTAACTGAAGTGCAGCTGCGGAATTCATCAGGATAAATCACGTAAAAAATAAAATTCTCACCAAATTGCAAAGTATCGTTACTTCTGAACTAAAGAAAAGAAAAAATAACTTTCATGCAAAAACGACAATATCACACATCCTGTCAACTGAGATTAAGGGGAAATGTATGGTATGTATGCATGACAATGATCCTGATTAGGTATCGATAATTGCCGGCAAGGTAGCTCAGCGTGTTCGGTCAGAGGGTTAGATGCCCTCTGTAATAAAAAAAAATTGAACAACGACGAACTTAAACGGGTGTCTCCCGACGTCCGCCCCGAGCAAATGCAAAGGAAGAAACCGAACAAAATGAGGTTTAAAAAAAGAAAAAAGAAAGATGGATAGAGCGTCTGTCATGTAAGCAGGAGATCCCGGTTCGAGTGCCGGTCGGGGCACACATTGCCGGCACATAACTGGTTGGCCTCTGTAATAAAAAAACTGAGTGGAAGGATCAACAAACGAACTTGAACGGATGTCATGAGACGACCGCAACGACAAAAAAAAAAGTAGAGCACTTGCCCGCGAAAGGCAAAGGTCATGAGTACGAGTCTCGGTCCGGCACACAGTTTTAATCTGCCAGGAAGTTCCAGTAAGAAATTACGTTGTGTCAGAACCGAAGCTACTACAGATTCAGGAGTGAAACTAGTTGTTGAACTCAAATTACAGCTTGCAACTTTCAGCTGCTGTTATCTTAATTTCGTAACGCTTGCTGAAGATTGAAACGTTACCCTATTTTCAAACAGTACACAGACCAGATTTTGCATTTTACATTGTACTCAACAATGATTTACGTATACTTCACATTTTTCATGTGGCCATTTCGTCTTAGCTTTCCTGCACGTCCTATTTATTTCATTCTTCAGCGACTTGTATTTCAGTATTCCTGAATTCCCCTGAACATTTTGTACTTCATTCATCGATCAACTGAAGTATTTCTTACCAATTGTTTCTTCGCAGTTACCTTCTTTGTACCTATGTTTTTCTTTCCAACTTCTGTGATTGCCCTTTTAGAGATGTCCATTCTTCTTCAACGGTACTGCTTACTGAGCTATTCCATATTGCTGTATCTATAGTCTTAGAGAACTTCAAGCGTGTCTCGTCATTCCTTAGAACTTTTGTATCCCACTTCTTTGCGCATTGATTCTTCCTGACTAATCTCGTAAACATCAGCCTACTCTTCACCTCTAGTACATTGTGGTCTGAGTCTATATCTGTTCCTGGGTACGCCTTGCAATCCAGTATCTGATTTCGGAGTCTCTGTCTGACCATGTTGTAATCTAACTGAAATCTTCACGTATCACCCGGCCTTTTCCAAGTATACCTCCTCGTCTTGTGATTCTTGAACAGAATATTCGCTATTACTAGCTCAAATTTATTACAGATCTCAGTTACTCTTTCTCCTGGCTCATTTCTTCTCCGAAGCCCATATTCTCCTGTAACGTTTCCTTCTACTCCTTCCCCTACAACTGCATTCCAGTTCCCCAGTCCTACTAAGCCAGTGTTGATTATTAATCAAAATTTAAGCGGTTGCAGGTATTGATCCTGGAATCGAGGACGTTTTGTTTACTAATCAAAGACGCCCCCCCCCCCCCCCTCCGCCCTAGACCGCGGGTACGTACCTACAAAACAGAAATAGTGTGAGCCCTTATCGTGCTGCTACATATACAAGTATTTATGTCTCTTCATTCATTTCTATGATTCTGTCAGAGCACCAATCTATGCCACGAATATATAAATGGTTGGATCCTGCCTTCGCTACAAAACAAAGTTCTTGCTGGTTCTTCTCAAGCGGTTTGTATTTCTACTCGTGTGGGGGATAAAAGCAGATTTTTCTTCCAGTTCAAAAATTTAGAGCTGAGCACTTACATATTTCTCTCAGAAATGAAGGTGAAATTAAACTACTGTGCTTAATAATATTCGTACTTTTCTATATGTTCTGAACTGTTAGCCCTTATTGGCATCAAAAGTAATACAATCGCTGAAAATCATATGGATTACGTATATTCATGCAAATCAAAAGAAAAATCTACTTGTGAACCATTCCTTTAACGGTGTCCTTTGTCCAGTCATCTTGATCAATCTGCAGTAAAATACTTTGCGAGATCTGTGCCCATAGATTCCGGATGTCTCTATTAGTTAACCTGATCAACAGTGACCATTATACTATGTTGCCTGACAGTTACAAGTACATTTCCTGGCTTCTTATCTGCTAGTCACAAATTTATGCTAGCCGAATTTCCTTTTCATAATCCAGCATCACTTGCCACATAAGTGTATTAATTTTTCGTTTTACTTAAGTACTGTGTATAATATAGAATAGCGCCAGTATCTTTGTGTAGGTATCAAAGATGGAACAGCACCAGTATATTTGTGTTGTCATTTCGTTCTTTAATCTTGAGCTGGGACCTTACTTTCTTCTTATTGTGTTTGGTCATAGTATTACCTACACAAGCATTGTCTCTGCTGTAAGTTTTTTTTTACGCTTTCCTACTGGAAGTACTTCATGTCGCGAAGTGAGTACAAACCCTTTCAACTTCCCGCACTGTGGGTAATTGAATAAACAGCTTCCATCATGTCACAATCCGAAAAGGACTGATATATATCAGTTGCCATCTCTTTTTTAACAGTGATGGTTTACAGTGGGTCTTTAGGAGTACCCTTTCTCCTACAGAGAACTGATTAACCCTACGGAGATGCTTTGTCATAATGAGTCTTTTGCATCTTGGCACTTCCTGTTAAAGATATTAATACTTGCCTTATCTTTTCCTCAAGGGATACTTCCTCCCTTGGCATACGCGTAATCGGTGTAACCCATTTGTTCCTTTCCTTGTTTTTGTTATTAGATCTGATAATGTATATGGCGTGTTATAGAACGGAATGTTGTTAACGATCTGCTCAAACACGCCTAGATTGATGTATTGGTAGCCACCGAATGTGAATTATCGGCGACCTGGATTATATTCATCGTTGGATCGCGATTTCCGCATGGGTGCACCCCATTCGGATTCGGAGCCCGATTCGATTGCTGGTCAGTGTTTCTCCCCTGATTAAATTGTGACTGCTTTCCCTAGCGGTATTGGCACCGTGGATTCCTAGCGGTATTACCACTGTGGATTCTGAAAATTCCTATTCGTACTGTAATGTGGGTGACTATTTGCGGTGGTCGCTACCGGCATCTATTGTTCTGATCGTTCCAGTTGCCGTCGCTGTGGTTCGAATGGCCTGCCTTCATCCGTACGCCTCCTCTCACGATTCGGAGCGCTGCCGCCGGCGGTGCCGGCCACTGACATCGCAACAGCCTGCTGTGTGTCAGCAGTCGCTCGCTCGTCGTTGGTGCCAATATACTGCGGCCTGGTGGACGTAGCCTACATTCCGTCCCTACCATTACGATACTCATTCTGGTTATTATTGTTATTGCTAGCCTTCATATCTTCGTTTATAACGTCAATAGAATCGAGGACCGACAACAAGTGTTCTACATTCATTTCTGGGACCTCTAATGTGAAATGTGCGTCTTCCTTTCACAATTTGTAGAACATCACTGAGAGCCACGAGTTTATCCCAGAAACGAATCTTATTTCTGTATTTCTCGAAACATTTTCTTTTCGATCCCTGCCTGATGTTGTATGGCCCTTCCTGCACACAGCGCATGCTACATTTCGCAAGGAATGCGTTTTCAAATTGAGCTAATGTGTGACAGCTCTCTGCCGTCTCGCATTCCCAAAGTGCGGCCTCATCTTGTATAAAACCTAATACATACTGCATCTTTCGGTGTTCAGTCCAAACTGTAGACAACACGTTTCTAAAAGATTTTACAAAAAAAAAAAAAAAAAAAAACTGGACGAACGGATTTCTTTTCTGAGTTTAGCACCTAGAATTGTCGGTTTTTTTAGATGACTTTCTTTTAGTATAATTAATGAAAGTGTGGTGTCTGCCCCAACATTTCGTGTAAGTGTTTTCAGGTACTATATTTGTGCTAGTTACTGTTCTTTGTGCAGATACCTATGCATGAGAAACTGGGCTATGACATTCACCATTACTCTTACCTGTACAGCTGCTATTATTCCATGCTTCCTCCTTAATGTTATTCCGTTCTTCTTCTAATTTCTCCAGCTGTGTTTCTGTTTGTGTTTGCACATGATCCTGTGTAAGTGTTCTGTGTGTCTGACGTAACTCAATTTGTATCTTTAATACTGACGTATTCTGCTCCGTGTACACATCGGTAACAGTTTGTTCAACAGCGCTCTGTAATTCTGTCTCTAATCTGTTGTCGTTTAGAGTCTCTTTCTCTCGTGAAAAATCATCAACTTGTTTTTCATGTTTTGTTGCTGTCATCTACTTGTTTGCCCACGTGTTGAACTGTGGACTGTAGTGATGTGTGCTCTAACCACGTTGTATCAAAATCGTTTGTCAGCTTTCTAGTTTGTTCTGGCATGTCTTTTACTACAGTTTTCAAGGTTGAAATCTCATTAGTTATTCCTTCTAAGTCACCGCTTATCACTTCTATGACGTGATTCTCATCGACTGTTTTGAAATTGTCCTGAATCTGTATGAGATTACTAATATCGTTACTCAAAACCTCTAATGTTGCTGAAGTGTTGTCAAGTCTTTGATTGTTTTCATCGAGTTTTTGGTTTAGTAAAGCTTCTATCTTTTGATGTAGTTGTGCAAAAGGGTGAGGTGCAGGTGTGCTACTTCGGAACTAGTACTGCTCAGCGTCTGTGACATTGCGTCACTTGGTAGCACGGCAACATCGCTACCGTTACCCTGAACGTTCTCTGGTATATTATCTAAAGTGTTGTCTTCCTCTGAACTTTCCATACTTGCTGTTTAAAACTTAGTTTTAACCGCCGGCCGCTGTGGCCGAGTGGTTCTAGGCGCTTCACTCCGGAACCGCGCTGCTGCTACGGTCGCAGCTTCGAATCCTACCTCGGGCATGGATGTGTGTGATGTCCTTAGGGTAGTTAGCTTTAAGCAGTTCTCAATCTAGTGGGCTGATGACCTCAGCTGTTAAGTCTCATAGTGATTAGAGCCATTTGAACCATTTAGTTTTAACCATAATAACGTGTATGAATTTCTAAAATTAAATAACCTTCTCTTTATTATTCGTCTTATGTTCACCGGGTAAACAGTTCACTGATGACGCTGAAATGTAACTTACTTCTGCTACTGAAAAATATTCCTTTGCAAAACAGTTACGTAATACTAAGCGTGTTTGCGCGTTACTACAACAAGTGTCTGCATTTTGTGAAACATTTATATAATGAAAAATTACTACAAAAATAATAAATTTTGAAACTACTAGAAAAGAAAACAAAATCCATGCGTAGCACCCAGTGGGTGTCGTAAAAATCAACTATAATCCCCATTTGACTTTAACAAACGCTACGAATGGGTACTGATGTTCCTTATTAGGCGTGCTGTTTTGCTGCCGTTGAGAAACTATTTTAGAATCGGCTTTTTTCCAGATTTTTCTCTTCTGGTTTTACTGTCTCAGAATTTTAGAAGATATTTCCTTGTTACTGTAGTTTGCTCTGAGTCATGCACTCAGTTATATATAACATTAAACGAACAAATATTTATGTTAGAATAATATTGCTGCTTTGTAGATACATATATAACAAATAAGATACATATGTATTTAATTATGTCGTGTAGACGGCCGTCAATGTGAAACCTCCTATGTGACTTGCGTTTGCTGACGGAGGGTATAAATATTGTTGACCGCTTAGCGAAAGAAAAATAATTTAATGATTTTGAAAATCAGATACGCCCGCAATTTGAAGATGAATTTTGACGTAATCGTTAATAGCAGCGCGAGAGAGTTACGAACAAGTTATTTCTTAGTGTCTTATTTGATGATTTTGGCTAGTTTTAGGATCTACAAAAACTCCCTGTCATGCTTTAGATCGATATGCAGGAGGCAGAGGGCTTATCTGATGAGCTGACCTGGAGAAAACTATTGTTCCTTTTATTTTTTGACCATGAAATCGTAAAGTCTACAAGCTCTTGAAAAGGATGAGAATTACTCTCTTAATTTTTACGTTCCGCTCAAGCGGCCATTTGACACAGTCCAAACCACCCGGGAATTAATCAATTTTGACTTACCTCCTTTAACAGCTTCGGAAAACCGCTAAGCTCCTTCGCCTTCTCTACAGTAAAAAGTGCCACAGGACTATAAAAATAATGCACACCGATTTGCTCATTTGAATGGTCATTATTAAATAACGAACGGACATTACCCCTCTGCCCAAACTCTGTTCAGCGCTAAAAAATTTAAGATACCAGAATGTTGCAAAAGGAGGTCAGCCTTAACATATCTACTGTTTTGCTAATCATAATAATACATCTGGAACCGAATATATGTACTGTAACGTTTCACTTTGCAGCTGCCGTTCTCGAATTTTATTCTCATTATCCTTCAGTGACGGTCGATCCTGATCACGTAACAAATACATTCGGCCCGTTATGAGGTATCGTATGATTTTCTTCCCTTTCGCTGTACGAGGTATAAATCTTCGATACCGTGCCTCTTGAAAAAGCAAATAGCTTCCTGTGGTACGGAAGCAGCCGCTATAAGAGCACCAGCAATGTGCCCACGTTCGAAATCGCTTAGCTCCGACACAGGGCACTCACAGCTACACACAACACTGTTTTGATGACATGTGACACTTGCGACGTGTTGAGGACATTGCACAGGTGCCGTCAGTGGTCAAACGTAACAGCGGAACTTGCAGGCTTGGCTAGACCCTGTATTTATGTTCCAGCGAATACATCTCCAGGACCACGCACATGACTTAACAGCGCTGGAAATCGTCACTGATGGTGTTTCCCAAATAAAAGAAGCGAAACGCGTATGGCAATAAACAAACTGCCTTCAATTAGTTGCATAGACTGTACATATCTCTAAGAAGCTTAGTTACGATTTCTGCAAATGCTCACCGGTCGTCGTACAAAGTTGCGTACTGTGTAGCAAAGAGCAAGAAACCTCGCACCGTGGTGGAAGACCGTACTCCACCAGCTGCTCTGTTCTTAATATCTATTGTGGTACGTGAGTAACCTGCCAAGCAGGTGGTGAATGTGCCTTTGTCAGACAACATTTTTAGTCGCCGAATAAACTCAGTTTATTTACCCCACGCTTCGAGTCGGATGCCAAGTGCAGCAGGTGTTTATGTTTAGGTGAGGTGAGCGGTAGACCCAAGGAGTCTGAAATCTACCGGTGTGTGTGTGTGTGTGTGTGTGTGCTCACCTGAACGAGGCTGGAGGGGCCGTGTTGCGGCAGCTGACCCGGCGCTACTCGGGTGGCGACCACGGTCGCCGGACCTGGTGCCAGCGAGGTCATCTCGTGGGGTTCCATATGGCATAGTGCTTATCTTCCACAGCCACAAAAGAAACTCCAAGATTTGCGACACCACATCGCAGCGGCTGTTCATCCCGTCACTAGCCTGACAACATAATGGCTCGAGTATAGAGAGAATTGGTGTATGCTGCGTGGCGAAGGGTCGACACGAAAACACGTCAAAAAAAGAAATAGTACTGTACTGTTTGTTAAATTCTTCTTGGAAATTTATCTGTACAGATTTTTTAAATTGTCTTTCTACACTCTACGACAAAAAGAACGACGCACCACAGCACCACGAAGGAATTATCCGAATAGGACGGATGTATATGTACAGTCAAACAAATGATTACAATTTCTGGAAAATTGGATGATTTTTTTTTTCAAGAGAAAGAACTTGACATATTGAAGAAGCTAGTAACGTGCCCGTCCACTTCCAGGTCTTATGCAAGCAGTTATTCGCCTTGGTATTGAATGTTAAGAGTTCTTGCTTGTCCCCCTGAGGGATACCGTGCGATGTCCTGTACAACTGGCACGACAGATAATCAAAATCCCGACTTCGTTGGAGGGACGTGCCCATAATGCTCCAAACGTTCTCGATTGCCGGAGATCCGGCGACCTTGCTCGCCTGGGTAGGGTTTGGCAAGGACGGAGACAAGTGCTAGAAACTCTCGCCGCGTGCGGACGGGCATTATCTTGTCTGAAATGCGAGCCCACGATCACAAAATAGGGTGCAGAATATCGTCGACGTACCGCTGTGCTATAAGGGTGCTGCGGATAACAAGCGAAGCGGTCCTGCTATGAAAATAAATGGCACCCCAGATCATCAGCCCTGACTGTCGGGCTATATGGCGGTAGACAGTCAGCTTGGTATCTGACTGCTGTCTGGGCCGTCCCCAGACACGTTTTCGACTTGTAATCTCATTGACTGGAGTAGAATTGTCTTCAGTGATGAAGTTCCGATTCGAACTGAGCGCCAATGACCAGCAAAGATGTGTCTGGAGACGCTCGAGATATCAGTTGGATACCAGTCGGACTGTCACCCGCCATATGGTCCGACAACCAGGAGTGACGATCTGGAATGCTATTTCGTAGCCCTTTGCCACCCTCACGGCATAGCGGTATGTCGACGATATTGTCTGCCCCGTTTTATTGCCCGTCAGGGCAAGTCATCCTGCGCTTACATTTCACGAACATAAAGCCCGCCCGCACACGGCGAGAGTTTGTACTGCTTGGCTTCGTGCTTGCCAAACCCTACCTTGGCCAACAAGGTCGCCGGATCTTTCCCAGACTGAAACCGTTTGGAGCATTATGGTCACGTCCCTCCAATGAGTTGGGGATTTTGACGATCTGACGCTCCAGTCGGACATAATTTGGAACGATGTCTCTCAGGGCGACATACGTCTGTCAGTCAGTTCCAAGCCGAATAACTGCTTGCATAAGGGCCACAGTTCGGCCAACGCGTCATTGAGCTTGTGGTGTCACCGCCAGACACCACACTTGATAGGTAGTAGCTTTTAAATCGGCCGCGGTCCTTTAGTATACGACGGACCCGCGTGTCGCCACTGTCAGTGATGGCAGACCGAGCGCCGCCACACGGCAGGTCTAGTGAGACGTACCAGCACTCGCCGCAGTTGTACAGCCGACTTTGCTAGAGATGGAACTGACACATAGCGGTCTCATTTGCCGAGACGATAGTTAGCATAGCCTTCAGCTACGTCAATTGCTACGACCTAGCGTCATTTAATATTTATCTATGGATGCCTGTACAGTCAGACCGATGTTCTCCAATAGTGGATTAAAGTTAAGTATTCAAAGAGCTTCGTACTTTATTTATTAGACTCAACTCCTTTAACTGTTCCAGACCTCACGCCAGTCTGCGTGAGCTTTAACACGTGCATTTCGGTATCCTCGCATTGTGACTTGGCTGTCTTGCCAAGTCACTACAGAGCTGCTCGATTTCTGAAGTTCTTTCTCTTGAATAAACCATCCAATTTATCCGTACTCCTTTGTTTGTCTTTAAACGTATATTACACGTACCGATTTCAGTCGTATCCACATAATAGCTTCGAGATGCGTTTTTTTTTCCTTTGTTTACAGTGTAATTACCCTGTGTAGATACAGATTAACGCCATGACCAAGTTTCATGCTTGCAGCTTGATTTTTTTTAATAGTGATTCTTAAAAAAGAGAGAATAAGGCTGTTTAGGCGTCTGGCACTGCCTCGCGACGTGATTACGTGCCGCTTCTCAAGGTAGCGTGACCGCCTGTCTGCTCCCCCCCCCCCCCCCCCTTAGTCCCACAACACACACATACATAGACACACACACACACACACACACACACACACACACAGACACACACACACGCGCACGCACCACACTCTCAATGAAGCGCTTCCTGGGCGCTCAATGGCCTCGCCGAGGCGGGCGAAACGCTACGCTACGGCACGCCGGGCCAGCTCCGTGACGGGCCTGAGAAACCGCTGCCACCCGCTCACCAAAGACAGGCAGGCGGCCGTCGCCACAGGTGCTGGAAGCGGCCGCGGCAGCACGCCCAACAGGTGCGTGTTCCGGGGCCTGCGCTCCGCGCTGTCGTCGCACACAAATGGCTTAGCGGTTTCTCTTAAGGCCGCCCTCACACGGGACGTGTCCGTCGTCGCGTGGTCCCCGCCGGGTGTCATCCACGCTGAGAAATGAGCCGGTATAGGCACAGATCCACGGTTTGGTTTTTACGTCTTGGGGAGGGGGGGCGGCTCTAACTTACTCTTTTGTAAAGGGATAAAAATTATATTTGAAAGTTCTGAGTAAACCTCAATGGTGAACACCGCTGTGGACGGTGTAAATAATTCTGAATATCATCGCAACACAAAGTGGTGGTGAATTTGTGTTGTGTGACACACTAATTCACAAAACTTGTAAAATACTTTATTATTTATCTTTGTCTCTCGTTTGCAATTTTCTCGATGTTTCTCGTTCTTACAGTATTTCTAGAAGTATATTTCCTATTTGAAGAGGAGAGATCTACTATCAGTTTGTGCCAACTTTAGAAATGATGCGCTGTCAACCCCTTTTCTCACTATTATTGCAGTCTTTTAACGCTTAGTTTAGAAGAACACATCGTAACAAACAATTTCCTTAATTAGAAAAAAAATTTTCTATTAAAATGTCCAACTAAACACCATATCGGCTCACGACATACCCGTGTCAACAACGACTGCTGAAAATGCGCCGAAAAGGCAAATATATCAGCGATATATTTAGCTATACAAAGATGTCGTTTGGAAACGATCTATACTAGGAAAGACAGTTTTATCTGTAAATTACAATTTCGATGATCGACATTATAACTGTTAGAGCTCATAAATTTTTTAGAGAAACTAATAACAATAATAATCATCATCACAGTAGTTTTTGAAAATTATAAAATATGTTACACTGTTTTCTTAACATTGTGATCTTTTATATGAAACAACTTTTCATTCCATATTTTTACACTTGAGTATAAACAAATTAGAGTTTATCATCCGTTTGAACGTAAATAGACATTAGAATTTAGTGTTGTGCGAAATGTTATTGGAAAGGGTGGTAACTTTTCTTTAGGTGTTGTGGTGTACACTACAAAGAAAAAAGTTCGGTACCGATCAGGTCCATTATAGCTGTCACAGTTTATTACAATCTCTGCCCCTTCCCCCCTCCTTTCTCTCCCTCCCAAATATGACTTGCTGACACTCCCTCACTTACGCGCCATCATATGTGTACGATTTTAATAACAACGACAGTAAAATATGTAAAATGTTTTCATATAACAACAATAAATCGTTTACATCTACGATATATCCCGCAATCCACCGTAGTTTCCGTGGCAGAGGCTATCTTCTAATACGAGTAGTAGTAATTTCCTTTGCTGTTCCACTCGCAAATAGAGCGACGGAAAACGACTGTCTATATGCCTCCGTACGGGACCTAATTACACTCCTGGAAATTGAAATAAGAACACCGTGAATTCATTGTCCCAGGAAGGGGAAACTTTATTGACACATTCCTGGGGTCAGATACATCACATGATCACACTGACAGAACCACAGGCACATAGACATAGGCAACAGAGCATGCACAATGTCGGCACTAGTACAGTGTATATCCACCTTTCGCAGCAATGCAGGCTGCTATTCTCCCATGGAGACGATCGTAGAGATGCTGGATGTAGTCCTGTGGAACGGCTTGCCATGCCATTTCCACCTGGCGCCTCAGTTGGACCAGCGTTCGTGCTGGACGTGCAGACCGCGTGAGACGACGCTTCATCCAGTCCCAAACATGCTCAATGGGGGACACATCCGGAGATCTTGCTGGCCAGGGTAGTTGACTTACACCTTCTAGAGCACGTTGGGTGGCACGGGATACATGCGGACGTGCATTGTCCTGTTGGAACAGCAAGTTCCCTTGCCGGTCTAGGAATGGTAGAACGATGGGTTCGATGACGGTTTGGATGTACCGTGCACTATTCAGTGTCCCCTCGACGATCACCAGTGGTGTACGGCCAGTGTAGGAGATCGCTCCCCACACCATGATGCCGGGTGTTGGCCCTGTGTGCCTCGGTCGTATGCAGTCCTGATTGTGGCGCTCACCTGCACGGCGCCAAACACGCATACGACCATCATTGGCACCAAGGCAGAAGCGACTCTCATCGCTGAAGACGACACGTCTCCATTCGTCCCTCCATTCACGCCTGTCGCGACACCACTGCAGGCGGGCTGCACGATGTTGGGGCGTGAGCGAAGACGGCCTAACGGTGTGCGGGACCGTAGCCCAGCTTCATGGAGACGGTTGCGAATGGTCCTCGCCGATACCCCAGGAGCAACAGTGTCCCTAATTTGCTGGGAAGTGGCGGTGCGGTCCCCTACGGCACTGCGTAGGATCCTACGGTCTTGGCGTGCATCCGTGCGTCGCTGCGGTCCGGTCCCAGGTCGACGGGCACGTGCACCTTCCGCCGACCACTGGCGACAACATCGATGTACTGTGGAGACCTCACGCCCCACGTGTTGAGCAATTCGGCGGTACGTCCACCCGGCCTCCCGCATGCCCACTATACGCCCTCGCTCAAAGTCCGTCAACTGCACATACGGTTCACGTCCACGCTGTCGCGGCATGCTACCAGTGTTAAAGACTGCGATGGAGCTCCGTATGCCACGGCAAACTGGCTGACACTGACGGCGGCGGTGCACAAATGCTGCGCAGCTAGCGCCATTCGACGGCCAACACCGCGGTTCCTGGTGTGTCCGCTGTGCCGTGCGTGTGATCATTGCTTGTACAGCCCTCTCGCAGTGTCCGGAGCAAGTATGGTGGGTCTGACACACCGGTGTCAATGTGTACTTTTTTCCATTTCCAGGAGCTCTCGGTTCTTACGCAAAATGTACGTTGGTAGTAGTACGATAGTTCTACAGTCATTTTCTTTAAATTTTCTCTATGGAATTATGCCAAAAGAATGTTGTCTTCCCTCCATTTGAGTTTCAGAAGCATCTCCGAAACGCTTCCGTGTTGATCTAATCTACCAGTACCAAATCTAGCAGCAAGTCTCTGAACTGCTTCGGTGTCTCTCTGTCCGTGTATGAAACCAGCTAGTTTACGTTGGGGCAGCTCAAAAGCTTGTGCCAATAGTAGCAGAGCGATGTAATTCGATGCAGTCAGATTGTGGAAAAAGGAAACATGTTACCTGAAATCTACACTGACGTACCAATTTATCGTGGTGATCTGATCAATAGCGTGTTGGTCCACCACTGGAAAGCACTACAGCACCGATTTTGCACGGCACGGATCCAGCAAGTGCTCCGACCGTGCGTGGCACGAGAGGTCCCCTCACGCGTCACACAATTCCCGTAAACCAGGGGGTGGTGGTTTGTGGGCGGCGGGCTGGCACCCTATGATAGCGCCCCACATGTGTCCCATCTGATTCATCAATAGATGGTTCAAATGGCTCTGAGCACTGTGGGACTTAACTTCTGAGGCCATCAGTCCCCTAGAACTTAGAACTACTTAAACCTAACTAACCTAAGAACTTCACACACACCCATGCCCGAGGCAGGATTCGAACCTGCGACCGTTGCGGTCGCGCGGTTCCAGACTGTAGTGCCTAGAACCGCTCGGCCACTCTGGCCGGCAGACCAATAGAATTTGGTGACCAAGACAACAGCCGGAATTCGCATTTGTGTTGCTCAAACCACTGTGGTAAGATTCTGGCCTTGTGATGTGGACAGTTATCCTACTGGAAGAAGCACGAAGGGTTGCCCCGAGATGAGTGTCCCCCATAGAATAACACTGAAGTCACCGTCCTGTCCCCGTACCGAGTTGCACGTTTCGAGAAGCTGTTCGCGTGGACGACAGAGTATCCGCAAAAGACCGGCGGTCTGTGCAGAGAGAAACGTGGTCCGTTTCACTACATGACGCGTTCCCATCGATCCACAGTCCAGTCTCGACGATCTCGTGCCCATTAAAATTGTAGTTGATGATGTCGTTGAGTCAACGTTGGAGCACGTAAGGGTCAGCGAAGTCTCATATTTAACAACGTGCGTTAAACGTTGTGCTCCGAACTCTGTCACTGAGAATACAGATTCTCGCACAACAGATAAAAGACAGTAGCGGCGAGCGACAGATCTGCCTTACTAAAGTGCGCGTCATTTATGTTTGCGGCCGAGTTTAGGTTCGTTCTGCGCATCTGACGTCACAAAAGACAGTCAGCCAATGAACAGAGAACGACGTTGCCAGATCTCGACTGCAGTGCAGAGCATGGACGAGTGTCTTCAGTTTTAGAAACGTTCACTCATAAATGAAGTAATAGAACAAAAGCAATGTCTTGATAGCAGACTTTCTTTTATAGAGAGTTTGGAAAAAGCATTCTTTATACCAGTTGCTTCATATTCTATTAATTAATTAATCCAAACAAGCAATAAGCCTCCTAATTCAGGCGATAGCAAGGCAAGGTGTTTGTATTAATCTCACGAACCGCTTTTTCGCATTAAAGAACAGCGTTAATTGTTTATTTCCTATTGTACTTCGACGAAGCGTGAGTAATTCATAGTCATACCAACAGTGTTTGTCAGTATTTTGCGTGACGTGTTGAAGTCATTAAGACGTACTGTAGTCAGACGAGCTGCATTATCGTAACGGTTAAGGTGTCTGCCACCAGCTGAAGGTAACAGTGAAGGTGTTAAATTGTGCTACTACTAAAGACTCATTTTTTGAATGCTGAAATTTATGACTGCAATTATCTGTCACCTTATTTATGTCATTTCATTGTAGCCATTTTTGTTACTGTTTTTGGTGAATAAAAAAAAAAGGTGTTGTCTTCTACACGAAAAGTTTTGAGTTCAAACCTTGTGCGATGCTTAACATTTTCATTATTTAAAAACAATATCGAAGTGCCTTACTTCGCGAATTATATTCGTTTGAATGCAATTTTTTGAAATTTCTAGTGCTTTGTCTCTTCATTAACCCTTTCGCAGCTCACGCCCGGGTTCCCGGGTTCGATTCCCGGCGGGGTCAGG
The DNA here is from genome assembly GCF_023864275.1 of Schistocerca cancellata. Lineage (NCBI taxonomy): Eukaryota > Metazoa > Arthropoda > Insecta > Orthoptera > Acrididae > Schistocerca > Schistocerca cancellata. The sequence continues at coordinate 514,219,584 of NC_064634.1, forward strand.
GATTTTCTCTGCCTCGTGATGGCTGGGTGTTGTATGATGGCCTTAGGTTAGTTAGGTTTAAGTAGTTCTAAGTTCTAGGGGACTTATGACCTAAGATGTTGAGTCCCATAGTGCTCAGAGCCATTTGAACCATTTGAGCCTTTCGCTGCTGCAGACACGTGCTCCCCGCATTCCGCGCTGTGCGCGATTTTGTCATCACTGCACTGCTCGCCTGTGCAGACACATGGTGTTCCCACTGGTTTGACCCCCTTATCATTCGATTTCACAAAAACTATTTGGCCCAAAAATTTGATTTTTACACGTCTTCTTGACTGGTACCTTCCCCCCATAAATGACAATTTTGTTTCGATGTTCAACGCAGTTATTATGCAGCATTAAATATAGTAAACCATTGCACGAAATTTTGAAGAGCATGCAGAGGTAGAATCCATAGCGTATACTTTCCGTATGGTCGATTTTAGTTGCCACAATGTTGAGAATGAAATGTGGACAAGATACCTAAATTTCATATAAAATTTACTGTATAACAATATCTCATTTAAGTACCACATAGGTGTCGCATGTAGTATTGAGAAATATTCCGTCTTTCGCGACTGTAATAAAAGTTTTATTTACACCGGACGCGTTTGGCTTTATTTTAAAGCACTTCAATCAATGAAAGTTATGGCACGTACACAATGGTACTCATGTTCTCTTTCTTGTTTTTGTTCCACAGTCGCAGTTTTACCAATGGTACTGAAATATATTCCTCTTCTGCAACTGAAATAAGTGCCTTATTTAGACCAGACGCGTTTCTCTCTTTTGAAGCATCTTCAGTGGACAGTATTTTGTCTCCTCCATTGCCAAGTCACCTTTCGTAGTTTTGTGCTGCGGTAACACAATATTCAACGTTTGTGCTGGCTGATCAGTGTTTTAGCAAATAAATGATGTTTGTGTGTGCCACACACAAAAATTATATTTGACATAGCTCAGAGCACTTCACTGATAGACGATATATTCAAGTCCTAATGTTTTTGTAAGTCCACAGTTTTGTTTAATGTATTTTGTCTAGTTACTTTTGATTGACTGAAGTGCTTTAAAATAAAGCCAAACGTGCTCAGTGTAAATAAAACTTTTGTTACAGTCGCGAAAGACGGAATATTTCTCAATATTACATACGACACCTATGTGGTATTTAAATGAGATATTGTTATACAGCAAATTTTGTAGGAAATTTAGGTATCTTGTCCACATTTCATTCTCAACATTGTGGCAACTAAAATCGACCATACGGAAAATATACTCTATGGACTTTTACCTCTGCAAACTCTTCAAAATTTCGTGCAATGGTTTACTATATTTAATGCTGCATAATAACTGCGTTGAACATCGAAACAAAATTAAGTCATTTATGGGGGGGGGGGGGGGGGGGGGGGGGGAAGGTATCAGTCAAGAAGATGTGTAAAAATCTAATTTTTGGGCCAAATAGTTTTTGTGGAATCGAATAATAATTGAGAAATATTGAGAAATATTCCGTCTTCGGAACACGATGTGTCTGCACAGGCGAGCAGTGCAGTGACAAAATCGCGCACAGCGCGGAATGCAGGGAGCACGTCTTTGTAGCGGCGAAATGGTTCATGCGGCCGTGGTGGCTTTACTTCATGGACTGCGCCCTCCCCCCTGAACGTAAGCTTGCGAACTATGCTATACTACGGCGCTGCTTCTATTGGCGCGTGCGTCGTGTGCAACTGGCAACGCAGCAATCTCCTGCGCTTGGGCGGGCATGCGCGAGCCGCCAAGATAAAAGAATTGAACTATAGTGAGCACGTAGTCAAGGCAGTGAAAATCATACAAACAGGTAGATTTATCGAGGAGGTGAATAAACACAATTTGTTGTAAAGATGATGTAGACTACAAGAATATTTTAATGCAGGTCCGAGCATGGAGGGATATACATGCTCAACAGGATCAAAATGTTGAACATTTTTGCAAAGACTTTGATTTTTACATTGCAATATGCAACAAACAGTGAAGTGAAATACAGTACACCGTTAAGCACTAGACATTAATTAGTGCATATTACACCATACCGTACTGTAAGTACGTATGTAACAGTGCAGTCGAAAGAGAAAAAAGTACATAGTAAAGCGAAAGAGAAAGAACCGAAGCCTTTGTCAAAATTGCACTTTATTTAAGGTGATTATGTGTCTCACTTAAGCGAAAATCTATTATCTAGTCCTATGTGGTATTCGAAACATCGAAAAGAAATAAAACAATACTTCATTCTAACACTAACAACCGAAGATGTTGTCAGCACCATACTTCCATAGTACAATTTAAAGTAATATTTCTGGTCGTGGAATGAATTAGATCGGGTGAAGCTGAGGGAATTTGATTAGGAAACAAGATGAAGTATAGTAGATGAGTTTTGCTATTTGGGCAGTAAAATAACTGACGATGGCCGATTTTGAGTGTATATAAAATGTAGACTGGCAATGTCAAGAAAGGCGTATTTGCAGAAAAAAATTTGGTAACGTCGAATGCAGATTTAAGTTTTAGGTTTTTCTGAAAGGTTTTGTGTGGACTGTTGCCAGGTATGGAAGTGAAACATGGACGGTAAATAGTTTAGGCAAGAAGAGAATAGAAGCTTTTGAAATGTGGTGGTTCAGAAGATTGCTGTAGTTTAGATGGGTACATCTCATAACTAATGAGGAGGTACTGAATAGAATTGAGGAGGAAAGACCAAGAGATGAATACAGACAGCAGGTCCAGAAGGATGTAGTTTGGAATAGTTTTTCATGAGATGAAGAGGCTTGCACCGGATAGCGTAGCATGGAGAGCTGCATCAGACAGGTATTCGGACTGAGGACCACAACAGCAACAACAACAACAACAACAACAACATGGAATGGTCAAATTTCCGTCAAACAAGTAGCTAGCTCTTGCCTTGTTTCGTTTTCTGCATTTCCTTGTGCACTTTGAAAACCTGTCTTAATGAGACTCTAGGTCAAACCACTGACGTCATGCACCCATCATAGTTATTTCATCCGATTACTTCGCAGTGCTAATACGACAAGGACTAAGCCTCCGTACCCCAGTGTTCAGCGTGTCGTGTCTCAAGCGGCGGACCTGGGCTCTTTATCCGGTAGTGCCAAGGAGTTTTGGTTGGTGGGAGGACTGGCACCGAGTGCGCCCAGCCTCGTGATTCCAGCCGAGGAGCTACCGGCTCCAGGACGTGGCCAGGAGAGTGGTGACCCTGCACGCGCCATCCTCATGGCGCCACACGGCAGAGGAGGACATGGCGATCGGTCTTCGGGCCCTGACCACGGGCTTTACTATTTTTCAATACCAAAAGGAGAGGCTCCTCATCTAAGATGCTCTTTTCAGCACAAAATTTGTAATAAAAAAATACCGGATCGGTCACATAAACATATCGCGTCCTGTGTGACGTTGTCATATCGTCTTTCGCCACAACAGTCGTGCAGTGTGACAGCTGACGCAGCAAAGGCTCTTGCTGTAGCTGTTACGGTATTTTTAACCACAATTTTTCTACAAGATCTATTTAACCTCATAGCAGTTCAGGCCACCTAGTGGCCCTGCGTCTGTGTATCTGGCGTCCAGGGTTTGTATTAGCCTACGGTCCCACTGCTGTTACTTTTCACACAACTGCCGAGCAGTCAGTTTAAAATGTTTCTGTACTAGAGGGATTGTCCTACGTTCATGTAACCCCATGTCGGTAATTCACGAGGTAGGTGCGAGGCTAGTCGCGGCATTCGGCCCTACATGTATGTTTGCCTGGTTTTGCGCAAATTGTCTCATCAGTGTAACACTGCAGTGTGAGGGCGAAGTGGATCCTGGATTAGTAGTGGAGTAAAGCGCCTGTAGACGGCCGTGAACTTCACCCCCGACCTCAACAGCCGCGATGTTTCCAGGCGACGTGCCTGTCCGAGATTAACCGTAGATACGTCGCATTGCAGGATGGCTGGAGATCCACAGGCAGTCTACTCCGCGTGATTGTAACGGTCTGGATTTTATCAGCGTAGCCCAGGATACCACTCTGCACCACATCGACTAATTGCAAGACATCTCCTGTAGAGTGCTACGTCTTCCACATGTCTGTCTTTGGGATGTCAGATGTGTACAGGGAGTACAGCAAGGAGTCGAGTACAGACCTGTGTGGCACTACCTGTTGTATAGACCTTGCTATTGATATGCCATCAACAGCGCGGTCGTTAACAGTTCTTTTGCTTAGTAAGACCTGCTCAAGGGGCGGGCAACCCCTACATTTGTCCTGCCCGCATCTCGTGGTCGTGCGGTAGCGTTCTCGCTTCCCACGCCGGGGTTCCCGGGTTCGATTCCCGGCAGGGTCAGGGATTTTCTCTGCCTCGTGATGGCTGGGTGTTGTGTGATGTCCTTAGGTTAGTTAGGTTTAAGTAGTTCTTAGGGGACTGATGGTCATAGATGTTAAGTCCCACAGTGCTCAGAGCCATTTGAACCATTTGAACCCTACATTTGTCCAAGTCGCCAAAATTTAGGGGCACCATTTCGGCTGAGAGTGGTATGTTAGATACTTAATAACAGGAAAATATTACCGCATGCAAGCGCGAGAAGTAATTATTAGTCATGCGAATGGTTTCCGTCGTGTCGGTTATCTACACCTTCGTTATTATGATGACGTCACTCGCTGCGCGAACTGTTGCTGCGGGGTCGAGAGCGTCCGTTAAGCCCAGTTCACACACACACGACAAAAGTGTCGCCACAGCTATAATCCTTTCATCATAAGAATAAACCTCATGTAAACATTACGCTACATACTCTTCCGCGTTTGCTGGAACCTCATTGGATTTCGTTTCACGTGGGGCTGAAGTCAGTCTGTCTCGAGTACAATCAAGTACGATAATGAGGATACGTTTTATGCTGTGCGTTACGCGTACATCGACTCAGCGATAATACGGGACGGCAGCTCTACCGAGGCATTCAACATGGGAAGCACTGGCCAGCCATCTATTCCAAATAGCCCGCAGTGATGTGAACAACTGTAAAAAGAGACGAGCAGAGAACAATATCGTCTTGAATATCATTTAATTTGAACAGAAAGAAATAATGGCAAAACTCAGGTGATATGAAGGAAAACATGCTCTCGCTCTTAGCTAACACAATACAACAATGAAAAACGAGACTGATGGAAATTCTACAGGGGCTATGTGCTGGGATTTCACCATATTGAAGTCACTGAAGGTATTAAGTCAGTCGTCTGGTAATCTCTGAACTTCTTTCATATCGGAGTCCGAGGAAAGCGTTACATTTCAGTATTGCTACGCTGATACAGAGGCGATCAACAACAGAATCCCAAGCCACCAAAAAGCCCACATTTCCTCCTCCTCCTGTTTTATGACGTGCTGTTCCGCATTTCGCCATCGTTCGACAGTGAAGTGTCATAAAGCTTCGTGCATTAAGTTCCACTAAGTTTGGCAGCTGAAATGTCTTGTTATTTCTCGGGACAAATCCTTTAACTTGGCTCCAGATCAATTGTATTGACTTCAGATACCAGTGGTACAGTGACAACCGTAAAAATACAGCCTTTGTACGGTGCGCTCGACTCGAGTGAAAATTGTTTTTCGTGTTTCTACGTCGCTTATCACTCTGGCTCAAGTGAGGCCACATATGCCCTATAAAATAGTGGGCATATTCAAACAAAGAGTATTTGATTTTTCATTTTTGGCCAAAAAAATTTAATTTAATTTAATCTAATTTTTTCTTAATTTCAAAATCTGTAACAATCTTTTATAATACATCGACAGTTAAGAATGTGTATTTGCAATGAAAACCAGAATTCTGCTTGTGGTATGTAATTAGAAACCAGAAGACGTCCTTTTTCTCGATCAAAATGATGGTTAAATATGAATCAATCACCACATATTGATAAGTTTCATATTTAAGTAATTTAGGTGTACAAACGGAACAACTGAAGTGGTGATAATGATGGATTTCGAACCATCCCCATCAATCCGTGAAATTATCAACCATCTACATCTGCATCTACATCTACATACATACTCCGCAATCCACCATGCGGTGCGTGGCGGAGGGTACCTCGTACCACAACTAGCATCTTCTCTCCCTGTTCCACTCCCAAACAGAACGAGGGAAAAAGACTGCCTATATGCCTCTGTACGAGCCCTAATCTCTCTTATCTTATCTTTGTGGTCTTTCCGCGAAACGTAAGTTGGCAGCAGTAAAATTGTACTGCAGTCAGCCTCAAATGCTGGTTCTCTAAATTTCCTCAGTAGCGATTCACGAAAAGAACGCCTCCTTTCCTCTAGACACTCCAACCCGATGTCCTGAAGCATTTCCGTAACACTCGCGTGATGATCAAACCTACCAGTAACAAATCTAGCAGCCCGCCTCAGAATTGCTTCTATGTCCTCCCTCAATCCGACCTGATAGGGATCCCAAACGCTCGAGCAGTACTCAAGAATAGGTCGTATTAGTGAATTATAAGCGGTCCCCTTCACAGATGAACCACATCTTCCCAAAATTCTACCAACGAACCGAAGACGACTATCCGCCTTCCCCACAATTGCCATTACATGCTTGTCCCACTTCATATCGCTCGGCAATGTTACACCCAAATATTTAATCGACGTGACTGTGTCAAGCGCTACAAAAAAATGGCTCTGAGCACTATGGGACTCAACTGCTGAGGTCATTAGTCCCCTAGAACTTAGAACTAGTTAAACCTAACTAACCTAAGGACATCACAAACATCCATGCCCGAGGCAGGATTCGAACCTGCGACCGTAGCGGTCTTGCGGTTCCAGACTGCAGCGCCTTTAACCGCACGGCCACTGCGGCCGGCTCAAGCGCTACACTACTAATGGAATATTCAAACGTTACAGGATTCTTTTTCCTATTCATCTGCATTAATTTACATTTATCTATATTTAGAGTTAGCTGCCATTCTTTACACCAGCCACAAATGCTGTCCAAGTCATTTTGTATCCTCCTACAGTCACTCAACGACGGCACCTTCCCGTACACCACAGCATCATCAGCAAACAACCACCAACAACCACCAACGCTACCAATTGCGCCACGATTACAGTTACACCGAAGTTTTTTCTGTTTATTACATCGAGTTTCTCAATAAACAGACAAGCTCATTTTTCTGTGTATCGTTGTGAAAAACGTTAAGAACAATTTGTTTCTAGCCATTAACGGTGTTGCGCGAACGTGTTTCACTACGAAGCAGGAAGCAGCGTCACCCATTTTCGCGGTACGTGTGAACAGCGAGACAGTCAGGGCACAAGTAGCGCTTCCTGAGACTACATATGACTGTACACGATTTTTGAAATAAAAATTACGTAGATAAAGCATGACTAAGAAAAACTTTCATGGTTGTTAATACATCACAATGTCTTAAAGTTTAACTTGCAGTGACACAGTAATAAAATATCTAATATGTAAGATGGACCTACTTCGAAGAGAGGAACAACACATTTATCAGAGCACCGGTTGCCGACCAATAATCGCGTTTGTGTTTATTTACATATGGTTCATTCTTATGATGAACGGACTATAGATGCATACCGCAATTGTAATGCAGTTGCATGTGTGAACTCCCAGCTTTTAGTGACTAAACTTAAGAGACGCAACTTTTGTCACACCAGAAAAAGCTCAGCTCGGTTGTACTTTGACTTTATTTCTGAAAAAAGTGAAAACAATGGTCGCAGGTACACTTTCAGAGCTTCTAGAATTGCAGCAACCTATGTTTGATTTTCTGCAGCATTATGTGTATGTATGTGTATGTAAACCAATAACATATCCCACAAATAAATAAATAAATAATATATATAACAAGAGAAGCGAATAGTATAAAGTTCGTAATTTGTAAGACCAAGCATTTTATAAATTGTGAGTTATATACAGGACACAGCTCCCGAGTGTGATGTAGCATGCTGTCGTGATTTACCTATCAGAAAAATCCCACACGCTTATGGGGTATTGAGAGTATAGGAAGAATGCAGTTCGTTCGTGCACGGTGTATGCAGCAAAATATTCCAATAGACTTCAACCATCTCGGCAATTATTTTTCAACTTCTTCAACAAGTTACGAGAAAGTGGTACTGAAACACCCAGAAAAGGTAACAGAACGAAACAAGTGACGACAGAAGACGGTAAAATTAATATTCGCGCTGCTGTTGCAGTTGATCCGCAGCTGCCGCGCAATCGCACGAGGAAGTGGAATGAGTCAGACAAGTGTGCTACGCATTGTCCGCCGACATACACTATGTGGTCAAAAGTATCCGGACACCTGGCTGAAAAGTACTTACTAAGTTCGTGGCGCCCTCCATCTGTAATGTTGGTATTCAATATGGTGTTGCCCCACCCTTAGCTTTGATGACAGCTTCCACTCTCGCAGGCATACCTTCACTCTCGTGCTGGAAGGTTTCTTGGGGGAATGGCAATCCATTCTTCACAGAGTGCTGCTCTGAGGAGAGGTATCGATGTCGGTCGGTGAGGCCTGGCACGAAGTCCACGTTCCAAAACATCCCAAAGGTGCTCTATAAGATTCAGGTCAGGACTCTGTGAGGGCGTCCATTACAGGGATGTTATTGTCGTGCAACCACTCCGCCACAGGCCGTGCATTATGAAGAAGTGCTCGATAGTGTTGAAAGATGCAGTCGCCATACCTGAATTGCTCTTCAGCAGTGGGAAGCAAGGAGGTGCTTAAAATATCAGTGTAGGCCTGAGTTGTGATAGTGACACGCAAAACAAGAAGGGGTGCAAGCCCTCTCCATGAAAAACATGACCACACCATAACACCACCGCCTCCGAATTTTAGTGTTGGCACTACACACGCTGGCAGATGGAGTTCACCGGGCATTCGGCACAGCCACACACTACCATCGGATCGCCACTTTGTGTACCGTGATTCGTCACTCCACACAACGCTTTTCCACAGTTCAATCGTCCAGTGTTTACGCTCCTTACAGCAATCCAGGCGTCGTTTGGCATTTAACGGTGTGCTGTGTGGCTTATGAGCAGCCGCTGGACCATGAAATCCAAGTTTTCTCTCCTCCCACCTAACTATCATAGTACTCACAGTGGGTCCTGATGCAGTTTGTAATTCCTGTGTGATGCTCTGGACAGATGTCTGCCTATTACACATTACGAACCTCTTCAACTGTCGGCGGTCTCTGTCAGTCAACACACGAGGTCGGCCTGTAAGCTTTTGTGCTGTACGTGTCCCTTCACGTTTCCACTTCACAGTGGACCTAAGGATGTTTAGGAGTGTGGAGATCTCGTTTACAGTGGACCTAAGGATGTTTAGGAGTGTGGAGATCTCGTTTACAGATGTATGGCACAAGTGACACCCAATCACCTGACCATGTTCGAAGTTCTTGAGTTCCGCGGTGCGCCCTATTCTGCTCTGTCACGATGTCAAATGACTACTGAGGTCGCTTCTTGACAACAAATTCCGCATTTTTTCACTCGAAACTGAAAATTTATGTTTGTCTTTGACACATACGCTGAGTGTCAGCCACTTAAAGTTAACTGACATAGGTTTACTTGAGAAACTTAGTTTGCGCTTTTGTCACATGATATACTGCGAAATATGAATGAAGGGCAACACGCAGATTCCATATTTCTAGATTTCCGAAAAGCATTTGACACGTTGCCCCACTGCACGCTGTAAACGAAGGCACGAGCATACTGAATAGGTTCCCAGGTATGTGAGTGGCTGGAAGACTTCTTCAGTAACACAACTCAGTATGTTGTCCTCGACGGCATGTTTCGTCGTAGATAAGGGCGTCGTCAGGAGTGCCCTGGGAAGTGTAGTAGGACAGTTACTATTCTCATGTACATAAATGAACTGGCAGACGGTGTGGACAGCAATTTTCAGTCCATTGCTGATGATGCTGCGGAGTATGGGAAGGTGTCGAAGCTGAGTGACTGTAGGAGGATACAAGATGGCTTACACAAGACTTCAAGTTGGTGTGACGAATGGCAGCCAGCTCTAAATGTGTAAAAATTTAACTTAATGAAGATGAGTAGGAGAAACGAGCCCACAATGTTCGGATAAAGCATTAGTAGTGTCCTGCTTGACACGGTCACGTCGTTTAAATATCTGGGCGTAACGCTGCAAAGCGATATGAGCTGTGACGATCGTGTGAGGATTTGGGTAAGTTTGATTCATTTGTATAGCAGGTCACATATAGAACGCTAGTGAGAGCTCTTCTTAAGTACTGCTCGACTTTTTGGGATCCGCACCAGGTCGGATTCGAGACACCGAAGAAGCAATTCAGAAGCGGGCTGCTAGATTTGATACTAGTAGTTTCGAACGACACGCTACTACCACAGAGATGCTTCGAGAACTGACATCAGAATCGCTGGAGAGTAGGCGGCTTTCTTTTCGAGGGGCACTATTGAAAAAATTTAGAGAAGCGGCGTTTGAAAGTGACTGCAGAACGATTCTACTGCCACCAACATTCATTTCGCGTAAGGACCACGAAGATAAGGTACGACAACTCAGGGCTCATACGGAGGCATACAGGCAGTCGTTTCACCCTCGCTCTACCTGCGAGTGAAGTAGCAGAGGAAGTGACTTGTAGTGGCACAGGCTAAACTCCGCCACGCACCGTACTTGTGCCCTGTGGAGTGTTATGTAAATGCAGATGTAGTCATATGTCTCTTTTGCTGAACTGATTTTAAGTAGTGCATAGTGTCTTCGATCCTGCGTTTTACAAAGAATCGTCTGCAGTATGTAACAGAATGCTTCTCCGTTCATCTCATTCATTCCTAAAATTTGCCCGGTTATTCCAATAATTGAAGAAAGAGTGTACAATGCTCGACACCTTTCGGAGACAGATATAGCAATAGAGGCAATGCAGCACTCGTCTGCTGCCCACGGAGGTCAGAAGAGGACGCAGGGTGACCGAGTGTCGGACGATGACATCTGGCGACCTCTGGCGGCCGCTTCGCTGCCTAAGGGAGTCGCCATCCTTTGTTACGGTCAGCTCCGCTTCGGCAGGCTGTTAGGTTGTGATCTGCAGGAGTGGCCGCTTCTGTGTGTATGCTGTGCTGACGTCACGTGTCCTCTCTCGTGTGGACCCAGTGGGTGCGGACTTACCGGCTGTCCTGGTGTGGATCGCCTCCCAACCGAGGATCTCTGACGTCGCGACGTACTGCTCTTACGTCGTCTGAGGCCACAAAGCCGAAATTTTGTTTCCGTTTGTCACTGAAGGTCGGTAGCAGCACAATGAAACGAGTGTACACTCCCGTTGCGACTGCGGTAGGTTGTCCGCATGTTCGTTTACACAAGGCGCTCTCCCGTCCCGAGTGCTTCAAGGCCGGCAGGTAAACAGGAAGAGGAGATAAAGGTGAGCCGGTGGTGGCAGCTGCGACAGAGGCGTGCACAAGTTGCGTGCACGTGGGAGCGGTCCAGATAGTAGAGCGGTGGTCCTGCGATCACCTGCCTGTCTCTGAAGGTGAGACACGCCTGTACCTGAAACGCTGAACTACAAAGAGGACCGTATTTACCGACAGAATGTCGGAAAGGCGGCATAAGGACTTGAAACTTAACCAAAAGCTTTTTAGGGTTGCACTTTGTCCGTAATATGCAATTAAATACGTTATGTGTTCGACAGTATTCGGACACAGTGGACGTTCTCCTTTATTGTGGCTTGGACTCTGTTGACGACACCTTTAGTAAGGTGTCTCAATGTCTGTTAAGTAATGGCATCGTATTCTTCCTAAAGAGCCGAAAGCAGGGAAGATAGTGACGTTGGACTGTTGGGTCTGGAGCGAAGTCGACGCTTTAATTCATCTCAAAGGTGTTCCACTGGGTTCGTTCCGTGGCGGTCAGTCCATCTCGGGTATGTTATTATCCTTAAAACATTGCCTCACATACGCTGCTTGATGGCAGGGGACCTTGCATATTCACTGAATCATTGTCTCCCAGATGTTCCTCTAATGTAAGCAGTCCATAATTCAGTAACTGTGTTCGTGTCCTTAGGAATTCAGTGTTTTCTTAAACGCACTAAGGGAACCACAACCTAACCACGAAAGACATCTATATCGTAGCACAACATTCTCCATACTTCAGTGTTGGCGCCACATATAATGATAGGAACCGTCCACAAAGCACGCGCCAAACCAAAACCATTCAACCAAATGGCGACATCGTTCCAAACCACTCGTTTCCGGTCGTCCAGTGTCGAATGGTGTCGCTCTTTACGCCACCTCAGGCGCCGCTTAGCATTGGCCATCGAAATGTGTGGCTTGTGAGGAGCTGAACAACCATTCTAAGCCATTGTTTTTAACTCCATACCCACAGTCTGTCCTAGCTGGACTGCTGGTAGCAATTTGATTCCTTCCGCTGGTTCGCGAGACCACCCTACGCGACGCTCGACGGTCCCTGGTCGTCAGTACGTGCAGAGTGGCTGCTCTCGGTTTAGCTGCGGCCGCTCCTCGTCGTTTTCACTTCACAGTCATGTCACCAGCAGTCGACTTCGGCAGTTTTAGAAGGGCTGAAACGTCCCCGGTGGATTTCTTGCTTGGTGACGTAATTAACGTTCCAAGTCACGGACCTCTCCTGACCGATCCATAGTGCTGTTCGCGCTTCTCCACTGACAAAAAGTAGTCCCCGCCTCCTTTCATACGACAGGTTCGACTCACGTGACATGTAGTCGTCAGTACATATGGATGTCCAGATACAAAATATCTTGCGTGACAACAAAACAGTTTACAAGGGTCGTGCTTACACGTAGCTGCGACACGTTCTCTACGCGGGCGTCGACAGCTGCGTCAGGCAACAACTGTTGAAAACCGAATGTATGCGAGGACATCATAAGCTTTTAATTATGAGTTCAAAAAAATCAAGTTGCGACGATGAAAGTTTCATCTACATCTACATTTATACTCCGCAAGCCACCCAACGGTGTGTGGCGGAGGGCACGTTACGTGCCACTGTCATTAACTCCCTTTCCTGTTCCAGTCGCGTATGGTTCGCGGGAAGAACGACTGTCTGAAAGCCTCCGTGCGCGCTCTAATCTCTCTAATTTTACATTCGTGATCTCCTCGGGAGGTGTAAGTAGGGGGAAGCAATATATTCGATACCTCATCCAGAAACGCACCCTCTCGAAACCTGGCGAGCAAGCTACACCGCGATGCAGAGCGCCTCTCTTGCAGAGTCTGCCACTTGAGTTTGTTAAACATCTCCGTAACGCTATCACGGTTACCAAATAACCCTGTGACGAAACGCGCCGCTCTTCTTTGGATCTTCTCTATCTCCTCCGTCAACCCGATCTGGTACGGAACCCACACTGATGAGCAATACTCAAGTATAGGTCGAACGAGTGTTTTGTAAGCCACCTCCTTTGTTGATGGACTACGTTTTCTAAGGACTCTCCCAATGAATCTCAACCTGGTACCCGCCTTACCAACAATTAATTTTATATGATCATTCCACTTAAAATCGTTCCGCACGCATACTCCCAGATATTTTACAGAAGTAACTGCTACCAGTGTTTGTTCCGCTATCATATAATCATACAATAAAGGATCCTTCTTTCTATGTATTCGCAATACATTACATTTGTCTATGTTAAGGGTCAGTTGCCACTCCCTGCACCAAGTGCCTATCTGCTGCAGATCTTTCGCAAGTTGTTAGTCCTTCTCAGCATATACACCCTCGAGTGCGGCACATTTTCACCGACTAGTGATGCCTTAGCTGAGGTCTTGTTTGTAGAAGCCTTTATTTCTGAATGTTGTGGAAACCTTCAACGTCGAAAATCACTACTTTCTTCATTCTGGCAATGGGTTCTCCGTCTTTCGGCGGGAAGAGTTGGTGTCTCAATATCTATTAAACAATCAGTCCTATCCGATAGGTTTCTGGTTGTCTGCCCCTTCATTGTCCGATCGTAGATACTGGTTTAGCCGACAAAAGCAGCGTTGACGAAAATTCGACTAAATATCTACCACGCAAAGGCCACATAACTCCAGCCCATGGGCAGTCGCTGAAAGTTAGTTAAACTATCAAGTGTTCGGGATTCTTGCATGACTCATTTGAAAAAAAAATGCCTAAAATTTCCTTTAAGTTGGTTTATACTGTTTAAAACACGGAAAATGGCTGGCAAGTCCTTATTTAATATCCCGGCAACGATTGTGCAATGGTACTGACTGTCTCTGTTACATCTTCAAACCCGAAACCAGCCGGAAGTTATTTAGTCCGACTCTATGTTTTGAACGTCCTGAACTGTCACTGATCCACAACTAAACGCGAGTTGACACATTCAGTCTTTCAGTAGGCGTCTTGTGAAGAAGTGCTCGCCATAATGTCTCTTTACCTGCACGGAACACACCACGCGGAGTTTATGCACGACATGAAATATTCACATGCGAATAGCTCCTAAAATTAATCACTCGCAAAGCTCAAACTTTCACAACATACTCAACACTGTTTAGTTGCTTTTCGTCAACGACACTAGAACCGATCTTCGAGGCACTGTGCAATCCATTCAACAGCTCTTTGCTGCCTTTGAGAGCAGTACGTTGTTATTAGCAAGCCTCAACCTTTCTATGTGTTCTCCCTGAAGTTTAATTCTGTTACGGCGTAAAGTCAGCGCCGGTACGCCAGTCTGGAACGACTGAGAAGAGACGGCTGTGGGAAGAGGTCAGCGAATCGCACGCTGACCGACCTCCCTCCAGGATGACAACGCGACAGCAGCGGCCCCTGTGTGAAGGGGACATAAGCATCACGCCCGACCGGTGGCAGCCCAGTTCGATAACAGCTTCGACGTTAGCCACTTCGCTAGCGACGCATCGTAGCAAAAATGGTTCAAATGGCTCTGAGCACTATGGGACTTAACAGCTATGGTCATCAGTCCCCTAGAACTTAGAACTACTTAAACCTAACTAACCTAAGGACAGCACACAACACCCAGCCATCACGAGGCAGAGAAAATCCCTGACCCCGCCGGGAATCGACCCCGGGAACCCGGGCGTGGGACGCATCGTAGCCTCTGTCATCAGTACTTGTGGTTGTCTATTCTAAAGAACACTGATTATATTTCATGTCGCCCTTTGCTTGCGACACATATCAAAGTTAAAGAATTGTAATTCTCTTTTGTAATACAACTCATTAATACTATTTGTTTTATTGCTTGTCTAGCTAACCGAGTATGCAGGATTCCTAGACACAACAAATTCCACTTGGAAATTCCCTTTTCGTTTCGTGTACTGCTTGCGCAGAGCACATGGGACATCGAGGACAGGCTACAACCGTCTCACTCCTTTCATATCCTCAGGCTCTTATTACTGCAGTCTGGTTTCTGTACAAGCCGTGGAGAACTAGTAGGACAGTGCGGGAGACGCTATTTTTGGACCATGAATTACCCTCATTAAAATGACAGTTATCACTTTACGCTAAATATATGAACGGATACACCTGGGTAAACATAGAAGCAAGTCCTATACTTCGCTACCATGTTACTCATAAATAATTTTAACGATCGTAACAGTTATTGAAAAGTAATTGCCATTATGATGACAGTTATTGCACATTCATTACTCACTACCTAAACAAAACACGGGCACAGTAGGGCAGTTTGTTTACATATTTGGGTTTAAGGCGCCTTGCCACGGCTCGCGCGGCTACCTCGTCGGAGGTTCGAGTCCTCCCTCGGGCATGGGTGTGTGTGGTGTCGTCAGCGTAAGTTAGTTTAAGTTAGATTAAGTAGTGTGTAAGCGTAGGGACCGATGACCTTAGCAGTTTGGTCCCATAGGAACTTACCACAAGTTTCCCAATTTTACGTATTTGGTATTAATTAGGTTACGCCAACTTAAGGAGAACAATGCCTCCCATTTAGGTGGAACGCCAATGCGTCCCCAAGTGTCGTCACGTTTTCGCCCATCAGTGCAATCGTGTAACCAAATTAGTTTGCGTTACAGCGAGGTCTATAGTTCGCTTTGCCAAGTCATAATCATCTAAGGTGGTTTAGCCTACTGTAGTAACGTATTTAAGATATAGTGGGAAGCAAAGAGGAAAGACACACTGTCGAGAAAACTCGTAACACTGGTTTCTGGCCGGCTGTCAGGTTGTGTTAGAAGGTAGTGTTGTCCACTAGACTCTGGAAACGCACGTGGGGGCGAGTCACACACATCTAAAAAGTGCAGGAAACACGGTATCGTGAATCTGGCTCATGGAGCAAGCCTCGCTGGTTTCAAAAGCTTAGTCTCGAATCTGCTTTCACATGTAGCCACAGGCGTACGTTTATTTTTCTTGGTAGGAGCTATCGACTGGAAATAAACAGCCACTGGAAGAATGAGAACAGGAAAGTAATAGGTTTTCTGAATGCCGAAACGCGTAAATGTTACAATTAAACTGCGACCTATATACAAAAATGTTGTGTTTAAATTTTATTTCCGGTCGTATTTACCATTGCAGATAAAATGGCTTTCTCGTGCACGGTTCAATCCGTCCGTTCCGTGTATCTGAAAGCCGCTAACCTCAGTTGGTTGGAGTTCCGTCTGTATTCTTACCACGTAGCAACCAAAACAAACACCGCAGGTGTCGGAGCCGGCTCGCTCTGTTAGTTCTCGAGATCCGGAAGACGGCGCACAGCGAATCGTGGGATTGACGCCGCCTGCCTCGGTTTCCGGAAAGCATCGACACAGCTCCGTGCTGCCTGCCGGAAAACAAAAATCATTCTTACCGAAATCGGTGCAAGTATGATAGTGGGTCGAAAGTGTTGCTAGTTTACAGGTCATCAGTATCTCGTTCAGAGGGAGGAAACGTCGTTAAAAGTGAATTTAGCGGTCATCGTCCCTCAAGGAAGCGTGATAAGGCCGCTGCTGCGCGCGACGCCTGTAAGTTAGCTGACAGGTATCGGGGGGTCAGTTGCTGCCAAACGCACTTGTCTACACAGAGCTCATATTGGTAGTCGCTTGCAGATGACTGAAGTTTGCTATGAAGACAGGCTGCTGAACCAAAACACAAATAAATGTGGTGATTTGGATGTAAGTGGATCTACTGTGTTCTAAGGAGTAGATTCTACCTTAATGGCCGCGCTGAATTAGCCGAGCGCTCTAAGGCGCTGCAGTCATGGCCTGTGTGGCTGATCCCGGCGGAGGTTCGAGTCCTCCCTCGGGCATGGGTGTGTGTGTTTGTCCTTAGGATAATTTAGATTATGTAGTGTGTAAGCTTAGGGACTGATGTCCTTAGTAGTTAAGTCCCATAAGATTTCACGAACATTTGAACATTTTTCTACCCAAATGCCATCCTCCGCTGCACGTCGTGCTTCCTGCTTTTAAGACTGAGGAGGCTCTGTCGACCGGAAACTGTGTCCAAAGGTAGAGGAACCGTGAAGGTGGTCAGTGCCATAAGAATGTAGAACGCACTGGACAGCGACTACTTTAAAGGCCCTACGGCATGTCCACGGCTACGCTCATGGCGAAATTAGCATCCGGAGTAAGTTCCTCAATCGAATCTCCGAGAGGAACAGTTATGAGTACAGACATGAAGAATATCAAATGACAAGAAAAAATAAAAGTAGCAATCTGGAATGTAAAATCAATGAGTCAAGGAGGTATATTACATTACACAACTCAAGAAACTGACAGCATATGAATTGTGATAGTTGTTTCTTCCGGGTTACCGAAATGCGATGACCGAACGCAGGAGATATTTACATAAATGGACATAGAATACTATAATCAAAAAAGGCAGCCGGAAAGCATGAACACGGAGTTGGTATAATACTGGCAGCGAAAGTAGCATGGTATCTCAAAAGTTTCGTACCTACACGGTGTTTCAAAAATGACCGGTATATTTGAAACGGCAATAAAAACTAAACGAGCAGCGATAGAAATACACCGTTTGTTGCAATATGCTTGGGACAACAGTACATTTTCAGGCGGACAAACTTTCGAAATTACAGTAGTTACAATTTTCAACAACAGATGGCGCTGCAAGTGATGTGAAAGATATAGAAGACAACGCAGTCTGTGGGTGCGCCATTCTGTACGTCGTCTTTCTGCTGTAAGCGTGTGCTGTTCACAACGTGCAAGTGTGCTGTAGACAACATGGTTTATTCCTTAGAACAGAGGATTTTTCTGGTGTTGGAATTCCACCGCCTAGAACACAGTGTTGTTGCAACAAGACGAAGTTTTCAACGGAGGTTTGATGTAACCAAAGGACCGAAAAGCGATACAATAAAGGATCTGTTTGAAAAATTTCAGCGGAATGGGAACGTGACGGATGAACGTGCTGGAAAGGTAGGGCGACCGCGTACGGCAACCACAGAGGGCAACGTGCTGCTAGTGCAGCAGGTGATCCGACAGCGGCCTCGGGTTTCCGTTCGCCGTGTTGCAGCTGCGGTCCAAATGACGCCAACGTCCACGTATCGTCTCATGCGCCAGAGTTTCAAACGCGGCAACCCCTCAGCGCCGCTACCATTGCTGCACGAGAGACATTCGCTAACGATATAGTGCACAGGATTGATGACGGCGATATGCATGTGGGCAGCATTTGGTTTACTGACGAAGCTTATTTTTACCTGGACGGCTTCGTCAATAAACAGAACTGGCGCATATGGGGAACCGAAAAGCCCCATGTTGCAGTCCCTGCATCCTCAAAAAGTACTGGTCTGGGCCGCCATTTCTTCCAAAGGAATCATTGACCCATTTTTCAGATCCGAAACGATTACTGCATCACGCTATCTGGACATTCTTCGTGAATTTGTGGCGGTACAAACTGCCTTAGACGACACTGCGAACACCTCGTGGTTTATGCAAGATGGTGACCGGCCACATCGCACGGCCGACGTCTTTAATTTCCTGAATGAATATTTCGATGATCGTGTGATTGCTTTGGGCTATCCGAAACATACAGGAGGCGGCGTGGATTAGCCTCCCTATTCGCCGGACATGAACCCCTGTGACTTATTTCTGTGGGGACACTTGAAAGACCAGGTGTACCGCCAGAATCCAGAAACAATTGAACAGCTGAAGCAGTACATCTCATCTGCATGTGAAGCCATTCCGCCAGACACGTTGTCAAAGGTTTCGGGTAATTTCATTCAGAGACTACGCCATATTATTGCTACGCATGGTGGATATGTGGAAAATATCGTACTATAGAGTTTCCCAGACCGCAGCGCCATCTGTTGTTGAAAATTGTAACTACTGTAATTTCGAAAGTTTGTCTGCCTGAAAATGTACTGTTGTCCCAAGCATATTGCAACAAACGGTGTATTTCTATCGCTGCTCGTTTAGTTTTTATTGCCGTTTCAAATATACCGGTCATTTTTGAAACACCCTGTATATCAGCCCTTATAATGTTATTGCAGCTGAGTCGTAGCCCTAGCGACATAAATATGATACAAGTGTACGACCCTGCAATGGACAAAGAAGATGAAGAGATAGAAGAATTTTGTGATAACATAAACGGAATTTAGAGAAAACTTAACAAATGTGAGTTGAAAATTGTGATGGGAGATTTTTATTCGAAAGTAGGGCAAGGTAGAACCTCACACATGGTAGGACCATTTGCACTAGGAGAGAGGAATTCTGGATCGGACGATCTTGAAAATTTTGCGGTGCCAAATGATCTAGCGTTGATGAACACCTGGTTTAAACTTCCACCTAAAAGATAGTGTAGAGGGAAGTCTGCAATGGGCAGACCAGGGAAATGTGTGAGAAACCAGATTGATTTCCTATTAGTAAATAAACGTTTCAGCAACATTTGCGCTTGAGTTAGAAAATATCTAGGAGCAGACGAAAACTCTGCTCACACACCGCGTGTAGTAGTTTTTAAAGTTAGAATGAAGACAGTGAAGAGAAAGAAAAATCAAATCTACAATCTGAGGAAAATAAAAGACCCTATAGAAAAACATAACATACAAACGGAACTCAGCTTGGGGATTAACACAGAAGACATCACAAGTAACAATATCAACTTAGAATTGAACAAAATACTGGATTTTGTACAGCAAATACTAGAAGAGTACATGAAACCAGAGAGAAAGAAGAGGAAGTCGTGGATGAGATACTGAATCTAATGGAGGAAAGGAGATTAAATAATGGAAACCCAACGGAGTACAGTAAGATAAATATGCAGATAAATAAGATATGGGAGGCAAAAGAAAATGAAAAAAATGGAGCAATGCGAGGAAATAGAGTTTTATCTCAATAAATATGATAGTTTCAGTGTACACAACAAAGTCAAAGAAATAACAGGGAAATACGGTAAGAGCATCAGTGGAAAACTAGTGGAACAAGAAGGGAACTAGATAGTGAAATTCGAAGACAATAAAAAGACGTGGAATAAATATATAGAAAAATTATTTCATGACACTAGATGTACTTTTAATCCAACTGCAAAAGAAATATGTGGTACAGATATACCGGAAGTAGAGGTTCAAACAACCATCATGCAGTTGGACGAAAAGTCTGTGGGACGAGATAACGTAGAAGCAGAGTTCTCAAAATTGATGGATGGAAATCGTGTAAAATGGTTAACCTAAATTTCCAATCAAATCGGAGTTCATTACGCTGCCCAAAAAGCCAAATGCGAAACAATGCGAAGATAATCGTACCGTAAGTTTAATGAGCCATATCTTAAAATTGTTTTCGAGGTTGATACACAGAAGAATGTATAGACTATGTGAGGTGCAGATAGCCCCTAATCAGTTTAGGTTTGTTAATGCCCAAGGTACGAGAGAAGCCTTGTTCAGTGTACAAGTATTGTTTCAGAGATGTAGAGAAGTAAATAAAAATGAATTTGCTTGCCTAATAGGTTACCAGAAGGTTTTTGATAGATAAAAACATGACAAATTGATGAAGATTTTCAGAAATACGAAATTCTGACCTCCTATATGTTGCAGAGACGTGGACTTAAATAAAAACACGGAGAAGAAGCTCGAGGACATTTGAGTTGTGGGTTTACAGATGGGTCCTGAGGATACGTTGGACCCAGAGAGTGACAAACTTAGAAGTTTTGAGAAGAATGAACGCAACATCTAAATTAATCAAAACAGTGAAATGCCGGAAGTTGAAATATCTAGGACATATCATGCATAATACGAATAGATATGATTCCCTACAAAAAATTCGTCAAGGGAAAATCAACAGCGAAAGCGATCCTGGAAGAAGACGAAGATCTTGGTTTGACAACATTAGATATTGGTTGAATATGTGTCCAACAGAACTATTTCGTGTTGCTTCCAACAGGAGAAGAATAGTCATCATAATGGCCAACATCCGAACTACAAAGGCAGCGAAAGAATAAAGAATATATGGAACTGATATCGTATGACTAGACAGTAGGTGATAAGTCGCAGCCCTACAGCGCGACTAAAGTTTGAACGGCCAGGCAATGGTATTGCAAGCAACAGACTGAGACCTATTTGAAGAATTCTCAGGAAGCGTGAATCACCGACAGAGGAAGTGGTTTGCAAACTTCTTCTCGCAGCAATTCTCACCATATCGGAATAGCACACGAGTGTCAGCAGCCTGGGACAGTTAACCATTTCCGGTTAATGAAATAGATACTGGAGGTTCACAGAAAATCTGATCGATTCGCCACAGGTTTGTTGAGTGTACTTTGCACGCATGTATCATGACGGCATTCATTACATCTACATCTACATTTATATTTACATTTATTCTACGCAAGCCACGTTACGGTGTGTGGAAGAGGGTACTTTGTGTACCACTACTACTTCCCCCTTTCCCAGTCCAGTATGGTTCTGGGGAAGAACGATTCCCAGTAAGCCTCCACGTGGGTTCGAGTCTGATTTTATCTCCATGGCCTCTTCGCGAGATGTACGTATTAGAAAGCAGTATGTTGGATGACGCATTTTAGGAACGTGCATTCGCGGAAGTATAACAGTAGGCCATACCGTGATGCAAAACGCCGCTCTTGCAGCGTTTGCTAGTGCAGTCGGCTGAGCATCTCCGTGGTGCTTTGGTGCTTACTAAATCAACCTGTAACGAAATGTGCCGCTCTTCTTTGGATTTTCTCTATTTTATCGAACGACTGTTTTGTAAGCTACTTCCTGCTTTGATGAACTACATTTGCTGAGGATTCTTCCAATGAATCTCAGTCTGGCATCTGCCTTACTCGCAATTAATTTTATGTGGTCGTTCCACTTCAGAACGCTCCGTACGCATACTCCTAGATATGTTATCGAAGTAACTGCATCTAGTGGTTGTTCCGCAATCGTGTTATCATACGACAATGGGTTTTTCTGGCCATGTGTTCGCAGAACATTACATTTGTTTATGTTGAGGGTTAATTGTCACACTCTACACCAAGCGTCGATCGTCTGCACGTCTTTCTTTTTTAATCTTTGCCTCTGAAATCTACACTAATACAATACATATTAAATTTGTTTTTGGATAGGTCCAGGCTTTAGCAAACAAAACCCTCTCTTTTTTTTATACCTGAACATGTTGCGAAGGAGATATAGTTGTACAGTTTTCGGTGGGCTTTTTATTTGCTTTCTGTCAAATAACAGGAATATTCCTTGCTACTGACTGCACATACAGAATTTCGGTATAATTAAAAATCACGAAAAAAAATACCGTTTCCACATATGCTGTGGTTTCTGAAGCTTTCTATACTTTGGAGTATAACCCCTATTCTTTTTCAGTTAGTCATCTGCAACCACGCAGAAAACTAGATTACGTCGGAAATTACGCATATAATGTTAAACTGTTGTTTTACATTATGTTACACGATGTGAAAAAGTGTGTCTCTGTGAATATGTATGCCACACGTTTCGACTTACTTTTGCAGGTTTCCACATTGTCTTTTCAGTGAAAGTGCACTTGTAACTAACAATGCATCACTGTAGAATAGGTCACTGTGTTCTGGGTGGGAGTTCTCAATCTTGTCTCGAGATTAGGCTGTGCGCGGTGTAAAGCTACACTATGTGATCAAAAGTATCTGGACACCTCCAAAACCATACGTTTTTGATATTGGGTGCATTGTGCTGCTACCTACTGCCAGGTACTTCATATCACCCACCTCAGTAGTCAGTAGCCATCGTTAAGAGCAGAATGGAGCGGTCCGCGGAACTCACGGACTTCGAACGTGGTCAGCTGAGTGGGTGTCACTTGTGTGATATGTCTGGACGCGAGATTTCCACACTCCTAAACATCCCTAGGTCCATTGTTTCCAATGTGATAGTGAAGTGGAAACGTGAAGGGACACGTACAGCACAAAACCGTACAGGCAGACCTCGTCTGTTGACTGACAGAGTCCGCCGGCGGTTGAAGAGGGTCGTAATGTGTAATAGGCAGACGTCTATCCAGACCATCACACAGGAATTCCAAACTACATCAGGATCCACTGCAAGTACTAAGACAGTTAGGCGGTTGGTGAGAAAACTTGGATTTCATGGTCGAGCGGCTGCTCGTAAGCCACACATCGCGCCGGTAACTGCAAAACGACGCCTCCATTGGTATAAGGAGCGCAGACATTGGATGATTGAACAATGGAAAAACGTTGTGTGGAGTGACAATCACGATGCACAATGTGGCGATCAGATAGCAGGGTGTGGGCATGGCAAATGCCCCGTGAACTTCATCTGCCAGCGTGTTTAGTGCCAACAGTAAAATTCGGAGGCGGTGGTATTATGGTGTGGTCGTGTTTTTCATAGAGGGGCTTGCACCCCTTATTGTTTTGCTTGGCACTGTCACAGCACAGGCCTACTCTGATGTTGTAAGCACCTTCTTGCTTCCCTTTGTTGAAGAGCAATTCCGGGATGGCGATTGCATCTTTGAACACGATCGAGCACCTGTTCATAACGCACGGCCTGTGGCGGAGTCGTTACACGACAATAACATTCCTGTAATGGACTGGCCTGCACAGAGTCCTGACCTGAATGCTATAGAACATCTTTGGGATGTTTTGGAACGCCAGCTTCGTGCCAGGCACCAGACTGAACGTATGCGTGCGAGAGTGGAAGCTGTCATCAAGTCTAAGGGTGAGCCAACTCCATACTGAATTCCAGCATTAACGATGGCTGGCGCCACGAACTTGTAAGTCATTTTCAGCCAGGTGTCCAGATACTTATGACCACACAGTGCGTTTTGTCAGTAATGGAAACTGTGAGGGTCTGTGGTTTTATTGTCACATATCTTCTAAAAAAAGCTACCAACCACTAATTTAAGACGTTTTGTTTAACACATTTCATTTTTGCAAGTCATTACCGGATTAGAAAATTCTTTCAACGTCATGGCTGCATTACGGGATGAACTGCCAATCAGACGTTAACTGTTTTGCTTCCTATGGCGCCCTGCCGTGAAAATAAATTAATTAATAAAAATTCATAAGCGAAATGTAGGTTTATAATATCTGGAAATTGCATAGGGGCTGTTAGCACCAGTATTGACACTGAACGTGTCTTGACAGATTTAAAGGTTGGAGTTTTTTTTTATTTTCCGTGTACCATGCTGCTGTGCCACGGCAAACGTACTCCGTGCTATAAACACATCCATGAAATCACAAAGTAAAAGTTGATTCACCATTAACACTTTTACGTCGACAAATCTGATTTTTGCAAGCTGTAGTGTTTGTGAAATCAGATTGTGCTAATGGTGACCCAACGTTTAATTTTTGATTTTGCGAATGAGTTTATACCACTCGGGTACGATTACCGTGACACAAAGCATTTTTTTTTTTCCACCAGTCTACTGACTGGTTTGATGCGGCCCGCCACGAATTCCTTTCCTTGACGTATTCCAATCTCTGTCTTCCTCTACAGTTTTTGCCCTCTACAGCTCCCTCTAGTACCATGGAAGTCATTCTTCCCTCATGTCTTAGCAGATGTCCTATCATCCTGTCCCTTCTCCTTATCAGTGTTTTCCACATATTCCTTTCCTCTCCGATTCTGCGTAGAACCTCCTCATTCCTTACCTTATCATTTTCAACATTCGTCTATAGCACCACATCTCAAATGCTTCGATTCTCTTCTTTTCCGGTTTTCCCACAGTCCATGTTTCACTACCATACAATGCTGTACCCAGACGTACATCCTCAGAAATTTCTTCCTCAAATTAAGGCCAGAAATGCCTTTTTTACCATAGCGAATCTGCTTTTGATGTCCTCCTTGCTCCGTCCGTCATTGGTTATTTTACTGCCTAGGTAGCAGAATTCCTTAACTTCATTGACTTCGTGACCATCAATCCTGATGTTAAGTTTCTCGCTGTTCTCATTTCTACTACTTCTCATTACCTTCGTCTTTCTCCGATTTACTCTCAAACCATACTGTGTACTTATTAGACTGTTCATTCCGTTCAGCAGATCACTTAATTCTTCTTCACTTCCACTCAGGATAGCAATGTCATCAGCGAATCGTATCATTGAATCCTTTCACCTTGTATTTTAATTCCACTCCTGAACCTTTCTCTTATTTCCATCATTGCTTCCTCGATGTACAGAGTGACGAGTAGGCACGAAAAGCTACAGCCTTGTCTTACACCCTTCTTAATACGAGCACTTCGTTCTTGATCGTCCACTCTTATTATTCCCTCTTGGTTGTTGTACATATTGTGTATGACCCGTCTCTCCCTATAGCTTACCCCTACTTTTTTCAGAATCTCGAACAGCTTACACCATTTTATATTGTCGAACGCTATTTCCAGGTCGACAAATCCTATGAAAGTGTCTTGATTTTTCTTTAGCCTTGCTTCCATTATTAGCCGTAAAGTCAGAATTGCCTCTCTCGTCCCTTTACTTTTCCTAAAGCCAAACTGATCGTCACCTAGCGCATTCTCAATTTTTTTTTCCATTCTTCTGTATATCATTCTTGTAAGCACCTTCGATGCATGAGCTGTTAAGCTCATTGTGCGATAATTCTCGCACTTGTCAGCTCTTGCCGTCTTCGGAATTGTGTGGATGATGCTTTTCCGAAAGTCAGATGGTATATCGCCAGACTCATATATTCTAAACACCAACGTGAATAGTCGTTTTGTTGCCACTTCCCCCAATGATTTTAGAAATTCTGATGGAATGTTATCTATCCCTTCTGCCTTATTTGACCGTAAGTCCTCCAAAGCTCTTTTAAATTCCGATTCTAATACCGGATCCCCTATCTCTTCTAAATCGACTCCTGTTACTTCTTGTATCACATCAGACAAATCTTCACCCTCATAGAGGCTTTCAATGTATTCTTTCCACCTATCTGCTCTCTCCTCTGCATTTAACAGTGGAATTCCCGTTGCACTCTTAATGTTACCACCGTTGCTTTTAATGTCACCAAAGGTTGTTTTGACTTTCTGTATGCTGAGTCTGTCCTTCCGACAACCATATCTTTTTCGAAGTCTTCACATTTTTCCTGCAGCCATTTCGTCTTAGCTTCCCTGCACTTCCTATTTATTTCATTCCTTAGCGACTTGTATTTCTGTATTCCTGATTTTCCCGGAACATGTTTGTACTTCCTCCTTTCATCAATCAACTGAAGTATTTCTTCTGTTACCCATGGTTTCTTCGCAGCTACCTTCTTTGTACCTATGTTTTCCTTCCCAACTTCTGTGATGGCCCTTTTTAGAGATGTCCATTCCTCTTCAACTGTACTGCCTACTGCGCTATTCCTTATTGCTGTATCTATAGCGTTAGAGAACTTCAAACGTATCTCGTCATTCCTTAGTACTTCCGTATCTCACTTCTTTGCGTATTGATTCTTCCTGACTAATGTCTTGAACTTCAGCCTACTCTTCATCACAACTATATTGTGATCTGAGTCTATATCTGCTCCTGGGTACGCCTTACAATCCAGTATCTGATTTCGGAATCTCTGTCTGACTATGATGTAATCTAATTGAAATATTCCCGTATCTCCCGGCCTTTTCCAAGTATACCTCCTCCTCTTGTGATTCTTGAACAGGGTATTCGCTATTACTAGCTGAAACTTGTTACAGAACTCAATTAGTCTTTCTCCTCTTTCATTCCTTGTCCCAAGCCCATATTCTCCTGTAACCTTTTCTTCTACTCCTTCCCCTACAACTGCATTCCAGTCGCCCACGACTATTAGATTTTCGTCCCCCTTTACATACTGCATTACCCTTTCAATATCCTCATACACTTTCTCTATCTGTTCATCTTCAGCTTGCGACGTCGGCATTTATACCTGCACTATCGTTGTCGGTGTTGGTCTGCTGTCGATTCTGATTAGAACAACCCGGTCACTGAACTGTTCACAGTAACACACCCTCTGCCCTACCTTCCTATTCGTAATGAATTCTACACCTGTTATACCATTTTCTGCTGCTGTTGATATTACCCTATACTCATCTGACCAGAAATCCTTGTCTTCCTTCCACTTCACTTCACTGATCCCTACTATATCTAGATTGAGCCTTTGCATTTCCCTTTTCAGATTTTCTAGTTTCCCTACCACGTTCAAGCTTCTGACATTCCACGCCCCGACTCGTAGAACGTTATTCTTTCGTAGATTATTCAATCTTTTTCTCACGGTAACCTCCCCCTTGGCAGTCCCCTCCCGGAGATCCGAATGGGGGACTATTCCGGAATCTTTTGCCAATGGAGAGATCATCATGACACTTCTTCAGTTACAGGCCACATGTCCTGTGGATACACGTTACGTGTCTTTAATGCAGTGGTTTCCATTGCCTTCTGCCTCCTCATGTCGTTGATCGTTGCTGATTCTTCCGCCTTTAGCGGCAATTTCCCACCCCTGGGACAAGAGAGTCCCTGAAATTCTATCCGCTCCTCCGCCCTCTTTGACAAGGCCGTTGGCCTTATGCCGGAAGTCTTCGGCCGCCAATGCTGATTATTTATCAAAACTTAGGCAGTAGCGGGGATCGAACCCGGGACCGAAGAAGTTTTGATTAGGAATCAAAGACGCTACCCCTAGTCCACGGGTATGCCCACACAAAGCATGGTGCACGGAGAGTAACAAAAACTCAAGCCCCAAACCTATAAAGGCACGTCCATTGCAAGTACTTGTGCTAAACAGTCATTATGCAATTTCCAAATTTCATTTATCTTTATTTACTTTATGAATATTTATCGGTTAATATATTTTCACGATAGGGCACCACGGCAATCAAAACAACCAATGTCTGAATAGCAGTTCATCCTGTAATGCAGCTGTCTGACGACGAACAGAAGTTCGAAACAGGGAATGGCATGTAAAAATAAAATGCATTGAAGGAAACGTCTTTAAATTTGTGGTTAGTAATTCTTTTTATGACATGGTGAGTAAGGAAAGCGTAACTTTTTATACATATAAATTATCTATGTTAACTTATATACGGCGGAGGTAATTCGGTATGTAAAGGGAGATGAAAATCTAATTGTCATTAGGGATTGGAACGTGGTTGTTGGGGAATGAGTAGAAGAGAGGCTTATCGAAGAACGTAGGAACGAGAGAGGAAAAAGACTAAATGAGTTCTACAATAAATTTCACCTACCAACCGCGAATACTCTGTACAAGAATCGTAACAGGTTGAGGTGCACTTGGGAAAGGGCGGTGAATAGGAAGATTCCAGTTAGATTACATCGTGGTGAGGCAAAGATTCCGAAATGAGATATTGGAATGTAAGGTCTACTCACGACCAGATATGGACTCAGATCACAATTCAGTAATGGTGAAGAGCAGGCCGAAATTTAAGAGACTATTCAGGAAGAATCAATGCGCAAAGAAGTGGCAGACGGAAATGCTAAGAAATGAAGAGATACACTTGAAATTTTCTGAAGCTGCAGATACGGCGATAATGGATAGCTCAGTAGACAGTTCAGTTAAAGAGGAATGGACACGTCTAAAAATTGCTATCACAGAAGATAGGAAGAAAAACATAGGTACACGGAAGGTAACTGCGAAGAAACCGTAATTCAAGCGATCGACGAAAGAAGGAAGTACAACAATTGTCAAGGTAATTTATGAGTACAGGAATACAAGTCACTTAAGAATGAAATAAATAGGCAGTGCAGGGAAGCTTAGGCGAAATAGCTGCATAAAAAACGCGATGAAATCGTCGGATGAAATTGTCGGGAGGACTGACTCGGTATACAGTAAAGTAAAAGCAATCTTCGGGGAAATAAAAAGCAATGGCGGTAACATTAAGAGTGCGATGGAAACTCCACTGTTAAATGCAGGGAAGGGAGCGGATACCCGGAAAGAGTGAACTGAAGTCCTCTGTGAGGAGGGAGGGAAGAGAGAGGGGAGAAATAGGAGATCCAATATTAGATCAGATAGAGCTTTGGAAGACTGAAAATCAAATAAGACAGAAGTAATTGATAACATTCTACCGAAATTTCTAAAATCATTGGGGGATGTGGCAAGAAAACGACTATTCACGTTGGATTGTATAACGTATGAGACTGGCGATATACCATCACACTTTCGTAAAAACATCATCTACACTATCCCGAAGACAGCAAGAGCCGACAAGATATTTCTGTATTTCTGTAACAGCTCATGCATCCAAGTTACTGACAAGAATAATATACAGAAGAATGCAAAGAAAATTGAGGATGCGTTAGATGACGATCAGTTTAGTTTTAGGGAGAAAGTCTGAAGAAAAATCAAAAAACACTTTAATAGGATTGCAAGGTTAGCAGAAAAGCTTCTGTGAAGTTTGGAAGGTAGGAGACGAGGTACTGGCAGAATTGAAGCTGTGAGGACGGGTCTTGAGTCGAGCTTGGGTAGCTCATATGGCAGTAGAGCACTTGCCCGCGAACGGCAAAGGTCCCGAGTTCGGGTCTCGGTCCGGCACAGAGTTTTAATCTGCCAGGAAGTTTCATATTAGCGCACACTCTGCTGTAAAGTGAAAATTTCACTCTGGAAATTTCCATGGGAATCGTAGAAGATAAAAACTGTTGAGGAAGACAGAGATTGGAATACATACAGCAAATAATTTAGGACGTAGGTTGCAAGTGCTACTCTGAGATGAGAAGATTGGCACGGAAAAGGAATTCGTGGTGGGCCGCATTAAACTAGTCATAAGACTAATGACTAAAAAAAATAAAATAAAATGGAATTATATCAGTATAGAAAGCTACAGAAACCACAGCGTTCTTTACAAGGTATCAAACAATTTTTGTTCCAATTTGTGGATACTTAAAAACAGAAATTATATATATACAGACAGTAAAGAGGCACTTCTCCCGTTATTTGAGAGAAAGCAAATAAAAACCGCGCTGACTATGAAGGCTGACTAAAAAACGAAGACGAAGTTGTGTCTGCTCAAAGTGGACAAAATACAAAACAAATTTAATTGTAAGCAAACACGAGAGTGAGCTTCAACCTCAAAATGAATATCATGCATTTCTTCGTGAACATATTCCAGCTAAGATTACCGAAAGGTTTTTATAGATCTATGAATGCAGTATATAATATCCACAACTAGCGAGTCTACAGAGTGTTCAGAAATTCCCGTTACAAATTGTAAAGAGGAGTGAGTACACAATGCTGTGAATAGTAACTCATGTCCGGAAAAGTACCCCTTCCCTTCTACGATAGTTTCAATTCAGATGGGTAACTCGTCCACATCTATTGAGGGAAAGAGGAAAGTCCGAGAGTTGCTTGTCCCGATATGCTATATGGTAGACAGGATGACGTATACTACGTGAGACGGTCACCTGGTGTCACGTAACGTCTGCCTTGCTACGGAATTCCAGTAGAGACAGAGGAGGATCTGCTGGCACGCGTTATGGCCGCTTCACTGGAAACTGAAGAGACACCAGGTGGGATGGAGAGTGCGTACCAGAACACGCTTCTTAGGTACAGTGCCTGTAACAATGTTGGTGGTCGCCACATCGAGGCGCTGTTGTAATGAATCAGTACTGTTCTGTATGTACAATATGCTTCGTTTTGGAACAATGTAAAAACGTAATGTTTGTTTTACAGACAAATGTGCTTAACTGATAAATGGACGCCTCTTTATGTTTCGTTTCGAACTGTTACCTAATGACTTAACTGCATCACAGCTGATTCAGTGCCCCAAGCAGAAGCGTATGAGTTAATCATCTGAACTGAAACCATTCTAGAACAGAAACGGTATGTTTGCAGACATGGTGTTTTATTCAAACTATTGTGTGCTTTCCCCTTTACAAGTACGTAAAGTTTATAACGGCAATTTCCGAACGTCCTGTATATAGCCAAAGAATCGAGAGTGAGGGTATCTTCTCTGATTGGCTGAGAGCGGTTCGACTAGTGTAATACCTGCAACACTATTATAGATTGATTTTTAGATTCCGTAGCATATTTTTAGGCATGGAAAACGGTACGTGTCCTCGTACTACTGCATGCCGCATGTCATTCCATTTTTGGTAACGTAACTTCGACAATGTTGTATTCCGGGACCATGGCGAAAATAATTTTGGTAGCTAAATTTTGACTGAAGGCCGTCTAGGACAATGTAGAGCTATGACCAGCATAATTGCTGTCCCTTAAAGTGGAAGTAGGGATGGTTGGGTCTTCAGAAAATGAAGCTAAAAACGTTCCACTCTGGCAGTTAACCAAGAAGACAGAAAATATAAAGCTGCACTGTGGACACCTGTAAATAATACCATTCTGTACGAAATAATGAGTTCTTAGGAACTTTATCATCCATCCGTCTATCGGTCTCTGTGTCAAATTCCTTGTTCTTAGGAAGAAGTAAGGGTATATAGTTAAAATTTCTGTCAAATGCTGATGCTTACGGTTCCTTGGCGGTGTAAATAATTTAAGTTTTCTAAGTCCATCTTGTCATAAGATACGTGTCTATATGTCACTTATTTTGATACAACCTCTCTCATCAAAACCTGTAGATGAACTGCACATGCATAAGCCAGGTCTGATGATCAAGCGGGAAAGCGCGTGCTGGGAAACAAGGTCGTTGTGGGATCGAATCTCAGCTGGACTACGGATTTCTCAGTCCCAACCTAGACCTCACGTCTGAACAATTTGAGAAACTTTACTTGAAATGGAAGAATTGGAAGGAAAGTTAGGGTGGGACTGCCAGTCGCAAAGGGCATTGTGGAAATGCAATGGCGAAAGTAGAAAATTTTTGCCAGACCGGGACTCGAATTCCAGCTTACCATCTCCCATGAGCAGTTGTCTTAATTGCTTCGGCCATCTGTACACAGTCCCTGACCGGCGCAAATTTCCAACTTAACGCACAATATAATGCAGCATCCCTCGTCCATTAACCCCTATTGCAAATTATTGCTTCTAGTAGGAGTTCGATCGATAGTAGGGGTACAAGTTTCGTTCTGGTGCATTTTGTTAGTGCGGGTTGCCCACATCAGGGGCAGGTATGCACTCAGGGCAAACCTATTGTTCTCCTTTGATTGACAGGTACTTAACCTATTGTTCTGTAAAGTGATTTTCCATGTCACTTGCATTTCCTTTTAATTGACAGGTACTAACCTATTGTACCCACCCTGCCTTCTCCTCTCCCCCTCCCCCCCAAACGCCCACCACCATCGATGTTACAGGTACACTTTCAGGTCTGAGTTATTGGAATAGGCCCCCCTCTCATGCTTATCAATTTGATTGATTATTTAATTAAATTGATCAATTAGTTAACCTCTCTGGTGGGAAACTGCCACACCCCCCTGGTGGGAAGTTCAAATTCCATCAGGACAATGCAACTTCTACTCACCTAAGAAAATGGTGGAAATATAATTTAGGTCACATTGACTACTTAATTAAGTTGATCAATTAATTAACCTCTCTGGTAGGAAAGTACCACACCCCCTGCCACGCCCTCTGGTGCGAAGTTCAAATTCCATCAGAACAATGCAACTTCTAATAACCTAAGAAAATGGTGGGAAGATAATTTAGATCACATTAACTACTTAATTAAATTGAAAAATTAATTAACCTCTCTGGTGGGAAAGTGACATGCCCCCCTGGTGGGAAGTTCAAATTCCATCAGGACAATGCAGCCTCTACTAACCTAAGAAAATGGTGGGAAAAAAGGGCACATCCACTAACCTAAGTCATCCAACTGCCACCTCTTCCTAGGAATTGGCAGGAAAAAGACTCAGTTGACTGATCATTTGGAGGGTATTCGACTGTAGTGTATGGAATATTGTTTAAACAATTTAGACATCGTGTGGAATACTGTTTATTTAAACAATTTAGAGGAAATTAGTGGAGAGGAAGGATCTCATAACAGGAAATTCAAGGGTATATTGTTTATTTACAAAAAAAAATCAGTTTCTGGGGGTTAGATTTCTCTTGTTCATCATTCCCTGCTGTCTGGAAACACTTAGGTCTTGTAAGAAGTAATTACGTGGAGCAAACATGATGCATAAACTAATGTTCAGCACTGTGCTCTGGGTGTCTTAACCTAATGTTTGGGCCTTTGTCAGCACTTAACCTGTTGTTCTGTTGAGCGGTTTTCCATGTCACCCCCATTTCCTTAAAAATATTCTACCGCCATTGATACCAAATTAAGTAATTAGTTACGTCCTCCCACCATTTTCTGGTACACCTTTCGAATTTCACACGCTTTTGAAAGCCATTTCTGGCGTATTCTTCTTTGCCACACACCACCTTAAAGTTTTGTACTGCGGTTTACATAAAAATTGTTCAAATTAACCTAGTGTTCTGCACTTAACTTGCTGTTCTGCTACATGTCACCCACTCACGCACTCCCTCCCATTAACTACTGTACCGCTAACACCACATTGATATAAAAAATGTATGCAAATTAATTAAATCTGTATTCTTCACAAGTGTGGGGTAGTTTTTCTTAATTCGCTGCATCCTATTGGTTCGTGAAATCGATGGAATATAGTTCAAATAAAACATTGCTAACAAAAAACACATCCCGCCCCCCACCGCAGCCGCCGCTGCCGCCGCCGCCGCCGCCGCCGCCGCCGCCGCCGCTCGAACCACCGCCGGACGCAAGGCAGCGTGAGCCATCGCTCCCACACCGCTGCAGGTGAAAGTTGGGTCTATTTTGGTGTATACAGTGAGAATTCTTCGAGTATTATACTGCCGTCAAAGAACTCCAATGAGCGCTCACGCTGGTCCCATACGCGATGACGCATAGTTGCGGCACGGTCCAGCACAGAGAGAGATGTTCCATCACTTCCCTGAACAGCACAGGGCGCCTTGTTCCTCGCGCAACATGAGAGACGCGTCTCACAGTGTTTAACTGACCAACGTGGCTGATGCAACACCACAAAGTGCGCGCGCGTAGCTACAAACCCTTGCAAGCACATCTAACAAGGTTCTCAATCCTATACTGATGTCAAGTCAAATGACTATGTAAAAATAATAATCGGGACGACCTCGCGAAAATTGTATAATGTCCCAAAAATAGTTACCGCTCGCTTTCTTGATGTCTCAGCTCGTATGCACACTGAACGAGAGGTTATGTCATGATAGCATGGATAGATCTGACATAAAATCGATAGAATTGCGAAAAATGACAGGGGAATAGGTATAAATTGATCTAATATACACCCAAATGTGGGGAAATTGAGGAAGTACTTGCGTATCTTCTGGGTCGCGCCGAACAATTTATACAAGGGAACAAGTATGTGGCAACAAGAGGAATCCAAGAAAACGTCGACATGTAGCGAATCAGGGAGGCAGTCAATTTTTTTCCATCGAGGCAGCATTATACTGTGTGTCTAGTGAGGTAGCAGTGATACACGCGAGTTGACTACTGTATTTGATGCTTTTCAGGAGGACAGAAAGCCATTCACATCTACACTTACTTGCATCTGCATTTAAGGATAACAGAGACTGGACGACGTGATAGATTAAGATGCAGCTGTAACGAGGTACGATTTAATGGTCGACTGATGCATTCTAGAGAAGGAGAAGTTGCTGTAGGTCTATTTTTCCAGAGTTCTGCCCAGATGCATCAGTCCCGTGACATAGCCTGCATTCTACTCATATACAGCCACGTGTTCTGTATGTGGTTTAAGGCACTGTCTACTTGCGATCGTTAATGGTAAACCTCTAAGTTATCACAGGACTTCCATCTCATCTCATGTGTGGTGAAACTTGACACATTCCTCTAAACGAACTTCGATTTATGCGATGTACTCCATTCCCCCTGTCACATCTTGGGTGTAAGATCGAGACATCAGCGTCATAACTAAGTTAGCGATATGTGCTTGTGACGTGCTGCAATCCCTGTGTACACATTTTCACGTCAGATGTGCTGTTTACAGAGTTAGTGACGGTATGACGTAATTTTCACATGTCGGACGCTGCTGCTATGCGTTTATCTGTTTCTTTCTAGGAGGTATCCCTGCTATTAACGGTCATTTTATATAGGCCTGGTGCAGGCATCGTATAATTTCTGAACCGTAATTGGATGTGAACAGGGGACACTATATGTTTCCGGAAAGCTATACTGTTCCCGTATCACGCAGCTCAAATGTTCTACGGAAGTAGTTTTTTCGTTTTACTGTTTGATAACATTGTGGTGTCACCGACAGACACCACACTTGCTAGGTGGTAGCTTTAAATCGGCCGCGGTCCGTTAGTATACGTCGGACCCGCGTGTCGCCACTGTCAGTGATTGCAGACCGAGCGCCGCCACACGGCAGGTCTAGAGAGACTTCCTAGCACTCGCCCCAGTTGTACAGCCGGCTTTACTAGCGATGGTTCACTGACAAAATACGCTCTCATTTGCCGAGACGATAGTTAGCATAGCCTTCAGCTACGTCATTTGCTACGACCTAGCAAGGCGCCATTACCAGTTACTATTGATACTGTAAAACATGTACCGTCAAGAGCGATGTTCACCAATTGTGGATTAAAGTTAAGTATTCCAGCAGCTACGTACGTTTTTTTACTACTCTCATTTCCGTGTCCTGTTCCAGACCTCTCGCCAGCCTACGTGAACTTAAACGCGTGCCTTTCGGCTTCCTAATAGTGGATTGGCTGTCTTGCCAATCCACAACAAACATAGTTTATCACAGAGAAACCGGGAAGAAAGATGTATGTCATGCGCTTGAAATACATTTCTCACAATGGAATATTAACAACGCAACATTCCATACGGCTGATAGGTCGGAAACGCATGCGATCTAACATTATGGCCCGTTTTAAGTGCAGAACGTTGCAGCCTTAGGAGTACGTGTGTTTACGTTCTCTCTTAACAATACCTTCCGGATACCGATCCTAGACTCTAGAACAACACTTTAGCGTTGATAGCTTGGTTGATTTACGTAAAAATATGTCTGTCTCCGTCCATCTGGATCTCCATCACGCATAAAAATCATTCTTCTTCTTAATTGTCTGCTATTACATCACAATAATTTGAAATCTGATATTGGAGAGCTAAGCTTCTCTAAATGGGCGCATCTCGAGAAATCTTGTGCACTTGGATGTGTGAGGACTCGGTTAGCCCCATCCATTCGCGAGACGTGGACTGTAGCGGTCTATTTCTGGTCGGATGCAGATTAAATCGGTAGCTGTGCTGCAAGGTGGGCTGGTAAATGACAGTGCAAGAGGGTCTTTCACCCTAAGACAGCGAGAATGCGCTGTCACTCCCATCTGCATAAATTATGCACTACGCTCTAGGTGTTAGAAATATGTAGAGCATTGTCTGGTATACTTCAATGATGTATGTGCTCGCGAATTAACATTGAATGGACGAACAGCATAGTCATCTATCTACATTCGAATGATACTCGTAAGGAGGAGAAGGGGTGCTTTAGCTATGATGCTGAAATTGGGAAATATGCTGTCACATCATTGGTTGGTGTTGAAATTAGTGTAAAATTGCTAAAATTGTTCACACTATCAACTATGATGCTTATTATTAGAGTACATCGATGCTGTCTTTTCCATCCCATCCGTCCAATGGTACACTATTGGTTACCACATAATGATTGACTGACATCGCTTGTTTGAGTTGGAGAGAGAGTTTTGGCGACTGGGCTACACCTTCTGGGATGGATAGCACCGAAACAGTGATCGCGTAGATGACTGCAATATGAGGAATTATTCGAAACGGAACGTAGTTATCAGCTATTCCATAAGTGTGAGAGATGAGTCTAAATGTAGAGCTCATGAATCACCTTCAGACTGTAGTTTGGAAATTATACACAACGCGAGCAAACTCTTCCGGTTTCCTTGTGTTGTAACTGTCTTATTTAAAATCAGTCGATGTGTGGCGTGTTATGGTATCCGCCATAAGAACATGATTTACACCATGTAATGTCTAGTTTCCTGCGAAAGGCCATGGATCAGAACTTCTTAATGTCAGTTTCGAACCTGGCACAGGCCTGAAAGTCGTGGCATAAAAAGGAGATATTTGGCATTGTACAAAACCATGTTAGAAAACACTGTTTCAAACAACTAAAAACAGGACCAGAGGGAACGTCTCTTGCGACTTAGTATAGTCTGTGGGATACGATCATTCTCGTAGAGTATAGGTGATCAAGTTTTAAACTGGCCTCTGCAGTGCCTGTATATTTAATAGGATCGTGCCCACACAGGCAACAGTAGCAGCAACAGTTTGAGGCGTAAATTCGGTGAGGAATGGGGTGTACCATCAGGAATGCTTGGAGGGCTGCACGCTGCGCTACTCTGGGAAGCTGTGCATCATTGCGCCAGCATTCGTGCCTAGGTGACTTCTATATTAGTTGAAGTTAGTGGAGCTTTTATAGTTCGTAATTTTTCTCTGTTGGTGGATAGAGAATAACGATGATAGCATGTTGGGCTGTTTGATTTGAATGGACACGGATCTCCTTCGGGCTGTAGTATCTGTATCTAGTTTGGAGAGGTACCACATTGCACGCATTTCTGCCGAATGGTCAAACCACGGTCCTGTTGCACTAACACAGGTTGTTCTGTTCTTACACGGGTTGCAGAAGGTGGTGGATATGTCTTTCTCCAACATCCGGTCAGTTCTGACTTAAATTGGAACGATCACATGTGGAAGGCTGTAGCAATGGGATAAGTTCCAAGATGCATAGGGGGTGACTAAAACCATGTTGGAATTTTACTGTAGCAGCTAGGTTCGGGAAAGGTGACTCGTTTCGAGATATGAGAGTTTCAGAAATGTGAGTGAGTAGTGGCTGTAATCATTAACGGAATTATCAATAGGATCCACTGCAGGTATGTGTGTGAATGGAAAGATCTGATTCCAAGTCAAGAACATCATTTCTAGTGGTTACAGTAACACTAGAGATCTGAGAAGCTAGTGTACATTTTTTTTCTTATGCCCTCAATCAGCACATCATCTACTACTACTGTTTGTGTTCCTTCTCATCAGTCATCGCCTATAACTCAGTGGATATATCATAGAACCTCTGATATGGTACTGAGGCAGAATGCGCTACAAATACTATAGAATTATCTAGCTGGGGTGATGTGAGGGAGTCGTAAATACCGCTTACATACCACGTTCCTGAGCCGAATCACTTTCAAAATGCGCTAATTTTATCACGAGGTTTCATCGTGGACTACGTGTTGGTCTGATAATATACATTCCTATGATCACTGTCACAATATTTGTCCATAAAAAACCACCTCATTCAGAGGTAATGTCATACCTCGATTCGTAAAGCGGGTACAGCTTCTAAAACGGATACTTGCGTGCACCTGTAGAACGAAGATCGCTTGTGACAGTAACATACGGTAGTTGTTGCGATTGGTTTTTTCTTTAACATCTGGCTGATTACATCTCTATTTCTAAGACACAGTGGCAGCACTCGCAAGAAAAACCTATGAGACATGTCCACCCATAGTTGATTTTCTCTAAGTATTATTTTGTATCACTAGCGATCAGTTTTTCACGAAGTATTATACTTAGTAGTAGGGGCTGCATGATACATTCGCATTTGAGCATCAGGGTTATAAAGTATGTGTTTGTGTTCTGACTTGTGCAAATGAAATGACTATGTCCAGTCATAAAGACTGTATGGATTGACGTGGAGTACTGTGATAGCACGGGAAGAGTATGTCAAGTCATAAGAATGATACTGATATTTCTATTTCCAGAGCCACAGGCGTCAATAGAGTGTATTTCTGATGTTTTGCTCATTGTCAAATGCTGTTCAGTTGAGACTGTGATCGTAACATTTAATCGTAAGTACAGCGATAAACTATACATGTGACTGGTGTTCTAGAATGATTCCATGTATGCATGGCCTGTGGTTGGAATGATTCACGTTTCCCGTTAACAGCAGCAGCCGTCTGTATGCAGGGGCCTGTTGGAGTGTAGGAATGTATCTGAGTTAACTTGGCCATTGTCTAGACGACCGAATAACGAACTAGTGCTTAGTATGTGTTGGATGACTTTAGTAATCAAGTGGAAATTCGAGAAGATTGTGTGTAGAGGTGTGTTTGCACTAGACTGTTATTCCCTCCCATGTAAATTGTTTGGTTGACTGCTTCTGCACATTTCGCGCCTTTATTTAATTGAGGGAAAATCGATTGTGGTGTGTGCATCTACCATGTGGAAGACACATTTACCAGGTCTCTAGACATGAGAAACATCTTAGGTCACCTTGTAAATAGTGATGATTTGGAATCTGCTACATCACCGACATTGGTATTCATGAGTGAAAATATCAGTTTTCTCTAATTTTTTTTCGAGTTTCCGAGTAAATGTCTTCATAGACACAACAAGTTTCTAGTTAGTCAGTGGTTCACAGCATGCCCCACCTAGCTAAAGTTTAGGGTTTCTAGAGAAATAATTTCCAGTCTATATCTTCGGAATTATGTTGCATGAGTGATCGGTAGGATACTGCTGTGTGTTGATATCGAGAAGTACCGCGAAAATGGTATAAAATTGTGGCAAGCCATGCGAAAATACATGTGTTCTTGTAATCTCTGAGTCTGGAGATGCCTGTAGAAAAGCGAGCAAGCAAGGAAGCAGGTTCGGAGCAGAAACAGTAGTGTTTGTGCTGATTGGAAACGAGCTCGAATTTTTAGAACAACTCTGAGAGCGACTTCGGTCAGCTGAGGGTGCTCTGGTCACGTGTTGAGGATGGATGACTTGTGATCTTCGGCCATGGGCAAATGTCTAGTACCGTCAGGCGTATATACGGTACTGTCTGTCTTCACAGTATATGTACAAATGATGTAAAAGGGATGATTTTGTTTGGTGCAGCATGCGAATTCTATGATTACTATAACGACACGGTTTGCAGAGATATATTGCTGGGTTGGAGATTGGTTTCATGCACTAATATTCAAGCTCCTGTCCTTGGTGAGAGAGCAGTGTAAATGAGCAGGAGTCTTTCCGTATCTGACGTTATATAGGGTATGCAGTGATGTATTGATAGGTCCCATGTCAGTTTCACATTCTAATATTCAAGCTCCTGTCCCCAGAGGGAGGGCAGTGTAAATGAGTCTTTCTATATTTGACGATATGTGTGGTAGTTTGTAAGGTTTAATCGCCAGTGCAATATAGTGATCTGTGTAAAATAATTGCTGAAACTCTTGTCTGCAGAAGGAAAAAGGCAAACGGTGCTTCGATACCAGCGGTAATAGTAATCCAGTGGGTGAATTCGATAGGAGGCAATCATAATGCTCGATTCATTCACATCCTTTGTACTGGGATATAGGAGCCTTTACATGGCGGAGGGAACGTTTGTGTGTCTTGAAAGCAGGAAGGATAACACGTGATGAACTGGGTACCACATTAGGTCCGCAACGAAGATTGTATTCGAAGTCGTTCTGCGGTATTTTTGTAAACAGGTTCTGTTAGGGCAAGAATTTTCGTGTGTACAAGCTGAGACATCAAGAAAGCGAGCAGTAACTATTTTTGGGACACTATACAATTTCCGCGAGGTCGACTCGATTCTTATTTTTACATATTCATGTGACATCAGTATAAGATTAAGGACCTTGTTAGACGCGCTTGCGAGGGTTTATAGCTACGCGCGCGCACTTCACAGTGTTGCGTCAATCATGTTCGGCAGTTAAGCATGGTTAGATGCGTGTCTCATGTTGCGCAAGGAACAATGCACCCTGTGCTATTCTCGGAAGTATTGGGACATCTCTCTCGGTTGATATCACCAACAATAGGATGCCGCAAATTAACTAAAACTACCCCATACATGTGAAGAATACCGATTTAATTAATTTGCATAAATTTTTTATATCAATGTGGTATTAGTTGCACAGTAGTTAATGGGAGGGAGTGCGTGATTGGATGACATGTAGCAGAACACCAGTTTAAGTGCAGAACACTAGGTTAATTTGCATAATTTTTATGTAAAACGCATCAATGACGGCAGAACATTTTAAAGAAATGGGGGTGACATGGAAAACCGCTTAACAGAACAATATGTTAAGTGCTGAAAAAGGTCCAAACATTAGGTTAAGACACCCAGAGTTCGGTGCCGAACATTAGATTATGCATCATACTTGCTCCATGTAATTACTTCTTACAAGACCTAAGGGTTTCCAGACAGCAGGGAATGATGAGCAAGAGAAATCCAACCCCCACAAACTGTTTTTTTTATAAATAAACAACATACCCTTGAATTTCCTGTTATGAGATCCTTCCTCTCCACCAATTTCCATATATTCCATACAGTGTCTTGAAACCCCTAAATTGTTTAAATAAACAATATTCCACACAATCTCTAGATTGTTTAAACAATATACCACACATTACAGTCTAATACCCTCCAAATGATCGATCAACCTAGTCATTTTCTCGTCAATTCCTAGGAAGAGGTGCCAGTCTGATGACTTAGGTTACTGGAGGTGCCCTTTTCCCACCATTTTCTTAGGTTGGTGACAGTTGCATCGTCCTGATGGAATTTGAACTTCCCGCCAGGGGGGCGTGGCAGGGGGGTGTGGTACTTTCCCACCAGGGAGGTTAACTAATTGATCAATGTAATTAAGTAATCAAATTAATAAGAGTGAGAAGGGGGGCCTATTCCAATAACTTAGACCTGAAAGTGTACATGTAGCAGTGAGAGGGGAGGGCGGTTTGGGGTGGAGGGGAGGGGGTGGGTGGACGATAGGTAAGTACCCGTCAATCAAATGAAATGGGGGTGACATGGAAAAGCCCTTTACAGAACAGTAGATTAAGTTCCTGTCATTCAAGGGGGACAATAGGTTAAAGACCTGTCAATCAAAGGAGAACAATAGGTTTGCGCCTGAGTGCATACCTGCCCCTGATGTAGGCAAAACACACTAACAAAATGTGCCAAATTAAACCTTGCCCCTGCTGCAATGAACAAATGTCATGGAACCATCATGCTGTCACAGAATTAAATTATATATATATATATATATATATATATATATATATATATATATATATATATATATATATCTCCGGACTTGACTCCCAGTCTGGCACGAATTCTCTACTTCCACCACTGGATTTCCACAATGCCCCGTGCAGTTGGATGCCACTAGTGTCCCCACTTTTTTTGTCCCATTCCTCTATGGCAGTTTCATCTACAATGTATCCTCCATCTGAATCATCGCAAATACTTTCTCTCTGAAATACATACTTTTTTGATTTGAGGAATCGCCAGAAACAACAGGTGTTTCAGTTTACAAGTTAAACTGTACCTAGCGTTTCACTGGTTGTCTGACCTGTGTGGGTTAGGGACACGCAAGTCGCCTAAGTGGCAACCAATTGAAAGACTTACAACAGGAAACTGAACCATTCGAAATGTTGTTGTTGTTGTTGTGGTCTTCAGTCGAGAGACTGCTTTGATGCAGCTCTCCATGCTACTCCATCCTGTGCAAGCTTCTTCATCTCCAAGTTCAAATGGTTCACATGGCTCTGAGCACTATGGGACTTAACAGGTCATCAGTCCCCTAGAACTTAGAACTACACTACTGGCCATTAAAATTGCTACACCACCAAGATGACGGGCTACAGACGCGAAATTTGACCGACAGGAAGAAGATGCTGTGATATGCAAATGATTAGCTTTTCAGAGCATTCACACAAGGTTGCCACCGGTGGCGGCACTTACAACGTACTGACATGAGGAAAGTTTCCAACCGATTACCTATACACAAACAGCAGTTGACCGGCGTTGCCTGGTGAAATGTTGTTGTGATGCCTCGTGTAAGGAGGAGAAATGCGTACAATCACGTTTCCGACATTGATAAAGGTCAGGAGGGTAAAAGGTTCAGGAGGCTAATACGGAACGCCTGCCGGATCCCAATGGCTTCGTATCACTAGCAGTCGAGATGACAGGCATCTTATCCGCATGGCTGTAACGGATCGTTCAGCCACGTCTCGATCCCAGAGTCAACAGATGCGGACGTTTGCAAGACAACAACTAGCTGCACGAACAGTTCGACGACGTTTGCAGCAGCATGGACTATCAGCTCGGAGACCATGGCTGCAGTTACCCTTGACGCTGCATCACAGACAGGAGTGCCTGCGATGTTGTACTCACCGACGAACCTGCGTGCACGAATGGCGAAACGTCATTTTTTCGGATGAATCCAGGTTCTGTTTACAGCATCATGATGGTCGCATCCGTGTTTGGCGACATCGCGGTGAACGCACATTAGAAGCGTGTATTCGTCATCGCCTTACTGGCGTATCACCCGGCGTGATGGTATGGGGTGCCATTGGGTTACACGTCTCGGTCACCTCTTGTTCGCACTGACGGCACTTTGAACAGTGGACGTTACATTTCAGATGTGTTACGACCCGTGGCTTTACCCTTCTTTCGATCCATGTGAAGCCCTACATTTCAGCAGGGTAATGCACGACCGCATGTTGCAGGTCCTGTACGGGCCTTTCTGGATACAGAGTGTCTGGTCAATGGTGGCCGAGAAACTGGTTTGTCACAATACGCCAGTCACTACTCTTGACGAACTGTGGTATCGTGTTGAAGCTGCATTGGCAGCTGTACCTGTACACGCCATCCAAGCTCTGTTTGACTCAATGCCGAGGCGTATCGAGGCCGTTATTACGGCCAGAGGTGGTTGTTCTGGGTACTGATTTCTCAGGATCTATGCGCCCAAATTGCGTGAAAATGTAGTCACATGTCAGTTCTAGTATAATATATTTGTCCAGTGAATACCCGTTTATCATCTGCATTTCTTCTTGGTGTAGCATTTTAATGGCCAGTAGTGTACTAACTAAGGACATCGCGCACATCCATGCCCGAGGCAAGATTCGAACATGCGCCTAAAACCGCTCGGCCAGTCCGGCTGGCCATCTCCAAGTAACTACTGCAGCCTTCTGAATCTGCTTAGTGTGTTCATCTCTTGGTCTGCTTCTGCGGTTTTTACACTCCACGCTCCCCTCCAATACTAAGTTGGGGATCCCTTCATGCCTCAGAACATGTCCATCCAACCGATCCCTGCTTCAAGTCAAGTTGTGCCACAAATTTCTCTTCTCCCCAATTCTATTCAGTACCTCCTCATTAGTTATGTGATCTACCCATCTAATCTTCAGCATTCTTCTGTAGCACCACATTTCGGAAGCTTCTATTCTCTTCTTGTACAAACTATTTATCGTCCATGTTTCACTTCCATATATGGCTACACTCCATACAAATACTTTCAAAAATGACGTGATACTTAAATCTATACTCGATGTTAACAAATTTCTCTTCTTCATAAATGCTTTCCTTGCCATTGCCAGTCTACATTTTATATCCTGTCTACTTCGACCATCATCAGTTATTTTGCTCCCCAAATAGCAAAATTCCTTTACTACTTTAAGTTTCTTATTTCGTAACCTAATTCCCTCAGTATCGCCCGACTTAATTCGACTACATTCCATTATCCTCGTTTTGCTTTTGTTGATGTTTATCTTATATACTCCTTTCAAGATACTGTCCTTTCCGATTAACTGCTCTTCCAAGTCCTTTGTTGTCTCTGATAGAATTACAATGTCATCGGCGAACCTCAAAGTTTTTATTTCTTCTGCATGGATTTTAATACCCACTCCGAATTTTCTTTTGTTTCCTTTACTGCTTACTCAATACATAACATCGGGGAGAGGCTACAACCCTGTCTCACTCCCTTCCCACTGCTTCCCTTTCATGTCTCTCGACTCTTATAACGGCCTTCTGGTTTCTG
This sequence comes from Schistocerca cancellata, assembly GCF_023864275.1. Taxonomy (NCBI): domain Eukaryota; kingdom Metazoa; phylum Arthropoda; class Insecta; order Orthoptera; family Acrididae; genus Schistocerca; species Schistocerca cancellata. The sequence goes on from NC_064634.1 coordinate 514,264,538, forward strand.
TACAAATTGTAAATGGCCTTTTGCTCCCTGTATTTTACCCCTGCCACCTTCAGAATTTGAAGGAGAGTATTCCAGTCAACATTGTCAAAAGCTTTCTCTAAGTCTACAAATGCGAGAAACGTAAGTTTGCCTTTCCTTAACCTAATATAAGTCGTAGGGTCAGTATTGCCTCACGTGTTCCATCACTTCTACGGAATCCAAACTGATCTTCCCCGAGGTCGGCTTCTACCAGTTTATTCATTCATCTGTGAAGAATTCGCGTTAGTATTTTGCAGCTGTGACTTATTAAACTGATAGTTCGTTAATTTTCACATCTATCAGCACCTGTTTCGGATGGGTTTGGAATTATTATATTCTTCTTAAAGTCTAGGTTATTTCGCCTGTCACTCGAAATAGTTACTGTTATCTGTACACATAATTAAGTCTGCACGGAACCCTGAAAGCGCGCATTTGTCTAATTTTGTTTTTTCCTTGTGATATGGCATTAGTATCGTCCGCAAATAAAATTTTGTAATATTTAATGTCAAGAATTAGTTAGCGTTACAGTACATAATTTTTATTTTTTTGACATATGAAAAAATCTTTCCGCATTTTTATTGCTGTCCAAGTAAATACGTAACGCGTCTGGTGAAAAGTACACTGCAACTGCAATACTAATTACGTACAGAATTACTTACTAAATTTTTCTGCTCCGCGGGTGGTAGATGGAGTTTATAGGAGGATTCTGGGAAAGTGGAAGTCGTCTCTAAAGGAAACCCTACGGAAGATGGTAGGTGACCGAATCCAGAGAACTGCTCCAGATTTCGGCGTCATTATAAGGTTATTTATACAGGCCCGTTGCGAACATCTCACCGCGTCTCTGAATTTGTAGTCGTTTACTTAATGAGAACTGGAGGAAAGCCAACAACGTAGTCTCGAAACCCCACGGAATAGATTCAGAGAGCGAGTGTGCGGAGTTGTGCTGCCTTTGTGGTAGGTGGAGTCGGGACCACAAGGGTGACAGCAGGGGGATTGGGGCGCAACGCTAAATGGGTAGGCAGCCAGAAGAGACTATCATTTCCAAGCGGAGTCTGTGGTGTTCTGAAAACAGCGGTAATTACGCTGCTATCGAAAATCCCATTCCGGGTACAAACCCACAACACGATAAAATTCTCTCGAGCTTCCAGCCGCGTCAAGTGGTTTCAAAATCGACGAGTTTTCGGCCGAGTACTCCTGTCTTCTGGTTGCTGCCGCCGCCCTTATACAGCCACGCTGCGCCCCCTTCAACCGTTCGATGGGCGAGTGCCAAGCCGTGCTTAGCTTCAGGCCGCCGTTTTTCTGTTTTTACTGACGGTGTTGCCACAAATTTTTATCTCGATCGCTTCTTTCATTACGCTATCTCAGGAACTATCAGTCCATTTAATCACTGATGTCACTTCGAATGGAATACGATGTCCATCTTCTAGAGATACTCCGCTACCGCTGATTTCTCAGGGTAAAAGCATCTCTCGTGTTGTACACAGCGCTGTCCAATAGTGCACACAGTCTGTCCGACTTCAAGCCGTCCACGCTCTCACGGTATTTTACACACACTCCTGGCGTTCTGTCGCCTACGTCATGTTTCACAGGCGTCATACGTTGTCGAGTTTTCGTTGATGCCCAGACGACCGAATCGATTTTATGCCTCGGAGCCTGCTATTATTGCCTGTTTCTGGGCCACAGATCGCAAGAAACGCAAGCTTCTTCGTATTCTTCGCGGATTCCTTCTCCTTCCGTGTTTTCGGAAATATGGTGGTTGTTGCAGCCGTTTTCCTTGAATACCTTCAGTAAGTGGCTTAGTTCGTTCTGCAGGTTTTCAGCGTCTGAGACGGCTTGCGCAAGGTGCACCAAGGTCGTCAGAACAGTCATTCCCGTGCAGTTCTTGGTGCAGTGAGATATAGACCGGGTGAAATCGATGCGGATGTAAGATTCTGCACACACTACTGTGGCTCATTCCTACACCTCGTGCAACTTCTCGTACACTCACCTGAGGTTTGTGAGCAACAGCAGCCAGAACAGCAATTTGTTTCCATTGCGAGTCGCTGGCGTTGTACGTCGACGTTTTGTGGGTGCCCAGCTTCCTGTTTGCGTGAGGATCTAGCAGATGGTGCCAGATGTGACGGACACCGCCGATCTGGCTAGCGTTCAGCATTCAGTGTCACAGCGCGGTTGCATTTCTGTGACATTCGCCATAAATTACAATATCTAGCTTTTCTTCATTATTGAAGGCCGGCGTATCGACTACATGACGGAAAATGTAACGAGCCACAAGAAAACAGGTTTTAATGTGGCAACGTATGTGAATTACGTTACAGTGTGAGAGCAGTTCAGCAGACCAGATTAGAAGACGTACACTGAAGACAGAGCGTGCCTTGGTGATACTGGTATGTTTGCGGCAGGATAGAGGCGCCAGTGCAGCCAACCCCTGCTCCGAGCACAGTACTACATGCGACGCATTACGTCAGAAACTGTGACGGCGTTGCTATCCTTTACAAGCCATATATTTCACAACTTATGAGGTTTAGAAACGTGAAACCAAGTGTGTTACCACTAATTGTACGTCTAGTTGTCATTTCGCAACAATAAACATTATGCGTAGGACATCCATCATTCTGATACCGCATTATTTGGCACATTATAAGAGGCTGACCGGTTCAAGTAAGGTACAGCGCAAGAAGGGGCTAAACTAATCCTCTTTAGGAGTGCCGTCAATGAAATATGGGCCAGTGATGTTATACAATACCACATAGTACATAACACTCCACTGACGTAGTACGTCAATCACAGCACGATTAGTTGAGTCTCAGGACGTGCGCTAGCTGAGCCCTTCATTTACTTCAAGCGTCAATTTCGGTTAACAATTTCTCGGGATGAAATTGACGAGAAATGGGTACAGGAAGGTTGGATGATATATTCAAGAGAAAGAGCTTGACAATTTTAGCAAGCCAATAACGCGTTGGCCCGCCTCTGGCCCTTATGCAGGCAGTTATTCGGCTCGGCATTGATTGATGGACTTGTTGAACTGAGGAATATCGTGCCAAACTCCGTCCAATTGGCGCGTTAGAACAACAAAATCCCGAGCTGCTTGGAGGGCCCTGCCGATAATGCTGCAAACTTTCTTAGTTGGGGAAAGATCGGGCGAGATTACTGGTCGATGTAGGGTTTGGCAAGCACGGAGACAAGCAGTAGAGACTCTCTCCATGTGCGGGTGGGCATCGTCTTGCTGAAGTGTAAGTCCACGACGGCTTGCCGTCAAGGGGAACGAGACGGAGCGCAGAACATCGTCGACGTAGGTCTGTGATGTAAGCGCGCAGCGGACGGCGACCAAAGCGGTCCTGCGGTGCGATGAAATGGCTGGCGCACCGGACCGTCAGTTCAGTTGTGGTTGTCGAGCCGTACGGCAGGACGACATTCGGTCTGGTACCCCACCGCTGTCCGGGCCATCTCCATACACTCCGTCGCCGGTCATCGGGGCACAATCTGAAGCGGGACTCATCACTGAGGATAATTACTCTCCAGTCGAGAAGATTCCAGACCGATATTTCGTCTCTCGCCGTACGCATCTGTTTAATATTATATGACTACAGGCGTTACTCTCCCATGAGGCACCGCCTTATCGTAGCACTGTCCGTGTGGGCGGGAGAGTTTGTGTATTCCAAGGAAGCTGAGAGCTATATCGGCCGTAGCGTAGCTACTGGCAGCTCCAACCTAGCCAGACAAAGTGTGCCTCACAACGACCCGTCTTATATCCTATATCCTATATATCCTATTCCCTACCCTCTCCTAAGTTACCATTCCTTTTCTTTCTCTAATTACCTTAACACACCACTGCCTTGTGGTTGGTCTCGGGAGGGATGAAGGCTAAGGGAGAAAACCCTGAAAGAAAATCTGGAATGGGGCCCCAAAGGCGGTTGGAAGGCGTACTACGTCCCCTTTCGGCAGCTCCTGCAACCGAAGTGATACCAGACGTATTGGCTTGCCTTTCCTCTGGATATTATCATTTGGGTCGAGAGGGAGACCGTGATGATTGGGCAACTCACGTGTCTTCATATTTATCGCTCAGGCTTGTAGCATCCTGGAGAGGACACTTCAGCGACGTCCAAGGACTTCGGCACAACACGGAAAGAGGCAGTTACCGGTTATAAGCTCTGTCTGATTGGCGTAAGACTCGAGTGCCAGGGGCCACTTCCGACGGTGGGAGAGATCATTGCATCTCATTGGACAGCTACCGCCCGCCTCAAGCTGGGCAGCCCCCAGCCAATAAGGTGCTGTCCCGCCACTATCCTCCTGCTTCACGGGGTGTGTGGAGCTTAGAAGTAAACTTCGACAAGCGGGTTGATATAGTACACCTATCAACAACAAAAATGAAATAATAAAGAAATCACTATTTCGTATTGCCACCTGGAATGTTAGGACCATGTGTCCAAGGTACATTGACGATGCCCAAGAGGTTGATTTCATCCGCAAGGCTGCCGTAATTGGCAGAGAGCTCCATCGTTTGAATGTAGACATCGCGGGACTGCAGCAGACGCGGCTTCCAGACGCGGGCTCTATCAGGGAGGATAATTACACATTCTTCTGGCAGGGGAAGTCTCAAGACGAGCCAAGACTTCATGGCGTAGGATGTGCTGTTAAAAACACCCTTCTGGACTGTACTGTGCCACCATCCGGTGGAACAGAGCGAATTATCGCTTAAAAAATATGCTCCTCAAGCGGCACTGTCAACATCCTAAATGTGTACGCACCCACCCTATCATCCAGCATGGAAGAGAAGGATCTGTTTTATGACTTACTCAGTGACAGAATAGCCAAGGTACCTAGCACCGGCACACTGTATATTCTAGGGGACTTTAATGCTAGAGTTGGATCAGATAACGACATATGGCCGAATTGCCTGGGACATCATGGGGTGGGAAAAATGAATGAAAATGGCCAGAGACTGCTTGAAGTTTGCTGCTTTTATGGACTCTGTATCACAAACACATACACTCCTGGAAATTGAAATAAGAACACTGTGAATTCATTGTCCCAGGAAGGGGAAACTTTATTGACACATTCCTGGGGTCACATACATCACATGATCACACTGACAGAACCACAGGCACATAGACACAGGCAACAGAGCATGCACAATGTCGGCACTAGTACAGTGTATATCCACCTTTCGCAGCAATGCAGGCTGCTATTCTCCCATGGAGACGATTGTAGAGATGCTGGATGTAGTCCTGTGGAACGGCTTGCCATGCCATTTCCACCTGGCGCCTCAGTTGGACCAGCGTTCGTGCTGGACGTGCAGACCGCGTGAGACGACGCTTCATCCAGTCCCAAACATGCTCAATGGGGGACAGATCCGGAGATCTTGCTGGCCAGGGTAGTTGACTTACACCTTCTAGAGCACGTTGGGTGGCACGGGATACATGCGAACGTGCATTGTCCTGTTGGAACAGCAAGTTCCCTTGCCGGTCTAGGAATGGTAGAACGATGGGTTCGATGACGGTTTGGATGTACCGTGCACTATTCAGTGTCCCCTCGACGATCACCAGTGGTGTACGGCCAGTGTAGGAGATCGCTCCCCACACCATGATGCCGGGTGTTGGCCCTGTGTGCCTCAGTCGTATGCAGTCCTGATTGTGGCGCTCACCTGCACGGCGCCAAACACGCATACGACCATCATTGGCACCAAGGCAGAAGCGACTCTCATCGCTGAAGACGACACGTCTCCATTCGTCCCTCCATTCACGCCTGTCGCGACACCACTGGAGGCGGGCTGCACGATGTTGCGGAGCGGAGCGTGAGCGGAAGACGGCCTAACGGTGTGCGGGACCGTAGCCCAGCTTCATGGAGACGGTTGCGAATGGTCCTCGCCGATACCCCAGGAGCAACAGTGTCCCTAATTTGCTGGGAAGTGGCGGTGCGGTCCCCTATGGCACTGCGTAGGATCCTACGGTCTTGGCGTGCATCCGTGCGTCGCTGCGGTCCGGTCCCAGGTCGACGGGCACGTGCCCCTTCCGCCGACCACTGGCGACAACATCGATGTACTGTGGAGACCTCACGCCCCACGTGTTGAGCAATTCGGCGGTACGTCCACCCGGCCTCCCGCATGCCCACTATACGCCCTCGCTCAAAGTCCGTCAACTGCACATACGGTTCACGTCCACGCTGTCGCGGCATGCTACCAGTGTTAAAGACTGCGATGGAGCTCCGTATGCCACGGCAAACTGGCTGACACTGACGGCGGCGGTGCACAAATGCTGCGCAGCTAGCGCCATTCGACGGCCAACACCGCGGTTCCTGGTGTGTCCGCTGTGCCGTGCGTGTGATCATTGCTCGTACAGCCCTCTCGCAGTGTACGGAGCAAGTATGGTGGGTCTGACACACCGGTGTCAAAGTGTTCTTTTTTCCATTTCCAGGAGTGTATTTCCAGCTTAAGGATCATCACAAGGTGACTTGGAGACACCCGCGCTCTCATCACTTGCATCAACTTGACTTAGTCATAGCTAGGCGTACTGGTCTCAAAAATGTGCTACTGACACGAAGTTATCATAGTACTGATTGCAACACAGACCACGCCCTAGTGGCGTGCACATTGAGGCTCACTCCTAAGAAATGTCACCACGTCAAACCGAGAGGTCATCCTCTATCAACACAGATCATGTTCATGACACACAAAGAAAGCAGGATTTTGCCAGTATTTTGAAAGTGCTTTCCCAGTAAACGTGCAAGCAGAAAGGAATGTTGATAAGAAATGGGGCCGGCCGGAGTGGCCGAGCGGTTAAAGGCGCTACAGTCTGGAACCGCACGACCGCTACGGTCGCAGGTTCGAATCCTGCCTCGGGCATGGATGTGTGTGATGTCCTTAGGTTAGTTAGGTTTAAGTAGTTCTAAGTTCTAGGGGACTTATGACCACAGCAGTTGAGTCCCATAGTGCTCAGAGCCATTTGAACCATTTTTTTAAGAAATGGGCAAAACTCTCGGGTACAATCTACAACTCAGCAGTATTGGCCTATGGAATAAAAGGAAAAAAAAATAAGGACTGGTACGAGCAAAATTTGGAAGAAATAGAACCAGTCACTGAGGCTAAACGGAAAGCCCTGCTTGCTTACAAAAGAAACCCAAATGAAACAACTCGAGATGACCTACGAAAAGCAAAGAACAGGGCACAGCAAACATCCAGGAGATGCGCAAATAACTACTGGCTGAATTTATGTGCAGGTATACAGAAAGCGGCCGACTCTGGGAATGCTAAGGCAATATACGCTGGTATTAAGAAAGCAATTGGACCAACAGTCAGAAAAACAGCTCCTCTGAAGTCCAAGACGGGTGAAGTCATTACTGATGAAGGCAAACAAATGGAACGCTGGGTTGAACACTACCTCGAGTTGTATGCAGCCGAGAATGAAGTTAGCAAGGATGCATGTGACGCCATCAAACAAATGCCAGTTATAGAAGAACTAGATGCAATGCCTACTATGGAAGAACTTAATAGAGAAATAGATTCTTTTGCTAACGGAAAGGCCCCAGGTGAAGATGGGATCCCTGCAGAGGTTATTAAGTATAACAAGTCTGTTCTTCTCAAACGTTTATATTCACTTATCACAACCAGCTGGGAAGAAGGTTATGTCCCGATGAGTATGCGGAATTCGAGGATAGTTACTCTATATAAACAGAAAGGGAACAGAAGTGAAACAATTACCGAGGCATTTCATTACTAAGTGTAGCCGGGAAAGCTTATGCAAGAGTCATCCTAATGCTATTACAGATCTTAGCTTCCAGAATCTACCCAGAATCTCAGTGTGGCTTCAGTCCCGGCCGATCAACCGTAGATATGATCTTCTCCTTAAGAGAGCTACAAGAGAAACGTCGTGAGCAGCAGAGGCCACTTTATATTGCTTTCATTGACCTTGTTAAAGCGTTTGATTTAGTGAGCAGAAATGGGCTTTTCAAACTGTTGCAGAAGATTTGATGCCCACCTAAACTACTACAGATAATTGTCTCTTTCCATGAGAAAACACAAGCAACAATTTGCTTCAACGGTAAAACATCAGAAGCATTCCGTTAATAGCGGTGTGAAACAGGGGTGTGTGTTAGCTCCTACAATATTTGGGATTTTCTTTTCCCTTCTGCTCAGATTTGCTTTTGAAGAATGTGAGGAGGGAGTGTATCTACATACGAGGTCTGATGGAAATCTTTTCAACATTGCTCGCCTCAAGGCCAAGACCAAAGTAAATACAGTTGTTATCCTTGAGTTGTTATATGCGGACGATGCAGCTCTAGTAGCGAACACAGAAGATGAGCTGCAGTATATAATCAACAAATTATCACATGCCTGTGAAAAGTTTGGTCTATTCATCAGCCTTCAAAAGACTAAGATCATGGCGCAGAGCACTACCAACCTTCCATCCATTAGCATTGATGGCAATCCTCTCCAGATAGTTGATGACTTTACCTACTTGGGATCTACAATATGTAGCAACTTGTCCATGGACACTGAACTTACTAACAGAATCGCAAAGGCATCATCTGTCATGGCTAGATTGAAAAACAGAGTATGGAACAACGGACTGCTTACCACAAAAACTAAATTAAAAGTCTACAACGCTTGTGTTATAAGCACCCTTCTCTATAGCTGTGAGACATGGACAAATCTTTCTAGGCATGAATCTCGACTCAACAGCTTCCATCTCCGCTGTCTCCGGAAGATCCTTCAGATCTCTTGGAGAGATAGAGTACCCAACACCGAAGTCTTTCATCGTGCAAGCACAACCAGCATCTTTGCACTCCTGAGTCATCGACGTCTAAGATGATTGGGACATGTCAGGCGCATGGATCCTGAACGGATACCGAAACAGCTGCTGTACGGCGACCTTCAGGAAGGTGTGACGCCAGTGGGACGACCGCATCTTCGTTTCAAGGATGTCTGCAGGAGAGACCTGACCGAGACCATAATCAATCCAGGTCGCTGGGAAAGCATTGCAGATGACCGTGTCAAGTGACGAGTAACTGTGCGCAACGGCGTCAAGCTCTCAGAGGACGAACGCACACAGGAACAAATCAGGAAGAGGACAAGGCGAAGAGACAGATGGCTTCTGTTCGAAGTCCCTCAAATTTCACATGTCCAGACTGCAGTAGGGACTGCCACTCTCGAGTGGGACTTTTTAGCCACAGCAGACGCTGCAGACTCTGAACCAAGCATGCTACACCATCATCCCTCAAGGATGGACGGATGCCATTACATAGGAGTTCCTAATGTGAGCGAGAAATAACTTTCCATTGCGGGCCGGCCGATGTGGCCGAGCGGTTCTAGGCGCTTCAGTCTGGAACCGCGTGACCGCTACGGTCGCAGGTTCGAATCGTGCCTCGAGCATGGATGTGTGTGATATCCTTAGGTTAGTTATGTTTAAGTAGTTCTAAGTTCTCAGATGTTAAGTCCCATAGTGCTCAGAGCCATTTGAAAAAAATGTTCAAATGTGTGTGAAATCTTATGGGACTTAACTGCTGAGGTCATCAGTCCCTAAGCTTACACACTACTTAACCTAAATTATCCTAAGGACAAACACACACACCTATGCCCGAGGGAGGACTCGAACCTCCGTCGCGATCAGCCGCACAGTTCATGACTGCAGCGCCTTAGACCGCGAACCATTTGAATTTTTCCATTGGGGTCTGGCTTCGGTAGAACGGGAAAGAAATAAGAATTGCAAAAAGGGGATATTATTTCAATATTATATTTGAGAATTAGTTAAAAATAACTACTATCAGTTACTGGGCTGAATATATTTCATATTATTTACATTCCTATCAGTGGTACAGGCCAAAGCTGCTGTTCGTAACTTGGATGTGAAAAACTGTGAATACTGAGAAAACCAGAAATATATGTTGATGCTCTGATAAACACCCTTAAGTGAACTAATATTGTATTGTTTTTGTATGTGAACCGGGGGCCTAGAAACGACGGTGATGCTCCATCCCTGCCGCAGCGGTCCACAACCCCACGACGACTACCGCAATCCACTTCATCCCTCCGCCGCTCCACACCGAACCCAGCGTTATTGTGCGGTTCGGTCCCAGTGGACCACCCCCACGAAACGTCCCACCAGACGAATGTAGCCCCTACGTTTGCGTGGTAGAGGAATGGTGGTGTACGCGTACGTGGAGAACTTGTTTGCGCAGCAATCGCCGACATAGTGTAGCTGAGGCGGAATATGGGGGACCAGCCTTCATTCGCCGAGGCAGATGGAAAACCGCCTAAAAACCGTCCACTGACTGGGTGACTCACCGGACCTCGACACAAGTCCGCCGGGCGGATTCGTGCCGGGGACCAGGCGCTCCTTCCCAGTCCGGAGAAATAATATTAGACAGTTTCCTGCTGTTACTGAAAAAGTCGAAAAGCAGTAATTGAGTAAGTCTGCATCTGCAGCGTGACGGTGGCCTGTTGTCGTCCACCAGCGAGGGTCTGTTAACTGGCAGCTCTGCGGTTGGAAAATGTTAAAAATCCTGAAATTATCGACGTCATGACATGGGGATACAAGATTTCTGCAAATAATAACTGGGTTAATATCCGACACACATATATTAACCTTTAAGTATACAATTTCACTCCTTAATCTCATTTGCTCAGATACACACTGCATTCGACACGAAACAAAACGTAAGCGAGAGATGGCTGCTACTCATTCCTGTATAGCAGAAACATAAAGGTAATATTACACAATACCCTTTCCAGGGATAATACTTCATATACATAGTTACCAGCGCACAGGTCTCTTACTCGCATTTGACTGTTATTTGGTTTTGTATTCATATTTCACTTTGTCATGAAACGTTCCTCAAAAGCAAAAAATCAAGAAAAATTGTAAATAAATTATCCCACTGTGATTCATAGTCACATGTCCTGACTTTTCGTTTGGGACTCTGTACCGCAGACGTGTCCGGAGACGCCAGTTGGAAAGAATTTGGCACAATTTCCCTCAGAAGGATGCCCGAAAATACTATAAGTCAGTGCTAAACTGAATAACTGCTTTCACAATGGCTAGAGGTCGACCAGCATGTTGTTAACTTGCTCAACTTATTAAATCTTTCTGTTACACAAATCATTCAGTTTTTCTGAAACTGTAATAATTTGTTTGTACACGCATACCACATCTACCGATTTCTGCCCAATTCGGATAATTCCTTCACGACGCGTCGCTGTTTATTCTCTCGGAGCGTATGTAAGCCATAGTGGCGTAATAAATTGTTATACAAACACTCGCATAGTGCCAATTGGCAATCTTATAAATATCGTCTTCTAATCTTCCTGGCGTTGCGATTTTAGTGGCTGCCTGTGTACGCAGGAAAGGACTGCAGTGACTCCACGAACCCGTAATCTTATCTTCACCTGCGGCGACAATGAGCTGTCAGCTTCCGTATCGCAGCCGTTACAGCTCTTACGGAGTCTGCCGTTAACCGTGACAAAGGAGTCGAGTGGACGTTTACTGCTGTTTCTGTGTCACACCGCCACCCATCTGTGTAGGAACAATGGTAATTGTGCCGACCGTCACAATCGGCCTTTCGCCGAAAGCGGGGTGTTCTGGGAGCCAGTTCAGGAGCCGCCTGCGAGCGTCAGCGCGATTCCGGGCCGGGAAGGGACCGCCGCGCCGTCCTCCCTCCCCCCCTCTCCCCCCCCCCCCCCCCACACACACACACACACACAGAGTGGAGCCGGACACGGCCTGCCTGTCCCATGACAAGACGGGCAGCCGATGCCCGCCTTGGATCCAACGGCCACGAGCCCCTCCGGAAGCTCCAGTAAAAATTGGTCACCGTCCAGATTCCGACTAACGAAAACTCAGATACATACTTCTCTTTGCGTATTGCAAATAATACGAGTACAACGTAAATATTATTTTATCGTACGACGGTTATACCTTTGACCAGCAAGCACTTTAAAGACTCGGACTCTGTGATCAAAAAATACGGCAAATGAATTTATTTAGCAGCAACGGCTACAACTATTTGATGTATCGCGTACACTAGGAATAAAAGGACACTTTACTGGCGGAGATGATATTTGCGCTCCACTCATTCGTGTGAAAGAGTTCCGACTTGATTATGGTCGCACGGTGGGAATTAACGGACCCATTTTCTTTAAAGGGGATACTAGTCAATGGTCCAACCGTCGTACAGTAAGACAATGTTTTCGTTGTGTTCGCATTATTTGCAATAAGCAAACAAATATATGTGGGATACCAGCTGATGTCGTGTCGGACCTCCGCTTGTCCGGCGTAGTGCAGCAGCTGCACGTGGCATGGACTCAGCAAGTCGTTAAAGTCCTCTGCAGAAATATTGAGCCGTGTTGCCTCTATAGCTGTCCGTAATTGCGAAAGCGTTGCTGGGGCCGAACTGAACTCTCGATTACGTCGTATAAATGTTCGATGGGATTCATAGCGGGCGATCTGGGTACTCGAACCATCCGCCCCAATCGCTCAAAATGTTTTTCAAACCAGTTGCGAACAGTTGCGGCCGGTGACATGGCCCATTATAATTTTTTCGCTGTTTGGCAACACGAAGTGTATGAACGGCTGCAAAAGGCCTCGTGGTAGCCGAACATAACGATTTTCAGTCAATCATCAGTTCAGTTGGATCAGGAGACCACATCCAATCCATGTAAACACATTCCACCTAGCTTGCACAGCGCATTCTTGACAACTTGGGTCCGTGGCATCAGGGGGTCTGCGCCATACTTAGTCCCTGCCATCATCTCTTAACAACTCAAACTGGAACTCATCCGACGAGGCCACAATTTTCCCGTCGCCCAGGGTCCAACCGGCATGACCACGAACACAGGAGGGGCGCTGCACGCGACGTCGTGCTGTTAGCGAAGCCACTCGTGTCGGTCGTCTGCTGCCACAGCCCAATAACGGCAAATTTCGCCACACTTCCCTAACGCATATGTCCGTCGTACGTCCCACATTGATTTCTGCCGTCATTTCACGCACTGAGCTTGTCTGTTAGCACTGACAACTCTACACAAACGTCGCTGCTCTCGGACGTTAAGTGAAGGCAATCGGCCACAGCGTTGTCCGTAATGAGAGGTAACGCTCAAGTCTGGTACTCTCGGCACATTCTTGACACTGTGGATTTCGCAATAGTGAACTCCAATACGATTTCCGAAACGGAATGCGCCATGCGTCTCGCTCCATCTATCATTCCGCGTCCAGAGGCTGTTAGTTCCCACCGCGTGGCCACAATCGCGTCGGAAACATTTTCACACGAATCACCTGAGTACAAACGACAGCTGGGCGAATGCGGCGCCCTTTTATACCTTGTGCATGCGATACTAGCGCCATCTGTGTATAAGCACATCGTTATCCTACGACTTGTCACCTCAGTGTGATTTGTACGATAGCTTGATCCGTTGAGCTACGCAGCGCCAAGTTAGAACACCTTCTGACTCATCAGTCAGCGTCCAGAAGCGCTCAAGTCAGGCTGTGTGTTCAACGTCTCTGCCCCGCGTTGTTGAACATTAAGCTCTGTTTCAAGTTGCAAAAAAAGTGTCAAAGAAATTGATGAAACGTTGAAATTGGTGTATGGTGATAATTCAGTAACTCTGAAGACTGTTGACATGTGGTACAAGCGATTTAACAGCGAAAATGAGTCGGTAGAAGACGATCGACGTTCACGACGTCCTTTGACCTCATAAACAGAAGAAGACGTGCAAAAAGTCGCAAAAATTGTTCGTTAAAACGGGAAAACTGCTATTCGAGAGATTACGGAAGAACTTAGCATCTGTTACGGGTCTGTGCAAAGCATTTCAATTGATAATTTGTAAATGAGAGCAGTGAGTTCTAAATTTGTTCCCAGAGTTTTGTATGATGAACGGAAGGGAAATCGTGTGTCATTTTTCTTGGAGGTTATAAGTCTTCATTCACATTCCGACTTCATCGCAAAGTTGTAACTGGAGCTGTACTTTGGGTTGTAACGTCTACGCTCGGGCGTACGTTAACTCTTTAAAGCCTGTACTATGGTAAGTTGACGGGCTTCACCTTATAAGAAAAGATTTTAGTAAATATGTTGACCGCGTGTACCTGAATGGAGGCAAAATCAGACTTACACCCGCTCAGTAACAACAATGATACGTCAAGCAAGTCTAAAGTGCAACTACACGTTAGGACGGGCAAGAAACATACACAGCAGATGCTACCAATTGTTAATAATACGGTCGCCAGCCTAATTAGGCATTAAGTGAGTTTTTTCCTTGTACAAGTGGATGTACGTACAAGCATAGCAACACGTAGTAATACTACATTATATGGTAAATTTTAGAACCAGAAAAATCTACTGAAATAATATTTTCACTTTCTGTACTAATTTGGACCAGCTATAAATACACAACATTACACTATAACGATTACTACAAACTGCGTTTTGTCTATTGATCCGACTGAAATCGGGCATAGGTTATCCTAGAAACAGCACTTTTGAAACACACATACAATGTCAATTTTAAGAAGGGTAAAACACTGATAAATTTAGGTTTTATATTGACTTTAACTTTACTGGTCAAAGCAGTTCAGTACACTTCAGGATTCAAATGAACAGAAAAGAAAGAAAGGAGAAGGGGGGGGGGGACCCTGAAACTGTTATGATCACTGTAGTGAAAATTTGATCATTGAGAGCCTTAAGCATTCTAGATTTCCAATATATGATTTACCACTCTTTTTTGTCTTATTTCCTGCTCATTTAACTACTGTTATTTTTGTCTCAATTTAAATAAACTTCATTACTAAACCAATTTCAATATTATCTTCCAACTTAGTCAGACCTATATTATTCGTCCAGTATTTCATTAACAACAAAGTTCTTTAAACATCATTCTAACATAGGTAGGTCTGCAGGTAATGATTATTAACATAAACTTTAAATCTTCATTTTGGGATACTCGGATTGCACAACATGTGGAAAGAACCCTGTCTAGGTTAGTTGTGAGGATAATTAATTGATAGGACAGTTCTGGTAAAATTTAAGTTATTATTGAACAGTATGTAGCAAAAGTGACACTGGTCCACACGAATACAGTACTGAAAGTTTCAACCTGTTCGTATCGATGAGGCGGTCGGCAGGCGGCGAGATGGCGAGGCACAAAGCACACGTGCAATTACAGCAATGGCTCATGAAATATCGGCATTTTACTTCTTCATGGCGTCGCAATGCTTTTCCATTTAGTGCCTATGGAATATTGTCATGCTGTATAGACGTCGGAAACAGCGCATCCGAGGCTCAACGAAACCACTTTTTCCAGGAGAGCCTCCTCGATCCAGCACGTGTTTCTCAGATCGATGCCCAACTCCGACTACTACTGCTGAGCCCGTTATGCCGTGCAGCGCCCGTGTGCATTTTCCCGCGCTCGCCTACCTCCACCTTTTACCGCTCCCCTACAGACAGGGTATTCACCAAAGGTTTTACATTCCACATATTCTAATACATTGCCTACATATGGACCAGGCGTACAAATACAACTTTCACATCTTACAATAGTTTCAACATTAGGTACACTTTCCTTCGATTACAACATTGCTTGAAATTTGACATAAATATTAAAATTTACATCAAAAATTATTTATAGCTTCTGCAACATAATGGCATGAAACAAAAAAGAAATGAAATCAGAACATCGGTTATACTAATTTATTGAAATTCAGAAGAATAAAAATTTATTACATATACAGTAGGATAACGTTAGTGTTGTTACAGGGTCTGTGGCTACGGCCCTGAACGAAAATTCAGAGTTCGCAATGGAAAAATAGTGAATCTCCTCGCACTAAAGAGGCACCTAAGTCAAAATTGAATATCAGAGTCGCGCCCACTGTTTCTTCAATACTGAGAACATAGTGCGTTTAGAGTTCGTTACAAAGGGAAAAAAGTAAATGCCTGATTTTACAAGGGCGTACTGCAATGTTTGTGGAACAATCTACGAAGAAACAGACTAGAAAAATGGACCAGTAGTCTCCTTCTTCACTACGACAACGCGCCGTGCCACACTTCACTTTGCATTCGCGAGTTTTTAGCTGGAAAAATTGTTCTTGTCTGTCCACATCCGCCTTATGCGACTTCCAGCTCTTCCCAAAAATTAAAATCGTGCTGGAAGGAAAACGTGTTGACAACGTTCGTGACATACTTCTAGTCACGGATTCAACGTTGGGATAAGTGCATTGTTAGCCAAGGACAGTACCTTGAAGGATATTAAATACAATTCCACATAAGCTTATTATTTTTATTTCTAAGAAAATTATTAATTGTATTTTTTGATCAGACTTCGTAGAAATCAACTTTACACTTCACATTTCACAAAACAGTTAATGCGTTAAATATTTGATCCTAACCTTATACTGGAATGGGGGAAGTAGAAGTAATTAATACATCACGTATCCTCGGCCACACTCTTGCGGACTGTACATGTAGACCTAAAAGTTGTACACTTGAAGGCGTAAAACCCTAATTATGTTAGTTTTATTAGTTTCGGATTATTCACACACAGACTGTTGAAATAGTCAGAACCAAAACTACTAAATCAGAGGTTTCAAACTATGTTTAATGTTTTTTGACAGTTGCTAGGTTACTCCCATTGTGAAATACTTGCGCTCAGATTTAAGGAGAATGCAGTTTTACGCGTAACTCAGCCCCTATAACGCCGTATCTCTTGAACTATGGGTCGTACAAAGGTGTAATTTTTGAGGTATATTTAGTAGTATATGTGCGCACTGTCTGCAACACGTGTAGCAAATGAAGGTAGTAACAAGAGGTAATAAACTGAAACGTCGTACCTGATACTGAAGCTTCACTGCACGAACAAGGAAAACACAATAAGCAATGGAGTTTTTTTTTTCCTTTCATTATTTTGTGTGGAATCTCAGCGAGAAAACTTGTGGAAAAGAGTAGAAACTATGTGTAAGTTTGTCGAAAGTCGCTAACTGCTCTCATTTTCTAATACTAGACGAATATCGCTTGGATGACTTCCGCGGTGCGAGCCACACGCTTCCTGAAGACATATGCACGTTTGCAGCTGTAATATCATTTCTTTCTGTATTAGACCTTTAACGTGAGGTTGTACCTCTTAATAAACACATAATGACAACATTTAATTTTTTTAATTCGCTCAATAATTACATCTAGTCTACCTTAGACTACCGTTAGCAAGCACACTCCTGGAAATGGAAAAAAGAACACATTGACACCGGTGTGTCAGACCCACCATACTTGCTCCGGACACTGCGAGAGGGCTGTACAAGCAATGATCACACGCACGGCACAGCGGACACACCAGGAACCGCGGTGTTGGCCGTCGAATGGCGCTAGCTGCGCAGCATTTGTGCACCGCCGCCGTCAGTGTCAGCCAGTTTGCCGTGGCATACGGAGCTCCATCGCAGTCTTTAACACTGGTAGCATGCCGCGACAGCGTGGACGTGAACCGTATGTGCAGTTGACGGACTTTGAGCGAGGGCGTATAGTGGGCATGCGGGAGGCCGGGTGGACGTACCGCCGAATTGCTCAACACGTGGGGCGTGAGGTCTCCACAGTACATCGATGTTGTCGCCAGTGGTCGGCGGAAGGTGCACGTGCCCGTCGACCTGGGACCGGACCGCAGCGACGCACGGATGCATGCCAAGACCGTAGGATACTACGCAGTGCCGTAGGGGACCGCACCGCCACTTCCCAGCAAATTAGGGACACTGTTGCTCCTGGGGTATCGGCGAGGACCATTCGCAACCGTCTCCATGAAGCTGGGCTACGGTCCCGCACACCGTTAGGCCGTCTTCCGCTCACGCCCCAACATCGTGCAGCCCGCCTCCAGTGGTGTCGCGACAGGCGTGAATGGAGGGACGAATGGAGACGTGTCGTCTTCAGCGATGAGAGTCGCTTCTGCCTTGGTGCCAATGATGGTCGTATGCGTGTTTGGCGCCGTGCAGGTGAGCGCCACAATCAGGACTGCATACGACCGAGGCACACAGGGCCAACACCCGGCATCATGGTGTGGGGAGCGATCTCCTACACTGGCCGTACACCACTGGTGATCGTCGAGGGGACACTGAATAGTGCACGGTACATCCAAACCGTCATCGAACCCATCGTTCTACCATTCCTAGACCGGCATGGGAACTTGCTGTTCCAACAGGACAATGCACGTCCGCATGTATCCCGTGCCATCCAACGTGCTCTAGAAGGTGTAAGTCAACTACCCTGGCCAGCAAGATCTCCGGATCTGTCCCCCATTGAGCATGTTTGGGACTGGATGAAGCGTCGGCTCACGCGGTCTGCACGTCCAGCACGAACGCTGGTCCAACTGAGGCGCCAGGTGGAAATGGCATGGCAAGCCGTTCCACAGGACTACATCCAGCATCTCTACGATCGTCTCCATGGGAGAATAGCAGCCTGCATTGCTGCGAAAGGTGGATATACACTGTACTAGTGCCGACATTGTGCATGCTCTGTTGCCTGTGTCTATGTGCATGTGGTTCTGTCAGTGTGATAATGTGATGTATCTGACCCCAGGAATGTGTCAATAAAGTTTCCCCTTCCTGGGACAATGAATTCACGGTGTTCTTATTTCAATTTCCAGGAGTGTAGTTTTGGTCAGCTGAGATCGTAACCGCGTTACCTGTGAGTCAGGTACGTTGCATACACATCGGGCGTTACCTCATTTCGATCGCTTTGCAATTCGTGAATTATTGAATTCCCCTAGAAACCGGGAGTGGTGAACCGTCTAGAAACGCAGCGAGGTTACATAAAGGGTTGCGTAACCTGGGATAACATTTTTGTTCTACATATGGGTAGCTATCCTCATACCGGCTACTTAAAAATAAACAGTACTTATAGGATAGCTGAAATTGTGAATGTTTATTTCAGTTTTTATTCGAAAAAGAGGGATGTTGTATAAATAGAAAATTGAAAATACAGATTTATCATATCGCGCAGAAAACGATGTTTCCTCAAAAAATGAAGAAAAGCAGAATTTGCAAATTTTACAGAAACACAAACCGAAAAACATGTCAAACATCGCTTGAATACTTCGTCGACCTTATATAAAACATAGTTCTTTTATTGGTAAACAACTTTCGAAATTATCAATAATAACAGGGAACTCTTGACTTTCACATCATGATGAACGTTCTATCGAGTACAGCCAATAATTACACTGAAGAGCCAAAGAAACTGGTACAACTGCCTAATATCGTGTAGGGCCCCCGCGAGCACGCACAAGAGCCCCAACAGACTAATGTCGGAAGTAATGCTGTAGGGAACTGACACCACGAATCCTACAGGGCTGTCCATAAATCCGTAAGAGTACCAGGGCTGGAGATCTCTTGTAAACAACACGTTGCAAGGCATCCCAGATACGCTCAATAATGTTCATGTCTGGGTAGTTTAGCGGTCAGCAGAAGTGTTTAAACTCAGAAGAGTGTTCCTGGAACCACTCTCTAACAATCGTAGACGTATGGGTTGTCGCATTATCGTGCTGGATTTGCCCAAGTCCGTCGGAATGTACAATGGACAGAAAGTATGCAGGTGATCAGACAGGATGGTTACGTACGTGTCACGTGTCAGAGTCGTCTCTAGACGTAGCAGGGGTCGCACATCACTCCAACTGCACACGACGCAAATCAGTATGGAGCCTCCGTCAACTTAACAGTCCCCTGCTGATATGCGCGGTCCATGGATTCATGAGGTTGTCCACTCGGTACAATTTGAAAAGACACTCGTCCGACTAGGCAACATCTTTGCGGTCATCAACAGTCCAATGCTGAAGTGACGGGCCTAGGCGAGGCTTAAAGCTTTGTGTCGAGCAGTCATCGTCTCCGAAATCCCATATCGATGATGTTTCGTTGAATGGTTCGCACGCTGACACTTGTTGATGGCCCAGCATTGAAATCTGCAGCAATTTGCGAAAAGATTGCACTTCTTTCACGTTGACGATTCTCTTCAGTCGTCGTTGGTCCCGCTCTTGCAGGATCTTTTCCCGGCCGCAGCGATGTCGGAGATTTGATGTTTTACCGGATTCCTGATACAGAGGGTACACTCGTGAAATGTTCGTGCGGGAAATCCCCACTTCATCGCTCGGAGATGCTGTGCCCCATCGCTCGTGCGCCGACTGTAACACCACGTTCAAACTCACTTAAATCTTGATAGCATGCCACTGTAGTAACAGTAAACGATCTAACAAGTGCCCCAGGCACTTGTTGTCTTATATAGGCGTTGCCGACCACAGCGCTTACATATCTCTGTATTACTTTGGTGCTTCAGTGTGTATAGCTTCTATGATTGTGCATGTAAACTGTGCTTCCGGCAAAAGTAATTGCTTTGGTACATAAAAACGCGGAAGTATTGTTAACACCTAATTTTTATTACTTATAAAAAGAAGTTCACATTTTGCCTAACAGTAGATGATGCGTGGTTCCAGTTATCTGCAGAACAAACAAAATGGCTCAAATGGCTCTGAGCAAAAAAATGGTTCAAATGGCTCTGAGCACTATGCGACTTAACTTCTGAGGCCATCAGTCGCCTAGAACTTAGAACTAATTAAACCTAACTAACCTAAGGACATCACACACATCCATGCCCGAGGCAGGATTCGAACCTGCGACCGTAGCGGTCACATGGTTCCAGACTGAAGCGCCTTTAACCGCACGGCCACACCGGCCGGCAGCTCTGAGCACTATGGGACTTAACATCTATGGTCATCAGTCCCCTAGAACTTAGAACTACTTAAACCTAACTAACCTAAGGACATCACACAACACCCAGTCATCACGAGGCAGAGAAAATCCCTGACCCTGCCGGGAATCGAACCCGGGAACCCGGGCGTGGGAAGCGAGAACGCTACCGCACGACCACGAGATGCGGGCAGAACAAACAAAGAGAAGATGTCAGCTCTCAGTTTTTCTCCCACACATTCAACTGTGTTTCTTTCCCTATCAAATTACCAATACCATTTATTACATCATTTATGTACTGTATCAAAACTACCGAACCGTGGTTTGGGCAGAGCGCAACTCCAATTATATGACGTACTGAAAATCAAATTTGTGTTGCCCCTAGAAGCTGTTAGATAGAAAACCCGCAATTGCGACCGGGTGCCATCTATATCTGCATCATTAGTCTGCAGTTCACAATTAACGCTCTGCGCTCTGCGTTCAGGAGGACGTTTGTTCAGTTTAGTGAGCATGCCAGAGAACATGGACCTCTGAATTGTCAGATTGCTGTTTATGTCGCAGGCTGATCCATTGCAATTCTATAACGTGTGTACTACGGACAGAACAACATGGCTAGCGTGTGGACGAGTGAGCTGACTCAATAGACACAGCAAAAGAGAAGCAGTGAATGCTTGTATCGAAAACAATAGTTACCGCAGTAAGCACTGCCGAGCGCATGTGCTTTTCGGTGCATTGAGTACCCTGTATCACTCCGGGTCCTTTCCTTTCGTGTTCCACACGCAAACAGAGGGAGGCAAAAACGGATGTCTATATACCTCTGCACTAGCCTTAATCTTCTTGGTTCTTTCGCGAACTGTACGTTGGCGGCAGTACAGTGATTCTACAGTCAGCCTCAAATGGGGGTTCTCTAAATGTTCTCAATATTGAAACTTCCAGGCAGATTAAAACTGTGTGCCGGACCGGGACTCGAATTCGGGACCTTTGCCTTTGGCTGGCAGTTACCCAACATCAATATTGTTCGTCAAAAAGAACGTCACCTCCCCTCTAGCGATTCCCATTTGTGTTCGCAAAGCATCTCCGCAATACATACGTGTTTTTCGAACCTTCCGGTAACAAATCTAGCAAATCATGGTTCGATGTATTCCTTTAATCAGATGTGGTGCTTATTCGAAACTCTCGAACATTACACAAGGGTGGTTCTCAGCACTGTTCTACATGTGGCCTTTCCTTACAGACTAACCACACTTTCCTAAAACTGTCCAATAAACCGAAGTCGAACATACCTACAATCCTTACATGCTTACTCCCTTTTGTATTGCCTTTTAACGTTACCCCTAGATATTTAATCGCAGTGTCTGTGTCAAATGGTTCAAATGGCTTTGAGCACTATGGGTTTTACAGGGTGTTTCAAAAATGACCGGTATATTTGAAACGGCAACAAAAACTAAAAGAGCAGCGATAGAAGTACACCGTTTGTTGCAATATGCTTGGGACAACAGTACATTTTCAGGCAGACAAACTTTCGAAATTACAGTAGTTACAATTGTCAACAACAGATGGCGCTGCGGTCTGGGAAACTCTATAGTACGATATTTTCCACATATCCACCATGCGTAGCAATAATATGGCGTAGTCTCTGAATGAAATTACCCGAAACCTTTGACAACGTGTCTGGCGGAATGGCTTCACATGCAGATGAGATGTACTGCTTCAGCTGTTCAATTGTTTGTGGATTCTGGCGGTACACCTGGTCTTTCAAGTGTCGCCACAGAAAGAAGTCACAGGGGTTCATGTCTGGCGAATAGGGAGGCCAATCCACGCCGCCGCCTCCTGTATGTTTCGGATAGCCCAAAGCAATCACACGATCATCGAAATATTCATTCAGGAAATTAAAAACGTCGGCCGTGCGATGTGGCCGGGCACCATCTTGCTTAAACCACGAGGTGTTAGCAGTGTCGTCTAAGGCAGTTTGTACCGCCACAAATTCACGAAGAATGTCCAGATAGCGTGATGCAGTAATCGTTTCGGATCTGAAAAATGGGCCAATGATTCCTTTGGAAGAAATGGCGGCCCAGACCAGTACTTTTTGAGGATGCAGGGACGATGGGACTGCAACATGGGGCTTTTCGGTTCCCCATATGCACCAGTTCTGTTTATTGACGAAGCCGTCCAGGTAAAAATAAGCTTCGTCAGTAAACCAAATGCTGCCCACATGCATATCGCCGTCATCAATCCTGTGCACTATATCGTTAGCGAATGTCTCTCGTGCAGCAATGGTAGCGGCGCTGAGGGGTTGCCGCATTTGAATTTTGTATGGATAGAGGTGCAAACTCTGGAGCATGAGACGATACGTGGACGTTGCGTCATTTGGACCGCAGCTCCAACACGGCGAACAGAAACCCGAGGCTGCTGTTGGATCACCTGCTGCACTAGCTGCGCGTTGCCCTCTGTGGTTGCCGTACGCAGTCGCCCTACCTTTCCAGCACGTTCATCCGTCACGTTCCCAGTCCGTTGAAATTTTTCAAACAGATCCTTTATTGTATCGCGTTTCGGTCCTTTGGTTACATTAAACCTCCGTTGAAAACTTCGTCTTGTTGCAACAACACTGTGTTCTAGGCGGTGGAATTCCAACACCAGAAAAATCCTCTGTTGTCTACAGCACACTTGCACGTTGTGAACAGCACACGCTTACAGCAGAAAGACGCCGTACAGGATGGCACACCCACAGACTGCGTTGTCTTCTATATCTTTCACATCACTTGCAGCGCCATCTGTTGTTGAAAATTGTAACTACTGTAATTTCGAAAGTTTGTCCGCCTGAAAATGTACTGTTGTTCCAAGCATACTGCAACAAACGGTGTATTTCTATCGCTGCTCGTTTAGTTTTTATTGCCGTTTCAAATATACCGGTCATTTTTGAAACACCCTGTAACATCTGAGGTCATCAGTCCCCTAGACTTAGTACTACTCAAACCTAACTAAGCTAAGGACATGACAGACATCCATGCCCGAGGCAGGATTCGAACCTGCAGTGCGGTTCCGGCTTGAAACGCCTAAAACCGCTCGGCCACAACGGTCGGCGTGACTGTGTCAAGTAGCATATTATAATGATGTATTCGAACATTATGGGTTTGTTTTTGTCATTCGTTTGCATTAACTTACATTTTTCTACATGTAGATCTAGCTGCTATTCATCACACCAACTAGAAAGTTTGTCTAAGTCATTTTGTATCCTGCTGAAGTACCTCAATTAAGACACTTTCCCGCATACCAAAGACAGATCATGTATGTGTATAGGAAATAGCAGCAGCCCTATCACGCTTCCCTGGGGCATTCCTGACGACACTCTTGTCGATGATGAACACTCGCCGTCGACGACAACAAACTGAGTTCTGTTATGTTATGAAGCCTACAAGCCACTTACATATCTGTGAAATTATTCCGCGCTTCTAACAAACTGTGTGGTTTGTGTGCTAGTTGTAGCCGATAACTGCCACTACAGAGCGCTGCGATCGCATATCACGTCGAGGACCACGTTCCGTGTGACGTTGTAGCTCGTTTCTGAGCGTACTTCGTTGACGGTGAAAAGGACATTCGGCGTGGTCCACAGGGAAACACGTCCATTGTGAGTTAGGATTCAGCGATTTCGCTACGAAGGCGTGTTATTTCTGGTGTTATGTTAATCGGCAGTCGTTCTTCCTGAGTCGCATTCGTGACTGGAAGAGGAGCAGCGTAAATTCTAGTGGCATCCTACGTCACAAGTCGCGAGATGACTTTCCGATTACTGGTATTGAGAATGTAAATATAGGCACTTACGCATGTCTAAGAACGGGAAGACTTCAGACACGGCCAACATCATTCGGTTCATATTTGGCAGGTCGCTTGTGAACAACTTAAAAATACAGTAGAACGGCGATTAAAAGTCACCTCTTGGACCAGTCGGTGGTCGAAAAGCTAAAATGATCGGATAATAGGAGGATAATGAAAGAAGTCATTTACAGAGCTCAAAACGGTATAAGAAACCAAAATTAAGTGCATAAAAATAATTTCCTAATCAATAGAAAGAAAACAGAAAAATTTAGACTCCGAAAATGTATTTAAAGAAGTTTAAAATGTGTTCTTTTTTTTTTAGTTTCTTAAACCTTCACTTGATGGCTGCATCTCGCTACTTCTTTGCCCAAAATTCTGTAGCATTGTCCACAGCCGTAGCGGTTGGTTGTTGTACAAAATACTTCAAGGCAGGCTCGGACGCATCCTTTCCTGCACAGTGGCTGATCTTTTCGTCTTCTTCCTTTTCTTCATCATCTAGCTGCTCTTGCTCAACATTATAGTGTTGGAGAACAAGATCGATGATCTAATCATCTTCAAGTACTTCATCGGAAACAGCAACAACGCCTTCTGCGTCAGCTGACTGGATATCGTTCTGAAGAGTCTGCCAATCAGTGAATTAATCCATAGTGTCTGACTTATCAGTCTCTGGAAGTTCTTGCTCTTCGTTTAGACTAGGACAGGCGTTCTTGCTTAATTTTTGTAGAGTGGTTTCCTTAAGTTCTCTCCAAGCCCGGGCAACTATGTAAATTGCATCTCTTATGTTGAGATTTTTTGCTTCAAACGGCTCACAATCCTCCTGTGTTTTCTTTAGCATAGCGCTGACGTATTTCCTCCTGTAACGGCGGTTTTACCGCTCAATAACATTATGGTCAGTTGGTTGGGGTTGGTTTACTGTGATGGGGAGGGGGAGGGGATGGGGCAAAGACATAGCCTTGATGTCATCTTGACTCAGAGGGGTGGCTTGGGATATTGTTTAGCACTAAAATTGCAAGATTAATAGATTTCTTTGATTTCATATATTTTTAACAGTCGGAACAAATGCATGAAAACATTCTTTAAACAAACTACCATTTATCCAGTCACTTTTTTGAGGTTTACAATAAACATAAAGTGTTGACACGTTTATGTTTTTGAGGGTTCTTGGTTTTTTAGATTTTCCGTTTGCAGACAATGGCAATTTATGGTCACCACTTGCGTTGCTACATGTTGCAGTGGTCAGTCTTCACTAGTTTCGTGCATGTGGCTGTTTCATTCTTTGCGGCAAAGGTTCTTTGAGGGAGCAATTTATAGGTTAACACCGTCTCGTCAATGTTGTACTGCTGACCAGCTACCAGTTTATTTTCTGGGACTACATTTTTTTAAAGTTTTCAATAAGATCTCTGCTCGTGTCATCATCATCATCATCAGCAGCAGCAGCAGCAGCAGCAGAAAGCTTCTCACCTGAAATAGCAGCTTGCCTAACACTGTGACAACTTTTCCACCAAAGCCAACCTTCACTTGCTTGGAATTCGTCTTCCCCCCACCCCCTCCCACTCTCCCCGCCACCATTCCCCATTCCACGACAGTTTATGGAAAAAGCCTCAAGATATTTTCAGTTCTTTTTCCTATCTTTAATGATTGTCACTCCAACACCCGTTTAAGTAAGTGACTCACCTTTTTTAAGTCTTTGTAGAACACATAGTTTCTGTTTCATCAGTTTTCCTTTTTTGATTTTTGGTCACTTTTAGTAATTCAGAGAATCCCTTACAATTGTTAATCACGACTTACTAAACTGCATAAACCTATGCTGCTGCTTCAAAATTGAGTGGGTCACAATAGTAAACTTAAAGAGTACAGCAAACCAAACAGTCCGGCAGTACAGTAGTGTGTCGACTGTGCATTTGTGGGCAGCGTCACTCAGACGGACACCTGTCGTGACAAGTGTCAAAGCGATTGATAACGCTGGCCGGCGTGGAGCACAGACAGATGGTCCGATACTCCGAAGAGTGGGTCACTGAAAGGTCGGATATTGAGGTTCTGCTGTAAAGACTCTAAGATATTGTGGCTCAACAAGGCCATGTGTTTGAGGACACCACCCCTAAAATTTTTTACCTGTAACCGATTCAAATTTGACGAGATCAATGGATGATTGAAGATTGAGCATTTTTCGTCTTGGTATGTGGAGTCCACAAACGCACATTTTCCTATAAATCGAGGAAAAAAACTCCTTTCACTGCTACGTAGGTACCTATAAGGTAAAAGTTTTTCGAAGAAAGTGAAGCTGCCCTAGTGACCTAGGAATCACGCATTAGCAGTGATTTAAAATGGAATAAGCATATAATGTTGATCGTCGGTAAAGCAGATGCCAGACTGAGATTCATTGGAAGAATCCTAAGGAAATGCAATCCGAAAACAAAGGAAGTAGGTTACAGTACGCTTGTTCGCCCACTGCTTGAATACTGCTCAGCAGTGTGGGATCCGTACCAGATAGGGTTGATAGAAGATTAGAGAAGATCCAACGGAGAACAGCGCGCTTCGTTACAGGATCATTTAGTAATCGCGAAAGCGTTACGGAGATGATAGATAAACTCCAGTGGAAGACTCTGCAGGAGAGACGCTCAGTAGCTCGGTACGGGCTTTTGTTAAAGTTTCGAGAACATACCTTCACCGAAGAGTCAAGCAGTATATTGCTCCCTCCTACGTATATCTCGGGAAGAGACCATGAGGATAAAATCAGAGAGATTAGAGCCCACACAGAGGCATACAGACAATCCTTCTTTCCACGAACAATACGAGACTGGAATAGAAGGGAGAACCGATAGAGGTACTCAAGGTACCCTCCGCCATACACCGTCAGGTGGCTTGCGGAGTATGGATGTAGATGTAGATGTAGAATCTGGCCGCGGAGCGGAGAACCTGTGTTCGATTCCAAAGTGCAGTCACTTTTTTTCCATTTGTACTTTTTCCGTTTCGAAATTGGCTGGAATAATAGGGTTAATAACATAAGTAAATCAGTAAAATAACAATCAAGATAAATAGATTCCTCAAAAAACTTGGTTTAGTGATAATGGTTTACTGATAATGGTTAACTTGGTCCTCGGCATATAGAAGAGGTCAATTGTTTCACAGATTCGTTAAAAAAAATACTCCGGGATTTTGCCATAATAAATTTACGAAACATGTCTTGCGATAATTTTAAAACCATATGTTATTTGCTAACACGTTTTATCAGATACTGGATTCCTGAGGTGGACAAAGTAATACCGTCATGAATCACAGCATGTATATGAGTCAATGAGACAAGATTAAATCGACTTGCACGGTAGAAGTAACTTTTTTGGTAGCGTTCGGAACATGCCCACTCAGCCATCTCAATAGTGGAATGTCAGTTCCGACAATACGAAAGTAAGGAAACACAATACGCTGCTCCCTACCAGAGAAAAAGTGCGACCCGGATATTCTATTCAATACCTCCTCATTAGTTATGTGATCTACCCGTCTAATCTCCAGCATTCTTCCGTAGCACCACATTTCGAAAGCCTCTATTCTCTTCTTGTCCAAACTATTTATCGTCCATGTTTCACTTCCTTACATGGTTACACTCCATACAAATACTTTCAGTAACGACTTACTGACACTTAAATCTATACTCGATGTTAACAAATTTCTCTTCTTCAGAAACGCTTTCCTTGCCATTGCCAGTCTACATTTTATATCCTCTCTACTTCGACCATCATCAGTTATTTTGCTCCCCAAATAGCACTGCTACTACTACTTTGAGTGTCTCATTCTTAATCTAATTCCCTCAGCATCACCCGACTTAATTCGACTACATTCTATTATCCTCGTTTTGCTTTTGTGATGTTCATCTTATATCCTCCTTTCAAGACACTATCCATTCCGTTCAACTGCTCTTCCAAGTCCTTTGCTGTCTCTGACAGAATTATAATGTCATCGGCGAACCTCAGAGTTTTTACTTCTTCTCCGTGGATTTTAATACCTACTCCGAACTTTTCTTTTGTTTCCTTTACTGCTTGCTCACTATACAGATTGAATAACATTGAGGAGAGGCTACAACCCTGTATCCCTCCCTTCCCAACCACTGCTTCCCTTTCATGCCCCTCGACTCTTAGAACTGCCATCTGGTTTCTGTACAAATTGTAAATAGCCTTTCGCTCCCTGTATTTTACACCTGCCACCTTCAGAATTGGAAAGAGAGTATTCCAGTCAACATTGTCAAAAGCTTTCTCTAAGTCTACAAATGCCAGAAACGTAGGTTTGCCTTTCCTTAATTTATCTTCTAAGATAAGTCGGAGGGTCAGTATTACCTCACGTGTCCCAATATTTCTACGGAATCCAAACTGATCTTCCCCGAGGTCGGCTTCTACAAGTTTTTCCATTCGTCTGTAAAGGATTCGTGTTAGTATTTTGCAGCCGCGAATTATTAAACTGATAGTTCGGTGATTTTCACATGTCAACACCTGCTTTCTTTGGGATTGGAATTATTGTATTCTTCTTGAAGTCTGAGGGTATTTCGCTGTCTCATACATCTTGCTCTCCAAATGGTAGAGTTTTGTCGGGACTGGCTCTCCCAAGGCTGTCAGTAGTT
Organism: Schistocerca cancellata; assembly: GCF_023864275.1. Taxonomy (NCBI): domain Eukaryota; kingdom Metazoa; phylum Arthropoda; class Insecta; order Orthoptera; family Acrididae; genus Schistocerca; species Schistocerca cancellata. Next base: position 514,293,662 of record NC_064634.1, read on the forward strand.
TACTGGAATGTTGTCTACTCCCGGAGCCTTGTTTCGCCTCTTGTCTTTAAATGCTCTGTCAAACTCTTCACGCAGTATAATATCTCCCATTTCATCTTCATCTACATCATCTTCCATTTCTATAATATTGTCATCAAATATAACGCCCTTGTATAAACCCTCTATATACTCCTTCCACCTTTCTGCTTTCCCTTCTTTGCTTAGAACTGGGTTTCCATCTGAGCTCTTGATATTCGTACAAGTGGTTCTCTTTTCTCCAAAGGTCTCTAATTTTCCTGTAAGCAGTATCTGTCTTACCCCTAGTGAGATAAACCTCTACATCCTTACATTTGTCCTCTAGTCATCCCTACATAGCTATTTTGCACTTCCTGTCGATCTCATTTTTGAGACGTTTATATTCCTTTTTGCCTGCTTCATTGGGTTTGATTCCCGGCGGGGTTGTGTGATATCCTTAGGTTAGTTAGGTTTAAGTAGTTCTAAGTTCTAGGTGACTGATGACCACAGATGTTAAGTCCCATAGTGCTCAGAGGCATTTGAATTAAATTCAATATTTCTTATGTTACCCCAAGGATTTCTATTAGTCCTCGTCTTTTTACCTACTTGGTCCTCTGCTGCTTTAACTACTTCAGCCCTCAAAGCTACCCATTCATTTTCTGCTGTCTTTCTTTCCCCCATTCCTGTCAATTGTTCCCTTATGCTCTCCCTGAAACTCTGGACAACCTCTGGTTCAGTCAGTTTATCCAGGTTCCATCTCCTTAAATTCCCACCTTTTCGCAGTTTCTTCAGTTTTAATCTACAGTTTATAACCAATATATTGTGATCAGAGTCCACATCTGCACCTGTAAATGTCTTACAATTTAAAACCTGGTTCCTAAATCTCTGTCTTACCATTATATAATCTATCTGAAACCCGTCAGTATCTCCAGGCTTCTTCCATGTATACAACCTTCTTTTATGATTCTTGAACCAAGTGTTAGCTATGATTAAGTTATGCTCTGTCCAAAATTCTACCAGGCGGCTTTCTCTTTCGTTTCGTACCCCCAATCCGTATTCACCTACTACGTTTCCTTCTCTCCCTTTTCCTACTCTCGAATTCCAGTCACCCACGACTATTAAATTTTCGTCTCCCTTCACTATCTGAATAATTTCTTTTATCTCATCGTACACTTCATCAATTTTTTCATCTACAGTTCTAGTTGGCATATAAATTTGTACTCTGTAGTAGGCGTGGGCTTCGTGTCTATCTTGGCCACAATAATGCGTTCACTATGCTGTTTGTAGTAGCTTACCCGCACTCCTATTTTTTTATTCATTATTAAACCTACTCCTGCATTACCCCTAGTTGATTTTCCATTTATAACCCTGTATTCACTTGACCAAAAGTCTTGTTCCACCTGCCACCGAACTTCACTATTTCCTGTTATGTCTAACTTTAACCTATCCATTTCCCTTTTTAAATTTTCTAACCTACCTGCCCGATTAAGGGATCTTGCGAGATGCCGGGGATAGCAGTGTATTTAACACTAAATTCTTCTAGAATCTTTATATGGAAATGATGCTCTAAGCCCCCCCTTGTCTAACTCCGACTTTTACTGTTGCACATGGATTAAGAAGAAACGTGAACTGACTGTAATCAACCCTGCAAGTGGAGTAGAGAAGAGTTTGGCACCTGCAATAATTTAATTTGACAGAAATTACTTTAATAAAGGAAAGTTTCATTAACGTGGTGAGAAATGAAAGGGATGCTATACCGATCTACAGAATGAAAGTTCTGTCCAAAATAACAATTTGATTTATTATGACTAAACTCAAAATAATAAACACAACACATGAAAGATTTACAATACGTCAAATCGGAAATAAATGCTTTGAAGGTGAAGTTGTCCGTAAACTAGCTTGTGGCGTTTATGACCAAGTGGTATGTGGAGCCAATTCCTTGAAACTCAAATCTTAAGATAAACACCCTGCCAACCCAACATTAAGAGCTGTTACAGTAGTGAGAACCCTTTCAAGATCAGCACAACCCACCTGTCACCAGACCACCCGGGTGACGAGAGACGCTGCATGGGAAGTCCACGTGTGAAGGAATAGCAACTTTTCACCGCATGCAATTAGAGAGGAAAATCGAATTACTCAGAGTAAGATAGAAATATGAGAGGGGGCTCATGCCACCTCTCAATCTGACATTCCACGCTCCGATGCATAGAACGCCAGTTTTCTTTCTCTTGATAATGACATCCTCTTGAGTAGTCCCCGGCTGGAGATCCGAATGGGGGGACAATTTTACCTCTGGAATATTTTACCCAAGAAGACGCCATCATTATTCAACCATACAGTAAAGCTGCATGCCCTTGGGAAAAATTGCGACTGTAGTTTCCCATTGCTTTCAGCTGTTCGCAGTACCAGCACAGCAAGGCTGTTTTGGTTAGTGTTATAAGGCCAGATCAGTCAATAATCCAGACTGTTGCCCCTGCAACTACTGAAAAGGCTGCTACCCCTCTTCAGGAACCACACGTTTGTCGGTCTCTCAACAGATACCTGGGCTATCTGTATCGCTGAGGCATGCAAGCGTCCCCACCAACGGCAAGGTCCACGGTTCATGGGGGGGACTAAATCCGTAGTGTTTCAAAATCTGGAGTAAGGGATAAAGACCAACGTCTCTGTGATGTTTATCATTTACCTGTGTTTCTTCTCTGTCATTTGCTCCGCTACCTTGTCTCCTCATAGCATTGGTGTGTCACGATGTATTTCTGTGAATAATTATCTAATTTATGCCACTAGTGACTTTTTTTATTATTTCTTGACGTTAATCTCTCTCTTATGTTACTAACAGATTACCAATTTCAAAAGTGAGTGATTTTTGTTGTATAAACCGCAATAACCGACCCCGGCGAAGTTTGCAAGCCACCATTGTGACCAATACACCGAGGTAATTAAGAATCGTAGTAATTGTCTAGAACCTGCTCTTCATTTAATTAAAAACTCTGATTGCCCAGTGCGAATTGAATTGTTGCACTTGAAATGTTTCAAACATTCACGGTTACGAAAATACGAAGCTAGGCCAGGTGTTCCGAAAGAATAATACCTGGAGTCCCAGTACTTTTTTAAATACGTAGATCTTTCGCCAGTTTAACTCGCCCAGTTATTACTATGGTGCGTTAAAAAGCACAGTGGGAAATACACAACTGTGCCGATGCAATAACGATCCACAGCATAAATTGTGATCAGCTTTCAGTATCGATTTTTCAGGCAATGTTATGGTACATGTGCTACGCATCAAAATTGATTCCGAAACAATAGATATTTTAAGTGTAAACTAAATCTATTTTGTGCTGAATCTTTGGAAGCAACGTTGCAGTTGCCCGAAGACCGCATTCGTTAAATGTTCTTGGTGCCGTGAGTAATTTCATTCGAATATTTATACGACAAGTACCATCCATCTAGTTGTTCGAGAGAAACTGAGGACGTGTAACAGAGTGAAAGAGCCAGTCGAAATTGATCAGGATTAGGATTTTAATTCTTTACTAATCCAAATCACTTGAGAAAATTATTCGCCTGTCCTGTAATTGTTTCTTATTGATTTAATTACTTTATTAACCCTCCTATGCCCACCAATTTCCAGACGGAAAAAAATAGAAATAAATAAAGAATGCACTTGGTGACAGAACACAGGTCCACAGCTCCCCAGCCAGCTGCCTCTGTCTTTACGCCAGCGGCACTTTCGTTGGGCAGTCTTTGCCTTACGGGTACATAAGCGGCAATGAAAAAGTTTCTTTCCTCAATTTCTAGGAAAATATGCGTTTGCGGGCACCATATGTCAGAAGAAATATGATCATTTTTCAACTATCGATCGATCCTGTCAATTTTGAGTCGATGGCACGTGATGAACTTCAGGCATGGTTTTCTCGAAAACAAGGGAGAGTTGAGCGAAAATACATTAGAGTTGTTTCACTTTAGGTTGTATACGAGCGACCTGCCAAACACGGGCCGTAGTGGTTGGCCGTGTCTGAGGCATTCCTATCGTCAGGGAACGGATTTTTTGCAAATGAGTAGACAGTCTACAGGCTCGATACAACGACGGAGTCTGGCACGGAAGCTCCACTTGTCCGTGTCTACACCAAAATATCCTATTTCGACAGCCTTGCGTTTCACTTCTGTACATTTCTTGAAAATGTTTTACGAAAAGTTGCAATGCCAACACAAACAAGCATTATATCACCGTAGACGTCGTCCAAGAAGTTACAAACGCCGTTAAAAACGGATATCGTTCCGTTTACAAAAATACGATAGTTGCTTCAGTATCGGTTGCTACTGGAGATGAGGGGATTACACGCACAACAAAACTTCTAATCGTCTGGGTGACGTCAGTTGCTGGAAATCTGGTTCCGATACTTAAACCGTTCATAAAATAACACGGGTGTTAAGTATTACGTGATTCATGCTTTATATTATGTATTAAATACCTCGTATTTGTAGAATGATGTCAGTTTATGGAATGAAATTTTACACTGCATCTGAGAGTGCGATGATTTGAAACTTCCTTGGAGATTAAAAATGTATGGCGGATCGGGATTTGAACCTACTACCTTTGCCTTTCGAGGACAGATACGTGACATCTCCGAAAGAATAGACACCATGTCGGATGGTGACAGCCGTGAAGAATGAAATTTCAATGAATGACAAACATCAGCTGTGTACGGGACGTTGATAGAAATCAACGGGGACGGTTGACAATGTATGCCCGACTGGGATTCCAACGCGGGATCTCCTGCTTACCACACAGGCGCTCTAACCACTAACCGAGAACAGCAAAATAAATGCTTCATACTTGTTTTACGATGGGCGTTCAATTAGTAACGCAACCATTTTTTTCTGGAAGCGTGTTGATTGTGTGCAGGATTACAGTACACCATATTATTCGAAATTCTTGTAGCTACAAAACCCTAATTTTCAACATAATGTCGGTTCAACGCGACGGCCTTACGCCACCTTACTGGGAGGGTCAATAGGGCCGCTCGGTACCACTCTACAGGTCGACACCGGAGGCAGTGTTTCGCGGCACCAGCAACCTTCCCATCATTCGGGTACTGCTTCCCGCGGAGTGCGTCGTCCGTTGGCGCAAACAGATGGAAGTCGGGAGTGCGAGATTCGGGCTGTAAGGGCGGATGAGGAGGAACGGTACAACGAATTGAGCTTTCGGATGCGCAGACTTGATGATGATGTTTGGTTTGTGGGGCGCTCAACTGCGTGGTTATCAGCGCCCGTACAATTATCCAATCTTTGCTCAGTCCAATTTCGCCACTTTCCTGGATGATGATGAAATGATGAGGACAACACAAACACCCAGTCATCTCGAGGCAGGTGAAAATCCCTGACCCCGCCGGGAATCGAACCCGGGACCCCGTGCTCGGGAAGCGAGAACGCTACCGCGAGACCACGAGCGGCGGACAGGATGCGCAGACTTGTGAGAGGCCTTGCCTTGTCATGGAGAACGAGAACTTCATTTGCATTTTTCTGGCAACGAACACGCTGGATTCATTCCTTCAGTTTCCCGAGGGTGAAATATCATCGTTGCACCGTAAGGGGCGGCATAAAACAAAAGAACAGAAGCCTGTCGCCATGACGTTACCGGCTGAGTGTGCGGCTTTGAACTTTTTCTTCGGAGGAGAAGAGGTGCAGCGCCATTCCGTGGACTGCTGTTTTCTTTCGGATTGGGACTGATGAACAAACGCTTCATCGTCTGTGATATCTTCCAAACAGATTGTCTCACGGTCTTCTGTCGAGCGGTGAGGAACCCAGCGAGGAGACAACTTTGAGTACCCCAACTGGTGGGCGATTGTGTAAGCATTACCAACAGACACGTCCGGTTGAGCTGCGATTTGTTTGATTGTGATCCACTGGTAACCTCGAATGAGAGTGTCCGCGCGTTCCAACACTGCAGGAGTGACAGGTGCGTGCGGCCGACCGGCCGGACATGTTGCGATGATGACAGATGCCTCGCGCAATGACTCATCGTGCTTTTGTTCACTGCCACGTCTCCGCAGACATTCTGCTAGTGCCTATGAATATCTGCGATGTTCTCGTTTTTCGCCAAAACAAACCCAGTGTTACCTCTCTGCTTGGGACGCACCCCCGACACAAACACCATTTTAAAGACTACGTGTAGCTCTAGAGGGCTTCATGAAACTGTAGGGGCTGAAGCAGGAATATTCCACGCTGCCCCCCAACAAATTTCACATTTTTCCAACCGAAACTGGCGAGAAAGAAATGCGTTGCATCACTTATCGTACGTGTCTCGTAAGTTCTATTAAAGCTAAAAATGTTGAAAACACTACTGTAGTTTCTTGATAACTTTCAGCATTTTTTTATTTACGCTAATGGAGGATTCAGCATGCAGGACTACGCAAGAATTTGCTAACATCGCAAAATGCACATTAGCAGCTTGTGTAGGCTAGTAGAGCAAATTCAACTACAATACGCACAGCTCATAATGTAAGTTGATACATAGTTTATGCAACGTAATTTCTTAAATACTCAGCAGTGCAAGTTTCATTCTTATTTGTTACCAGTAGTACTATGTGCTTGAGTAACGTACAGGAATTGAAATATTAAAATTACTCGTTTGTCGACATTACCTTCACAGCAAAGTGTCTTCAGTAAGCAAAACCATTTATCGGTTAACGTTCTAGTATATGCACAGAGACTTTATCGCTAATACAAGAACTCGTCATCAATATATACACCTTCTGAAATACAAAAACTGCCTAATATACGTGTTGCAACTAAAGGAAATGACAAGCCAGTGAAGATCAGATGATTGAACAACAATATACAATTTCGTCACTGCACAAAATACACAGAATGAAATCCTCTTCCTCATGCTCCCGATAGAGATCAGCAAGTTTTGACTTCGAGTCTTTCCCCACTATGTCAGGAACTGTATGCGGATATTTCCATGTAATTTTCTAGCCTTCTGCCTTCCTCTTCTTTAAATGTTGTTTTTCTTTGTATTGAAACATCATTCTAGACTAATTATGCTTATCCATTACGGATATTTTAGAACCGTGACTGTATATTAATGTAAATAAGTTATACACAACTGCAACCAGTCACATTTTTCAATAATAATGCTTTATTACATTAACCGGTTTTCGAACCCTTTCAGGTTCATCTTCAGATGATTTCGGGAGGATCCGGGAAGTTACATCATTACTGGTAGTAGCATAATGCTGGGTGCTGGTTCTATGGCGGAAAGATGGGTCACACTAGATAAGCTATAGTCATGACTAGACTAGATAAGCTATAGTCATGACGATACATTAAAGTGTGACCCATCTTTCTGCCATAGAACCAGCACCCAGCATTATGCTACTACCAGTAATGATGTAACTTCCCGGATCCTCCCGAAATCATCCGAAGATGAACCTGAAAGGGTTCGAAAACCGGTTAATGTAATAAAGCATTATTATTGAAAAAAGTGACTGGTTGCAGTTGTGTATAACTTATTTACATTCTAGAGTAATGTAAATAGTCTACACAGTACAGCGGATCTTACGACTTCCCGAAGGCAACGCCTACAATTCATTGGGCTATCCAACCACCTTTATTTAGCTTTTATTAAACTGAGTTACAATTAATTACAAGATTTCCAAATGTTGATGCGTAGATGAACCATAATCACTATATCTTTGTAGTCACTCAGATTAAAGAAGGAATTAATAATAGTAATAATAATAATAATAATAATAATAATAATAATAATGAACCCCATGGAGGCTCGGGAAAAGAATAGGCCTTCGGTATGTTCTGCCAGTCGTAAAAGGCGACGAAAAGAACAAACCAATAATAGGACTAACCCCCCTTTTAGGGTGATTAGTTGGTTCAGGACAGAACTAATAAAGCCTCGGACAAGCGCTGTCATGGTCGCGGACGACGCTTGAACCCTATGCCCGTCCACAATGGTAACGACACTGTTAGCCACACGGAAAATGATTTAAATCCAAATAGAGGTGTTTTGCAGGACATGCTTCCTGCAACCACTCTAGAAGGAAAACAAAGACAGAGGATGAGATGGTCAGATGAAGTTAACCGATACCTCATGTTTTGTTATTACCAAGCAACAAACTTAGGAACCAACACAACTGGATACAGATCACAAGTATATACAACATTTTTTACCAGATACCCAGAATTAAAATTTTTCAACAGAACAACGATTAGCTGATCAGATTCGTGCAATAATCAAAAATAACAGGATACCCCAGTCAGAATTAGAAAACATCAGACAAAAAGTACAACAAATACTCGAACAAAACAATGTGCAATCAGAAGAAGAAGAAAATACAGTAATGGACTCAAACATCCCAGAGCAAACAAACGAAGAACACCACGCATCAATTAAACAATCAGAGGAAATCGAAATCTTAAGACAGCCACCAGAACAAGAACAAATAGAACACGAAGTGACACACATGTTAGGTATAGAAGAAAAATTTCAGTTGACACAAATAGAATACAAAGACACAAATACAGACATTGGACCATTCTTGCATAGACCACCAAATAACCCACAAGTCGAAACAACAATAACAACTATCAACACAATCATACACAACAAAATAAATGAAAACACAACTATGGAAGAGTTACAACTACTGGTTTATGTAGGAGCACTCACTACACTAAATATACACTCTAGGCAGAGATCACCCACAAAACCAGCTTGGCAACACAGGCTACAGATCAGAATAGAGAAACTGAGAAAAGACATCGGACAGCTAACACAATTTATAAGAAATGAAATAACAGACAAAAAACGAAAAAGGTTAGGTAAAATCTCACAACAAGAAGCGATAGAGCAATTACGCGAAAAGAAGCAGAAATTACAAGCATTGGCCAAACGACTTAGAAGATACAAAAAAAGTGAAAATAGAAGGAAACAAAACCAAACATTCAACACAAACCAAAAGAAATTTTACCAGACAATAGATAACACACACATTAAAATAGACAATCCACCAAACATAACAGAGATGGAACACTTCTGGAACAACATACGGTCAAACACGGTAGAACATAACAGACACACATGGTGGATACAAGCAGAAACAGACTCATATAAGGTGATACCACAAATGCCTGAAGTCATAATTTTGCAACATGAAGTCACCCGAGCAATTAATTCTACGCACAATTGGAAAGCCCCTGGAAATGATAAAATAGCAAATTTCTGGCTAAAGAAGTTCACCTCAACACATTCACATCTAACTAAACTATTTAACAATTACATTGCAGACCCATACACAGTCCCTGATACACTTACACAAGGAATAACTTATCTGAAACCTAAAGATCAAGCAGACACAGCAAAACCCAGCAAAATATCGCCCCATAACATGCCTACCACCAATATACAAAATATTAACTTCAGTCATTACACAGAAATTAATGACACATACAACACAGAACAAAATTATAAATGAAGAACAAAAAGGCTGCTGCAAAGTAGCACAAGGATGTAAAGAGCAACAGATAATAGATACAGAGGTGACATATCAAGCTAAAACTAAACAAAGGTCACTGCACTACGCATACATCGATTACCAAAAAGCTTTTGATAGTGTACCCCACTCATGGTTACTACAGATATTGGAAATATACAAAGTAGATCCTAAATTAATACAGTTCCTAAACATAGTAATGAAAAATTGGAAAACCACACTTAATATCCAAACAAAATCAAATAATATCACATCACAGCCAATACAGATTAAGTGTGGAATATACCAAGGAGACTCATTAAGTCGTTTCTGGTTCTGCCTTGCTCTGAACCCACTATCCAATATGCTAAGTAATACAAATTATGGATATATTATTACTGGAACATACCAACACAAAATCACACATTTGCTATACATGGATGATCTAAAACTACTGGCAGAAACAAATCAACAACTCAACCAATTACTAAAGATAACAGAAGTATTCAGCAATGATATACATATGGCTTTTGGAACAGACAAATGTAAGAAAAATAGCATAGTCAAGGGAAAACACACTAAACAAGAAGCTTACATATTGGATAACCACAGCGACTGCATAGAAGCAATGGAAAAAACAGATGCCTATAAATATCTAGGATACAGACAAAAAATAGGAATAGATAATACAAATATTAAAGAAGAACTAAAAGAAAAATATAGACAAAGACTAACAAAAATACTGAAAACAGAATTGACAGCAAGAAACAAGACAAAAGATATAAATAATTATGCTATACCAATATTGACCTACTCAATTGGAGTAGTGAAATGGAGTAACACAGACCTAGAAGCACTCAATACACTTACACGATCACAGTGCCACAAATATAGAATACATCACATACATTCAGCAACAGAAAGATTCACATTAAGCAGAAAGGAAGGAGGAAGGGGATTTATCGACATAAAAAACCTTCATTATGGACAGGTAGACAATTTAAGAAAATTCTTTCTAGAACGAGCAGAAACTAGCAAAATACACAAAGCAATCACTCATATAAATACATCGGCTACACCACTGCAGTTTCATAACCACTTCTACAACCCTTTAGATCACATAACATCAACAGATACGAAGAAAGTAAATTGTAAAAAGAAAACACTGCATGGCAAGCACCTGTATCATCTAACACAGCCACACATCGATCAAGACACATCCAACACGTGGCTAAGAAAAGGCAATATATACAGTGAGACGGAAGGATTCATGATTGAAAGACAGGATCAAACAATAAACACCAGATATTACAGCAAGCATATTATTAAAGATCCCAATACCACAACAGATAAATGCAGACTTTGCAAGCAACAAATAGAAACAGTAGATCACATCACAAGCAATGTACAATACTAGCAAATACAGAATACCCCAGAAGACATGACAATGTAGCAAAAATAATACATCAACAACTTGCCATACAACATAAACTAATAAAACAGCACATTCCCACATGCAAGTATGCACCACAAAATGTACTGGAGAATCATGAATACAAATTATACTGGAACAGAACCATTATAACAGATAAAACAACACCGCATAACAAACCTGACATCATACTCACCAATAAAAAGAAGAAATCAACACAACTAATCGAAATATCCATACCCAATACTAGAAATATACAGAAGAAAACAGGAGAAAAAATTGAAAAATACATCCAACTGGCTGAGGAAGTTAAGGTCATGTGGCATCAGGATAAAGTTGACATTATACCAATTATACTGTCAACTACAGGAGTCAAACCACACAATATCCACCAGTACATCAACGCAATACAGCTACATCCAAACATATATATACAACTACAGAAATCTGTAATTATTGATACATGTTCAATTACCCAAAAGTTCCTAAATGCAACGTAACATATACCGTACAGTTAAAAGGAAGTCACGCTTGATCAAGGTCCGTGTTACTTTCCATTTTTAACCAGACATAATGTCTGAGACAGGAAAGAATAATAATAATAATGACAATATGGTGACAGAAAGACCAACCACCGCAGTGAGCAATTTGCATCCACAGGAGCATTTCTTTTTTCACAACATAAATTTCAAACAATCTAAATCTTCTAACGTTAACCTATCGTATATCTCTCGAGCAAAAAATCACACCCAGTAGTTGGAAGAACTACTACTACACCTATCTACAAAAAGCACATGGTAGATGTGATCCACAAAACGACCGTCCAGTATCCGACATCAATTTGTTTAAAACGTTAGAACATATTCTGAGCTCAAATATGATATCTCGAAAAGAATCATCTCCTTCCTGATAACTAGCAGGGATTTCGAAAACATCAATCATGTGAAACTCAAATGGTTCAAATGGCTATGAACACTATGGGACTTAACTTCTGAGGTCATCAGTCCCCTAGAACATAATGAACGTTATGCTTATCCATTACGGATGCTGGATGCTGGTAAAGTGTCACTGTTAAAGTGTGAACTAATATAGTTCGTGTGAAAGTGTTCAGGACACCAAAATGGAGGCAGACAGATACGAAAAAAGCCGTCTATACTGTCACAAACCAGCACCCAGCATTATGCTACTACCAGTAATGATGTAACTTCCCGGATCCTCCCGAAATCATCTGAAGATGAACCTGAAAGTGTTCGAAAACCGGTTAATGTAATAAAGCATTATTAATGAAAAAGTGACTGGTTGCAGTTGTGTATAACTTATTTCCATATATAGTTAACGTTGATTAATTTTCAAAGAATATTCTTAAAAATTGATTTTATTTACTAGCGATTGATCAAGAACATTAACACATTTAATCACGTTATGTAAGCATGGAAATGATAACCAAATTCCTTTTAACAAATGGAACTTTTATTCACTTTAATAGAGCGTAAAAGCATTTTTTTAAAAGAAACAGATTTAAAATTATAATCAGAAAGCACCCTCTCAATATCAAAGTTACAATTTATTCAGAGGCAGAAAGAAACGCGTTTTGACTGTAGGAGCTTTCGGCCAGAGAACCTTGCTGTTCCCTCTTGACATGGCCGTAGTTACGACCGCTCACAACAGTCTCTGGCAGACTACACTGGTGCAAATCTGCAACACACCAGATAACCTTAAACTGAGAGTTTTAACAATTTACACAAGCACACAAACTATGCACCCCCCGTAGGAGGCATGGAAATGGTACAAAACACTAACAATTACAATATTAACCTTGCCGCCGAAGGTGCAACTTGATTTTAACTTCTAAGAAAAGTCTTATGGTGAAAGGGTGGCAACTTTATATACTAAAATGATCATTTAAAGAAAAGCCCATGAAATGCAATCTTATATAAAATTCTACAAGGTTGACAAACAATAGTTAAGATGCTCTACAGTACACAGATACCACCTCTCAAGATCATAGGCAATAATATCAAAGTTTCCAAAGATCAAAACATATTTCAGGTATTAGGCCGTTACACTCCAAGCAATAAATTCGTTAACACACCAAATCCGACAAACATGACAGAGGCAGCTACTAACGTACGGTAGATTGATAGGGAGAATACCGAACAACCCGAACCGCAGGTTGCTCTAACCCTCCCCTACTCCACAAGGGAAAAACGGACCACCCAATTTATAAACAACCACCTTCCCGCGGGTGGGCAAACGGAGAAGAATGGTGGGACGACCCCAAAGCAAATCGGCTGGTGACCTCACCAATAAAACAAGTAGAATTTAACAAGAGTAAATCAAACAAGATATCACCAATCACTTAACTTCTAATAAACTGCAATTTCTCGAAAAGACCTGGTGCAGCACCCCCAAATCGCTCTCCCGAACCCTCCGCTGCCAGCAGCTTCAACGGACGCAGGAAGGCGCGCCGATCTCCCGTCTCACGGCGTCGCAGCTCGCCCTGGCCAGACTCATGTCGTGGGTTGGCTCCTGTTGCTCTCGTGTCGACCGCGAATTCATTACCCATTGCTATACGCCGCGGCCCACTGGACTTACGTGGCGACCTGACATGCGCCGACGCTCAAGACGGACAAATCATCTTGTGTCTCAGTGCGCGACCGACCAACCGATCGACCCAACGGCCAGTGACCATTTCCTGAGCAAACTCGAGCAGGCTGGCGGCCTAACGCGCAGATGTAGGAACTAAGCCCCGACCGGGCGACAACTCGCTGAGTCCTCTTACTGGCAGAGTGGAAAGACTCTCATTTTACCGGCTTTAAAGGTTGATCCGAACGACAGGCGTACTAGCACTCCGAACGACAGATAGATACTATGTTGTTGTTGTGGTCTTCAGTCCTGAGCCTGGTTTGATGCAGCTCTCCATGCTACTCTATCCTGTACAAGCTTCTTCATCTCCCAATACGTACTGCAGCCTACATCCTTCTGAATCTCTTTAGTGTATGCATCTTTTGGTCTCCCTCTACCATTTTTAACCTCCACGCTCCCCTCTAATACTAAATTGCTGATCCCTTGATGCCTCAGAACATGTCCTACCAACCGATCTCTTCTTCTTGTCAAGTTGTGACACAAACTCCTCTTCTCCCCAATCCTATTCAATACTTCCTCATTAGTTACGTGGTCTACCCATCTAATCTTCAGCATTCTTCTGTAGCACCACATTTCGAAGGCTTCTATTCTCTTCTTGTCCGAACTATTTATCGTCCATGTTTCACTTCCATACATGGCTACACTACATACAAATACTTTCAGAAACGACTTCCTGACATTTAAATCTATACTCGATGTTAACAAATTTCTCTTCTTCAGAAACGCTTTCCTTGCCATTGCCAGTCTACATTTTATATCCTCTCTACTTCGACCATCATCAGTTACTTTGCTCCCCAAATAGCAAAACTCATTTACTACTTTAAGTGTCTCATTTCCTAATCTAATTCCCTTAGCATCGCCCGACTTAATTCGACTAAATCCCATTATCCTCGTTTTGCTTTTGTTGATGTTCATCTTATATCCTCCCTTCAAGACACTGTCCATTCCGTTCAACTGCTCTTCCAAGTCCTTTGCTGTCTCTGACAGAATTACCTCAAAGTTTTTATTTCTTCTCCATGGATTTTAATACCTACTCCGAATTTTTCTTTTGTTTCCTTTACTGCTTGCTCACTATACAGATTTAATAACATTGAGGAGACGCTACAACCCTGTCTCCCCCCCTTCCCAACCACTGCTTCCCTTTCATGCCCCTCGACTCTTAGAACTGCCATCTGGTTTCAGTACAAATTGTAAATAGCCTTTCGCTCCCTGTATTTTACACCTGCCACCTTCAGAATTGGAAAGAGAGTATTCCAGTCAACATTGTCAAAAGCTTTCTCTAAGTCTACAAATGCTAGAAATCTTCTAAGATAAGTCGTAGGGTCAGTATTACCTCACGTGTTCCAGTATTTCTACGGAATCGAAACTGATCTTCCCCGAGGTCGGCTTCTACCAGTTTTTCCATTCGTCTTTAAAGAAGTCGTGTTAGTATTTTGCAGCCGTGACTTATTAAACTGACAGTTCGGTAATTTTCACATCTGTCAACGCCTGCTTTCTTTGGGATTGGAATTATTATATTCTTCTTGGCGTCTGAGGGTATTTCGCCTGTCTCGTACATTTTGCTCACCAGATGGTAGAGTTTTGTCAGGACTGGCTCTCCCAAGGCTGTCAGTAGTTCTAATGGAATGTTTTCTACTCCCGGGGCCTTCTTTCGACTTAGGTCTTTCAGTGCTCTGTCAAACTCTTCACGCAGTATCGTATCTCCCATTTCATCTTCATCTGCATCCTCTTCCATTTCCATAATATTGTCCTCAAGAACATCGTCCTTCTATAGTCCCTCTATATACTCCTTCCACCTTTCTGCTTTCCCTTTTTTGCTTAGAACTGGGTTTCCATCTGAGCCCTTGATATTCATACAAGTGGTTCTCTTTACTCCAAAGATCTCTTTAATTTTCCTCTAGGCAGTATCTATCTTACCCCTAGTGACGTAAGCCTCTACATTCTTACATTTGCCCTCTCGCCATGCCTGCTTAGCCATTTTGCACTTCCTGTCAATCTTATTTTTGAGACGTTTGTATTCCTTTTTGTTTGCTTTATTTACTGCATTTTTATATTTTCTCCTTTCATCAATTAAATTCAGTATTTCTTCTGTCACCCAAGGATTTCTACTAGCCCTCGTCGTTTTACCTACTTGATCCTCTGCTGCCTTCACCACTTTATCCCTCAAAGCTATCCATTCTTCTTCTACTGTATTTCCTTCCCCCATTCTTGTCAATGGTTCCTTTATGCTCTTCCTGAAACTCTCTAAAACCTCTGGTTCTTTCAGTTTATCCAGGTTCCATCTCTTCAAATTCCCACCTTTTTGCAGTTTCTTCAGTTTTAATCTACAGTTCATAACCAATAGATTGTGGTCAGAGTCCACATCTGCCCCTGGAAATGTCTTACAATTTAAAACCTGGTTCCTAAATCTCTCTTACGATTATATAATCTATCTGATATCTTCTAGTATCTCCAGGTTTCTTCCAGGTATACAACCTTCTTTCATGATTCTTAAACCAAGTGTTAGCTATGATTAAGTTATGCTCTGCGCAAAATTCTACCAGGCGTCTTCCTCTTTCATTTCTTAGCTCCAATCCATATTCACCTACTATGTTTCCTTCTCTCCCTTTTCCTACTCTCGAATTCCAATCACCCATGACTATTAAATTTTCGTCTCCCTTCACTACCTGAATAATTCCTTTTATCTCGTCATATATTTCATCAATTTCTTCGTCATCTGCAGAGCTAGTTGGCATATGAACTTGTACTACTGTTGTAGGCGTGGGCTTCGTGTCTATCTTGGCTACAATAATGCGTTCATTATGTTGTTTGTAGTAGCTTACCCGAACTCCTATTTTTTTATTCATTATTATACCTACTCCTGCATTACACCTATTTGATTTCGTGATTATAACCCTGTAGTCACCTGACCAGAAGTCGTGTTCCTCCTGCCACCGAACTTCACTAATTCCCACTATATCTAACTTTAACCTATCCATTTCCCTTTTTAAATTTTCAGATCTACCTGCCCGATTAAGGGATCTGACATTCCACGCTCCGATCCGTAGAACGCCAGTTTTCTTTCTCCTGATAATGACGTCCTCCTGAGTAGTCCCCGCCCGGAGATCCGAATGGGGGACTATTTTACCGCCGGAATATTTTACCCAAGAGGACGCCATCATCATTTATCCACACAGTAAAGCTGCATGCCCTCGGGAAAAATTACGGCCGTAGTTTCCTCTTGCTTTCAGCCGTTCGCAGTACCAGCACGGCAAGGCCGTTTTGGTTAATGTTACAAGGCCAGATCTGACAATCATCCAGACTGTTGCCCCTGCAACTGAACTGCTGCCCCTCTTCAGGAACCATCAGTTTGTCTGGCCTCTCAACAGATACCGCTTCGTTGTGGTTGCACCTACAGTACGGCTATCTGTGTCGCTGAGGCACGCAAGCCTCCCCAGCAACGGCAAGGTCTATGGTTCATGGTGGGTGGGGGGGGGGGGGGGGAGACTAACTGCCTAACAAATGCGGACAGACAGACTAGCAAGCTGGGGACGAGAGAGAGACCCAGACTGACTGACTGGCGAGCTCATAGCGCTCCTTAAATGCACGTGAACAAGCAACCTTTCCCCTTTCCCACCAGAGGGAGACACCAAAGCTGCGATTGCCACAGCGGCGCCACCGCCAGAAACGAGGGCGACTGCTTCACACTACGCGCCTCGGCGCGCTCTTCAAAACAGCAATTTTTACCACGGCTCACCTAGAACTACTTAAACCTAACTAACCTAAGGACATCACACACATCCATGCCCGAGGCAGGATGAACCTGCAGCCATAGTGGTCGCGCGGTTCCAGACTGTAGCGCCTAGAACAGCTCGGCCGCCCAGGCCGGCTTTGAAACTCAAGTCGCACTTTTGTCACATAACATACTGAAAGCTATGGATAAAGGCAGTGACTTAGATTCAGAATTTCTCGATTTCCGATAAGCATTTGACTCAGTACCACATCTACGCTTATTATCACAGTACGACTGTATGGCGTATCAAGCGAAATTTGTGACTGGTTTGAGGATTTTTTGCTATGGAGGACGGAGCAATTTATCTTGGCTGGAGATTCTTCAACAGCATTTCTCGGAGATGATACGGTTATATACTCGGGAGTAGTGTCTGACAGAATCCGCATAAATATTCAGTCAGATGCTGATAATATTTCGAAGTGGTGCAAAAATTGGCAACATGCTTTAAATACAAGGAAGTGTAAAACTGTGCACGTCACAAAACGAAAAAATGTAGTATACTATGAATATAACATCAGTGAGGCACAACTGGAGTCTGTAAACTCGTACAAATACCTGGGTGTAACACTTAGCAGGGACACGACGTGGAACTATCAAAAGGGCTCGGTCGTGGGTAAAGAAGGTGACACACTTCGGTTTGTTGGTAGAACGGTGGATAAATACAATCACTGCACGAAGGAGACTGGTCGCAAGTAACTCGTGCGACGCAGCTTAAACACCTCTTCAAATGCGGGGAACCCACGACCATTCCCATCGAAGCGCAAGTCGCCGAAGTGGCGTCAAATCGAAAGACTTGCACCCGGCGAACTGTCTGCCCAACGCGAGTCCTTCGTCATTCGACATTTATTTTTACCATACTTACTGAACGTATGCAGGGTAGGGCAGCACGAGCGATCACAGGTCTGTTTGACCAGCGACAGTGTGTCACTGAGATGTTGAAAGAACTGAACTGCCATATTCTTGAAGATAGACAAAACTATCTCAAGAAAGCCTACTTACAAAGTATCAAGAACCCTCTTTAAATCTTGGTTCTAGGAATATACCACAATCCCCTACATATCGCTCCCAAAGGATCGCGGGGATAAGACTGGATTAATTACAGCACCCACCAAGGCGTTTAAACAATCATTCTTCGGGAACGGGTAAAAACCCTAATGTCTGGTACAATGGGACGCACCCACTGCCACAGTACAGATGCAGATGTAGCTGCCAGGTTGCAGGGCTTTTCCATTGTGTTATGTCATATACCGTTTCCACTGCTTTTAGTTGCATACTGGAAAAATTAAGTATTTTGGTAAAATAAAAATTCCATGTGAATCTTAATGATGTGACTGATTTGTTCAGACGTTTTGTAGATAACTGTGACCAGCCCAGTTTTATCAGGAAAAAGAAAACTGGCGTTCTACGGATCGGAGCGTGGAATGACAGATCCCTTAACCGGGAAGGTAGGTTAGAAAATTTAAAAAAGGAAATGGATAGGTTGAATTTAGATATAGTGGGAATTAGTGATGTTCGGTGGCAGGGGGAATAAGACTTCTGGTCAGATGAATACAGGGTTATACACTCCTGGAAATGGAAAAAAGAACACATTGACACCGGTGTGTCAGACCCACCATACTTGCTCCGGACACTGCGAGAGGGCTGTACAAGCAATGATCACACGCACGGCACAGCGGACACACCAGGAACCGCGGTGTTGGCCGTCGAATGGCGCTAGCTGCGCAGCATTTGTGCACCGCCGCCGTCAGTGTCAGCCAGTTTGCCGTGGCATACGGAGCTCCATCGCAGTCTTTAACACTGGTAGCATGCCGCGACAGCGTGGACGTGAACCGTATGTGCAGTTGACGGACTTTGAGCGAGGGCGTATAGTGGGCATGCGGGAGGTCGGGTGGACGTACCGCCGAATTGCTCAACACGTGGGGCGTGAGGTCTCCACAGTACATCGATGTTGTCGCCAGTGGTCGGCGGAAGGTGCACGTGCCCGTCGACCTGGGACCGGACCGCAGCGACGCACGGATGCACGCCAAGACCGTAGGATCCTACGCAGTGCCGTAGGGGACCGCACCGCCACTTCCCAGCAAATTAGGGACACTGTTGCTCCTGGGGTATCGGCGAGGTCCATTCGCAACCGTCTCCATGAAGCTGGGCTACGGTCCCGCACACCGTTAGGCCGTCTTCCGCTCACGCCCCAACATCGTGCAGCCCGCCTCCAGTGGTGTCGCGACAGGCGTGAATGGAGGGACGAATGGAGACGTGTCGTCTTCAGCGATGAGAGTCGCTTCTGCCTTGGTGCCAATGATGGTCGTATGCGTGTTTGGCGCCGTGCAGGTGAGCGCCACAATCAGGACTGCATACGACCGAGGCACACAGGGCCAACACCCGGCATCATGGTGTGGGGAGCGATCTCCTACACTGGTCGTACACCACTGGTGACCGTCGAGGGGCACTGAATAGTGCACGGTACATCCAAACCGTCATCGAACCCATCGATCCACCATTCCTAGACCGGCAAGGGAACTTGCTGTTCCAACAGGACAATGCACGTCCGCATGTATCCCGTGCCACCCAACGTGCTCTAGAAGGTGTAAATCAACTACCCTGGCCAGCAAGATCTCCGGATGTGTCCCCCATTGAGCATGTTTGGGACTGGATGAAGCGTCGTCTCACGCGGTCTGCACGTCCAGCACGAACGCTGGTCCAACTGAGGCGCCAAGTGGAAATGGCATGGCAAGCCGTTCCACAGGACTACATCCAGCATCTCTACGATCGTCTCCATGGGAGAATAGCAGCCTGCATTGCTGCGAAAGGTGGATATACACTGTACTAGTGCCGACATTGTGCATGCTCTGTTGCCTGTGTCTATGTGCCTGTGGTTCTGTCAGTGTGATCATGTGATGTATCTGACCCCAGGAATGTGTCAATAAAGTTTCCCCTTCCTGGGACAATGAATTCACGGTGTTCTTATTTCAATTTCCAGGAGTGTATATACAAAAACAAATAGGGGTAATGCAGGAGTAGGTGTAATAATGAATAGGAAAATAGTGAGCGCATTATTGTGGCCAAGATAGATACGAAGCCCACGCCTACCACAGTAGTATAAGTTTATATACCAACTAGCTCCGCAGATGAAGAGATTGATGAAATGTATGGTGAGATAAAAGAAACTACTCAGATAGTAAAGGGAGACAAAAATTTAATAGTCATGGGTGACTGGAACTCGACAGTAGGGAAAGGAAGAGAAGGAAACTATTAGGTGAATATGAAATGGGAGTAAGGAATGAAAGAGGAAACCGCCTGGTAGAATTTTGCACAGAGCACAACTTAATCATAGCTAACACTTCTTTTAAAAATCATGAAAGAAGGTTGTATCCATGGAAGTAGCCTGGAGGCACTGGAAGGTTTCAGATAGATTATAGAATGATAAGACATTTAGGAACCAGGTTTTAAATTGTAAGACATTTCCAGGGGCAGTTGTGAACTCTGACCACAATATATTGGTTATGAACTGTAGATCAAAACTGAAGAAACTGCGAAAAGGTGAGACTTTGAGGAGAGGGGAACTGGATAAACTGAAAGAACCAGAGGTCGTAGAGAGTTTCAGACATAGGGAACGATTAACAAGAACGAGGGAAAAATACAGTAGAAGAAGAACGCGTAGCTTTGAGAGATGAAATAGTAAAGGCTCCAGAGGATCAAGCAAGTAAAAAGACGAAGGCTAGTAGAAATTCTTGGGTCACAGAAGAGATATTGAACTTAACTGATGAAAGGAGAATATATAAAAATGCAGTAAATGAAGTTGGCATAAAGGAATACAAACGTCTCAAAAGTGAGATCGACAGGAAGTGCAAAATGGCCAAGTACGGATGGATAGAGGATGTAGAGGCATAGCTCACTAGGGGAAAGATAGATACTGCCTACAGGGAAATTAAAGAGACCTTTAAAGAAGAGAGAATCACTTGCAGGTTAGATGGAAACCCAGTTAAGCAAAGCAGGGAAAGCAGGTGGAATGAGTATATGGAGAGTCTATACTAGGACGATGTACTTGAGGGCAAAATTATGGAAATGGAAGAGGACGTACATGAAGATGAAATGGGAGATACGACACTGCGTAAAGAATATGACAGATCACTAAAAGACCTAAGTCGAAAAAAGGCCTTGGGAATAGACAACATTCCATTAGAACTACTGATAGCCTTGGGACAACCAGCCTTGACAGAACTTCACCATCCGGTGAGCAAGATGTAAGAGACAGGTGAAATACCCCCAGGCTTCAAGAAGAATATAATAATTCCAATCCCTAAGAAAGGAGGAGTTGATAGGAGGGAAAATTACAGAGATATCAGTTTAATAAGTTACGGCCCCCCCCCCCTCCATGAACCATGGACCTTGCCGTTGGTGGGGAGGCTTGCGTGCCTCAGCGATACAGATGGCCGTACCGTAGGTGCAACCACAACGGAGAGGTATCTGTTGGGAGGCCAGACAAACGTGTGGTTCCTGAAGAGGGGCAGCAGCATTTTCAGTAGTTGCAGGGGCAACAGTCTGGATGATTGACTGATCTGGCCTTGTAACACTAACCAAAACGGCCTTGCCGTGCTGGTACTGAGAACGGCTGACAGCAAGGGGAAACTACAGCCGTAATTTTTCCCGAGGGCATGCAGCTTTACTGTATGGTTAAATGATGATGGCGTCCTCTTGGGTAAAATATTCCGGAGGTAAAATAGTCCCCCATTCGGATCTCCGGGCGGGGACTACTCAAGAGGATGTCGTTATCAGTAGAAAGAAAACTGGCGTTCTACGCATCAGAGCGTGGAATGTCAGATCCCTTAATCGGGAAGGTAGGTTAGAAAATTTAAAAAGGGAAATGTATAGGCTAAGGTTAGATAGAGCGGGAATTAGTGAAGTTCGGTGGCAGGCGGAACAAGACATTTGGTCAGCTGAATACAGGGTTATAAACACAAAATCAAATAGGGGTAATGCAGGAGTACGTTTAATAATGAATAAAAAAAATAGGAGTGCGGGTAAGCTACTACAAACAGCATAGTGAACGCATTATTGTGGCCAATATAGACACGAAGCCCACGCCTACTACAGTAGTACAAGTTTATATGCCAACTAGCTCTGCAGATGATGAAGAAATTGATGAAATGTATGATGAGAGAAAAGAAATTATTCAGGTAGTGGGAGATGAAGAAGCTTGCACAGGATAGAGTAGCATGGAGAGCTGCATCCAACCAGTCTCAGGACCAAAGACCACAACAACAACAAGAACAGTGAAGGGAGACGAAAATTTAATAGTCATGGGTGACTGGTATACGAGAGTAGGAAAAGGGAGAGAAGGAAACATAGTAGGTGAATATGGACTGAGGAGGAAGAAATGAAAGAGGAATCCGCCTGGTAGAATTTTGCACAGAGCATAATTTAATCATAGCTAACACTTGGTTCAAGAGTCATAAAAGAAGGTTGATGACATGGAAGAATCCAGGAGATACTAGAAGGTATCAGATTGATTATATAATGGTAAGACAGAGATTTAGGAACCAGGCTTTAAACTGTAAGACATTTCAATGGGCAGATGTGGACTCTGATCACAATATACTGGTTATGAACTGTAGATTATAACTGAAGAAACTGCAAAAAGGTAGGAATTTAAGGAGATGGGACCTGGATAAACTGACTAAACTAGAGGTTGTACAGAGTTTCAGGGAGATCATAAGGGAACAATTGACAGGAATGGGGGAAAGAAATACAGTAGAAGAAGAATGGGTAGCTCTGAGGGATGAAGTAGTGTAGGCAGCAGAGGGTCAAGTAGGTAAAAAGACGAGGGCTAGTAGAAATCGTTGGGTAACAGAAGAAATATTGAATTTAATTGATGAAAGTAGAAAATACAAAAATGCAGTAAATGAAACAGGCAAAAAGGAATACGAACGTCTCAAAAATGAGATCGACAGAAAGTGCAAAACGGCTAAGCAGAGATGGCTAGAGGACAAATGTAAGGATGTAGAGGCTTATCTCACTAGGGGAAAGATAGATACTACAGGAAAATAAAAGAGACCTTTGGAGAAAAGAGAACCACTTGTATGAATATCAAGAGCTGAGATGGAAACCCAGTTCTAAGCAAAGAAGGGAAAGCAGAAAGATGGAAGGAGTATATAGAGAGTCTATACAAGGGCGATGTACTTGAGGACAATATTATGGAAATGGAAGAGAATGTAGATGAAGATGAAATGGGAGATACGATACTGCGTGAAGAGTTTGACAGAGCACTAGTCGAAACAAGGCCCTGGAAGTAGACTGACGGCCTTGAGAGAGCCAGTCCTGACAAAACTCTACCATCTGGTGAGCAAGATGTATGAGACAGGTGAAATACCGTCAGACTTCAAGAAGAATATAATAATTCCAATCCCAAAGAAAGCAGGCGTTGACATGTGAAAATTACCGAGCTATCAGTTTAATAAGTCACAGCTGCAAAATACGATATGGTTGTCCAAATCATGACCTTGTTTCGTGGACTCGGCGAGATATGGGAAACAGCGTGAAACCAGATGACTTTGTTCCATTGCGCCATAGTTCAAGTTTTATGGCTTCGGCACCACGTTGTGCCGTTGTGGGCATTAGCATCAGTGATGAGTGATTTTGTAATTCCAGCTCACCCGGCTGATCTCTGCTTCTGGGACTGCTCTAGCTTTTTTCGGTGCTGACAGGGTTTGCGACTGCGACATTCAGTTCTGCAGTGACTTTTGCAACAGCCGTCGTCTTAGTTTTCGTCACAATCCCCTTCAATGACTGTCCGTCACGCATCTTCGTCCGCGTAGTGGGTTATCGGATGACGTTTTTCCACGTTCTCTGCGAGTGGTATAAATCTTCTATACGGAAGCTTTTGAAGCATTAAACACTCGGCTACCTCGGCTACGGAAGCACTCACCATATGAGCCCCGACAATTTGCCCACGTTCGAATTCGCTTTCCTCGGACATAATGCGCTCACAACAACACAGACCCGAATACGGCTGACACTTGCAACGCACTGAGGACATTGAACAGGTGACGTTAGTAGTCTTAAAATTACAACGAAACCTGCAAGCCTGGTCAGTACCTGTACCCACGTTCAAGCGTGCATCTCTCGCGGAGTTTCCATATTTTTCTGCAGCCCCCTGTTTGGCTTGCCGTAAGATAGACAACAACGATGAGCTGTGGGTTGGATAGCCGTTTACTTGGACAGCGGTCGTTACATTTCTGGTGCTTTAAGTCCGGTGGCTGTGTGTATTAACAAGGTGGCGCAAGACGCCACGTTGCCGCCGCTTCACTGACTACCTTCGACGCAGAGGATCTGCCACTGTTGCCATGACCAGCGCCTTCTTCAGATCTCTCATCCATTCAAAACATCTCACCACGACTTCCCGAGAGAACGACACGTAACAATTCTCCAGCCATTTATACTGATGGACTCTGACGCAGAGTTAATTCATCGTGGAAAGGCGTACCGGCGTCTGTCACGCTATCTAGGTTAAACATTAATGCGGCCAGAAGCACCCTGTGTACATGTAAATCACCTACACGTTAAGTCATGTATTCTCGTTATAACGAGGGGCATTCAGTAAGTAATGCAACAATTTTTCTTTTCACAGTCAATTTTGGTTGTGGGACATCGTGGAATATTCCTGCATCAGCCTCTATAACTTTATGAAGTTCCGATTGGTGGCGACGCTGTACACAGCCTTTAAATGGAGTCCGGAATGGAGGTGCGTTCCAGACGGAGAGTTGTCATTGAATTTCTTTTGGCGGAAACTCGGTGCATGGCAGATATTCGTAGCCGCTTGCAGAAGGTCTACGGAGACCTGGTAGTAAACGAAAGCAAGCAAGTCGCCGGGCGAGGCACCTCTCGACATCACGACAGGGTCGTGTAAACCTGTCCAGTCTCCCGTGCGCCGGCCGACCGCACACAACTGTGACTCCTGCAATGCTGCACGTGTGGACACTCTTATTTGACGTGACCGATGGATGACAATCAAACACCTGGTTGCACAGTTGGACGTCTCTGTTGGTAGTGTTGACAGCTCACAAGACTTCGATCCTCATCCGCCCCACAGCCCGGATCTCGCACCTTCCGACTTTGATCTGTTTAGCTCAATGAAGGATGCACTCTGCGGAAAGGAATACGTGAATAATGCGGAGGTTATTGATGGAGCAAGGCGCCAGTTCCGACGGTACTATGCGGGCATGCGGGTCCTCCAAGTAAGATGGCGTAAGGCCGTTGCATTGAACAGAGTTTGTGTTGAAAAACAGGATGTGGGGGGCGGGGGGGGGGGGGGCGAAAACATCGTGAATTGGAATCCCGAAAAAAAACAACTTGCTTTCAGAAAAAAAAATGTGTTGCGTTACTTATTGAACGCCCCTCGTGTACCGCATAGCCTCAGTATGTAAAGTTTCATTATTTGCTATCCTTTTACGTTGTTATTTTTCTTTCTGACCAGATGTGTAGTAACCTAGCACTGGTGGGACACCGGTGCCCATGACAAATGCTTGCACAAGTCCTCACATATGTACCAGAGATGGGGAACTACCGCGAGTCTAAGGAAATACACACGAGACCAGCACTGACGAAAGAGTCAAGTGTATCCGTCATTCTTGAAGCCGTCCTCGTGCTGTTGTTCGCCGCAGCACTACGCAGACCACAGATTAGCAAACCTGCCACTTCCGTTCTAAAAGTGTAAAATGGACGTTTCTCGCCTCCTGTAAACCCGAAATGGGCCGGAAGTTTGACGTAGGGAAATCACCGCAGGCGACGGGAAGCAGAAGTTCTGGCCCTCAGAGGCGAAACGGTCGAGTGACGCGACTTGCCGGATGCTACTCATTTTTAAATTTTTTTTTAAACTACAGGGACTTGTTTGGCAGCCAACGCAGCTAAAAGCGACACGCTTCTGTAAATACACTAACACAAAAAAGAAGAAAAGCGACGCACCACAAAAACAGTTTATGAATGGGACGCGAATCGGTAAATGTGATGTACATGTACAGACAAACAAATTAAAATTATTACTGTTTCAGAAAAATTGGTTGATCTAATAAAGATAAAGAGTTTCACAAATAGGGCAGGTCAATAACGCGCTGGATCACCTCTTGCCCTTATGTAAACAGTTATTCGGCTTGGCACTGATTGACATAGTTGTTGGATATCCTCCTCATGTTTATCGTGACAAATTCTGTCCAATTGGCGTATTAGATCGTCAAAATCCTGAGCTAATCGAAGAGCCCTGCCCATAAAGCTCCAAAGCTTGTCAATTGCAGAGAGGTCCGACGACCTTGTTGGACAAGGTAGGGATCGGAAACCACGAAGCCGTGTAAGGGCGGGCATTATCTTAATGAAATGTAAACTTAGTCTCGGTTACCATAAGGCGCAATAGAATGGGACGTAGGGTATCGTCAACATAAGGAAGTGCAGTGAGCGTACCGCGGATGACGCGAAATGGGACACCCCTGGAGGGCGACAGTGAGTCCCCCTGGTCACCATGGTTCAGTTCAAAGCGGGGCTCATCACTGAAGATAATTCTGCTCCACTGAATGAGATTCCACGTCGAAGGAGTGCTTGCAGACAGCTCGCACAGCACTAGGATACTCTACTTGGCACTGATTGATATAGTTGTTGGATGTCCTCCTCGTGGTTGATGTGCCAAATTCTCTCCAATTGGCGTATTATATCGTCAAAATCCTGTGCTAATTGGAGGGCCTTGCCCGTAGGTCTCCAAAGCTTGTCAATTAGAGAGAGGTCGGGCGAACTTGCTGGACTAGGTAGGGTTCGGAAAGCACTAACCTGTGTGTGGGCATTTATTATCTTAATAAAATGTAAACTTAGTCTGGGTTACCGTGAAGCGCAATAGAACGGGACGTAGAGTATTGCCAACATAACAACGTGCTGTAAGTGTGCCGCGGATGACACGAAATGGGTCACCCCTGGAGGGCGACAGTGAGTCTGCTATCCCACCATTCTCTGCTGGTCACCGTGGCTCAGTTCAAAGAGGGGCTCATCATTGAAGATAATTCTGCTCCAGTGAATGACATTCCACGTCGAAGGAGTGCCTGCAGATGTCTCGCACAGCACTAGGATACTCTGCTTGGCACTGTTTGATATAGTTGTTGTATGTCCTCCTCGTGGTTAATGTGCCAAATTCTGTCCAATTGGCGTATTATATCGTCAAAATCCTGAGCTAATTGGAGAGCCCTGCCCATAAATCTCCAAAGCTTGTCAATTGGAGAGAGGTCTGACGACCTTGCTGGACAAGGTAGGGATCGGAAAGCATGAAGCCATGTGCAGGCAGGCATTATCTTAATGAAATGTAAAATTAGTCTCGGATACCATGAGGCGCAATAGAATGGGACGTAGGGTATCGTCAATATAACGACGTGCAGTGAGCGTGCTTCGGGTGACGGAAAAGGGTTCACCCGTCGGGGGCAAGAGTGAGTCTGCTATCCCACCATTGTCCGCTGGTCACCGTGGTTCAGTTCAAAGAGGGGTTCATCACTGAAAATAATTCTGCTCCAGTGAATGAGATTCCATGTCGAAGGAGTGCCTGTTGACGGCTGGCACAGAACTAGGATACTCTGCTTGGCACTGATTGATATAGTTGTTGCATGTCCTCCTCGTGGTTAATGTGCCAAGTTCTGTCCAATTGGTGTATTACATCGTCAAAATCCTGAGCTAATTGGAGGGCCTTGCCCATAGGTCTCTAAAGATTGTCAATTGGACAGAGGTCAGGCGAACTTGCTGGACAAGGTAGGGTTCGGAAAGCGCGAACCCGTATGCGGGCATTTATTTATTTATTTATTTTATTTATTTATGCATTTATTTTACCTGGCAAGATTAGGGCCTTCAGGCCCTCTCTTACACCTAACCAGGCATACTCAGATTCAACAATTTTCAGTTTCTACAGAACATTAAGGACATATAACATGTTATACAGTATTAATGTTACAGAAAAAAATTAGAGATTATAAAAGTAGTACAATGACAATTATAACAATCAAAAAATAATTATAATAATCAAGAATAATAATAATAGTAATGACTATGTATAGGAAAGTAAACATATTTTGTCTTTTATGAATGTCAGTCCTATTGCTAGTTGGGAATTTTCTCGTTATATTCTTGTAGCTTGTGAGTTATTCTCACCAAGCAGAGACATTAGACGATAGAATGGGGTAAAAGAGATATAGAAGAGGTAGATAGGTTAGAGGAAGAGAAATAGAATGGTAAAATTCGAATCTATGATGGAGAGGAGAAAGAAAAAGATGAGAGGGGCACGACAATGGTGGCTATACCGTCCCTAATATGTAAGTCTTGAGTTCCCTCTTGAATGTTAAGTGGTTCTGGATAAGACGCAGATCACAGGGGAGCGCGTTCCATAGTCGTATGGCTGAGATGGAGAATGACACAGAGAAAGATTTTGTGTTATGTAAAGGTACAGCCAAGATGCTAGACGTATCCGATCTGGTATTCCGGTTGTGGAATGATGATAGGTGTTTAATGTGAGAAGATAAGTATTGGGGGCACCAGTGGCTAAGAAATCGATGAAGTAAGCACATCGTGTGGAGATCGCGTGCCTTATGTGGGCGTATCCAACCTAGCTGGGAGTATGAAGGACTGATATGATCATACAACCGTATATTGCATACGTATCTAACGCAAGCATTCATCACTAGCTCGAGGCATCTCGAATTTTCACTATTTGTGCCGTGTTGAACTACATCACAGTAGTAAAGATTAGGCAAGACTAGTGTTTGGACTAATTTTTGTTTAACATGTGCTGGAAATATTTTTCTAAATTTTTGAATTGCATGTAGGGAGGAGATCGATTTCCGGCAAGCTGTGACTGTTTGTTCTTCCCAGTTAAGGTGTTCATCCAAGATTATTCCAAGGTCTTTTACTGTTTTTTGGTATGGTAGTTGGGTACCATTGAGGAGTATTTGAGGGACTGTTTCGCGAAAGTACCGACTGATTAACTTTGTATGAGATATAAGTATGACCTGGGATTTCTTGGGGTTTAGTTTCAGACCTAGGTTCTGTGCCCATCGAGAAACAGAGCTAAGATCTGCGTTCATACTCGCTACTGCGTCAGCAATGTTCTTGGGGCTTGCACTTATGTACAGTTGGATGTCGTCGGCATATAGATGGTAGTTGCAGGAGTGAATCACTGAAGAAATATCATTAATGTACAGTGAGAAGAGTAATGGACCAAGGACGGAGCCTTGGGGAACTCCAGAGCGCACGTTTTTCCATGATGACTTTTCCGACCCACAAATGACTTGTTGACTTCTGTTTTTGAGGTAGCTGTCGAACCAGTGTATAGCGCTGTTTGAGAAATTCAGCTGTTTCATTTTAATTAGTAATATATCAAAGTCAACTGTATCAAAAGCCTTGCTAAAGTCAAGCAGTGTTAGGATGGTAGCTTCACGTCTGTCCATGGCATGTTTAATGTCATCAGTTACTTTGATTAATGCAGTTGCTGTACTATGGTGCTTTCGAAAGCCTGACTGATATTTGTTGTGGATGTTATGAGTTTTGAGGTAATCCGTCAGCTGTTCATGGACGATATATTCTAGGGCTTTAGATATTGCAAGTAGTATGCTGATCGGCCTGTAGTCACCTGGCGACTTGGGGTTGTCAGTCTTGGGTATAGGTTGAATTAAACTTTGCTTCCACTCGGTAGGATATGTACTACTGACAAGAGACAGGTTGAAGATGTCTGTGATAACTGGAGTAATAGTGTTTACGACGTTCTTAATCACGCCAATGTTCACTCCATCATTTCCTACTGCCTCGGAAGTGATTCTCATAATTGCCTTGTGTACTGTGCCGGTAGTTACATGTTTTAGGAAAAACTTGTCTCTCGAGAGACTGATATCTTGGGGCTCGTAATTTGTCGCTGCGTGGCAGTTTACAGCTGTTGAGAAGAAATCGTTGAATTCTTCTGCAGACGCTTGATAAACAGCGTCAGATCTTCGCTTCCCTATACCGAAACTGCGCAGTTGTTGGATGTCCTCCTCGTGGTTAATGTGCCAAATTCTGTCCAATTGGCGTACTATATCGTCAAAATCCTGAGTTAATTGGAGGGCCTTGCCCATAGGTCTCCAAAGCTTGTCAATTGGAGAGAGGTCCGGCGAATTTGCTGGACAAGGTAAGGACCGGAAAGCACGAAGCCATGTGCAGGCATTATCTTAATGATATTTAAACTTAGTCTCAGTTACCATATGGCGTAATAGAACGGGACATGCAGTGAGCGTGCCGCAGATGACACGAAATGGGTCACCCCTGGAGGGCAGTATTGAGTGTGCTATCCCACAGTTCTTCGCTGGTCAACGAGGCTCAGTTCAAAGAGGGGCTCATCACTCAAGATAATTCTGCTCCAGTGAATGAGATTCCACGTCAAAGGAGTGCCTGAAGAGGGCTCGCACAGTACTCTGCTTGGCACTAATTGATATAGTTGTTCGATGTCCTCCTAGTGGTTAATGTGCCAAATTCTGTCCAATTGGCGTATTATATCGTCAACATCCTGTGCTAATTTTGGGTCCTTGCCCGTAGGTCTCCAAAGCTTGTCAATTGGAGAGAGGTCCAGTGAACTTGCTGGACAAGGTAGGGTTCAGAAAGCATGAACCCGTGTGTGGGCATTAATTATCTTAATGAAATGTAAACTTAGTCTGGGTTACCGTGAAGCACAATAGGACGGGACGTAGGGTATCACCAAAATAACGACTTGCTGTAAGCGTGCCGCGGATGACGCGAAATGGGTCACCCCTGGAGGGCGACAGTGAGTCTGCTATCCCACCATTCTCCGCTGGTCACTGTGGCTCAGTTCAGAGCGGGGCTCATCACTGAAATAATTCTGCTCCAGTGAATGAGATTCCACATCAAAGGTGTGCCTGGAGATGGCTCGCACAGCACTAGGATACTCTGCTTGGCACCGATTAATATAGTTGTTGGATGTCCTCCTCGTAGTTATTGTGCCAAATTCTGTCCAATTGGCGTATTAGATCGTCAAAATCCTGAGCTAATTGGAGGGCCTTGCCCATAGGTCTCCAAAGCTTGTCAATTGGAGAGAGGTAAGAAAAACTTGCTTGACAAGGTAAGGATCAGAAAGCATGAAGCCGTGTGTGGGCAGGCATTATCTTAATGAAATGCAAAGTTAGTCTCGGTTACCATAAGGCGCAATAGAATGGGACGTAGGGTATCATCAACATAGGGACGTGCAGTGAGCGTGCCACGGATGACGTGAAAGCGGTCACCCCTGGGGGGGGCAACAGTGAGTCTGCTATCCCACCATTCTCCGCTGGTCACCGTGGCTCAGTTCAAAGCTGGGCACATCACTGAAGATAATTCTGCTCCAGTGAATGAGATTGCACGACGAAGGAGTGCCTGCAGACGGCTCGCACAGCACTAGGATACTCTGCTTGGCACTGATTGATATAGTTGTTGGATGTCCTCCTCGTGGTTAATATGCCAAATGCTGTCCAATTGGCGTATTAGATCGTCAAATTCCTAAGCTAACTGGAGGGTCTTGCCCATAGATCTCCAAAGCTTGTCAATGGGAGAGAGGTCCAGCGACCTTGCTGGACCTGGTAGGGTTCGGATAGCACAAAGCCGTGTGCGGGCATGTATTATCTTTATGAAATGTAAACTTAGTGTGGGTTACCGTGCAGCGCAATAGAATGGGACGTAGGGTATCGCCAAAATAACGACCTGCTGTAAGCGTGCAGTGGATGACGCCAAATAGGTCACCCCTGGAGGGCGACAGTGAGTCTGCTATCCCACAGTTCTCCGCTGGTCCCCGTGACTCAGTTCAAAGAGTGGCTCATCACTATAGATAATTCTGCTCCAGTGAATGGCATTCAACGTCGAAGGAGTGTGTGCAGATGGCCCGCGCAGCACTAGGATACTCTGCTTGGAACTGAGTGATATATTTGTTGGATGTCCTCCTCCTGGTTATCGTGCCAAATTCTGTCCAATTGGCGTATTAGATCGTCAAAATCCTGAGGTAATAGTAGGGCCCTGCCCATAGGTCTCCAAAGCTTGTCAATTGGAGAGAGGTCCGGCGACCTTGATGGACAAGGTAGAGTTCGGAAAGCACAAGTCTGTGTGTGGGCGGGCATTGTCTTAATGAAATATGGGTTACCGTGAAATGCAATTGAATGGGACATAGGGTATCATCAACATAGCGATGTGCTGTAAGCGTGCCACAGATGACGCTAAAGGGGTCACCAATGGCGGGAGACAGTGAGTCTGCTATCCCACAGTTCTCCACTGGTCATCGAGGCTCATTTCAAAGCGAGGCTCACCACTGAAGATAACTCTGCTCCAGTGTATGGGATTCCATGTCATAGGAGTGCCTGCAGACGGCCCTGGCAGCACTAGGATACTCAACTTGGTACTGATGATATAGTTGTTAGATGTCCTCCTCATGGTTATCGTGCCAAATTGTGTCCTATTGGCGTATTAGGGCGCCAAAATCTTGAGGTACAGTGTGTAAACTTTTATATGGCAGACCTCTCCCTAGTCCTGAATCGGTAGGAGCCGGTAAACTTCGGGAGGCTTCGGTAGGCACGCAGTTTCGACTGCTGCCAACATTACGTAGCTGACTGTGTTGTACTAGGTAGCCATTGCGTCTGCTTCGTTATTGTTTTGCGCTGTACTGTTCTGCGTGTTTTTATTGTGCAGTTGTGTTAAACATTATCAAAGTGAGTGAAGAGGCAGTTCCTGGCCCATCTCGGGATTCGCCAACGACCCCTACCAGTAGGCCTGCGGTTAGAAGGAAGCCAGTATTACGTAGCGATGTTCGCAAAATTATATAGCGTGTGATTGAATGCTGTGGTAGGGAAAGGGAGCAGAGCAGAAAAAATTGCTTCACCCCATTTACAAATCTTCAGTGAGAACTGCTACATGTGGGTATTTTCCCGCGGTGGCATCTCATTGTTTATGACGTCATATCTCCTCAAGAATGTGTCTTATTTCTTTTTTTTTTTTTTCGGCTAGGAACCTTCGCGGGCGTACGGAGAATAAATCAGCAAAATATCATCGCAATCGGATGAATGGTTTGGGAACGCACAGAGGGCAGACATACATACATTCATTTTTATATACAGAGATTGACAGTTACGTTATACTATATGACCTGTTTAAGTATATTTAAATTTTATAATTAATATTTTGACATTGCGGCGAATGAAATAAAATGAAAAAAAATTGCAAGTAGTGGGAATCGAACTCGAGTCCGCTGCATGAAAAAACCTGTACCTACTCAATTGCGCTACGCATGCTACAATGAACAAGATGTTGAAAAATTGTCCATTACTGTTTTCGGGCGTTCAGCGAACTCGCCAAAGTTTCATTGCAATCAGATGAATGGTTTGTGAGCGCATAGTAGACAAACATACATACATACGTACATACATACATTTTTAAATATATAGATTTTAATGTACATGACGATTTCAGTTTCGTTTACGAACAACATTTAAAGCGAACTTTACTTCCAAGCCTTTCGTGTAAGCATGACATGCAATTTGTAGTGCCAGCACTGCAACTAAAGTGCGCGTCATTTATGTTGGCGGCCGAGTTTAGGTTAGTTCTGCGCATCTGACGCCACGAAACACAGTCAGCCAATGAACAGAGAACGACGTTGCCAGATCTCGACTGCAGTGCAGCGCATGGACGAGTGTCTTCAGTTTTAGAAACGTTCAGTCATAAATAAAGTAATAGAACAAAAGCAATGTCTTGATAGCAGACTTTCTTTTATAGAAAGTTTGGAAAAAGCATTCTTTATACCAATTGCTTCATATTCTATTAATTAATTAAACCAAACAAGCAATAAGACTCAATTCAGGCGATAGCAAGGCAAGGTGTTTGTATCAATCTCACGAACCGCTTTTTCGCATTAAAGAACAGCGGTAATTGTTTATTTCCTATTGTACTTCGACAAAGCGTGAGTAATTCATAGTCATACTAACAGTGTTTGTCAGTATTTTGCGTGACGTGTTAGAGGCCTCATGACATTCTGTAGTCAGACGAGTTGCGATAGCGTAACGGTTTGTTACAGTCGCGAAAGACGGAATATTTCTCAATATTACATACGACACCTATGTGGTACTTAAATGAGATATTGTTATACAGTAAATTTTATATGAAATTTATGTATCTTGTCCACATTTCATTCTCAACATTGTGGCAGCTAAAATCAATCATATGGAAAGTATACTCTATGGACTATTACCTCTGCAAACTCTTCAAAATTTCGTGCAATGGTTTACTATATTTAATGCTGCATAATAACTGCGTCCAACATCGAAACAAAATTAAGTCATTTATGGGGGGGAAGGTATCAGTCAAGAAGATGTGTAAAAATCTAATTTTTGGGCCAAATAGTTTTTGTGGAATCGAATGATAAGAGTGTCAAAGCAGTCGGAACACTATGTGTCTGCACAGGCAAGCAGTGCAGTGACAAAATCGCGCACAGTGCGGAATGCAGGGAGCACGTCTTTGTAGCAGCGAAAGGGTTAATGCGGCCGTGGTGGCTTTACTTCATGAACTGCGCGCTCCCCCCTAAACGTAAGCTTGCGAACTATGCTATACTATGGTGCTGCTTCTATTGGCGCGTGTGTCGTGTGCAACTGGCAACGCAGCAATCTCCCGCGTCTGGGCGGGCATGCGCGAGCCGCCAAGATAAAAAAATTGAACTATAGTAGGCGTGCCTTGTCCCCCCCCCCCCCGGCTCCTCTCCCCTCACCAGCCAATGCTTGCTTCCTCCTCTCCCCCCACTCCCCTCACAACTCTGCGTCTTACAGTTAACACACTGTAATTGGAGGGCCCTGCCCATAGATCTCCACAGTTTGTCAATTGGAGAGAGGTCCTGCGACCTTGCTGGACAAGGTAGGGCATTATCTTAATGAAATCTGGGTTACCGTGAAGCGCAATAGAATTGTACGTAGGGTATCGTCAACGTAACGACGTGCTGTAAGCGTACCTCGGATGACGCGAAAGGGGTCACCCCAGCGGGTGGTAGTGAGTCTGCTATCCCACCATTCTCCGCTCGTCACCGTGGCTCAGTTCAAAGCGGGTCTCATCACTGAAGATAATTCTGCTCCAGTGAATGAGATTTCACGTCGAAGGCTTGCCTGCAGACGCTCCTGGCAGCACTGCGATACCGGCCTGACTGCCGCCTGCTGTACGATCCGACAGCCTGGAGTGTTGTTCTGGGATGCCATTTCTTTTCGTAACAGGACCCTTTAGCTTCTCGTCTGCAGCACCTTTATAGCGCAGCTGTACGTCGAAGATATTCTATACTCCATTTTGTTGCTCTTCATGCTAACCTATCCTGGGCTTACATTTCAGTAAGATAATGTCCACCTGCACTGGGCGAGAGTTTCTACGGCTTGTGTTCGTGGTTGGTAGACCCTACCCTGGCCAGTAAAGTCGTCGGATTCCTCCGCAGTGAAGCACGTCTGAAGCCTTAGGGGAAGGGTTTCCAACCCTGTGGCGATTTTCACGATCTAAGGTGCCAGCTGGAAAGAATGTTTCATGATATCTCTCGGGAGGACATCCAACAATTCTATCAATCAATGCCAAACGGAGTAACTGCTTGCATAAGCCCCAGAGGTGGACCAACTCATTATTGACTTGGTCAGTTGGCGAAGCTCTTTCCCTTGAATAAATAATCCAACTTTTCTGAAATTGTAATAACTTGTTTATCTGTACATGGACATCACATCTACCTATTTCCGTCGCACTCGGATAATTCCTTGCTGGCAAGTCGTTTTTTTGCCTTACAGTGTAAATTCCTGA
Organism: Schistocerca cancellata; assembly: GCF_023864275.1. Lineage (NCBI taxonomy): Eukaryota > Metazoa > Arthropoda > Insecta > Orthoptera > Acrididae > Schistocerca > Schistocerca cancellata. The sequence continues at coordinate 514,329,813 of NC_064634.1, forward strand.
ATTCTTCGTAGATGTAGCTTAAAGTAAACTGTCACTGAAGCTTCCTGAGACATTAAAATACCTTGGTAGACCTGGACTTGAATCTGAATCCTTTGTCTTTCACGGGATCGCTTTCTAGCGATTGAGCCTTTTTTTTTTTTTAACTAAACACTGTTATTGTGCTGAAATACGATGAGTGAATTTCTACGATGTACAAATGTTGATACAAAAGTTAGCCACAACCAACACACCCTTCGTATAATTACAATAAAAAAGGAATTTGTTTTAAAACAATTAAAGAAGGAAACAAGAAAAAAGAATAGACTTGTACCCACAAAATATAATATATTTGAAACAACATTAATTGATAATATGAGATAATTCCTTGCTAAGTTTTTACTCTGGTCTCAATATCGGTTCCAGTACTACATGTCATGCATATTACTCAGTGGGCTTTCCCGCTTTGGTGATGGACGTTGCAAGTCTCTGGCCCTGGTCTCCGAATTGTAATGAGTAACGTGGCTGTTTGTAACCAAACTTTCTCGGTGCGTGAGAAACAGAGTGCTGTAATCGAGTTTCAAATTTGAGGAGACCCTTCCCTCATGGAGCGTCGTCTCCTTCGGCATGGCGATGCCCCACCACACGCGAGAGCTGCGACATCTGCAGCAGACTTCGGTTGTCTGTCGACGACCATCCTCCATGCAATCCCGACTTGACCCTGAAACGTCCCCTTAGAAAAATTAATGAATTACTGTGCTGATAAACCTCTTACATTATTTGATTTTCAAACAGCTGAGCAGAACTGAAAGTACTCAGACATTTCGCTCTTTACCTATTCTGATCAACACTAAATTGACACACAATATTTTTAGCACAACGCAATCTGACTTTCAATAATCCCTACAAAAGAATGACCCCGACTAACATTAACCTATACCTTTCACAAATCACTTACCTCACAAAAATCTTCGTTACTCGAACTACTGCAATACAATGAGCGCCAATACTGCCAGCTAAATAAAAGATTCAAACTACTGAAGGCACTAACTACTGATAGGCATGGTTAGCAAATGAAAGATTTTGATAGAGAACAAACAATGTATTTACCTTAATAAGTCATCATATACACTCCTGGAAATGGAAAAAAGAACACATTGACACCGGTGTGTCAGACCCACCATACTTGCTCCGGACACTGCGAGAGGGCTGTACAAGCAATGATCACACGCACGGCACAGCGGACACACCAGGAACCGCGGTGTTGGCCGTCGAATGGCGCTAGCTGCGCAGCATTTGTGCACCGCCGCCGTCAGTGTCAGCCAGTTTGCCGTGGCATACGGAGCTCCATCGCAGTCTTTAACACTGGTAGCATGCCGTGACAGTGTGGACGTGAACCGTATGTGCAGTTGACGGACTTTGAGCGAGGGCATATAGTGGGCATGCGAGATGCCGGGTGGACGTACCGCCGAATTGCTCAACACGTGGGGCGTGAGGTCTCCACAGTACATCGATGTTGTCGCCAGTGGTCGGCGGAAGGTGCACGTGCCCGTCGACCTGGGACCGGACCGCAGCGACGCACGGATGCACGCCAAGACCGTAGGATCCTACGCAGTGCCGTAGGGGACCGCACCGCCACTTCCCAGCAAATTAGGGACACTGTTGCTCCTGGGGTATCGGCGAGGACCATTCGCAACCGTCTCCATGAAGCTGGGCTACGGTCCCGCACACCGTTAGGCCGTCTTCCGCTCACGCCCCAACATCGTGCAGCCCGCCTCCAGTGGTGTCGCGACAGGCGTGAATGGAGGGACGAATGGAGACGTGTCGTCTTCAGCGATGAGAGTCGCTTCTGCCTTGGTGCCAATGATGGTCGTATGCGTGTTTGGCGCCGTGCAGGTGAGCGCCACAATCAGGACTGTTTGTAGTTTGATTGTTGTGGTTGGCAGGAGAGCCAACACCGGGTTACTAGAAGGAGGCCTAAAGGCACGCGTTTTAGCTCACGCAGGCTGGCGTGAGGTTGAGAGGTGGCATGAGCCCCCCTCATATTTCTATCTTACGATTCTCCTCTCTAATTGCATGCGGTGGAATGTTGCTATTCATTCAGACGCGGACTTCCCACGCAGCGTCTCTCATCACCCGGGTGGTCCAGTGACAGGCGGGCTCTGTTGACTTGGAAAGGGTAAGTCGACAAGTGTGAGGGAGTCGAGTGAATGCTTTCCAGACGCCGACATTGTCAAGAGGCACGCCCGCAGGGCCTGAAGTAGCGGCTGGGCTAGAGGTTCCGTTACTTCGCAGAAACTTAGCGAAAACACTTTCTGGCGGGCTACCAGCGAGGCGTGGGAATGACTTGTGTACCCAGGCAGCTGTGGCGGGAAAATTCCCGCGTTTTCTGCAAAATAGTAACTGTGATTGGCTTGCTCAGGGCATAGCTCCGTGACATAGCAAGATCGGCGCAGAAATTGGCGCCAAGAATCTCCATTGGTGGAATGGTAGCGTTCCGGCAATGGAGTGGAATTTTCCGCCGGTTTTCGAGTTGCTGATTGGAACGTTTAACCACGGCCACTGTCGTGGGGGCGGGAATGTTCTGTGTTCGGTTTTGTACAGGTGCTCTTGTATGTAGTCGGCTCTCGCCTTTCGGTCGAGGACGTCGAAGCAACCAGCCAACGGCTCCAGTATGCCAGATCGTGTCCTGGCAGTCAAGAAGACAGTCTGGTAATGTATGTCCGCAGCACCGGCAGATAGGGATTTTCCTAGGTGATAATCAGAGCTCAGCAGAGCGCGCCTTTCGTCTTTTTTCTAACTTTGTTCTGTCTTGGGTAGCAGCAATTAATGTTGGGTTGGCTATGTGTTTTCTTTAAGATTTGAGTTGCAAGGAATTGGCTGCACATACCACTTCGTCATAATCCTCACAATCTAGTTTAGGGACAACTTCACATTCACAGCGTTTGTTTGAGTATCCAATTTGAGCCAATTTGATGTATCGTAAATGTTTCATGTGTTTTTGTTTATTATTTTGTGTTTAGTCTTAATAAATCATATTGTTATTTTGGACAGAACTTCCATTCTGTTAATCGGTAGAGCAACCCCATCATTCCTCACTATGTTAATGAAACCTTCGTTTATTTAAGTTATTTATCAAATTAAATTATTGCAGGTGCCAAACTCTCTTCTACTCCACTGGCAGGGTTGATTAGAGTCAGTTCGCGTATTTTTTTTTTTTTTTATCCTTGTGCAACAGCAAAAGTTGGAGTTAGAATAGGGGGGGGGGGGGGGGGGCGGCTTAGAGCATCATGTACATATGTAGATTCTAGAAGAATTGAGTGTTAAATACACTGCTAGCCCCGGCACCTCGCAAGGTCTGGAACAGGACAAGGAAATTAGAATTTAGAAAAACGGACATAGCTGGTGGAATTACTTAACTTTAATCCATTAATGGTGAACGTCTCTCTTGACGGTACATTATTCATAATATCAATAGTAACCGGTAATGGCGCCTTGCTAGGTCGTAGCAAATGTCGTAGCTGAAGGCAATGCTAACTATCGCCTCGGCAAATGAGAGCGTATTTTGTCAGTGAACCATCGCTAGCAAAGTCGGTTGTACAACTGGGGCGAGTGCTAGGAAGTCTCTCTAGACCTGCCGTGTGGCGGCGCTCGGTCTGCAATCACTGATAGTGGCGACACGCGGGTCCGACGTATACTAACGGACCGCGGCCGATTTAAAGGCTACCACCTAGCAAGTGTGGTGTCACATTGATAATTTGGCAGCTGGCAGTGGACTGCACATTCTAAGGCCTCGGACAGTGTGGGAAGAATGCAAATAGGTTGGTAATCGGAAGGTGCTTTGACAACATCCATTTTAGGCAGTGACTTAACTAGTTCCTGTTTCTAGGCCTCACGGAAAACACTTGTGGTATGGAATCTTATACGCATGATGGTTTTTCTGACGGTATTGCAAGCAAAATGCTTTAGATAGAACTTTTTTTTGCTACAGCTGTTAACCCTCCACGAATTAATCAATAAGTCTTTGTTTCGCTTGTGGTTCAGTGTTGGTTGTGGGTAACGTGAAGTACTACTACTTAAGTTCTTCGTCTGGGGCATCATCAGCTGCGACTTTTCCTTTGCCTCTACAAGAACCACGCAGGTTTTCCCTTAGGACATCCGGTCTACTTCTGTTGTGGGTTACTGCCTGAGTTTAGTATTTCTCACAGTTTGACGCACTCTGTTACGCTTCTGATCATAAGCAATACTATTTTCAGTCGTGGAACGTAGTTTGTACATCCGACGTGCATTGTTTCTGGCATTCATGAACGTGGCGACATTTATCATATTTATGGCGGTTCTTGTGACGATACAGACACCTTTCTCACCCAGTTCCAAACGGTAATCGTTTGCTTGCGTAGATGTATGCATGACATATTCGCTTCTACACTACACGCTTCGCATAATGCTGAGAGGCTCAGTCAGATTTCAAGTTTGACTCACGACCCGCCCTCACAAATTCCCTGTCGCCAGTACCTCATCCCCTATTTTCCGAACTTTTCAATATTTATGCTCGATAACTTGCGGAACTAGTACTGATGGAAGAACAGATATAGCGAAGAAATGTCTTATCCAGAGCCTAGGGGATTATTTATAGGCTGAATTTTTGGTTCCGCCGCGTACTGTGTATTGATTTGAAACCAAGACGTGTGCAGGAGAACCGTGAAGTTTGGAAGGTAGGAGACAAGCATTGCGGAAAGTGCTATGTTGTGCTCGGGTATTGGGTCACGTTTTCTCGACGACCTCAGGGACGATGATACACAAAAATTTATTTACTTGTCTTTGCATCTCGTTGTTGTTGTGGTCTTCAGTCCTGAGACTGGTTTGATGCAGCGCTCCATGCTGCTCTATCCTGCGCAAGCTTCTTCATCTCCCAGTACCTACTGCAATCCACATACTTCTGAATCTGCTTAGTGTATTCATCTCTTGGTCTCCCTCTACGATTTTTACCCTCTACGATTTTTACCCTCCACGCTGCCCTCCAATGCTAAATTTGTGATCCCTTGATGCCTCAGAACATGTTCTACCAACCGATCCGTTCTTCTAGTCAAGCTGTGCCGCAAACTCCTCTTCTCCCCAATCCTATTCAATACCTCCTCATTAGTTATGTGATCTACCCATCTGATCTTCAGCATTCTTCTGTAGCACCACATTTCGAAAGCTTCTATTCGCTTCTTGTCCAACTATTTATCGTCCATGTTTCACTTCCATACATGGCTACACTGAATACAAATATTTTCAGAAAGGACTTCCTGACGCTTGAATATATACTCGATGCTAACAAATTTCTCTTCTTCAGAAACGCTTTCCTTGCCATTGCCATTTTACATTTTATACCCTCTCTACTTCGACCATCATTAGTTACTTTGCTCCCCAAATAGCAAACCTCCTTTACTACTTTAAGTGCCACATTTCCTAATCTAATTCCCTCAGCATCACCCAACTTAATTAGGCTGTATTCAATTAACCTCGTTTTGCTTTTGTTGATGTTTATCTTATATCCTCCTTTCAAGACACTGTCCATTCCGTTCAACTGCTCTTCCAAGTTCTTTGCTGTCTCTGACAGAATTACTGTGTCATCGGCAAAACTACTACGAATTTTTCTTATGTTTCCTTTACTGCCTGCTCAATATACAGATTGAACTGTTGAAACCTTCAGAATTTGAAAGAGAGCATTCCAGTCATCAATGTCAAAAGATTTCTCTGTGTCAACGAATGATAGAAACGTAGGTTTGCCTTTCCTTAATCTATTTTCTAAGATAAGTCGTAGGGTCAGTATTGCCTCACGTGTTCTAATATTTCTATGGAATCCTCGAGGTCGGCTTCTACCAGTTTTTCCATTAGTCTGTAAAGAATTCGCGTTAGTATTTTGCATCTGTGACTTATTAAACTGACAGTTCGGTAATTTTCACATTCGTCAACACCTGCTTTCTTTGGGATTGGAATTATTATATTCTTCTTGAAGCCTGAGGGTATTTCGCCTGTCTCATACATCTTGCTCTCCAGATGGTAGAGTTTTGTCATGACCGGCACTCCCAAGGCTATCAGTAGTTCTAATGGAATGTTGTCTACTCCCAGGGCCTTGTTTCGACTCAGGTCTTTCAGTGCTCTGTCAAACTCTTCTCGCAGTATCGTATCTCCCATTTCATTTTCATCTATATCCTCTTCCATTCCCATAATATTGTCCTCAAGTACATCGCCCTAGTATAGACCCTCTCTGTACTCTGAAACCTCCCCTTAGAAAAATTTATGTATTACTGTGCTGGTAAACCCCTTACGTTATTTGATTTTCAAACAGCTGAGCATAACTGAACGTACTCAGACATTTCGCTCTTTACCTATTCTGATCAACACTAAACTGACACACAATATTTTTATCGCAACGCAATCTGACTTTCAATAATCCCTACAAAAGAATGGCCCCGACTAACATTAACCTATACCTTTCACAAATCACTTACCTCACAAAAATCTTCGTTACTCGAACTACTGCAATACAGCAAGCGCCAATACTGACAGCTAAATAAATGATTCAAACTACTGAAGGCACTAACTACTGATAGGCATAGTTAGCAAATGAAAGATTTTGATAGAGAACAAACAATTTATTTACCTTAATAAGTCATCATATATATCAGTTCATGATATATAGTATTACAAATTTACTATTTCTAATGGACACACGTCCAGATCGTCCGCTCTCAAAATTCTGCCATCACTCTCCCCACATCCACCACTGGTGGCAGCTCACTTCCAACTGCGCAACGCTACGCGCTGTTCACAACCAACTGCCCAACACTACAATAGCGAATATTCCAACAATGCCAACCAGCCACAGACTGCACACAGCACAGCCAGTTATTTTCATACAGAGCGCTACGTGACGTTACCAACATAAAAGCCTAAACAGCCTACTTACTTAGAAAACCTAAGCAGCCTACTTACATAGTAGAAAACCTAAACAGCCTACTTACAACTCCTTCCATCTTTCTGCTTACCCCTCTTTGCTTGGAACTGGGTTTCCATCTGAGCTATTGATTTTCATACAAGTGGCTCTCTTTTCTCCAAAGGTCTCTTTAATTTTCCTGTAGGCAGTATCTATCTTACCCCTAGTGAGATAAGCTTCTACAGCCTTACATTTGTCCTCTAGCCATCCCTGCTTAGCCATTTTGCACTTTCTGTCGATCTCATTTTTGAGACGTTTGTATTCCTTTTTGCCTGCTTCATTTACTGTATTTTTATATTTCCTCCTTTCATCAATTAAATTCAATATTTTTTCTGTTACCCAAGAACTTCTAGTAGCCCTCGTCTTTTACCTCCTTGATCCTCTTCTACCTTCACTACTTCATCCGTCAAAGTTACCCATTCTTCTTCTACTGTATTTCTTTCCCCCATTCCTGTCAATTGTTCCCTTATGCTCCCCCTGAAACTGATCCAATGATGGTTGCACTATGCATAAAGCAGTACGTGGATGAGAGGGAAGTTATTGCTGCAGCAAGACGTTGGCTCCGACGTCGCACGGTGGGGTGGTACCATGCGGGCATAAAGGCTGTCTCAGTAAAGTGGCGTAAGGCCGTCTCAGTGAACGGAGATTACGTGGACAAACACGATATTGTAGCCAAAAGAGTGGGCAATAATATGGTGTATTAGAATCCTGATTAAAACCAGTTTGCTTTCAGAAAAAAAATGTGTCGCATTAGTTATTGAACGCCTCCCTTAAGACGATCCCAGAAAGAAAAATACAGAGGACTGAGGTCAGGTAATTTTGGAAGCCGACGCATAGGCACTACCCTCCCGATCCATCTCCGACCATACCGTCGCACTGGACGCCAACTTTGCATCGGTAATATGGCGCTTTCACGTTATCCATCTGCCACGCTTGCCAGGCATGGGCCCTGGGTAAAATTTGAGTCGCATTAGATGCGGGAGGTAATAGGAAAGCTTACGTTTCAAATGCATTTGCACTAACTAGGACAATATTTCAGCTTGAAATCAGAGGAGGCTCTTAACCACACATTGGCAGTTACCTCGCAAACGGCAAAATTTTAACATACGGCAATTTATTTACAAAACTAGGAAGGTGGAAGACATAGTAAAATTTTCTAGGTTTGGTCCTTTCTTTTTGCAGCTTATTTCCAACCCGAGGTTAAGTGTATTTTCATGAAAGAAAGAAGTACATCCATTTGAAGCAGTAATGAGCTGCTTCAACAACGAAGCAGCTAAAGAACAACGATTGCACAGTTAAACCGAAATCAGTTGAGCCTTTCACTACAAATTTTTTTCTGAGCTAAAGACATTAATTTGTTGTTATTTCAATTAAAAATGTCGTACTCACAAGCAATAAAGGTAAAAATAAAAATTTACCTGCCGTTTGATTTTCTAACTCGGGGCGGGCTGGGACATACAACATTATTAATAAGTACCTTCTCAGTTTCAGGAGATGACTGTGCAAAAATTGCGGGAGACACAGAAATCAGAGACATATCGGTGAACAGAAGATCTCTCCAAGTTCTTAACTCACATTACAGACGCTCCGTACGGGCACCGTCTGTGACGCAGCAAACGTCAATACGTGCGAGCAGCCTATGGATACCTAACTGCTTGCGAAGGCTTTGACAGCAGCTCGCGTTGCGAGACTGTTCATTGTGTTGCCTACATGCAGGCCTGAACTTATTCCACGTGACAATACGAAGTGGAGTGGATGATTGACAATGAAACTTGGACGCAACAAAACACACAGGTGCTAGCTGTAAGTATAAAAATTCTTCAAAGTTAGCGCGCTTCCCTTTACCAGGGTTTAAATTGATACACAGCAAAAACATGCAGCTAATTCCCTTTGGTTCTCTGATATCCTGTTGTGAGGCAGGTTCAGGCGCAAGGATAAAAATGTGTAAGCACCAAAAATACAATACATTGCGATGACTTCAAAATTTCTTCCAGTCGCTTAGGAATGGATAAATACAGGACCTGTACAGTTTTCACGGTAATTTTAAATCATTTTTACTGCAAAACAGTGGCAATTTCGGGTAACGACGACGGAACTGGACAGCGATCACGTACCCTTTTCTCCAAAGTAGACAACAAAGGCTCATTAATACTGACTCTGGTGATTTTGGTAGCCAGAGGGATGGGACAATTCATCCTCATGCTCACAAAAACAGTACTGAATGACATGGGCTATGTAGAAAGGGTCCCCGTCGTCTTGGAAGACAGCACGACCATTGGGGAACAAACATTGTACCGTGGGATGGACCCGATCGACCAAAATGGTCACATAATCGTTGGTACATAATGTTATCTTGCAGAGTATCATCTATGGAACCCATGGAATACCAGATACGGCTGTCCAAATCATCACCGAAAGTCCGTCATGTTTCACTCTCTGTACGTAAACTCGACCGGGAGAGTGGCTGCTCTCGGAATTCCAGCTCCAGCTCACCCTCCAATTCCCTACTTACAGAGTTCCCTTTTTGTGCGACATTCAGTTCTGCAGTGACTTTAGTTACACAGAACGCTGTTCTGACCCCGACTCATGCTTGCAACGTATTGCGAACTTTCGTGGTCAAATGCAGCACCACAGCCTGCAGACTTGGCTATCAACTCCATTTACGTTCAGTCACACATTTTTTGGAGTGTTACCATATTTTTGTTCCCATAGTTGTGGAAGGATTAAATGAAGCACACAGTGTTCGGCTAGAAACAGTTCCGTACTGCAAATACGACCGTGCGGACCAACTTTGGTATTGGATTGTAGAATTCCAAGAAAATAGAGCACAGTATCTCATTCTTAGCGAATAGAAATCTTCAGACATAATAGTAAATTCGGGTCCGCGAACGGAGTGCTACAGGACCACTGTTGTTCACAATATATATAAATAATCTAGTTGGTAACGTCGTAACCCCATGAGACTGTTCGTGGATCGTCGTATTGAATGCAGAAAAGTCGGAATGCTAGAAAAAGGCACTGGAACGAGCACGTAAAACTAATAGCATGAAAGCCGAATACCAGACTGAGTTTCGGTGAAAGAATATTCAGAAAATGCAGTCGGCCCATGATGGGTATACCGTATAGCGCTTATAAAACTGGATATCGTGAATTCCAATCGTTGGACAGACGCTGCACACGAACACATGACAGCAACTAACGTCTTCGTACGAAGCGTCTGTCCAACGATTGGAATTCACGATATCCAGTTTTACGGCGATAGATCATAAATTCGTTGATTTGAGAAAAAAAACGTATGGGATCTGAAGATGGTAAAATATCTTAAAGTGTATGGCTGTTGATAATGTCTATTGACACAGAAAACTAACTGATTTAAAGTCGCTGCAAACATCCTTTTTTTTTATTAATTGTACGACTGCACGTCTACGGTCTTAGAGAATTATCACGTACCTTCACAAAATAATTCACGAATGACGCAGCTTATCATACAAGACTCTGCAGCTGCGTATATTTAAACAGCATCCACCGTAACTGTGCCATCGTGTGCTGACGTCGTACTGGTCACAAAATTGATATCACTAGTACCGTTAGTACCGGTGTACATCACAGTTTTTAAAATTACGTATATTTCAAATACTATTGCATACAACATGCATGTTATGGCTGTGAGTATTTAAATACACTCCTGGAAATGGAAAAAAGAACACATTGACACCGGTGTGTCAGACCCACCATACTTGCTCCGGACACTGCGAGAGGGCTGTACAAGCAATGATCACACGCACGGCACAGCGGACACACCAGGAACCGCGGTGTTGGCCGTCGAATGGCGCTAGCTGCGCAGCATTTGTGCACCGCCGCCGTCAGTGTCAGCCAGTTTGCCGTGGCATACGGAGCTCCATCGCAGTCTTTAACACTGGTAGCATGCCGCGACAGCGCGGACGTGAACCGTATGTGCAGTTGACGGACTTTGAGCGAGGGCGTATAGTGGGCATGCGGGAGGCCGGGTGGACGTACCGCCGAATTGCTCAACACGTGGGGCGTGAGGTCTCCACAGTACATCGATGTTGTCGCCAGTGGTCGGCGGAAGGTGCACGTGCCCGTCGACCTGGGACCGGACCGCAGCGACGCACGGATGCACGCCGAGACCGTAGGATCCTACGCAGTGCCGTAGGGGACCGCACCGCCACTTCCCAGCAAATTAGGGACACTGTTGCTCCTGGGGAATCGGCGAGGACCATTCGCAACCGTCTCCATGAAACTGGGCTACGGTCCCGCACACCGTTAGGCCGTCTTCCGCTCACGCCCCAACATCGTGCAGCCCGCCTCCAGTGGTGTCGCGACAGGCGTGAATGGAGGGACGAATGGAGACGTGTCGTCTTCAGCGATGAGAGTCGCTTCTGCCTTGGTGCCAATGATGGTCGTATGCGTGTTTGGCGCCGTGCAGGTGAGCGCCACAATCAGGACTGCATACGACCGAGGCACACAGGGCCTACACCCGGCATCATGGTGTGGGGAGAGATCTCCTACGCTGGCCGTACACCACTTGTGATCGTCGAGGGGACACTGAATAGTGCACGGTACATCCAAACCGTCATCGAACCCATCGTTCTACCATTCCTAGACCGGCAAGGGAACTTGCTGTTCCAACAGGACAATGCACGTCCGCATGTATCCCGTGCCACCCAACGTGCTCTAGAAGGTGTAAGTCAACTACCCTGGCCAGCAAGATCTCCGGATCTGTCCCCCATTGAGCATGTTTGGGACTGGATGAAGCGTCGTCTCACGCGGTCTGCACGTCCAGCACGAACGCTGGTCCAACTGAGGCGCCAGGTGGAAATGGCATGGCAAGCCGTTCCACAGGACTACATCCAGCATCTCTACGATCGTCTCCATGGGAGAATAGCAGCCTGCATTGCTGCGAAAGGTGGATATACACTGTACTAGTGCCGACATTGTGCATGCTCTGTTGCCTGTGTCTATGTGCCTGTGGTTCTGTCAGTGTGATCATGTGATGTATCTGACCCCAGGAATGTGTCAATAAAGTTTCCCCTTCCTGGGACAATGAATTCACGGTGTTCTTATTTCAATTTCCAGGAGTGTATATATAGGTGCAGAGACTTGTAAGGCATTATGTAAAGATGTTAAGATACTTGATAATGGTCTAAAACCGAAATTTTGCAGATGACAGCCGCTGGCGGTGTTGAATCGTTTAGACCCCCACTCAACAGAGATCATTCGTTCCTCGTAGAGTCAATCAATGTATTGCTCCGTCATACATATATCTGCCGAAAAGACCACGAAGGTAAAATTGGAGGGATTAGAGCTCACACAGATGCACAACAGGAACTGTTCTTCGCGCTGACTATTAGCAACTGAAACAGGAATGAGGTGCATGAAGTACCACAAGCTGGCTTGTCGATTCTAGATGTAAATTCCTCCGGTGCCCACTACGCCAGTGGATTAGGAAGAAACACCAGTAATTGAAGAAGGAAGTCCCCCAAAGCTCGTCAGTATATGGAGAAGTCATGATTCAGTGCTAAGAACTCTGATAAAAATTTCTCTATTATACGGGTTGGTCAAAATGTCCTGGAAAATATATCATCCTCCTTAACGTCGGCAACCTGACTTACAATACTCACACCCGGAGCAGATGGAGTTAAGTTGGGTGGCCTATGTTAAGGAGCATGAAATATTTTCCGGTACATAGTTATTTTGACCAGCCAGCCCAACCATTTTCGGTCAACAGACCGACATTAGTTACCATAAAATATTTATAACTACAATAAGGTCATGTCTCGTGATTGTTGTCGACCTTTTATACTTCAGTTATTACTCATTTTATATTACCTGACGACATTGAATTTATATCGCTTTGCACGCTGCTGTAAAGATTTTACGATAACAGATGATGCTTTGTGGACCGATACTGGTTCTGTGTGAAACAACTTCCACCTCTTGTAGCAGCAGTTTACTGCACATATCTAGAGGAACGAAGTGTTCCTAATTATTGGAAAAAACTCAGGTTTTCAAGAAGGGTCGTCGAACAGAGGCACAAAAGTATAGGCCGATATCTCTGACGTCGGTCTCTTGTAGAATTGTAGAACAACTTGTAGCTCGCGTATTGTGAAATTTCTGGAGACGGAAAATCTCCTCTGTAGGAATCAAAATGGATTCCGAAAACAACGATCTTGTGAAACCGAGTTCGTACTGTTGGTGCATGACTCCCGGAAAACAATAGATACCGGCGCGCAGGTTGAATCCACGCTCCTTGAGTTCTGCAAGGCGCTCAGTACGTTTCCGCACTGCCGCCTGGTGAGCAAAATACGGGCGTACGGAATACCAGACAGCTGTGTCACTGGACTGAAGAGTTTGCAGAATGTCATTCGGACACCCACGGAGTGTTTACAGTATCATTACTTTTCACAATGTACAGAATGTCCCAAGTCGAGTATCCAATATTCAGCAATATGATGGGAACCGTCATTCGAAGCAAAAATGTCTTGTAAACGTGAAATCTGAAGTGCATACCTTAAGAGCTATGAGCACGTGTTCATGTTCACTACTGCGGAACACAACTCTTCCACTGAAAAAGTGATCATAGACTTTCATGTGAGCATTTTAGAGCTCATGTTTACTGGACATTCTTTTTCTTGTTATACTCCATACTAGCTCCTCCAAAAATACTGACATCAAAGAGCTTGCAGTAGAAAAAATTTGTTTCACAATACCGAATATGAAGTAGTGCCCACAGCTCTTATGGTATGCGTTTTAGAGGCCATGTTTGCTAGACTTGTTTGCTTGGGCTGATCATTCCTGTCATATCACTAAATATTGATCATTCCTCCTGTGACGTTTTAAAAATCACCTAACGAATAAAGTCCTAAGTTCCATGAAGCTTTTCACAGATTATGCTTCAGTATACACAGAAGTCGCAACGCTAGAAATTGTAGCGAAATGCAAGAAGACCAGCAGAGTATCGTGGGTTGGCGCACGAATTTCCAACAAATGTATCGTGCACAAGTAGGCAGAAAGAACAAATATTCAAATGTGTGTTAAATCTTATGGGACTTAACTGCTAAGGCCATCAGTCGCTAAGCTTACACACTACTTAACCTAAATTATCCTAAGGACAAACACACATAGCCATGCCTGAGAGAGGACTCGAACCTCCGCCGGGACCAGCCGCACAGTCCATGACTGTAGCGCCTGAGACCGCTCGGCTAATCCCGCACGTCGCAGAAAGACCAGATATTGTATAATTACGCGATCATTGGAAGCAGTCACTTTCATAAAATACCTAGAAATACGCTTAGAGACTGATTTAAAATGGAATGAACACACAAAACTAGTAGCAGGTACGGCAGATTCCAGACGAAGTTTCTGTTGAAGAACCGTAAGGCAGTGTAGTGTACGCATGAAAAAGACAGCTTACGAGACCCCCTTCGACACAGGGTGCACCCATCTGCAGGTGGTCGCTCATGTCGGCACCAATGATGTGTGTCGCTATGGATCGGAGGAAATCCTCTCTGGCTTCCAGCGGCTATCTGATTTGGTGAAGACTGCCAGTCTCGCTAGCGGGATGAAAGCAGAGCTCACCATCTGCAGCATCGTCGACAGGACTGACTGCGGACCTTTGGTACAGAGCCGAGTGGAGGGTCTGAATCAGAGGCTGAGACGGTTCTGCGACCGTGTGGGCTGCAGATTCCTCGACTTGCGCCATAGGGTGGTGGGGTTTCGGGTTCCGCTGGATAGGTCAGGAGTCCACTACACGCAACAAGCGGCTACACGGGTAGCAGGGGTTGTGTGGCGTGGGCTGGGCGGTTTTTTAGGTTAGATGGCCTCGGGCAAGTACAGAAAGGGCAACAGCCTCAACGGGTGCGGGGCAAAGTCAGGACATGCGGGGACCAAGCAGCAATCGGTATTGTAATTGTAAACTGTCGAAGCTGCGTTGGTAAAGTACCGGAACTTCAAGCGCTGATAGAAAGCACCGAAGCTGAAATCATTATAGGTACAGAAAGCTGGCTGAAGCCAGAGATAAATTCTGCCGAAATTTTTACAAACGTACAGACGGTGTTTAGAAAGGATAGATTGCATGCAACCGGTGGTGGAGTGTTCGTTGCTGTCAGTAGTAGTTTATCCTGTAGTGAAGTAGAAGTGGATAGTTCCTGTGAATTATTATGGGTGGAGGTTACACTCAACAACCGAGCTAGGTTAATAATTGGCTCCTTTTACCGACCCCCCGACTCAGCAGCATTAGTGGCAGAACAGCTGAGAGAAAATTTGGAATACATTTCACATAAATTTTCTCAGCATGTTATAGTCTTAGGTGGAGATTTCAATTTACCAGATATAGACTGGGACACTCAGATGTTTAGGACGGGTGGTAGGGACAGAGCATCGAGTGACATTATACTGAGTGCACTATCCGAAAATTACCTCGAGCAATTAAACAGAGAACCGACTCGTGGAGATAACATCTTGGACCTACTGATAACAAACAGACCCGAACTTTTCGACTCTGTAAGCGCAGAACAGGGAATCAGTGATCATAAGGCCGTTGCAGCATCCCTGAATATGGAAGTTAATAGGAATATAAAAAAAGGGAGGAAGGTTTATCTGTTTAGCAAGAGTAATACAAGGCAGATTTCAGGCTACCTAACAGATCAAAACGAAAATTTCTGTTCCGACACTGACAATGTTGAGTGTTTATGGAAAAAGTTCAAGGCAATCGTAAAATGCGTTTTAGACAGGTACGTGCCGAGTAAAACTGTGAGGGACGGGAAAAACCCACCGTGGTACAACAACAAAGTTAGGAAATTACTGCGAAAGCAAAGAGAGCTTCACTCTAAATTTAAACGCAGCCAAAACCTCTCAGACAAACAGAAGCTAAACGATGTCAAAGTTAGCGTAAGGAGGGCTATGCGTGAAGCGTTTAGTGAATTCGAAAGTAAAATACTAGGTACCGACTTGACAGAAAATCCTAGGAAGTTCTGGTCTTACGTTAAATCAGTAAGTGGCTCGAAACAGCATGTCCAGACACTCCGGGATGATGATGGCATTGAAACAGAGGATGACACGCGAAAAGGTGAAATACTAAACACCTTTTTCCAAAGCTGTTTCACAGAGGAAGACCGCACTGCAATTCCTTCTCTAAATCCTCGCACAATCGAAAAAATGGCTGACATCTAAATAAGTGTCCATGGAATAGAAAAGCAACTGAAATCACTCAACAGAGGAAAGTCCACTGGACCTGACGGGATACCAATTCGATTCTACACAGAGTACGCGAAAGAACTTGCCCCCCTTCTAACAGCCGTGTACCGCAAGTCTCTAGAGGAACGGAAGGTTCCAAATGATTGGAAAAGAGCACAGGTAGTCCCAGTCTTCAAGAAGGGTCGTCGAGCAGATGCGCAAAACTATAGACCTATATCTCTGACGTCGATCTGTTGTAGAATTTTAGAACATGTTTTTTGCTCGAGTATCATGTCGTTTTTGGAAACTCAGAATCTACTATGTAGGAATCAACATGGATTCCGGAAACAGCGATCGTGTGAGACCCAACTCGCTCTATTTGTTCATGAGACCCAGAAAATATTAGATACAGGCTCCCAGGTAGATGCTATTTTTCTTGACTTCCGGAAGGCGTTCGATACAGTTCCGCACTGTCGCCTGATAAACAAAGTAAGAGCCTACGGAATATCAGACCAGCTGTGTGGCTGGATTGAAGAGTTTTTAGCAAACAGAACACAGCATGTTGTTCTCAACGGAGAGACGTCTACAGACGTTAAAGTAACCTCTGGCGTGCCACAGGGGAGTGTTATGGGACCATTGCTTTTCACAATATATATAAATGACCTAGTAGATAGTGTCGGAAGTTCCATGTGGCTTTTCGCGGATGATGCTGTAGTATACAGAGAAGTTGCAGCATTAGAAAATTGTAGCGAAATGCAGGAAGATCTGCAGCGGATAGGCACTTGGTGCAGGGAGTGGCAACTGACCCTTAACATAGACAAATGTAATGTATTGAGAATACATAGAAAGAAGGATCCTTTATTGTATGGTTATATGATAGCGGAACAAACACTGGTAGCAGTTACTTCTGTAAAATATCTGGGAGTATGCGTGCGGAACGATTTGAAGTGGAATGATCATATAAAATTAATTGTTGGTAAGGCGGGTACCAGGTTGAGATTCATTGGGAGAGTCCTTAGAAAATGTAGTCCATCAACAAAGGAGGTGGCTTACAAAACACTCGTTCGACCTATACTTGAGTATTGCTCATCAGTGTGGGATCCGTACCAGATCGGGTTGACGAAAGAGATAGAGAAGATCCAAAGAAGAACGGCGCGTTTCGTCACAGGGAGATGTTTAACAAACTCCAGTGGCAGACTCTGCAAGAGAGGCGCTCTGGATCGCGGTGTAGCTTGCTCGCCAGGTTTCGAGAGGGTGCGTTTCTGGATGAGGTATCGAATATATTGCTTCCCCCTACTTATACCTCCCGAGGAGATCACGAATGTAAAATTAGAGAGATTAGAGCGCGCACAGAGGCTTTCAGACAGTCGTTCTTCCCGCGAACCATACGCGACTGGAACAGGAAAGGGAGGTAATGATAGTGGCACGTAAAGTGCCCTCCGCCACACACCCTTGGGTGGCTTGCGGAGTATAAATGTAGATGTAGATGTAGACCAATACCGATCGAAGAAATAGAGAAGATCCACTGAAGAGTGGTGCGTTTCGTCACGGCATAGTTTAGTCGGCGCGAGAACATTAAATCGATGCTCAACAAACCGCAGTCGCAGAGAGCCGTTGTGCAACACGGAGAGGTTCAAAAATGGTTCAAATGGCTCTGAGCACTATGGGACAACTTCTAAGATCATCAGTCTCCTAGAACTTAGAACTACGTAAACCTTACTAACCTAAGGAGATCACACACATCCATGCCCGAGGCAGGATTCGAACCTGCGACCGTAGCAGCAGCGCGGTTCCAGACTGTAGCGCCTAGAACCGCTCGGCCACCCCGGCCGGCAACACGGAGAGATTTGCTACTGAAATTTCGAGATACTACTTTTCGGGAAGACTCCGACAATATATTACTTCCTCCCACATATACCTCGAAAAATGACCACAGTGGGAAAATTCTAAAAATTAGAGCTAATACAAAGGCTTACTGACAATCATTCTTCCCATGCAGCATTCGCGAATGTAACAGGGAAGGAGTGATCAGTTAGCGATACGATAAGTACCGTCTGCCACACACCGTCAGGTGCTTTGCGGAGTATTGCTGTAGATGATGTAGATAGTTGAATATTGCTCGTGAGTCTGGTATACGTACCAGATAGGACTGATAGAAAAAATAGAGAAGAGCAGCGTGTTTCGTGCCAGCTTCATTAAGGGGGAGATGTTCATGAAAAACACACGCTGCACCAAATCCACAATTCTGAAGATACGGCAATAAAATTTTGTGCCATGCTTCACGTGAAATTAATGCATTTACTGTTAAATTCCTTGGATTATATATACGCTACTGGCCATTAAAATTGCTACACCACGAAGATGACGTGCTACAGACGCGAAATTTAACCGACAGGAAGCAGATGCTGTGATATACAAATGATTAGCTTTTCAGAGCATTCACACAAGGTTGGCGCCGGTGGCGACACCTACAACGTCCAGACATGAGGAAAGTTTCCAACCAATTTCTCATACACAAACAGCAGTTGACTGGCGTTGCCTGGTGAAACGTTGTTGTGATGCCTCGTGTAAGGAGGAGAAATACGTACCATCACGTTTCCGACTTTGATAAAGGTCGGCTTGTAGACTATCGCGATTGCGGTTTATCGTATTGCGACATTGCTGCTCGCGTTGGTCGAGATTCAATGACTGTTAGCAGAATAGATCGGTGGATTCAGGACGGTAATACAGAACGCCGTGCTGCATCCCAACGGGCTCGTATCACTACCAGTCGAGATGACAGGCACCACATCCGCGTGGCTGTAACGGATCGTGCAGCCACGTCTCGATCAACAACCATCTGCACGAACAGTTCGACAACGTTTGCAGCAGAATGAACTATCAGCTCGGAGACTTCCCTTGATGCTGCATCACAGACAGGAGCGCCTGCGATGGTGTACTCAACGGCGAGTCTGGGTACACGAATGGCAAAACGTCATTTTTTCGGATGAATCCAGGTTCTGTTTACAGCATCATGATGGTCGCATCCGTGTTTGGTGACATCGCGGTGAACGCACATTGCAAGCGTGTATTCGTCATCGCCATACTGGCTTATCACCCGGCGTGATGGTATGGGGTGCCATTGGTTACACGTCTCGGTCACCTCTTGTTCGCATTGACGGCACTTTGAACATTGGACGTTACATTTCAGATGTGTTACGACCCGTGGCTCTACCCTTCATTCGATCCATGCGAAACCCTACATTTCAGCAGAATACTGCACGACCGCATGTTGCAGGTCCTGCGCGGGCCTTTTTGGATACAGAAAGTGTTCGACTGCTGCTCTGGCCAGCACATTCTCGAGATCTCTCACCAACTGAAAACGTGTGGTCAATCGTTGCCGAGCAACTGGTTCGTCACAATACGCAGTCACTACTCTCGATGACTGTGCTATCGAGTTGATGCTGTATGGGCAGCTGTACTTGTACACGGCATCCAAGCTCTGCTTGACTCAATGCCGAGGCGTATCAAGACCGTTATTACGGCCAGAGGTGGTTGTTCTGGATACTGATTTCTCATGATCTATGCAACCAAACTGCGTGAAAATGTAATCACATGTCAGTTCTAGTATAATATATTTGTCCAATGAATACCCGTTTATCATCTGCACTTCTTCTTGGTGTAAAAATTTTAATGCCCAGTAGTGTACTTAATTTTTTATGGAATTTAAAAATTTTCGTTCCAAAAAGAGTTATATGTATCTTTCCTACAAAATTTTGTCTGTTTAATCTGTTTGTGCATAGTAACCTTCTCTCGTGAGGATTTTGGAGTATATCGAACAGCAGAAATTTAATCATTTTTGTAGTGTAATTGCATAAGTAAAATATAAAAATCACACAAAATTTCAAGCACTTTGGCTCATGTCTACACTAACTCCCAATTTCAAAATTTACTCTTGAGACAACTTTTATTCTGTTTATAGAAATATGTGTACCAAACTTCATAATTCTAGCCATCAGTGATTCTGCGAAAACGGCACAATTTAAAATTCCACGTAGCGTCTTTTGTTAGGTCACCACTTCAGGAGGCCTCAGATTTGTATCCAGGCTCTTCTTCCCCTTTTTGGCCTTCTCTCCTTTACCAGGTCTTCAAGTGACTTCATATATAGAGAGGAGCTGAAAATCTATTTTGGTCAAGATGTCTTCAGTTAAATTTCCTATCTTAAAGCCCATCCTCTCTAATACCTTTATGCTCCCTACCTTCGCACGATTAAACTCAAGAACTGCATCATAAGTTGCAATTCTGGCTACTGCAGCATATCAAAATGTGTTTTTAGGGCATCGTTTCCATATGAATGAATTTAGAGACTCATTTTGATTCTCGATTGTGCCACGAACACAACCTTTTTAAACAAGATGGGCCAGAAATCTGTAAGTTGCTTGACAACATGCAGGATCCAATTTGGAAGCTCTCCTTGCGAAAGTAGGGTTTGTTATACCTCTGACCCTGTACATATTTACACCAGCCAATGTGACACAGATCTGTTGACGCCATGTGTAAATATGTAGCCCATACTGCACTTCTCACGTCACTCACTCTGGACCGGTCCTTTCTGATAGCCATGCCGGAATACACTTGAAGAGTGTCCATCATCGTGTTTGTGAGTCACTTGTGTCCACCAATACTGTTCCTAAGATACGGAACAGAGTCACAGACATTCTACAAAACCAAAAGGTGCATATTACAACGTCCTAGTTGTATTTCGTGCAAGTTTGCTTGAAAGTAACACACGGAATGGAAGTTTACTGAGCTGGTATCTAAGTTTTGCTTAAAAAAAATGGACGTGGCCGGAACGTCACGTCAGACACTTAATTATTTTTCAGGCACTTCGGTGCGACTACACCATTAAAGCTTTAGGGACTTTTTGTCCATGACTTCTAATAATAAATAAAAAATAAATTGAAGATTGACATTTCCGGTAGTTTCATGAACGGCCTCCCTTATGTAAGAGCTGAGCCACAAACATTGGCCTGTGATTTAGTGTTAAAGTTTGGAGGGTGTACATACCTACTAGAGTAATCCAATGTCATGCACCGAGCGGGGTGGCGCAGTGGTTAGACACTGGACTCGCATTCGGGAGGACGACGGTTCAATCCCGCGTCCGGCCATCCTGATTTAGGTTTTCCGTGATTTCCCTAAATCACTCCAGGCAAATGCCGGGATGGTTCCTCTGAAAGGGCACGGCCGGCTTCCTTCCCAATCCTTCCCTAAATCGATGAGACCGATGACCACGCTGTCTGGTCTCCTTCCCCAAACCAACCAACCAACCACCAATGTCATGCTTACAGGCACGCACATCTGGCGAAACGACCATGAACATGAAATTAGACAGATTCGAGCTGACGCAGGCGTTTACCAACAGTAGTTGTCCCCCACGAACCATTCTAGACTGCACAGGGAAGGGAAGAAGTGACGACGATACACAAGGGACCCTACGCGACACACCGTAAAGGACCTCGCGGAGTAAACACTGAGGTGGCAAAAGTCATAACATAACGATAGACACATAAGCAGATGACGGTAGTAGCCCTATGTAGTGTATAAAAAGGGTAGCGCATTGGCGAGGGTGTCATGTCTACTCAGGTTCAAAATGGTTCAAATGGCTCTGAGCACTATGGGACTTAACTTCTAAGGTCATCAGTCCCCTAGAACTTAGAACTACTTAAACCAAACTAACCTAAGGACATCACACACATCCATGCCCGAGGCAGGATTCGAACCTGCGACCGTAGCGGTCACGCGGTTCCAGACTGTAGCGCCTTTAACCGCTTGGCCACACCGGCCGGCTCTACTCAGGTAATTCATGTGAAAACGTGTCTGATCTGATTACGGCCGCTCGACTGGAATTAACAGACTTTGAACAAGGAATGGTAGCCGCAGCTAGACGCAAGGGACTTTCCATTTTTGAAATATCCCGAGATTCGTAGTGTCAAGAGTGTGCCGAGATTACCAGATTTCAGCCATTGTCTCTCACCACGGAAAACGCAGTGGCCGACGCCCTTCACTTAACGACTGAGAGCAGCACCGTATGCGTAGGTTTGTCAGTGCTAACAGACAAGGATAGACACAGCTTGCAGTAACAGCAGAAATCAATGTGAGTCGTACGATGAGCGTAGCCGTTAGGACAGTGGGGCGAAATTAGTCGCTAATGGGCTACGGCAGCAGCAGACAGAGGCGAGACATCGCCTGCAGCGCCGCTCCTAGGCACGGGGGGACCATATGGGTTGGACCTGCAGGCGACTGGAGGACCGCGGCCTGGCCAGATGAGTCCCGATTTCAGTTGGTGAGAGCTGATGCTAGGGTTGGAGTGTGGCGCAGACCCGACGAGGCCGTGGATACAAGATGTGCAAGCTAGGGGTCGTTCTATAATCCTGTGGGCTGAGATTCCCGTTTTTCTTTTTTTTTTAATTCTTCATTTCAATAATAACAATAAATACACAACATAACCCACTTCCTTATATGATTAGTGGGTCCTAATTTGTTTAAACTTCAAATGCAGTTAATTATAATTTGATTAATTTGTGAGCTACAGCTATAACTAAAGACAATGGGCAGCTAAATTCCTACAAGTATTATTATTAGTATTTAGTGTAGAATCTTTAACTAGAAACTCTACTGCCTGCAACGTCACAGTTGTGTCAGAGATATATATAAACCTACTTTATTGCCTTGCCCATCGAGCTAATCCCGATGGGCGTCCCCCTGCCACTGGGCAGGCCAAGATGTTATTCGCTGCAGGTTCCTAATAACTAATTTCCTAATCTAAGTCCTACTAACTAGTTCTAACCTAAGTCAAATCCCGTGCTTTGTCTAGTATTGGCGATATTGTTCCCCACTCCGCCTAGTCCTGTACGTGGCGGATTCCAGACTACGAGAAAGTCGGCCTATCCACGCGCAGGCGATATAGGAGTAGGGCGCGTATTCAGTATTTAGTATGTCTCAGTTTTTTCATTAATTTATGTCCCTCAGGTATTCCTTTAGCACTTTTCGTGATACCTCATCTGCTAGTTTATTGAGAGTTTGAAAAGTGTCTTCTTGTCTTATTAGTTGGTATGTGTCACAGTCAGGTAATTGGTCACGTAATGTGGAAGCAACATCATTGAAAAGGGGGCACTCGTAGATCACATGATCGGGGGCATCCTCTGGTTCACCACATTCACACGCGTGTGTTGCCCTTTTCCCGAACCGACATAAGTATGTTGGGTATGGCCCATGTCCAGTGAGAAAATGGATCAGTCCTCTAGTGGGTTCAAAGTATCTCATTTTCAGTCGTTCCCTAATGTTTTGAAGAAGTTCAAACGTTCTACGCGCTGTTTCATCCGCCTCCCATAGTTCTTGCCACAATTGTTCGCCCCTTTGCCGAATCTCACCCTTATCCCTAGCCCCAGCGCCTAGTATCTCTTCTGTCTTCGTGACGTTTCCTTTCTTAACCCAGAACCACGCTGCCTGCTCTTTAATTTTGATGTCCAGGGGCAGAGCCCCATTATGACTAAAAGGGCTTCCCTGGTGATGTTCTATAGGCCCCCACAGATCTGAGTATCATATTCCTCTGAACCCTTCTCACTGCCATGGTGGGCCTGTCATGGTGAGCCTGTGTGCCCGGACTCCCGAGCCGTAACCCCACTATTGATGTTAAGATACTATTAAGGTATAATTTTATGAGGTGAGGAGAGAGATGAAATCTTTTGTGTCCGATGGAGATGAGATTGTTTAGTGTTTGAAAGGCTTTCTGGGTTACGGTGTCAATGTGTTTCCCGAAGTTCCACCTTTCGTCAGTGATGATTCCTAGGTACCGTGTTTCACGCCGCCGAAGAACCGGCGAGCGCTCGATTCGTACAGTAGGGTTTCCGATTAATTGTCCTTTTATTAATAGGTAAGTAGATTTACTTTAGTATTTTGGCACCATAGTTGCAGTTTGTTCAGGGCACTTTTGCTATGTCCTCGCGGCTACGGCCGCCGACCAACAGGAGGAGGTCATCTGCACAGGCTGTCACCTCTAGCACCTCTTCACTTTGCTGTAAAGTATCTAATAGCGGCTCCATTTGGATGTCCCAGAACAGGGGTCCTAGCACGGAACCCTGGGGGCAACCCTTAGTTATTCATTTCCCAATTCTCCCACTAGGGGATGTTTTTCTTTTTTTAAAAAAATAATCTTTATTTCATATCTTAATAATTATACAATTTCAACCCACTACCTTATATGATTAGTGGGTCCAGATAATGATACAATGGTTACAATTGCAGCTAAATCCTAAGTTATATTCGAGTAACTAGTGAGTAAAGTGAGCTACAGCATAATTGCAAGGGGTAGAGTTACTTGATTTTGATTGTATGTGAATTACTTAATTAACCTATCTATTGACTGGTTACTAATGCCTACAACGTTACATATGTGTCAGTCAAAAGTATAAACCTACTTGTAGAGCCTTGCTCATTGAGCTAAATCCAATGACCGTGCCCCTGACACTGGGCAGGCCAACATGTTAGTCGCTGCGGGTTCCTAGAAATAGTACCTAAATCTAAGTCCTACATTAATCCTATCCTAAAGTCAAGTTCGGTGCTTGTCCATAATCGGTAATGTTGCACCCCACTCCCCCTAAGTTCCGAACGCGGCGGATTTCCAGACTGTATAAGTCGGCCTGTCCGCGCTCAGGCGGTATGGAAATAGGGTACCAGACTCTATAGGTGTTTAAATATTTCTCATATTCTTGCTAGTTCCAGTCTCTCAGATATTCCTTTAAAACTTTTTGCGATACCACGTTTGCCAATTTATTGATGGTCTGAAAGGTGGCGTGTTTTCTAAGTAAGCTGTACGTGTCGTGGTGTGGCAGTTCGTCACGTAACATTGAAGCTACATCATTGAAAAGGGGGCACTCGTAAACGACATGGTCAGGAGTACCCTCCGGAACAGCACAGTCACACGCGGGTGTAGCCTTTTTCCCGAATCGACATAAATATGTCGGGTAGGGTCCATGACCAGTGAGAAAGTTGAATAGTCCCCGGGTTGGTTCGAAGTATCCCATCCGTTCCCTAATATCCGGAAGAAGATCAAAAGTCCTGTCCGCCGCTCGTGGTCTCGCGGTAGCGTTCTCGCTTCCCGAGCACGGTGTCCCGGGTTCGATTCCCGGCGGGGTCAGGGATTTTCACCTGCCTCGAGATGACTGGGTGTTTGTGTTGTCCTCATCATTTCATCATCATCCAGGAAAGTGGCGAAATTGGACTGAGCAACGGTTGGGAAATTGTACGGGCGCTGATAACCACGCAGTTGAGCGCCCCACAAACCAAACATCATCATCAAAAGTCCTACGTCCGGTTTCTTCAGCTTCCGAGGATTCTTGCCATACCTGGTGTCCTCTTAATCTGATCTCAACCCTGTTCTCAGCCCTGATGCCTAAAATCTCTTCGGTTTTCTCTATGTTCCCCTTCTTGGCCCAGTACCAAGCGGCCTGTTCCCGACTTTGTTGATCAGGGGGCAGAGCCCCATTATGAATAACAGGGCTCCTCCCGGCGTAGTCCTGTGTGCCCCCACTGATCTCACTATCATGTTCCTCTGGACTCTTCTCACTGTCATGGCAGGCACCACCCTCGTGAGTCTGTGTGCCCAGACCCCCGAGGCGTAACCCATGATGTGAGTATACTATTGTGGTATAATTTGATGAATAGTGGTGGGAGATGAAATCTTTTGTGTCCAATGGAAATGAGGTTATTGAGTACTTGAA
Source organism: Schistocerca cancellata (assembly GCF_023864275.1). Lineage (NCBI taxonomy): Eukaryota > Metazoa > Arthropoda > Insecta > Orthoptera > Acrididae > Schistocerca > Schistocerca cancellata. The sequence continues at coordinate 514,355,727 of NC_064634.1, forward strand.
GGGCTCTCTGAGTTACGGTGTGCTTTCCGAAGGACCACCTTTCATCAGTGATGATTCCAAGGTATCGAGTCTCTCGTCGCCGGAGAACTGGTGAGTCCTCAATCCTGACTGTCGGGTTACGAATTTACTGCACTTTTAGAAGAAGGTAGGTGGACTTGCCTGGTGAAATTTTCATCTTTGTACTTCGGCACCAAAGTCGTACTATCTCTATAGCACTTTCTATCTTGGGCTCTATGTCTTCTCGGCTACGGCCGCCGACCAGTAGGAGGAGGTCATCTGCGTAGGCTATCACGTCTAACACTACATCACTTTGCTGTAATTTGTCTAGTAATGGCTGCATATGGATATCCCAGAACAGGGGTCCTAGAACGGAGCCCTGGGGACATCCTTTAGTAATAGTTTTTCTCACTCTTGTGCTAGGGGATGATAGCCAGACCTCCCGATCCTCGCAATAGCTCCTAAGACACCCATACGGCGGCCCTGGACACTGCTTCTCCCGTAAACAGGAGAAAAGCGAAGGCCGCCACAGGTTGTCAAAGGCGCCACTTATGTCTACCATGACGCCGACAACGTACTTGTACGGGGTAGAGCCACAGACCTCGCCCGCCAGGGCGATTGCATCAGATGCCGACCGCCCAGGCCTGAAGCCGAACTGCCTGCTGCTCATCCCGCACAGCACTCGGTGTGCAGCCAGTCTGTCAGCCAGTAGTCTTTCCAAGATGTTACCAATCAGGTCGAGCAGGCAGATTGGTCTATAACACTTCGTTTCTGCTGGGTCTTTGTCGGGTCTCTTCTTGATTACCACCACATTTGCTGTTTTCCAAATTCGTGGGAACTTTCTCTGCCTAAGGCATTCGTTATAAAGTTGAGTTAGTAGCGCAACTATCTGGGGGGGGGGGGGGGGGGCAGGAATTGCACCATCTCAGCCACCACAGTGCCATCCGGCCCCGGAGCTTTCCCTCTCTTTAGAGATTTTATATGGACAGCCACCTCCTCTTCGGAGAAGGGGTAGACTGCCATTGCATTTTCGTATTCATTATTGTTGTTATTGCGCAGCTGTTGTTGTTCATTGGTCTCCCCACCCGCAGCGTCGTCAGGCAGCAGGGACTGGAGAAGGGCCTCAGCAGCCTCCTGCCAAGACTCCGTCATCCCGCCCCCGTGCCTGACGGTCGACAGCTCCATGGGAGAGCGGATTTTTTCACGGGGCGCCCCATGGGTCCAAGGCTAGTTGATTTAGGACAAAGTGTTCCCAGCTTTCGGATCTCACTTCGCGCAGTTCTTTTTGAAACCTGTCTTTAGCTTCCCGGTATAGCCGCAACCACCTTTGTCTTTCCAGCCAGACGACGCTGCGCTGGTAGTGCCTCCTGAGCCTTCTGACAGACCGGCGCATCTCCTCCAGCTCGGCTGACCATGGTGAAGAGGCCGCCGTGGCCTTCCTCCTAGTAGGTACGGCAGCTTTCACCGCTCGAGTTATCACGTTCCTCAGCTCTTTTGTCCACGTCAATGTCCTGGTGTCTGTCACCTTCTGGCATTGCAGGAATGTAGGACTCCCTTGCTAATCGTTCCCAGTCGGCTCTTTTGTAGTTGTATTGCACCTCCCACCCCATGGCCCAGCGCCTCTCTTTGTCTCCTATGGTGAAGGTAGCGAGATTGTGGTCGCTGGTGGTGGCGTTCTCTTCTACCCTCCATTGCTGAATGAGGTTGACTGCATTTGGCGTGACCAGGGCCACATCAATATTTATTCCTTGATCACCTCGCGCCACATAGGTCGGAGGGTTGCGCGGCTTGTTGGCCACCACTAGTTGCAAGGCCATGATGAACTCTTCTGCCTTCTCTCCATTTAGGTCCCTGGTGCCGCTGTACCATAGGGGGGATTTGGTATTAATATCGGCAGTTATTATTACTCTGCGCCCCTGCAATGCCGTGACCACTGTGGTCAGATGTCCCAGATGTCTCTCGATATCGTCTCCATACTGAAAGTACATGTTGGTGATAACGAACGCTCCCGTTGGAGACTGCAGCTCCACGACGTTGCAGTGGCTGGTTGTGAATTGTGACAGTGTTGTAGCCTTCAGGAGTCTATTGGGTCCTCTCCTCTACTTACAATTTGCCAGGTCGCAGCTGCGAAAGCTATATTCCCAGTTTGGGAGTACGGCTCCTGCAGACAGAGCACATCCAGTCTCCTCTCCTCCACCTCCTTACGTACCTCCTGCATCACCAGTCTGCTGTTGTGAGTGATTAGTTGGCCAATGGTAATTTTCGTCATTTATGGAAAGTACGTATGAATTCTGTTATTTGGCCAGGTCTTGCTCCAATCAAACGTAATACGTCCATTTGCCAAAACTGGTTGTTCATAGATGTCGTCAAGGTCGAATTTTTCGCCAAAGAGTTTCTTAAGTAAGTCTCGCAGGGCTCCGACGTCGGTGGGGAGATACACTGACTTGAGCTGTATCCCGTCCACAGCCTCCATTACCGAGAAGGTCTTTCCTACCATTTTCGTGTCTCACCCGGACCACGTGTCTTAAGGCAGTGGTCAGGATAGTCGGCTGCTAATTCCATAGTGAATTCAATGTTGGGATAAACTCTGGGTCAACTGGTGGCAATGTGACAACAGGATCTGAAGTGGTTTTTCACTAGAACTACTTACTGTGTTTTCTTGAACTGGTTTCTGCTGAGTTCTATTCTCTTCTGTCTTTGAGATTGCCACAGCCTCTGTTACAGGATGCCGTGCCGTTGATCTTTAGTCGGCCTCGCCTCCCGGCTTGGGGAGGAGGGAGTTGTAGCTGTGAAAGGGAGCTCCGTTTGGGTCCCCCTGTCTATTGTGAGAGAGTCAGTTTGAGTGCTTGTGACGGTGGTTTCAATGGTGTGCCCTCATGGCATCCCTCCTCCTTTTGCTCGGGGATTTTCTCTTAGGCATCCTGTCAGCCTTAGCGCAATCAGCCATAATCTGTTCTTGATATTAATCTTTGTTCTAATAACCTGTAGGCGGAGCAGTTGCGTCCTGTGGCTCCGCCAGGTCTCTTGCCCAGTCTTTTGCAAGGGATGCAGACTGCTGCAGCCTTGCAGTCTTTCCTAACATGACCGTCTTCACCACACTTCCAGCAGGCCGACCCCCTGGTACAGTGCCTCAAAACGTGGTCAAGGTCTCCACAGTTGTGGATGTTTACATGGAATGGACTGGGACATCCGGTCCAACTAAACCAATCATTGACTGTACACGGAAGCCATCTTCAGCCATTCGTAGACTTCGCGGTTTGTAGATGAAAAAACGCCACGTTTCCGAACCACAATTGTTCGCGATTGATTTGAAGAACAGTCTCGACAGTTCGAGCGAATGATTTGGCCATCCAGATCGCCCGACATAAATCCCATTGAACATTTGTGGGACATAATAGAGAGGACAGGGCGTGCACAAAATCCTGCTGCGACAACACTCTCGCAATTATGGACGATTATAGAGGCAGCATGGGCCAATATTTGCGTAGGGGACTTGCAACTACTTGTTGAGTCCGTGCCACGTCCAGTTGCTGCACTACGCCGGGCCAAAGGAAGTCGGACGCGACATTAGGAGGTATCCTGTCACTTTTCTCACCTAAGTCTAGATGTAGATGGAAAGAAAAGTTTAGCTGGAGCTCTTGGCGGTGAACCGATACGCGGTAGAGAGGGAAGTGCCCTCAGCCGTGCACTTGCCAGTGACGTTAGCCCTCGTGTCTCAGGGTTGTCCCGGGAAGCACCGCCCACGTGACTCGGTCGGCCGCCGCGGCAGACACGGCTGGAGGCGGCGCCAGCAGTCCTCTATCAGCGCCTAGGGGAGGGGGCAACCGCCGAGTTCTGACGTCACGGGTTACTTGCGCGGCGCTTAAGAGACGCGCAGGAGGCAGCCGGCGGCAAAGGCCGAGGCCCTGTCGGCGGACCAGCAGCGCCTTCTGGGAGAGTGTACAGGTAGGTGGAACCGTCTGGCGCTGCGCTGCCGGCCTCTCAGTTCTGTGCACGATATTCCCACCACCTTCTTCACGTCTTGCGGGATATCTTGTAACGCGTACTGGGCGCCAGTGCCTATCACACCGTGAACTACTACTGATGCCGCTACGCTATCTGTAGCACAGTTCGACTCCCAGCACCCTTTGATGCTCATTTGGAAAACGCACATTCGCTCTGTAGTCCGCGAGCCACCTTAGAGTGTGTGGCGGAGGGTATTTCTGGAACCACTATCTGTTCCCCGCCTCACCTACCCTTTTCCTGTTCCATCGCGAAAAACGACTGTCAATAAAGTTTCGTGTTAGCTCTAATTTCTCCGATTTAGTCGTGGTCATTTCGTGAGACATATTTGGGAGGGATTAACATGTCGTCGGACTCTTCTTCGGAAATACACTCTCGGAATGTTGAACAGTAAACCTCTCCTGAAACATCTGCTACTTATATCGTATGAGTTTCACAAGTTGACAGCAATGAAGTAGGCCTGGTAGCAATGAAATGCCCTAGGAGGGCAAAAACACATTGAACTACTGCTTTGCGGAAGTTCGGTTCTTAATACAAATATGCTCCCAGAATATGCCATACGCGTAGCTTGTCGAAAAAAATGTACGAATGTTGCCAGGTATAAAACACTGCTACGGAGAGAGACGATATAACCACCTATGTATATATATTGTTGCAATGATAATAGTAATACCCTTTCCTGACCTGGCTTAGCGGTGAAATGCTTTTCACTAACTTAATAAAAATTAATTTCATTTTTTAAAATGAAAGCTATTATCTCAATATCGTTGAGCAAAGATGTTAATTCTGATACGGGCTAGAGCCTTGAAATCTATTCTCACTTAAATTCAAAATGTAATCAGCCAGGCTTAAATGTAATCACTTTCAAATATTAAGCAAAAGTGCACCATTACGACAAACGAAAGTAAAAGTTAAAAGAATCTCCATACCAAATTTCTTATACTTTTATCTTCTTAATTATCTCATATGGAGAGAGAAAAGGTGAAGGAACACACAATTCCGTTTGATACGCACATTGTGGAAGATACTTGCATACAGCGTCCTCTACAAAGAGATACATCCGTAGTGTTTCGCAATACAGAAGAAAAGTAAAAAGAATTAAGACCATTCTTCTTTAGCATCAGAGACACAGTTCATTGTGACAGATTTTATAGAATACGGCTTCACTGGGCTATTACAATACACTGACGGAACATAAATACATTTATTTTTCCGTACACAATATCAACTAACATCTCCGAACAATCTTATAGAGCTTCCGACGCTTTCTACTAGATCATTTATATACAATGTAAACAGTAACGATCGTATCACATTCCCTTGCGACACTCTTGAAATTACCTTTACATCTGTCGATCTGGTTCCGTTAAGAACGACTTGTTGAAATCTGTCTGCAAGGAAATCTCGAATCCAGTCGCAAAGCTGCTCCGACGCTCGGCGATCTCGTATTTTGTTCAGTAGACGACGGTGGAGAACTGCGTCAGATTCCTTCCTCAAGTCAAGGCACATGCCATTAAACTGGGCAAATTCGTCTTCGCTCGGGATCTTATGGACCAAGAGAGCAAACGGAGTTTCGCGAGAACTCTGTTTGCGGAATTCCTACTGTTTCCTGCAGAGGAGATGTTCGTTTTCCACAAACATACTAAAACATGCTCATAGTTCTAGGACAGATCGATATCAATTATGTATTTGAAAATGGATTAAAAACAGTCTTGACCGCAATTAAATATTTATTGACAACGGTTATCGGTTTCGGTCAGAATGTGACCATCCGGAGACCATTTATACCATGATGGTTGGCGGTGGAGGTGAACGGAGCAGGTGGTGTGACTCCACGAACATGAACTGTTTGAGCAGCTGACGCCCGTGCAATCACAACACCTGCTCCGTTCAGCTCCACCGCCAACCATCATGGTATAAATGGTCTCCGGATGGTCACACTCTGACCGAAACCAATAACCGTTGTCAATAAATATTTAATTGCGGTCAAGACTGTTTTTAATCCGTTTTTGAAGTATGATAGCCAGACTGCTGTTTTTCTCCACGAGAAGTGTTTCAAAAATATGCTCAGTCGCATATTCCCTATAAATATGAGCATCTGCTCGACGACTTTTCTTAAAAATGGGAATCTCGTGCACTTTTGTGCAGTCGCTAGGTACCCTTCGTTGCTGCAGCCGCCTACCACAAATTGCTGCTAGAAGGGGAGCCAATTCTTCCACATAAACTCTGAGGAATGTCATAGGTTCCACAGCCGGTCCAGTTGCCTTTTAGCGTCCGTAATTACTGTACTCTTGTCTCCACGGTCACCACGGGAGTGGATACGCAGGGCTCCGTACTGCATTCCCGTATTCTGCCGAAGACTAGTTCTTGCAAGTCGGTAAGTTGGCGAGACAGCCGGCACCTCTCTTCAGGCGACGAGATCAGGTTTCTCAGCATGTACGCGAGTCTCTCCCGTGAGTAAAGAAGCTACACAACTTGATTACTATAGAAATTATTTTTATGCCTGTCGATTTCGTCTCGTTAAGAACGACGTATTGAGTTCTATCTCCCAGAAGCTCCAAATCCTGCCATAAACCGGATCCCATACTCAACAAGCTCGTATTTTTGTTTCGCTAAAGACAGTAGAGAACTGTATCAAATAAGAGTTATATACAGTATCAAGCGGACTGAAAGTTTTAATGATGGCACTTGAACGTCGGGCGCTCACGTTGCAACCGTATACAGGGCGCTTTACTATTATAGTATAAACGAAATGGGCGAGCAGTGGACAAGGAAACAACCCAATTATCCTACTAGACACAAATTCCGAAACCGATGGTTCCCCTGAAACAACGCGAGCACAAAGGCAGTCACGCCACTGTTCATGTCTAAGACTGAGATCTGGACAATGTTTGTTAGTGTGAAAGCAGGCGTGTGTGGGCAGGGGCACACTTTTATGTGGCTGTGCGGGAGCAGAGTACGTAGTCCGAATATTGGACAGCAAGTGTATCGGTCGTACCTCCCAGGTCCCACGACTTCAAGTCTTTCGCTTTCCTCTGTGGGTGTGTTTAAAAGCTTTAGAGTATCGCAACCCTGTTGCATTGTTGATGGCTGTCAATTCATTCGGATCACCCTTGGGATTTTTTAACTGCACGGAGCAATTCATGTTTGTGAGATCAGTGTTCCCTGCGGTGATCGGCGAGAGACATTAATTGAACCTTGGCGGTATACGCCGCTCACCGAAGATATACAACTAGACGAAAAAACCTCTGGATAACGTTCATTTCGCAAGGCTTTCTGCAAAACGACATTTTGACGTCAAGCGCAGCATCGACAACCGCTGCAACTACTGCCGTCCTTCATTAGTGTTAGTATTGGATACGGGCCTCTCACAAGACTTCATGCACGCGTATCGGACATATATAAAAACACATTCTTAGTAAGATTTATTGTAATTATTGTTATAATTAAACGTCACATAATGATTTATCGGAATTTAATCCTTTCATATAAGAGTTCTGTCTCAGAAGTGAGTTGCTATTGTCAGTAATTTATAATGAAACACGCTTGTTAAGCATGAAACACGCTTGTATTAAACTTGCAGTATGCCGTTTCAAGGTAACGGTGCATTGGAAATCTATCACAGACATGTCACACTTGTCCGCAGCTCGTGGTCGTGCGGTAGCGTTCTCGCTTCCCACGCCCGGGTTCGATTCCCGGCGGGGTCGGGGATTTTCTCTGCCTCGTGATGACTGGGTGTTGTGTGCTGTCCTTAGGTTAGTTAGGTTTAAGTAGTTCTAAGTTATAGGGGACTGATGACCATAGATGTTAAGTCCCATAGTGCTCAGAGCCATTTGAACATGTCACCATTATTATTAAACGTCAGTTAATAATGCATCGAGATTTAAGCCTTCAAGAGATACTATCATAATCAAGACAAGCGACTACTATCTCATAACAAGTGTATAATGTCGTGGTTTCTCGCGTCAGTGGATGTAGATTCGTATCCTGCTACGTTCAAGTATTCTCTTCGTCACCTTAGCGTTGTTAACAAGCTCTGGGACTTTCTTGTGAATGAAATACAAGTGTGTTCTGCAACCTTTGATGTTATCTGATCAGAGAACGAATAGTGAAATAAATATTTGGCCATTTCCGAGTGTGTCCAAGAGGACAGCTAAAATTGCTACGAGTGAAACGTGGAGCAACATTTATATTCTTCACTGTCACAAATATTTCGCTGTTTCTTTCCGAATATGAGGCAATTTTCAAGGATGTGGGTAGACAGAAACCTGAGAGTACAGTTTTAATTGCTTCGATTCAAACGAGCAGCAATAAAATTCGTATTCTTTCTTCTCAGAAATATTTGGCTCTTTATTTCCGAATATGTGGCGATTTAGGAGTGTGTGGTTAAGCATAAAACTAAGAGAACAGCTCAAACTGCTGCGAATGGAACGAGGAGTAATAACACGCACATTCTTCCATGTCACAAAGTCGCTAGCAGCTCCTGCGGTTGTCGATTATTGCGCGTGATTTCAAAATGTCGCCGCGTTTGCAGAAAGTCTTGTGAAATGAGTGTTAGCCCCGATCATGAATAGAAAGAAGTAAGATTCTATTGTGAACGCTTCAGGGGTACGTAGTAGATGTTATTAGGAAGCCACTGTAATTTCGGGACTTTTTTCATGGTTAAGACCCGCCGTTAGGAGATGTACGTTGAGTGAACTTTAAATACACCCGATCGCGTAATCTCATTGGTTCCAGTAGGTACATTGTAAAGAGATTATTCGTAACTGCTTTCAGAATACACTTTCTGTTATTGCGAAGTGAAAAAGGTACGTTTTCAAAGACCTGCTTTATTTTTTTGATTAACATATCACATTTCTGTTTGTACGTTGATGATTCGTGAATCGTATGGTAAGATGTATCATGTGTAAATACGTAATAATAAATTTTTTATTTGTTTAAATATTGATTAAAACACTTTAATAAAACTATATTTTATTTAGAAAGTGTATTAAACAGCGTTTTTAATGCGTCAATGAAATACTTTATTTTGAACATTTCAATCGTGAGTAGTGTTGGACGGACGGACAGGACGGAAACAGTCGGGCACAAAAGCTCCACGAAAACAGCATTTACCGTTTTGACGGATCCCCAAAAAACTGACCTTCTATGGGGATATTGTATACATCAACTTATACCTACTTCGCAGATGAAATTGTTTCTACCTTCCATTGAACAATATTTGCCGAAGATTTTCAGTCTTTCGATTTGTGTACGCTGAAGAAGAGAATTCTCGTCGATGAACTTTCTTTCCACAGACGATTAGATTCTTGCCCGCACATGTGTTACGACTAGTAGGCATGCCATTTAACGTACGCATTTTAAAAGCTTTGATACAAATTCATATTGAACACTATAACATCGGCTTTATACGTGTTGCAGAATATCACGATTTACTAAATGACACTCTGTATTTCTAACGGCTCAGCGGACAACTCCCTGAATGAAATATGGCACTCGCGCGGCATTTGTTTCAAATCGAGGAATCCCGGACGCGCATACGTGCAAAGCATTCAGTTCAGTTCAGTTCGGAGAGGCCGTAAAGATTAGTGGACACTAACATTTTCTATGCTTGGGATTAATTTCATGAAACAAAGTTTTATCCATTTCATTAATTATATTCTCTGAATTAAAAAGTTGACTTGAGACTTTCATTCCCCTACCCCCTTTAAATGAGATTTTTTGAGATTTTTCCGAAACCCACCCGCTCCCTATTTTGAGCTCACATAATTAATGGACGGCCCCTAACGGTCCCAGACGAACGAACAATACTGCAAATGGGTAAACAGCGGTTCTATAAGTGAGCTTCTTCGTAAGCGAATTACAGTTGCAAACGTTTGTGCCACTAAACATCAGACTGGCATTTGCCTTCCAAACGGCTGTGTTTGCGAGTCGTCTCGCAGCAGACACTGCCAGCTACTTGACAGTTGTAGCTGAGTTCTACGCCTTCCCATACAACGATGATCCGAAATGTTATGACCAGTTGCTTAATAGCGTATTGGTCCTCGTATTGGTACAGCAGCGATTCTGCGTAACATGGATTCGAAATGTTCTTGCCGGGTTTTCGGAGGTAGGTGGCCGATTACCATCCTAAATCTTTGCCTGTTGTTCGCAAGAAAATGAAATGAACCCTCCTACTACGGTGAAACATGCGTGAGTGTTAAAAAAGAAAATTGTATCTACTCAGTGGAAAACCGTTAGTTATATATGTTTTTGTGTTGTCAGTTCGTATCTTCTACAGTGATTTGGAGCTGTCTCATCTCTTCTTTTCACGCACGGAACACATCATATACGCGTCTAGGTTCACTTAGGTCGCGAAAGTACATTATTACTGAGACAAATGGCAAAGAAGTGTGTTTTTCTCCATACGGTAATATTGAAAAAACTGGTATAAGCCGGCCTCGGGGGATAGTTTGGGCTCCAGAGGCATGTCAGAACATGCCAGACGATACCAATGCTACGACGTATCCAAGAAAAAGGGCTGAGAAAGGCAAACCTACGTTAATAGCGTTGCTAGATTTAGAGAAAGTTTTTGAGAATACAGACTAGAACACGCCCTTTGAAATTCAGAACGCAGCAGGGATAAAATATAGGGATTGGAAGGTTATTTACGAGCTGCGCAGAAACAACACTACAGTTACAATCCTCAGGGATTGCAGTACATCCGCGAAGACGATAGCTTACAAAATCTCGTTCGACGAATAGCTCAAGGTTGCTCGACAGTCAGGGATTCATAGCAGTTGGGATTTGTAGAGGATATGGAGAAAATCCGTAGAAGAGCAGCGCGTTTCGTCCCAGGTTGATTTAACAAGCGTTAAAGCGTCACGGAGGTGCTCAGACAACTCCGGCCGTTGGTGGTTCACTACTCATATTTCGAGAGCGTACCATCGTAGAAGAATCGACCAGTCGCATATCTCGCGAAAAGGCCGGAGGGTAATCTTAGCGAGATTCGAGTTCACACCAAAGGTTTTGCACCGCCGTTATTCTCGCGGACCAGTGGCTACGGGAACAGGAAAGGAGGGCTGTGACATTGGCAGACAGAGAACGCGCCACCACATACGTTAACGTGGCTTGCGGAGTATACATGTAGGTGCATCAGATTGCTGCTTAAGTTCGTAACGTATTTCCACAAGTTTAATATTCAGAACAAATACGCCTAGAAGAGACTTCATTCATCAACAATACATTCTTCTTCATTATTTACAACAATCTACGAACGCTGCGGTAAGTTTTCGATTCCGCGACTGCAGAAATCACGTGGTTTTGAGGCAAAGAAACTCGTGGAGCGATGTGAGACGTGGGACACACCACACACTCAGGGATACTTCAACTCAGTAAAGACACCGTCACTAAATACCAGTCTAGCTTGTAATTTCCAACACTTTTTATTTAACATTTGAGTGACAACAGCAAACTGCTGTTACCGCAGGATAATGTACATAATTGCCCTAGAGTTTGACAAAATGACTATGGGCGTCAAAGCCTACCGCAAGCAATAAATAATTTTAAAACCCTCTTTACATAAATTTTAAGAACCATACAAACAATAAATGGTTTACTGGGAAAAACTTCCACAGAAACAGGACACCTTTAAGATATAACAGCAGAAAGAATTCTCAATTTCTCTTCCTGAATAAGATATTGAAAACGCAGTACAATGAAAGGCATCTTTGAGGTATTAGAAAATTTCAGTAACAAATAACGGCACATCAGAGGTGCGCGGAAACTACAACTCAGATTGAGCCCGAATGAAAGGTGAAAGGAATGGTAAAGAAGGAAAGACGCACGCCTCGGCGTCACCAGGAACAAATAGTAACACACTCAACTTAAATTCGCCGAAGAGCTGGAGTCTACTGATAAAGGCAGCGACCGCGCTATCGGCTACACTTCAAACTGGCCGCCGCCAAGGCGTCGTCCCACAGCTAAACGACCAGCTGCAACGGACGACGCGCACCGCTGACTATACCACTGAAACCACACAGCAACTGGGCGGTAAACAAAGTAACGCAATCCTTAAAACGTTGCAAAAATTTCAAAACAGGAATACGACCACAAGGAACCCACAAGGCACTCACATTCATAATTAAGCACTTCAAATATCTGCACTACTTTGTCATTAATAATATGTGCAGACAGGCTTCTTACTGCCAGATAAGGAAGAGATAATATACACAAATATAGCTGGTCATAGTGCTAAATCACGCACTCGTAACTTAACTCATAACATAATCCCATAGCCGATTAATTATATTATATATATTCCATAAACACAGTCTCAGTAAGAATGAGATTTTCACTCTGCAGCGGAGTGTGCGCTGATATGAAACTTCCTGGCAGATTAAAACTGTGTCCGACCGAGACCCGAACTCGGGACCTTTGCCTTTCGCGGGCAAGTGCTCTACCATCTGAGCTACCGAAGCACGACTCACGCCCGGTACTCACAGCTTCGGTAGCTCAGATGGTAGAGCACTTGCCCGCGAAAGGCAAAGGTCCCGAGTTCGAGTCTCGGTCGGGCACACAGTTTTAATCTGCCAGGAAGTTTCACAGTCTCAGTAATTTCAATACGACAAGACTCTAGCCCCTGCTTGTTCACCTCTGAACACATTACCTAAACACCAGCAGACAGCTAGAAAATCTAATCTGTGGTTATTTCGGAGTACACAGACACGCACTTAGATATAAACTCCTTGCCCGTATCTTAAGTGCGTATTCGCACAGGTAACTGCTCAATACGTTGTGCACCAGTGGTCAATACGAAACAGATAACATGGGCGTCCAAACAATGGGGGAGCTGTTAACTGCAAACAGCACAAAATTCAATATACATACATATATTCAGCAGGACTTTCAGAACCTGAATAATTCCCACCGTTTGATTCTGTAGGATATCCGGTTGCAGGCTGATACACAGCAAAGCCACTTTCACATGTTCACATCGTTTAGCAGCACAGACGAGACCACCGCCCTCTCCCTAGACGCAGTACACACTCGCCGACTCCGTCCGCAGCCCCACTGCCCACGTGACACAAAGAGGCAGAGCGCGCGCAAAGAGCGAGCGCCGACAATCGGACTGCATACCGGAGCGCCAACCGACCGACCAAAACCAGCCGTCTCACCACAGCGTCGTGCGCTTAAATAGCCGGAAAGAGACCTAAGAGGAGAGCCGCGGTCACCCGAAAAAGAGTCGATGTAAATGTGTACAGAGAAGCGACTGGCGACATGACTGATGACTTTTCATCAGGAAAAGAAGTTTCCTGATGGCTGTTCGGTAGAGAACAGAAAAGACGACAATCTGATGGCCCAAGATCAGGTGAATAATGTGGGTTCGAAATGACTTCCCAACCCAACTCCTGTATAGTGTTTTTTGTCGGTCTAGCAGAATGCGGGCGGGTTGTCGCAGAGTAGCATCGCTTCACGCAGTCTTCCTGGTCGTCGTTCTTGGACTGCGTCTGCAAGGCGCCTCAGTTGTTGACATGGAATGTCGGCACTGATGGAGACGCCTCGGGGTAAGCCTTTCGCAGCACACACCACATTGTCACTGTTCCACCAGATGCGTAACGTCTTTTGTGGATGCGAGCAGGTCTTTTTACGGGGAGTTGCAGCTTTGTTGGGCTCAATCATTTCTTGCTTTTCATGTATCAGCGTAAAGACGCCATTTGTCGTCAGAAGTGACGATACAGGATTGGAATGGTCGGTGTCGTCGACGAGTCAATTGATGACGAGCAAGCAGAGATGCACGTATGGCCAGCCGATGGTTTTTGGGATTTTGACTTACAAAATTTTTGAACCTTCCCCTTTGCACGCAAATATCGCACGATGCTGGAATGATCACAGTTCATCACGTTTGCCAGTTCTGGAGTACAATGACGTGCATCATTATGGATCAATGCGTCTAAACTATCTCCATTAAACCTCGAAGATCTTCCTGAACTTATAATATTACATATCCCTGACTATAAAAATATTCGTAGATGTACAGAACGTAAATATACTATGTTGAACTACTATTCTAGTGTTGTTAACGTTTGTATAATGTCGTAAGGGCAGAAACGTTATATTAGCAGACAAATGTTACTTACGTTGCTATAGCTGTTTCGTTGTCTAGGATATCCCTATTGTTTATGCTTTCCAAGGGTTTTTGTTTCAGTAAAAGCAGCTGGACATCATCAGTATTTGTTCATAAATTGTTGACACATTCTACAACACTACTTATTTAGTACATGCATTGTGCAAAATTTCAACGCAACACAAAGAACTTGATAATTAAGTTCACCATTCTCGACAACAAGTAAATGTATTACGACGCGTTTGGTGCTTCAAATTTCAACAAGTATTACGTACATAGCTTCCAGATCCTTCTAGAAAACGGGTTGTTCACATGAATTTTATTGTGACTGTGTTAACTGAAATTACTTTTCAAGTATAATTTACGTAATGTTCTCTGGAAATAATTATTTATATAAAGATTTATGAATATAATAATTAATAATGAAGGTTGCAAATTTTGACAATATAACAACTGTCTTTGTATAATTGTTGATTGAATTACCGATACAAAAATTAAAAAGTAAAGCAGAAATTTTGTTTACATGAAAACTAAAGCATAATAATATTACTTCCACTGTAAAGTGGTTTTTGACCCATTTAAGTTAACAGTTGTGATTGCCAATTTTTATGGTTCAATATCGATGTTGCTAAATGGATCGATAAGATAAAGAAAGCCATACTGTTACAAAAATACTGTTTTAGTGTTCAAATACATACAAAATTATCTTTAGATGGAAAGTACATAATTTAAGTATAAAAATTAACTCAAGTCTGGCCGAAATTTATGCGGAATCGAACATTTAAGGTGAAGTACGAAAGTTCTGTAGAGGCAAGACTCGTTACAACGTGAAGAGTCACTAATGTCAAGACGATCCTCCTTAAAACGGGAAATACCATTTTCTTCCCGTGCTTTGTCCGGTGCCATCATCCCAATACACGGCGAAAATGTTTCTGACTGCCTGCGCTACTGTCACCTCAGACAGAAGAATATGTCGGAAATGTTCCGATTTCTCTGCTTGGCACTCCATTTTCTAGCGTCCACTGCTGCACTCGCTAGCTCCAGATGACAAATTGCCAACATGTAAACTGAAATAGCAACAGTGAACTAAAAATAAAAAATTACAACCGATAAATAAACCCACAGCAACCGGAATACAAAACAAAAACGCTACGAACTTTCGGAAGTACCTAATAGTTGCCACGCGTGCCGGCTGTCTCCTCACGTCACTGGCTGCGTGCGCTGCCCGTGGCAGCCCCGTTCCAGAGCTGCACAGTCGTCCAGGCAGGTACAGTCTGTCGGTAAAGTGAAGAGCGAGCGAGCGAGTACCCACGCTGCCAACCCAGCTACGTCACAAGGCGCTTCTACAGGCTGTTTCACAACGTAGTACCGGCCCTACCGCGGCGCGCGCTTCAAATCTGTGGCGACGCCGTGTACAGATACTTCTCGGCTGCGTTTATTTTTAGACAAATGCATTAAGACCATAAGGAATACAAAAAACGATAGCTTCTTCCGAAACACAACATTATAGAGTAAATAATATTAACTTAAGAACGGAAGTCAGGATTCTACTACAAACATAGAACCAAGTGCCTGTTCATGTGAATGTATGTTCCTCTATTGCTATTCGTAAAACGAACCCCATATAATGCAATCAGTGTGTAGAATTTAAGGCTTATTCATATGTTGTGTGCCTACTAAAAGCTAGACGTGTTCTTTGAATGACTGCATTGAAACTTAACAATTCTTGCAACACAAAGAATGTTTAAAAACTAAGCAGAAATTTATAATTTTGTGTGTTGTATTAGTCCGATTTGCACTACTTTTTTGTCACGGTCTTCGTAAACATTCCTCAAAAGTATGTGTTCAGTGTTATGCATATAGGGTATTTACTCTGTTGTCAACTGTCAGAAAGGTTACATGTGTTTTGGTAGCATCAACGATTATTTGTTTTGTATAAAAATAAATAAGAGAATCTGTATTAAATTGTATTATAAAAATGGAATAGAGTCTACGAAATTTTTAGAAATGGTAAATATTGATTTTGGTGAGCCTGTTGTGAGTAAACCAAGGGCAGACAAGTGCTATAAACATTTCAAAGCAGCGGTTTTACAAGCATCGATGAGATTAAAAATGCACAGTTAAGAGACCTATAAACTATCCCGAAGAAACAGTTCGTAAAGCGTTTCGAGAATTGGAAAAAGCACTGGCATAAGTGTATAGTATGTAATGGGTAATATTTTGAAGAGGATGACGTTGGTGTAGATTAACAAATAAAGTTCTTACGAAAAAATAAAAATTAATATGTGAACGCACCTCGTACGTCAAGCTTTTTGCTAAGAAGTCCAGAATAGGTGTACATGTTTCGACGGAAATTTCAGCAGTGTTTAGAATAGTTATTGCGCACATGTTTTAAGCAATTCTCTTAGACTCAGGTGAATAGTGATCGAGATAGAGATTTAGTGTTCCATAAGCATCAAAGGTTTTACGTGAGTTTGAAACTGTCTATAACGATAGGTTTCCTGCCAAAATAATTAGTTTTCCTTCGTGGCGCTTCTAGTAAACCGTGCAGCTTATTTTTCCATTCCTTACTTATGCGTCCTATTACGTGAGGCTGACGTTTGCAGCCCTTTGATTGGGACTGGTAATATTAGTCAACAGTTCTTTTTGGGTCGCCTCTTTAATACACGCTGTAATAACATTAGAAACGATCGAACGCTCGTTGCTCCCCAAATACCTCCTCTTCGTATTCTGCACATTTTCTTGCAGTGTTAGACGATCATCCATCACTTCCGGATATCGAAGTACATCAGTAAGTATACAAAGTTAACCCATTGACGCTGACAACTATTATATCCCACGAACAGAAACGACGTATATCACTGAACGCCGATCTACACCGCTAGACCGACAACGGGCAACAGATTTTGGGTACCCCTGCAGGCCGGTGGCAGCGTTAGTGCGGGAAAGGCCGGCGCGCAGAACGAGCGAGCACGGCCGTCGATGATGGGGCATTACGTGACGTCACGTCAGGGCCGGATCTGGTGTGACGTCATAGGTGTTTCCTCGGCGGCGGACTCCTCCTGCAAAAAAGTGCGGAACGGGACTTTTCGCTGGGCAGCTGCGCGGGCGAGGCGCCCGTCTCCTGCTGCCAGCGGAGGGGGAGGAGAGCGGAGAAGCGCTGTTGCCCGCCCCCTCCCTCCCACTGCCCTCCCATCCAAAAGGACCTGTGCGGCAAGCGTGGCAGTGCACGAAATTGCTGTTCTCTCGGCACGTTGGCGGCCGTAACAAATTACTAAATACAAGTGAGACCAACTACATAAGCCTCCGTCGTGTTTGTAACATATAGCGTGTGTATGTGTGGTTGCCTAATGTTGTTCCTACAATGCAATCTCGCGCCTACGTACGATTAAAACGTCCCTGCCATTACCAACCAATATCTTGGATATTCCGTAAAAAGAAGTATTGTGCTGTGGCTTTTCTTCACTTTAGTTTACCAAATCAAACCAATTATTCCTATCGCGACGCTGCTAGAATGAATCACAACTTGGATACCGTTTCGGATATACTTTCGGAGTGCAAAAAATTGTATAAATATGAAGTACACAATGTCAGATTCTACCCTAAGTGTAATTTCGAGATTGGCAAAACGTATGTTTGACTTTCTATAGATGTCTCCCCCTTTTATTAGATGGACACAAACAGTGATTAGGGGTGAGAAACAGAAGACCTACACCCTGTCTGGCACTTTCAGAAAATGCTCAGTGGACAAGAGAACGCCGGCCGCGGTGGCCGTACGGTTTTAGGCGCTCCAGTTCGGAGCCGCGCTGCTGCTACGGTCGCAGGTTCGAATCCTGCCTCGGGCATGGGTGTGTGTGATGTCCTTAGGTTAGTTAGGTTTAAGTAGTTCTAAGTTCTAGGGGACTGATGACCACAGCAGTTGAGTCCCATAGTGCTCAGAGCCATTTGAACCATTTTTTGACAAGGGAACAGAACTCAACACATTTACTATGAGTGTCTCCCTATCCGCCGAACCGAAGTGCCTATCTCACCCACTGGAGTACGAACAGTTACGCTACACCAATGACTTGCTCACTGGGGCGTTGGCCGCCGTGCGGATGATGTACTTGGCGTTCCTGTCATTCCCTGTCTTCTTTGCAATTCGAATTATTAGGAATGATACAAACTTTCACTGTCGTATCTTCAATTTGTGAACTTGGTGCATCTTTTAAGTAGTGTGTGTTTTTCACGAACATCCGCTCTTAACACTCAGTGAGAAAAGTAATAGTCCAGATGTGTGTATCATGATAACTTGTCCGTCGTACAAACGATTTCTTGACATACATCTCTTTTAGTCGTAGCCGATGAACCACAATATTTTGCTTATTAACAAATTTAGCTGTTTCGTTTTAATAAAATAATATATCCAAATCAGCAGCATCAAAAGTCTTGCCCCAGCCGAGCAGCGTTTAAACGCTCGTCCTACATCTGTCACCGGCGTGTTTTATGTCGCCAGATTGGTGCCATTGCTTCGCTACGTTATTTTCGGAAGTCTGAGTCATGTTTGTCGTGGATTTTATACGTTTGTAGGTAGTGCGCCAAGGTCTCCGTGAGCAATGTAGCTCAGGGCTTTATTTACTGAGGGAAATACGCTCACCGATTTATACTGATTTTGGAATATCATTCGTGGCTGTTCGTCGAATGAACCCTTGTTTACCCTGAGTATATGCTCCAAAAACGAGAGAGCAATTGGAAATGTCTGTAAAAAAATGCAATAATTTTTATGTTTTCGATCATACCCCTGTTCCCTTTCACAGGTTAAAGGAAGATTTGTTTAGGCATTCTGTGATATGCACCATCCAAATGAATTAACTATAAAGCTATACTGCTGTCAACTTCTTACAGATCCACGTGCTAATATTTTATGCTCACCTCCCCTGGAAGCCTCTTGTATCTTTTCATCTGTATGTAGTGAGTATTTTCAGATTTTAATTACACATAATTGGTGTCCAAACATTTGTTTTTAACAGCTGTATCTAAAACTAAACTCTATTAGCTGTTTATTTGGTTTATGCCATCATCTTTGTTCGTAAATCTGGAAACAAAAGATAATCAGCATGTGGCGTTGTTTGTGATGAAAGGGCATTAATGAGCGTGTCGTGGAGATATCATCACAGACGTGAAAGTGTACAAGATGTGTGCCGTGCCACCTCACAGAGAGCATTGTTCTCGTGGTCTCGTTTGGAAGAACTTCTCTCAGCGAGAGCGCAAACGTCGATAGTCAGAGCTAAGGGTAAGACCGTAGTTCAAGCGATTTCGCAAACGATACACCGAAAAAGAGTTTTAGGCCACCCTGCGACATTCTCTATCACTCACTCTCACACTTTCACACATAAAGCCAAAAGATGTATGGGTTAAGGCAGTTTGTTATTAAGATAGCCGGACGACAACCACACAACATCTAAAATAGTGACTGATCGGTCAGTTGGAAAATAAAAGATGAAGTACCCACTCTGGAAACACATTAAAATATTCGACCTAAGACACGACTGAGAAGATCAGATATCGAACAGAATTTTAAAATCTGAGATGCAGCTCGTCGTCCACTAAAATAGAGGGCAGGTCAACAGGTAACTTGGTTGCGGCCCTCATGCATTGGTGGACAAACGCATTCAGCCAGACTGTGGTGAGCACTGCATTCTGGTGGATCCTTCTCCCGTGCGTGAGAGGATAGCGTCCTATGCAGGAGGCGCGCTAAGAGTACTTAGTCCGGCCTCAGGTGGCTGGAAGTAGGCACGGAAGGCACGGCCGGGCCGCTGGTTTACTGGACCACAGCCCGTTGTTTCTCAACCCTAACCACTCTATATCCCACAGACGCACGGTCCTGTGCCTCAACTGCACGTAGACAGGTAACTGCCGGTATAGGACAGCACATCCAGAAATTGTACAAGGGGCCTTCAGTAAGTAACGCAACACGTTTTTTCCTGAAAGTAGGTCGGTTTTATTCGTGGTTCCAACACACCATATTAATCCCTACTCACCATATTATTCCCCACTGTTTTGACTACAAAACCCCATTTTTCAACATAACTTCCGTCCAATGCCACCTTACTGTACTGGGAGGGCGTATATGCCCGCACACGTCGAACCCATCGCCTTGCTGCACCAATAACCTCCGCGTCACCGACGTATTGCTTCTTCTTGGACCAAACACATGGAATTCGGAAAGTACGAGATCCGGGCTAAGGGTAGATGCGGAAGAACAGTCGAATGACGTTTTGTGAGCTTCTCTTGTGTACACAGACCTGTGCCAGGCCTTGCGTTGTCACGGAGAAGGAATTGCATTTTTGTTGTGACAAACACGCTGAAATCGTTTCTTTAATTTCCTGAGTGGAGCACAATACAATTCAGAGGTGGGCGTTGTATCATGAAGGAGGACATCAAACAGAGTAACCCCTTCAGAGTGCGAGAAGACCGTCGCCACGGCTTTACTGGCTGAGAGTACGGCTTTGAACAGAGGTTGTGTGACTCCACTACACGGATTGCCGTTTTGTTTCCGGGTCGAAGTGATGAACCCGCGTATGGCCTGTGACGATATTCGGCAAAAGATTGTCGCAATCATCATGAAGCGCAAGCAAATCCGTACGGCTGGACCTTCGTTTCTCTTCATGGCCTTCTGTTATGCAGGGAGGAATCCAGCGGGTACACAGCTCTGACTACTCCAGCTGGTGGATGAAAGTGTCAGCACTACCAACACAGGCGTCCAGCTGATCCATCGACCACCTCGGATGAGGCAGCTCAATGCGGCTGGAGCCCAGACGTTTCTGCAGGACGCTGGGATGATGGCAGGGGCCTCGCTCAGCGACTCGCCGTGATTTTGTTCACTGCTAGGTGTCCGTAGACATTCTGCAAGCGGCTATGAATATCTGCCATGCTCTGGTTTCCCGCCAAAGAATGACAGCTCTCTGCTTGGAACACACCTCCATTACAGGCGCCATTTTGAAGGCTTCGTACAGCACCGCGATGTCTAGCAATTTCGTGAAACTATAGGAGCTGAAGCTGGAGTATTCCAAGATTTTCCACAACAAATTCCGCCTTTTTTCAAGCGTAATTAGCCGAGAAGAAAATGTGTTGCATTGCAACGCCGCTCATATTTTTTTGGAAATTTGTGGTAAGATCCTATGGGACCAAACAGCTGAGGTCATCGGTCCCTAGGCTTACACACTACTTAATCTAACTGAAACTAACTTACGCTATGGACAACACACACCGATGCCCACGGACTGTGACAAGACCGCCTAGACCGCGCGGCTACGACCCGCGGCTGCTCGTATTTTCCAAGCAGGCATCGTTAGCTGTTTCACCAACTGCGGGACACCCTGAATGCCTACGTTCCCCGTTACGTCGCGGGAAAATACCTCCTTTCCTGTCTCTGTAAGTTCGTAACGACGTCGTGAATCGAACGAACAACTTTTCTGCTGACGGATAGCCTGAAGAGTACTTAGCGAGTCGGTGCAAGTAAGGAATGTGGTACCAAGGAAGACACCTCATCTCTTTCAACGCCATCAGGACAGCGTATAATTCAACGTCATATACTGTGAATGTATACCAGGTAGGCGAATCTTGTGGACGCATTCTGGAAACAGCACAGCGCAGGCTACGGAATTACCCTGCTTAGGGCCACCAGTGTAAGCGATCACACAGTCACAGTGTCGGACAAAATTGTGAAAAACGTCGATTTAAAAACGTATAATGGAGTGAAAGTATTTAAGAGTAACACTGGGCAGCGATAAGAAATGTGATCATTACGTAAAATCTGTGTTCCGGGAAGCAAAAGTAAGACTTGCTTTTGTTAGAATGGTTCCGCGAAAGTACGATACATTTGTGAAGGAAATAGCACAGGAGATATATTTAGAACATCTTTATCCGACGAAGAGTGTGTGGTCATTATGCTGCCACCAGGGTTTACGTCGCGAGGGACCACAAGACTATGGTAATGGAGATTATGGTGCGTACAGAGGAATATGGACAGTAATTTTACCGTCGTTCGATACGCGTATGTAATTGGTGAGAAAATCTAAGATACTGGTACGATTTACCCTCCACCGCGCACTGTACACGGCCTTGTGTGGTGTACATGTAGCTGCAGAGATACGCCTGTAGAATGGAGCGAGGCCTAGCTCCAGTACGAAATCTAAGATGCTTGAGGTGTGAGAAGTGTGGGAATGCTGCGGGCTGAAGGACAACTACTCCAGATGATTGACGTTTTCAAGAACACCAGTTTGTAGATAAAGCGTCGAATCCATCGAAACAAACAGAGCACTCTAGTGATAGGGAACACCTGCTGGCTGACGGGCGGCCGCTTCAGAGGAGGGGGGAGGGGGGGAGGGGAGCAGTCGTTGTCCGCCAGCCGCAGCAGAAGGCAGCCGCTCCACTCCGCCTGTCACGTGTCACTGCCGAGTGCTACCGAAATGTGTTCGCCTCACTTTCAGAGTGCTGGTGCACCGCCACTTCAACTTTTTAAATGTGCAGCGCCGTCGTAATCACTGTGGGCAAAATCAAAAGTAAAACAAAAACACGATATTTGTGATGTCTTCTAGACCCTCATTTCTGTAACCTTGCTCTCTCAGATTACATCGTTTTATTTAATGATTCTTACGAAATTGAGACGCGTTAAAACAAGGACGGCTCAACCGGATGTTGCCAAACTGACAAATGCCTCTCTGATATGCTGATTAAAATTTCGGATCGAAAGGAATTTGCGAAACTGACCACCACGTTTGACGAGTGACTGGAGTTGTAACCATAAGTAAGCGTCGACTCGGCAGTTTTCGTAGTAGCTTTGGTTAGTTAACGTCGTACCAGCGCTACCTGTAAGTTAGGTGTGTTGCATATCTCTCGGGTGTTACATCATAATGATCGCTTTCTTTACGTATGCGATGAGTGTCCTACAAGATTCTCCTAAAAACCGGAAACTGTAAACCGTCTAGAAAGTAAGTCAGAACACATAAACTACGCAACATTTGTGTTCTACATAATTATCTTTCTGTCTGTCCAGTGTTTATTGCAAAATTAAACTTTTCAATATTTAATTGAGGTTTTATTCGAAAATCGTTGATTTTTAATGTGAAGCAGAGGAATGTTGTAGTAAAAATAAAGAAAACAATACTTTTTTATCACATAGTGCTAGAAAACGGAATTTCCTCAACAAAAAGGTAATATAAAAAAACATCAAAAGAAAAACATTTCAAGCATCGCTTCAATACTTCGTCGAACTCATATATAACATGTTTCCGTTATTCATAAATTGCTTCCACATTCATTATTCTTCAATAGTAACAGGAAACTCCTCCCTGTGATCATGATAAAGAACGATGTATTGTGTGTGTGTGTGTGTGTGTGTGTGTGTGTGTGTGTGTGCATGTAAACTGTACTTGCATTTCAAGTAATTGCTTTGGTTACATAAAAAAAATAGAAGTTAAGCGATTCTTTACGGATATAAAATATACAAGGGAGTAACACTGAATGATACGCGCTTCTAATTACGCACAAAACAAACAAACAAGAAAACAAATAGAACTCTTTGGCTCTCGGTTTGTATTTTATACATGCATTTATGTTTCTTTCCCTACTAATGCTGTCGGTAAACCTATCATTTACTACTTTATGTAGTGTACCAAAACTGCAGAACCGTTGCTTTGGTAGAGCTCAGCACTACCAGTGACTCGCTGCTGAGACGTCATTTTTCGGTACATATTTTTGGAATGTTAATTATAATCCGTCTTGATTGCAAAATGTTAATTCACATGACCGGTTTCGGTTCATCTAGAACCATCTTCAAATCTGATATTTCGGTTACAGGAGTAACCCGTCCAAATACAGCAACTTTCACATGCTGCGTCACATTAACATTGTAAAATCACTGATTGCGGCTATCGCATCAGACATTATGTCTGTTTTTGCAAAATGATATTTTTGGAATTGACATTCTCGTAGCGTTATTTTCTGTCGTAATCTCGTCGTTTATGCGAAAATATTCTGTGCGTGGGAGGTTCTTGAGAGGAGAGGTATAGGCTCAGATTTGATGAGAAAATAATTTAAATTTATTTGCACTGTTCTTGATGTTTTCCACTTACTCTTTTTTATTCTTTCGGATTCTTTACTTGCTTCGATTTCCTTACATTTTTTTGTTTTCCCTTTCAATTTGTACCACGTACCGTGGTATCCATTACAGCTGTAGGTATACTATTACGATACTACATTCGTTTATTTTCCGACAAATACACTGCCTGACAGAGAAAAGTGAGGTACTGAAAAGACACGGTCTGGCGTGAATGTAACTTCGTACGCAGGTATATCATCGGCGGGTGTGGAGACGGTTAGAGTTCCAATGCTCTGTGAGAGGAAGGACGGTCACCACAGAGCATTACTGCTGTTCGTCTTTGGTACTGTTACCAGGCCTGGTACGATATAAACCCTGAGATAAAAAAAAAACACTTTCAACGAATTGACTATCCGTATGGGGCGCAAATCGGTACATGCGATGTACAGACGAACAAATTTTTACAGTTTCAGAAAAATTTAATGATTCATTCAAGAGAAAGAGCTTCACAAACTGAGACAGTCAACAGCACGTTGGTCCACCTCTGGCCCTTAGGTAGGCGGTCAGTCGGCTTGGCATTGATTGACAGAGTTGTCGGATGGCCTCCTGAGGGATGTCGAGCCACGTTCTGCCCAACTGGCGCGTTACACCGTCAAAACCGCGCGCTGCTGGGAGAGGCCCTCCGACAACGCTCCAGACGTTTTCAGCTGCAGAGATCCGACGACCTTGCTGGCAAAGAAACGGTTTCGCAGCACGAAGACAGTCAGTACAGACTCTCGCCGTATCTTGCTGAAATGTAAGTCCAGGATGGCTCTATGGGACGGGCAACAAAACGGGTCGTGGAATGTCGCCGACGCATCGCTATCCTGAAAGGGTGTCGCGAATGACAAGAAGGTACGTCATGTTCTGAAAAGAAACGGCATCGCAGATCATAAATCCCGGTTTGTGGCCATACGACGGGCAACAGTCCGGTTGGTATCGCACCGCTGTCTGGGGCATCGCTGGTCAGCAAAGCTGAACTCCAAGACTCTAGTCAATAAGATTCCACGCCAAAGACGTGTCTGGAGTAGAGATGGGGGATCCGCTCTTCAACTAATTCATAGAGTTGAATCCAAACGTTTCCCACGGCAGAGAGAGAGAGAGAGAGAGAGAGAGAGAGAGAGAGACGGAGCATATCAGCAGCGCCTTTGCTGGTCACAGCACAGTGCACGCCACACAACACAGCCAGCGCCGGCCTCTGCCCTGCTTCTACCTTGGCTGCCTGCATTGTGCAGTGCCCCATTGGATTTTGTGTTTCACATATGCCGTGCCGTCTCTGTGCGTCGTCTGCGCGTGCAGTGTCTGGCGCAGCTTAACTTCGCATCGCACTCTGTTGGCGATCGTTTCAGTCGCACGTCCTGCCCTCTGGGCAGTTGATGCGAGCAACAGGACAGAGAGCCACCTAGTGGATAACATAGGAACTACTTGCAACAACCTGCTCGCAAGGGAACGGACGATTTGTCTCGGAGCGGGTGAGTTCACCGCTCCCCCCACCCTCGGAACTCGCCCGCTCAACGCTCACCCCACCGTCTCGACTCTAGCCAGAGCGTTGAGCAAAGTGACTCAGGTGTCACTCTGGTCTCTGCGGTCTCAGCTCACGCAGTAATACAGCTCGCGGCTCGACCTGCTCGACTCAGCGCCTCTGCATCGGAGTTCGTCCCTACTGGATATTGTTCTTCGTAGTAATACCACTATGTATATTACATTATTATGTTATGTATACACCAATTGTTTTTATTTTATTTTTATTTGTTTAAACTGATTAGATTAGGTTCCTGATGACTCCTCTTACTATAGGATTTTTATTACGAACACTCGAATTTACGCTTTAATTACGAGCGAACCGATAAACGTATCGCAAAATGTGATACACCAATATTTTCCTTGTTTTATTCTGCTTAAGGCTATATGCAGCACTTTCGTTTTACAGTCAAATTTATATTTTTTTTCTTATTCTGGTACGGATTTTGTGATTTTAGGCGTCTTCGGAAGGAAACGTTCACTTTAAAAATATATGGCTTGCGATGTATTTGTATGAGGTTAACGAAATTTTAATACATTATAGCCAAATATATTGTTAATGTAAATCTCGAGTTACAACATTTTCCGATCACCCAAAAAACCACGATAGTGCAAAATAAATCAATAATCAAAAACTTTGTCATATCGTGGAAATTTCAATAAACAATACAAAATTCTTACTCATTATCTGTGTTACTTCAAAATAGGCTCAAATAAGATCAAAATACAGGTATAGTACTGGAATAAACCAAGTTTAAAGGGCAATGTGCCTTCCATTTATTTTCTATTGTAAATGAGTGGTGAGTCATGAAAAAGAGCTAATTCATTTCAGGGAGTGAACAGTTCTGATCCAATCTCTGAAAAGAACAGTTTTGCCCATCTCTAGTCTGGAGACGTCGAAGACAGCGGTGGCATACGAACCTGACAGTCGCCCGCCATTCGGGCCGACTGGGTTGCCCTTTCTTTCTGCAGTAGGACAGTTTTGGTTGTCAGCCGCAGCACCCTTGCAGCACAGAGGTACTTCGATGATAATCTACGTCCCGTTCCGTGCCCTTTATGGCAAGCCATCCTGAGCTTATATTTTAACAAGGTAATGCCCACCCGCACGCGACAAGGGTTTCCACTACCTGCCTCAGTGATTGCCAGATCCTGCCTTGGCCGCCAACAAGGTCGCCGGATCTGTCTAAAAGTGAGAACGTTAAGAGATTTATGGGCAGGGCCCCCAACCAGCGAGGAGCTTGGACAGAATGTGGAACGATATCCCCAGGACATGCAACGAGTCTATCAGTCAATGCGAAGCCGAGTAACTGCTTGCGTGAGGATCACAGGTGCTACAACGCATTGTTGACTTGTTCAGTTTGTAAAGTTGTTTCTGATGAATAAATCATCAATTTTTTTTCTGAAAGTGTAATGATTTGTTTACCTCATCTACTGATTCCGTCCTGTTCGGATGATCCTTTTGTGGTGCGTCGTTTTCTTTGTCTTAGTGTATATAGCTTGTGGGAACAGCGTCACATGTTGAGGGAACTCTGTGAAGGACACGGAAATGCTGTGTAGCCTTGAGGGGCGTCGTTATCAACACTAGGCAGAGTTGGATGGGACCTCATTGTGTGTTTGGCCGACTGGTCGATTCCTGCAGATTGACCATGTTTGGACGTGAAAGCTTCCGGTCGATCATGTCATATCAGCGCAAGGGAGATTCGTCTCTTTGTCTCTCGTAATATCTTCACATTTGATTCCGCCAGCCCAGAACAAGTCGTGGCCAGTAAAAACTGAGTGTCTCCTGGCGTGTAAAATGTTCGGATAACTTTCAGGAATGCAGCCGGGCGACGTCTTGGAAAACCGC
Organism: Schistocerca cancellata; assembly: GCF_023864275.1. Taxonomy (NCBI): domain Eukaryota; kingdom Metazoa; phylum Arthropoda; class Insecta; order Orthoptera; family Acrididae; genus Schistocerca; species Schistocerca cancellata. The sequence continues at coordinate 514,383,318 of NC_064634.1, forward strand.
CGACATTTCGACAGGTGAACGCCCACTGCTATTTTTAAATTACAGATCCACGGAGAGAGCTCTGTGCAAGGAAATGCACACACACACACACACACACACACACACACACACACACACACACACACACACACGCACACACACACACAGACACACACACTCACACACTGCAAATACTGGCGCCATCACACAACCAAAACTGACCAGCCTGAGAAGTTATCGATAGTGAATCTTTACAACCAACGCGTGATGTACCATTAACTTTGTTCTCCCTTGTTGTCTGACGAAGCAGAGAGCACATTCCCACGCAAAACCGTCAATTTGTGTTTACAACACCTCTTGTTAATGCTTAGGCACTAGCGCATTAGCTGGGAGCAGATGCCAGAATCTTCAAGTTATTATGTATATTCCATAGCATGACTGGTGCCAACACATGCAAACACAAGGAACATAACAACTTGGACATTCTGGAGTGCTTTTCCAGCCATAGGGATAGTGTTATTAAGGAAGCAGTTGAGATTAAATTAGCAAGTGACCATACAAATAGAGGTGGAGGCTTTTGCTTAAATCCTGTGTGTCCCTGATCAAACAACAGAGGAACAGAGTTAATCCTACGCCCATTGATTATAAATATTCACTATCGATAACTTCTGACGTTACTCAGGTTCAGTAGTGCAGTGGTGCTAGTGTTTACAGTGCGTGCGTGTGTGTGTGTGTGTGTGTGTGTGTGTGTGTGTGTGTGTGTGTGTGTGTGTGCGCGTGCGTGGGTGTGTGTTGAAACGTCCCCTTAGAAAAATTGTACAAGACTGTGCTTAAACTGACACACAATATTTTTTTTAGCGCAACGCAATCTGACTTTCAAAAATCCCTGCAAAAGAATGGCCCTGACTAACATTAACCTATGCGTTTCACAAATCGCTTACCTCACAAAAATCTTGGTTACTCGAACTACTGCAATACAGCGAGCGCCACTACTGCCAGCTAAATAAAAGATTCAAACTACGGAAGGCACTAACTACTGATAGGCATAGTTAGCAAATGAAAGATTTTGATAGAGAACAAACAATGTATTTACCTTAATAGTGTTGAAAAATCATAATATACATAGCAGTTCATAATATCTAGTATTACAAATTTCAAAACTTCGCCATCTCTCGCCCCACATCCACCACTGCTGGTGGCTCACCTCCAACTGCGCAACGCTACGCGCTGTTAACATCCAGCTGCCCAACACTACAATGGCAGACAACAATGCAAACTAGCCACAGACTGCACACAGCACAGCCAGTGATTTTCATACAGAGCGCTACGTAAGGTTGCCAATAAGAAAACCTAAACAGCCTACTTACAGTGTATCTTTCCACATACGTCCCGCATACCGAGGTTTCAAATTTCGTTGCAAAGAGCTCTCTCGTTGCGTTTCTACCTTGGAAATGACAGGGTGTGCACGTGCGGAAATGTCGGCGGTTGATGATGACGTCACGCGGCTGGTTTCCTCTGAGTTATTTGAACAGATAAAGGACTCGCTGCAACATCTGGTGCCATCTCGCATGCTTAGCAGTGTCCGAACTAAAGAACTGCCATCCTACGAGTAGGGCGTCGTTAATACTTAAACACAAACGGCTATGCCTGAAGTTGTGCCGTGACTGGGAAAGTACAGGCCGATCGTGAACGGCGCCGCGTAGTGTTTTGCGGTTCTCCGCTTGACTGCGTGACAATCGTCGACAAGTATGGCGGCATCCCAGGGGGAGGTACCATTCTTCCGAAGTTTTGGAGGAGTACAGCGGTGTTACTCCTCGCATCATAGTGTTGGTTAGTTGGTAGCGGTTCAGCGAACTCTGATGACACAACGGTACTTCACCAACACCCTGGGTCCTCGTGTGTTACCTCTTATGTGACAGACTCATAGTGTCATTTTCCAACAGGATAATGCTCGTCCGCACATTATGCGCTAGTCTATGAACTGCCTGGGTGATGGAGGAACTCCCGTCCCCACCAAAATCTCCACATCAGTCGCTGCTGCTTTCACTATCTCACTATCTCTCACAGCTAACTCTTCGACAGCCAAGAAAACGAACGATTTCACCTGATCAGACCACTCGGCAATAGTTATAACGCAAAAATAAATGTTAATGAGTGGGAAAAACTTATTTTTCCGACAGTCAGTGGTAGCTGAACTAAGCAACTATGAAAGAGAAGCGCGGAACAAGCGCGCAACTTTTGTAGCAGACGTGTCCCGCCGACTGAAATGGTGAGATTCTAACACCCGTACACAAATGGGATGCCTGCCTAGCTTCGCACGATTGCATCCGTTTGCAATAGCCACATGCATCTGGTGCGCACAGGAAGTTGCACAGGCGTTAACGCACCTTATGAATGTAGTACCCAAGTGTGATGGACATGGGCCAGAATGAAATAATCTCCAAATGAACCATTTGGTTCACCGTGCAGACTTCTTTCAGTGCGTCTTTCTATACCAGTCACAGTTGCTCCATAACAACACAAATTACGTCGACAAGGAATCGTGATGAAATACACATTTATATATTCATTGTTTCTACATTAATGCATGTGTCGCGGTGAATTAATATCGGACTTTATAGTGCGGAGGAGACTTTACCGTGGCAGTGTTAGGTGTGGAGGGACGGTATTTTAAAATGCCACTGCGTGACATATCGATAAGGGCCGGGCCTGTACGGCCTCTTTTACGACAGCGCCAGCATTAAAAGAATTTGCGGCAGCGAATGCCGAGCGCTTTGTGTGCTCGCCTTGGTTTTGTGATAAGTGTTGATCGTTTTGTTATTTTGAATGAAGAGGCCAATCCAGACAGAATCTACATCTACGTGACGACGCTGCAATCCGCATTTGCAGAGGCAGAGGGTTTCTTCTGACCACCTGCTGACTATTTCTCTACTGTTCCACTACTGAAAAGCGAACACTTAAGATTTTCTCGTGCGGGCTTCCTCCGCCAATCCCAGTTGTTAAGCATCCCATAACGCAGACCAGTACCACACAAGACAGCACAAAGGTTACTTCGTACGCTTTTCAGTACACCTGTCGTATCTTATAAGTACTTTGCCAATAAAACGCAGTCTTTGGTTCGCCTTTCTCACAACATTCTCTACGTGATCGTTCCACTTTAATTAGAGATTAGATTAGATTAGATTAGTACTTGTTCCACAGATCATGAATACGATACTTCGTAATGATGTGGAACATGTCAGGTTAATAAAAGGTATCTATACAAGATATTACATTACACAAAATGTTACATGACACTTAATATTTTTAATTTTTTTGTGGGTGTTGGAGAAATTACCCACTTACTATATCCAAAAATTCATCTAATGAGTAGAAGGAGTTGCCATTAATAAATTCTTTTAATTTTTTTAAATTTGTTCGTAATGCCAATCCCAAGGTATGTAGCTGAATAAACAGTCTTTAGATTTCTGTGATACATCGCGTAACTGAAATTTAACAGATTATTTTTAATACTCATGTACACGACCTCATGGTTTTTATTGTTTACAGTCAGTTCTCATTTTTCGCACCATACAAGCACCGTGCCTAAATCATTTCCAGTTTGTTGTGTTCTTCTTATAAATTTACTAAACAGTAAACGACGGCGACACCTACAAATAGTGTAAGAGGATTGCTCAGAATGTCTCGTAAATTAGGAACAGCAGCGGCTGCATAAGACATAATGTTGCAGGTAAAATATAACTTCTGTTTTAGTCGATGACTTTCCGTCAGTTACTACAATACGAACGTAACCCTGCTGACAGGAAATCGCGAATCCAGTAGCTCAACTGAGACGGTACTTCATAGGTACACAATCTCATTAGAAGCCACTGGTTAGGGACGGTGTAGGAAACCTTCTGAAATCTAGAAACGTGGAATCAATTTAATATGACGTGTCTGTAGCGCTACTTACATCTACATCTACATTTATACTCCGCAAGCCACCCAACGGTGTGTGGCGGAGGGCACTTTACGTGCCACTGTCATTACCTCCCTTTCCTGTTCCAGTCGCGTATGGTTCGCGGGAAGAACGACTGTCTGAAAGCCTCCGTGCGCGCTCTAATCTCTCTTACCGCGTGCGAATAGAGAGCTAATTGCGTTTGATAAAAATCATATTTTCAGAATCCCTGTCGACTATTGTTAATAGATCGTTTAGTTCCAGGAGATTCATGTTTCGAACACAGTTTGTGTTCCAAAAGCCCTGCTGCAAATCAGAGTCAATCATATGCGTCTGTTATATATACTGGTTTACTCCTTTCTTTCCTGAGATCTCCTGTGACCTGCGCAACTTTCCAGTCTTTAGTTATTGATCTTTCAAATGGTTCAAATGGCTCTGAGCACTATGGGACTTAACTTCTATGGTCATCAGTCCCCTAGAACCTAGAACTACTTAAACCTAACTATCCTAAGGACATCACACACATCCATGCCCGAGGCAGGATTCGAACCTGCGACCGTAGGGGTCGCGCGGTTCCAGACTGCAGCGCCTAGAACCGCTCGGCCACCCCGGCAAGCTATTGATCTTTCCTCGAGCGAGCTGTTCTGTGTGATTGCTAGGTACTGAGCTGTTGTTTCAGCGCACTCTGGAGGAAATGCAATTGTTATACACTGTAACTGGACGACTTTTTAAGGGATTTAAGTCGCTTCGCTACGCCGACTGTATCTACTTCTAAGATACTCGTTTTGGCACCAGTTCTCGATTCGGTTTCTGCAATATTTACTTCGTCTTCTGTGGTGTAGTAATTCCGGAGTAGCGCGTTTCGTAGCTCCGGTTTAGCGGCGCTCTCATCGGTAACGTTACCACCGCTGTCGCACAGCGCACAGAGGAGGCATCGACTGCGTCTCGCCGCTGATGTAGCTTGCATACGACAATACGACGATCGTGATGTACCGCGTGCGATGTCGACGACCCTAAAACAGATCGTGTGTCAGTTCTGCTATCGCAGGAGCGCAGAACACGCGAGTTGTCTTCTGCTGGACTTGCGAGAGTGAGGTGGTGCCTGTCTTCTTCCACCAGCCCTCCCACCCCCCCACCCCCCGGCCCCCTCCCTTCCCCCACCATAACCTGGGGCGGTCTAAGTCGTCGTTTGTTTACGCTTACGACCGGCTGCCATGTTAAAGCGTGCCCACCTTGTATGGTTCAAATGGCTCTAAGCACTATGGGATTTAACATCACATCTGAGGTCATCGGTACCCTACACTTAGAACTGCTTAAACCTAACTAACCTAAGGACATCACACACATCCATGCCCGAGGCAGGATGCGAACCTGCGACCGTAGCAGCAGCGCGGACTGAAGCGCCTAGAAGCGCTCGGCTACATCGGCCGGCGCACTTTGTATGTACTTCGAATAATGTACATAGTACTTGCATTGCATTTGGATCTCGGACAGAAATCAGATTTACGATACTGCAGTGCCTGTATTATGCACTGCATCGTACTTCTGAACGACCCGTGCACTGCAGTAGCGTATTTATCCGCCGTCACCGGGCAATCGACTTTTAAGTAAAATGTCTCCCCTGTACGGGAATATACATAACGGATGCACGAGTTGACGACATGTGGAAGTTTGGGTCTGGGCTTGCTTGGATAGCCTAATAGTAATGCGACCGCACCCGTAAGCGGGAAATGCGGGTTCGAGTCCTGGTCCGGCACAAATTTTCATTACCATCAATCCATTATGCAACTGAGGGTTGTTCATATTCGCAACTGTGAACACGTTTCTTGAAACCAGGCTCGTCCCCTCTTCGTGGAATTCCAGGGTCCTCTGCTTCCGTACATACTGTGTTGCAGACCGCTTCACTTCGATAACGGAAGTGGTCGAATAGTTAGTCAGCAGTCTGTAATCGCTCATGACATTCCTTCGTCACTGTACCTTACGAAGATAAGTTTACAGAGTTAACTGCAGGATCCTCATAAAGCGTTTAGTGGAACATTATCGGAGTATAACGACTGGACTCGAACACAGTACGGGCATAATTTCAGTGTGCTGCTACTGTTTAACGGCGCTGCTGGGCGTCTGGCGCTTCCGCACTGTACTCGAGGGGCTCGTGAAACTTTGAACCTCGGTTTCTCGTAAACAGCTGAGAATCAGCATTCGTTGCATCTGTCTGTGGGGGTCCTCGAAAAAGCGGGATACATCAAATTATGCTTTATTTTTTCAAAACACAGTTACAAAACACATAACACATTCATCACACCTGCAAAATTCAAGTCTCTAAAATGATCTGTGGCGTCTCACCTCCTCCGCTGCGCTGGCATGCAAGAACTCCGCGAAATTCGCCATGTTCCCCTGACACCGCATTTGCATTTAGTCAACAGCGCGTTGAATTTCCCTCCTTTAGCCCGCGGGCTTACCGGGATTTATTGAAATGCGCCAAAGAAAAAAAAAATCGGAACTCGTTAAGTCGCGTGACCTAGGTTGTCACTGCTGGTCAACGTTTCGTGGGATGAAGCGATCCGCAAACCGCTCATATTTCAGGGGAAGTGTGGCAGGTGGAAGCATCCCTCTGAAACCGCAGCTCTTGAACGTCAATTCCACTGAAATGACACCATAGAAAGTACGGCGTTTTCCATTAACTGTGTAAGAGCTTGTTCTCCCTTTAAAAAAAAAAAATGTGTGCTGACGATGCCGCCACCCAAAATCCACAGCAAATCGTCACTCGTTGTGGATGCACTTCCCTCTCATGACCCGTGCAAGCATTTCCTGACACCCTACATGTGGCAGTTCTGTCTGATCGCAAATGCGTTCAAATGAAAGCGCGTATCGTCTCTGCAGACAGGAACGTCATCTTCCTGTCGTGTTTGCAGAAACCAGTCGAAAAAATGTCGCCTGTTCTCATGATCGGCTTCTTTCTGCTGCTGCGTTAGCCGAATTCTGTAAGGAGGTGATGAACGTAAACTGTAGAATTCGCCGCACTGAAGAATATCCTAGGACCAACTCTTTGGAACACTGCAGAGCCGAACTCGTTCGACTAACAGCCACACTGACTGTCACGAACCACCATCACGTTTTGCATAGTTCAGCGAGAACGAGGTTTCCCGGAACACCGTTGAACCCGTTTTCTTGAACTTTACAACAAGTCTGCGAAACATTGGAATTCATTCGATGCTTCATTGCGTCTTGCGTCCTAGCACTGCGTAAAGACGTCTCACAGTTGCTGCATCACTTTCTCATTTCTGCTGAAACCAGCAACTGCCCGACGCTCCCTCGCTTCGGGGTTCTTTAAAGAATCGACCTCCCATCTGTGAAAGAGAGTCAAACATCTGATAACTTTACAAATGAGTTCATGTATTTATCATTTGACGTGAAGAATGTAATACCTTTGTGGCTGTAGATGCAAAACCCAAAAGAGGTCTAAAATTATGTTTAAAGTTTGCTGAAAGTTGCTAAGAGCGCTCATTGTCAAATGCTGGTTGGTTGTAGTGTGCGTAATTTGCGCTGTGGTTTCAGAAAAACCTGGTTTCCGAGTTCGAGTCGCGGTTCGGCACACAATTTTAATTTGCCAGGAAGTTTCAAAACCTGGTTTTTCTCGCATATTTAGCACCTGATATCGTCTGCCCTAAGTATCGTAGAACGATATAATTTTGCAGGTACACGTTCCGTGGAATATGCGTATACTATCCGCAAAATATGTTGCACTACAAAATTAATAAATTAAAAGGTGTTTCCTGACGCTGAAGTTGTACTGCATTAACAGTGAAATTTTTTGGGGGTATCAGCAAGAAATACTTTCGAAAATGTTTAAAGTTAAGTGTAAAATTGCTTGCAAGTCTCTAAGTTCCCCGCTTCTCTAATACTGGGTGGATAACGTATGAGTAATGCGCCCATCGTTACTTATGCTGCCTCAAGGCGAAGGGAGTTTCTAACAGGAATATGTGTCATGATGTGTTAAATCTTTAAGATAAGATTATACTCTGAAGCGTCAAAGAAACTGGTATAGGCATGCAAATCCAATATAGAAATATGTAAACAGGCGCTGTGGTCGGCAACGCCCATATAAGAGAACAAGTGGCTGGCGCACTTGTTATATCGGTTTCTGCTGCTACAATGGGAGGTTATCAAGATTTAAGTAAGTTTGAACGTGGTGTCATATTCGGCGCACGGGAGATGGGACACAGCATGTATGAGGTAGCAATGTAGTACGACCGTACGACCATTTCATTAGTATGCCGTGAATATGAAGAATGCGGTAAAACATCAAATCTCAGACATCGCTGCGGCCGGGGAAAGACCCTGCAAGAACGGGACCAATGACGACAGGAGAGACTCGTTCAACGTGACAGAAATGAAATCCTTCCGCAAACTGCTCCAGATTTCAGTGCTGGACCATCAACGTCAGAGTGCAAACCATTCAACGAAACGTCATCAATATGGGCTCTCAGAGCCGAAGGCCCATTCGTGTTCCATTGATGGCTGCACAACACAAATCTTTACACCTCGCCTGGGTATGTCAACATCGACATTGGACTGTTGATGACTGGAAACATATTGCCTGGTCGGATGTGTAAATTTTAATTGAGTAGACTATGGAAGTACTTTAAATTTTTAGATTCGGTCAATAATCATGTGATATACTGGAAATCAGACTTTTGTTGATACTAGTAAGTGACAGATAGGCAATTTAACTTGTTTCGAGCACCGTGCACAACTGTTAACACGCGCTCTACGATTAGAGGCATGATGAAGAAATTTGGGAAATTTGGAGTGAAGCAACAATAGTAATGCGTATCGAAACCGAAATGGTGCACAGGAACGTGGCATGGCTAACTGATAGATATAAACGTAGTACGCGATTCAGAACCGGCTCGCTCTCCACAGCGGTACAAAGCGCGAGCCAGACTGGTGATGCGTTGAGCGCGCGGCTCGCCTGTCGCCGGTCCCCACACTGCACCCACCCCGCGGCTGCGGCTGCGGACCGGCGGGGCGACCGCGCGGGGGCGGCGGGGGTGGCGGCGGGGGCGGCGGCGGCGGCAGCCTCCCGCTGCCCCAGCGGCGCTCTCCGCCGCGCCTCCAAGCGTTCGCCACAGTTCCGCAGCGTCACTCGGTAAACACACCGAGACAGCTGCGCGGCTGGAATCGAGACTCGCGACCGGGAAGCGAACTTTTTCTTTTGTGCGGAACTTTCCCATTCAGCCAGCTGATCACAGGCTTTGGAGGACTTCAGATCAAGTAAGGCAAAAGGAATAGACACAACTTTCCATCAGAATCTAAAATCATTAGAGGAGGTGGCCACAAAACGACTATCCAGGTTCGTGTGAAGAATGTACGAGTCCAGTGGTATACCTTCACAGTTTCGGGAAAATATCATCCACATAATTCCGAAGAGTGCGAGAACTGCTTCAAATGGCTCTGATCACTATGGGACTTAACATCAGTCCGCTAGAACTTATTACTGCTTAAACCTAACTAACTTAAGGACATCACACACGTCCATGCCAGAGGCAGGATTCGAACCTGGGGCCGTAGCGGTCGCGCGGTTCCAAACTGAAGAGCCTTGAACCGCTTGGTCACACCGGCCGGCAGTGCGAGAACTCACAAGTGCGAGAATTATCACAAAACCGGCTTAACAATTGATGCGTCCAAGTTGCTGAGAAGAATAATACACTCCTGGAAATGGAAAAAAGAACACATTGACACCGGTGTGTCAGACCCACCATACTTGCTCCGGACACTGCGAGAGGGCTGTACAAGCAATGATCACACGCACGGCACAGCGGACACACCAGGAACCGCGGTGTTGGCCGTCGAATGGCGCTAGCTGCGCAGCATTTGTGCACCGCCGCCGTCAGTGTCAGCCAGTTTGCCGTGGCATACGGAGCTCCATCGCAGTCTTTAACACTGGTAGCATGCCGCGACAGCGTGGACGTGAACTGTATGTGCAGTTGACGGACTTTGAGCGAGGGCGTATAGTGGGCATGCGGGAGGCCGGGTGGACGTACCGCCGAATTGCTCAACACGTGGGGCGTGAGGTCTCCACAGTACATCGATGTTTTCGCCAGTGGCCCGTGCCACCCAACGTGCTCTAGAAGGTGTAAGTCAACTACCCTGACCAGCAAGATCTCCGGATCTGTCCCCCATTGAGCATGTTTGGGACTGGATGAAGCGTCGTCTCACGCGGTCTGCACGTCCAGCACGAACGCTGGTCCAACTGAGGCGCCAGGTGGAAATGGCATGGCAAGCCGTTCCACAGGACTACATCCAGCATCTCTACGATCGTCTCCATGGGAGAATAGCAGCCTGCATTGCTGCGAAAGGTGGATATACACTGTACTAGTGCCGACATTGTGCATGCTCTGTTGCCTGTGTCTATGTGCCTGTGGTTCTGTCAGTGTGATCATGTGATGTATGTGACCCCAGGAATGTGTCAATAAAGTTTCCCCTTCCTGGGACAATGAATTCACGGTGTTCTTATTTCAATTTCCAGGAGTGTATACTGAAGAATGGAAAAGAAAACTGAGGATGTGCTACATGGATTTACAAAATGTAAAGGCACGAGAGAGGGTTGTGACGTTGCGGTTGATAATGGAAGCAAGACACGTTCATAGGATATGTCTACCTGGAAAAAGCGTACGACAATGTAAGATGACGCAAGATGTTGCAAACTCCGAGAAAAATAGGGGTAAGCTATGTGGAGAGACATGTAATACACAACATCAGACCCACGACAGAATAATGAGGGTGGACACCGAATAACGAAGTGCTCGGATTAAAAATACTGTAAGGCAGGGATGCAGCCTTTCGTGCCTACTATTCTACTGAAGAAGCGTTATCGAAATAAAAGAAAGCTTCAGCAGCGGGATCAAAATTTAAGGTGGAAGGATATCAATCACACGATTCAGTGATGACGTTGCTGTCCTGAGTGAAAATGAAGAAGAATTACATTATCTGCTGAATGGAAAGAACTGTCTAACGACTACAGAACGTCGACTGAGATCGTGGAAGAAAGACGACAGTAACGAGCAGTGACAGAAATGAGAACAGCGAGAAACTTAACATCAGCATTGATGGTCACGAAGTAGATGAAGCTAAGGAATACTAGTGCCTAGGCAGGAAACAGCGGATGGCGGACAAAGGAAGGAGGACACCAAAGGCAGGCTGACAGTGCCGTCTGAGTGGCGAGTTGGCACGCGTTAGCAGTGGCAGCTCGTTGCTGTTCCTGGCCAATACAAGTCTACTAGTATCGTACATAGGCCCTGATTTCAGCAAGAAATTTCTGAGGACGTACATTTGGAGCACATCATTGTGTGGTAGTGAAACATGGACTGTGGGAAAGCCGTAAAAGAAGAGAATCGAAGCATCTGAGAAGTGGTTCTACAGACGAATGTTGAAAATTAGGTGGGGTGATAAGGTCAGGAATGAGGTGCTCGTGCGCAGAATCGGAGAGGAGCGGAATATGTGGAAAACACTCACAGCCACAAGGTACAGAATGATAGGACATTTGTTAAGAAAAAAAAATGGTTCAAATGGTTCTGAGCACTACGGGACTTAACTTCTGAGGTTAGCAGTCCCTTAGAATTTTGACTAGACTGTAGCGTCTAGAACCGCTCGGCCACTCCGGCCGGCATATGTTAATAGATCAGGGAATAATTTCCACGGTACTAAAGGGAGGTGTAGAAGGCAAAAACTGGAGAGTAAGACAGAGATTGTAATGCATCCACTAAACAGCTGAGAACGTAGGTTGAAAGTGTTACTCTGAGATGGAGAGGTTGGCACAGGGGAGGAATTCGTTAGTGGAGGGCCGCATCAAGCCTGTCAGAAGACTGGTGACTCAAAAAAAAAAAGAAGAAGAAGAACAGGAAATGTCATATCTTCGTCACATCGGCCTGAGCCAGCAAGGCGAGCGGACCGCTGCTGCGGCGCGCACCGGAGCTACGACCGAAAGAGACAGCCCGGCAAGAAGTGCCTTGCTACGGTAGTGGCGAATAGAAAAGTGTCGCGGTGTAAGCACAACGAAGCGATCGCGTCTCTCCGCGCCACAGCGGGTCCAAAAAAGTCGTGCAGAAGAAAGTCTCCAGCACGAAGGGTTCGCCGGTCGTGCAAGTGACGCAGACTGCCGGTCGACGCCGCAGAAGTGGCAGCCTGCCCGCCCTCTGTACGCTGAGCGCAGTGGTACCGGGTGGAGAGCGCTGGTTGACGCCATGTAGGGCTGCTCTAGCCACCAGGGGATCTTCCTGTCTGCGTCTGTGTACTCCGACTCGCCGATCTGCGTCCGAGCAGCGAGCGTAGCAGGGCACAGAGCAATTGAGAGCGCTGCGGCCGCCCGTATCGCCGATGCGCTACAGGCGCGAAAGGAGGCGGCTCCCCGTAGGAGAGAGGAGACGACAGAGGAGGATGAAAAGTTCACCGGACTTGGATACGATGCGACGTCATTATGACGTATACACGCTACATCGAAAACGATAGAAACCGTATATCGACTACTCGACTTTTGTGAACTTTCGAGAGGTTGTGACAGGGTAGCGCTGTGCTCTGCGCCATTCGTTTAGATGTGTTTTGCGTTCCTTGCGGTTAAATCGTGTATTGCACTGTGTTTGTGTCCTGTGCGTTGTTTTTCGTTTGATCGTCTCTAATTATTGTGGCTATCCGCTCATGTTGTGATGCAATTCGTATTTTGCATAATCTTGTCTTAGCAAATAATACTGCTGACATAAACCACATTTACATGGCCAGGTACATGCTAAAACTATTGTGGTTGTATACATGACATAATATACAGTACGTCTGGTTTATCATACCACCATGGAATGCTTTGACACTGCATTCAATCATTTCATACGTCAATCAGTACTAGACACTAACCTTTGGTTAAGATTACATTGAGAAATGCACTTCCCCTCGTATTTCATCTCCAGTCGACGATTTTTCTTCAAGAATGCCTCATATTTTTCTTTTTAAGTTCGAAATTCAATCATTCTACACACCAGTCATTGCTGGACACTAAGGTACTTGTCTCTGCGGTACGAGTGTAAAATTACTTGGAATTATGGTTGATAAAAGACTATCTTGGGATGGACATGTAAATTACTTAGCTAACAAACTTGCACGAGTGCTCTTTCAGCTATATAAATTAAGAAAAAGAAGTCAGCAAGAGTATGCTGCTACTATCTAATATGTACTGACAAGACCAATTGTATGAAACCATACTAAAATGTTGATAATGAATAAATATTATTTTCGGCGTAAGCATTCAATACAACAATCACACAATCTAATCTGGTCGGGACATAAGAAGACTTGACTTTTTTACGAAACGTGTTGTCCGTGGTGTTTTCAAGGCCACGGTCAGGAATATTTCTATTAATATCCAGCTCTTTTACTTTTATTTTGGCGAAATACATGTACGCTGCCACACAGCTGTTTTCAGAATCGCACGTGTCAAAACAAACCACTAGCTGACGACAGTTTAGAATCTCGAACGTTCGTAAAAGTCGATAGGTGTGTTAATCGACTAAAGCGTATTACGTCATAATGACGTCACATCATACCCAGGTTGGGTGAACTTAGCATCCTCCGACGACAGAAGCGCTCCTGAGAGTGCTGCCCCGGTGCTGCGACGAAGCAGCAGTCTCGGACGGGCTGCGTTCGGTAGAGCAGCTGTAATGGTCCGCAGCAGGAGGAGACCGCCGCTGTCTGCCGTAGCGGTGCAGACGCCAGAGGGCGCGAGCGGCGGAGGCTGGCGGGCTTCCGCGTGACGCTGGAGGCTCTCCTCACCCTCAGTCCAAGAGCTGCAGCTGCAGGTGCCAGGGCCAGAGGCACGTGGCCGAGTACTGCGCGGTGCGTCAAGTGCTGCGGCAATCACGACAGCCGCACCTGAGGCCGCGTCGCTGCCCGGCTTTCCCGAGCCGCGGCCGGTCGGACGGCGGCGAGGCGGCTGCGGCCGCGACGACGCGGAAGCCGAGAGGACGACGACGGAGGGGCGGGACGAGGCCTGCGCAGCGTGGGGGCGGCACGGGAGCGGCCCTCCCCTCCGTCAGCGGCGAAGACCGGCCGGAGGCGGGCCGTCGGGGAGAGCAAACGTTAAAACCTGCGAAAATCCCAGCGAGGATCCCCCCCACTCTACCTCCCTGCGACACTCACCCCGCACTCAGCTCGCCCACGACGGGTCCTCACCCCACCCCCATACCTCGCTCACGAACGGGACCTCACCCCACCCTCTATAGTTCCCTCACAACGGAAGACCGGAAACAGTACGTGCATTTGCGTATGGAAAATACGACTGTCTTCATAACGTTTTTGTTATCAGTATGATTTTTATATTCTTCATTTCTTTAGGTCTAATGAGTCAAGCTACATTTTATAAACATAAAAATATTGAGTCAAGTGAGGATATTGTAAACAAGAAGGCCTGTCTATTCTTATTAGGTTATTGCTTCTATTCCGTAGCAGAATATTTTGGATGTTTGAGATACAGAGACTAGAAACAAGATAGTGAAGGTAATGCAAATAGTGCAAGCTTTTTGGTGGCTAAAGCTTACATTTATGTCTCTACTGACATAACACAGTATTTTTACTCTGCTGTTTTGGTTTGTGTTGTTCTGTGTCTTATAATCTGGAAAGATTTTTTTTGGATGAATAAAAGAAATAAACTCTGTTGCCATCTGCGGCATCGTAAGCTTTTATTACCGACATACGTAACATTTCCAAACACATTATTTGCGAAGTGTAGTTTTCCCGAAAGATCACGTTATATTAAGCGATTAATTTGATGATAATTGTCTCACATTGTAATTAACAGACAGCACGTTTGTACTTCGCTTTCATTTATTATTTTAAATCATTCGTGATTTTTTGTTCCGCTTGTTGTAAATACCATTAGGTACCGGAAATCCATTTTAAGTTATAGACACTTCTACTTCATCAATAACACACAGTTATAATCGTAGTCGTGTCTGTAAACGTTTACGTTAATACCTGAAACTTAAAGTCTTTGCATTATACGTTGGAAATTGTTCATTTTCTAGTTCTCGTTCTAGGAGTAACATATCTGCAACGATGTGTATCGTTTTGCTCCGGTTGGGCGGAGCATCTTGCTGATCAGGGGTGGAGCTTAAGTGGGGTGGGCGGGGACTATGTGTCGGGATCTTCGCATGTTTTAAGCTCATGTGTCGGGGAGCACTGCCCACCCCTGAGAAGGAGACGAGAGACGTCGTACAGCAGGCAACAGCGGCCCCACACACGTACGTCACTAGACTGCCGTCACCGCACACAGTATCGTAGCTGTCACTGAAACCGGCACTTGAGAATAGCAATACGGCGGCGAGCGCAGAGGACTTGTAGACAGCTATTTATTTACTGGTTGAAACGCTCGTAAGAAATGGGAATAAACTGATACAACTACGTTACCTTTAGAGTTTTGACATGATGGTCAACATATGCTTCGTGTTCGGCTGCATATTTTCGGACAACAGACGAAACATAACAGGTTGAGGCACACGTCTCAGTGCAAGCATAATTACAAACATTTTATGTATTTTTGCTTTTGTACTGTATGCAAGTCTACATAATCACATCACAGTTTCTCTTAAACGAAACACCGGCAATATTAAATAGTTTATATCTACTTTAGGGAATTTAATAATGTAGTTGTTGTGGCGTATCAAGACAGCCACGCCACTCGGAAGAAGCCGAAATGCACGCGTTAAATTCAAGCAGGCTTGCTGAGGTCTGAAACAGGATACGTAATAATGGTATAAAGAAAAGTACGTAGCTTCTGTAATACTTTAATCCATCATTTGTATACAGCATTCTTGATGATACAAGTGAGACTCTCTCTAAATATGTTTAATGGCGCCTTGCTAGGTCGTAGCCATGGACTTAGCTGAAGGCTATTCTAACTGTCTCTCGGCAAATGAGAGAAAGCCTTCGTCAGTGTAGTCGCTAGCAAAGTCGTCGTACAACTGGGGCGAGTGCTAGTACGTCACTCTAGACCTGCCGTGTGGTGGCGCTCGGTCTGCAATTACTGACAGTGGCGACACGCGGGTCCGACATGTACTAATGGACCGCGGCCGATTTAAAGCTACCACCTAGCAAGTGTGGTGTCTGGCGGTGACACCACACTAGTATTAACAGACGTAGCTTAATTATGTGTTTTTGACCTTTTATCACCTTCCGCTTTTCTTCGAGCAGTATACTCCTTAAAAAAGTGTTCCTATAAGTGGAAGGTGCATTTTGTCGTCGATAACAAGCGTCTTTATTCATTTGAGTGTGCCTACGAAAACTACAGTCTGCTTTGCTTCAAATGGCTCTGAGCACTATGGGACTTAACATGTGAGGTCACCAGTCCCCTAGAACTTAGAACTACTTAAACGTAACTAACCCAAGGACATCACACAGATCCATGCCCGAGGCAGGATTCGAACCTGCGACGGTAGCGGTCGCGCGGTTCCAGAATGAAATGGCTACAACCGTTCCGCCACACCGGTCGGCACAGTCTGCTTTAAAGGCGTATGTATATTGACGTTCTTCTCATAACACGATCCTACACTGCGTGTGTTAAACTCAATTAGTGCTCAAACATTTGCTCAAATCGAGAATTTCTTTAAGCCACCTCGTAAAGCTTACAACCCCATATCGTGTTAGTACCACACACAAGCCACGCTGGCTAACACGCTGCTTGGGGTTACACTCTTCTGGTATCAGACGTTCCCGGAGGGTCCACTGGGGGCCGAACATCACAGTAATCCTGAGTTCGGTGGAGCCTGTTGTGAGGTTGTGAACCACTGTGGGCTACGGCGGGACGAAGCCTCTCCATCTTTCTAGGTCCCGGGTTCAATGCACAACACACACACGAGACACAAACATGCAGATGCCGACATCCCACCTCACCAAACGTCCGGTTTCGGTAAAAGCTATGTCTGTGAGCGGCTCTTAAAGCTGTCACAGCGGCACAGACGGCCGTGTTCGCACCTGCCCTGGCTGCTGAGGCCAGACAACTGGGTACAGTGCTCGCACGCGAGACCAGCAACAGGGGTACACCGCCGCAGAAAGCCGTCACCGAGAAGACGACCGCGGTACTGGTGTCTGCCGCTGGAACCGCTCCAGCAGCGCCGCAGGAGCACGCCACGAAGGCGCCCGCCGCCCCGCCGGCAACGGCGGCGACCCGCCAGCCGCGGTGGAGACCGGCGCCAGCCAAGAGCAGGCAGCAGCACTGACCGCGCAGCGCGAGCAGCCGGCGTGCGGCCCACCCAAGAGAGCGCGGCTCCCGCGCAGGCAGCCCTGCCAGGAGACCGACCCCGCGACAACTGCGAGCTGCCACGGCTGGCGCCTGCCCGATGCTGCGCCAGCTCACCACTCACGCGGCACTGCAGAAGCGCTCGCAGCAACGCACTGCGGTGCCCCACGGGACACACGCTACTATTACGAACACTGGCTCCGACACGCTATCGAGCCGCATGGTAGCCACTTCCAACATACCCTAGCCTTGCGTAATCCGCCACACAAAGCAAGTTGTTGTTGTTGTGGTCTTCAGTCCTGAGACTGGTTTGATGCAGCTCTCCATGCTACTCTATCCTGTGCAAGCTTCTTCATCTCCCAGTACCTACTGCAACCTACATCCTTCTGAATCTGCTTAGTGTATTCATCTCTTGGTCTCCCCCTACGATTTTTACCCTCCACGCTGCCCTCCAATACTAAATTGGTGATCCCTTGATGCCTCAAAACATGTCCTACCAACCGATCCCTTCTTCTGGTCAAGTTGTGCCACAAACTTCTCTTCTCCCCAATCCTATTCAATACTTCCTCATTAGTTATGTGATCTACCCATCTAATCTTCAGCATTCATCTGTAGCACCACATTTCGAAAGCTTCTATTCTCTTCTTGTCCAAACTATTTACCGTCCATGTTTCACTTCCATACATGGCTACACTCCATACAAATACTTTCAGAAATGACTTCCTGACAGTTAAATCTATACTCGATGTTAACAAATTTCTCTTCTTCAGAAACGCTTTCCTTGCCATTGCCAGTCTACATTTTATATTCTCTCTACTTCGACCATCATCAGTTATTTTGCTCCCCAAATAGCAAAACTCCTTTACTACTTTAAGTGTCTCATTTCCTAATCTAATACCCTCAACATCACCCGACTTAATTCGACTACATTCCATTATTCTCGCTTTGTTTTTGTTGATGTTCATCTTATATCCTCCCTTCAAGACACCATCCATTCCATTCAACTGCTCTTCCAAGTCCTTTGCTGTCTCTGACAGAATTACAACGTCATCGGCGAACCTCAAAGTCTTTATTTCTTCTCCCTGGATTTTAATACCTATTCCAAATTTTTCTTTTGCTTCCTTTACTGCTTGCTCAATATACAGATTGAATAACATCGGGGAGAGGCTACAACCCTGTCTCACTCCCTTCCCAACCACTGCTTCCCTTTCATGCCCTTCTACTCTTATAACTGCCATCTGGTTTCTGTACAAATTGTAAATAGCCTTTCGCTCCCTGTATTTTACCCCTGCCACCTTTAGAATTTGAAAGAGAGTATTCCAGTCAACATTGTCAAAAGCTTTCTCTAAGTCTACAAATGCTAGCAAGCAAGATATGCGCCTTTTCTCATGCTACCCCTCCAGACTATCGCAGAAGATTCTTCCCCGTGTATCTTGCCTTGCATCCTCCCCCCCCCCCCTCCTCAGTACCCCCTCTGTCGTTAAATACGCTACTCTTCATCGCTTCTCGTCCACCTCTACCACCTACATGGACCTGTATTAGTGAGCAATCCTACCAAGACGCACAATAACATCTCGTAAACTCGATTTGCAGCTAACAATACGGAGCTAAGAGCAGATCTTTTGAGATGGTCACGTTGGTGTGAGCGTGGAAGGATTCCACCTTTTTTTAAAAAAAAATCAAAGAAAATGTCATATTACAGCTGCAATTAGCAATTCTTGGAGTTGCCATCATTAAAGCCGTACCTTTGTACGATGTAACACAGTGTTAACAAATAACTGAAACGACATAAAATAAGATTTAGAATCAGAGTATACGAAAACCAATAAACAACCCGAAAATGGAACACGCGGGCACACACTAGTAGTATACTATAAAAATCCTACTATTAACACAATCAGGAATGATAAATCGCCGTTGACACACAATTCGGATGCTCCCAAAACAGTCAAAATTAATGACTACATCAACAATAAAATGTTCTTCGTACGTCCTGTGAGAATTGTTTTAAAAGTTGCGGACAGACGACTGAATATTTGTGCGGGTCGATAAGTACCATCTAGATAGAATAGGGGAACAATTTACAGGAACCAGAGTTGCCTATTACAGCCGCAAGTATAGGTAGGCCGGTATCCAGACTTGTACACGCAGGAGACACACAGTGACAATCATTTAAAAGCTGAGCGTTCCATCTTCTGGAGAGTAGCACGCACGGATATATTCAATTGAGTCAACTTTACTCTTCGCCTGGCATTCTAAGTTGAGGAGCATTAGCTTAGAAGCAGAGGCAGCCCCCTATATGTTGATGTTGGCAGTGCAGACGAACTTGTACAGTAGCTCATATGCTCCAGCACCGTTGGATTCTAACAATGTTTTGAGGTTTCTTAGAAACTGATGACCATGAGCCCGAAGATTACTAACAAGGACGTTTAGGTGGTCCGTGTTTCGAGGACAACGTTGTAATATACTGTTCGGTTCTTCTTCCTCTCCGCAAACACATAGAGGGATGGCGCTTAGGTTGAGCCGATTGAAGCGTTTCTTGAACTTCCACTAATTACATTACAGTAATACTACACTACTGGCCATTAAAATTGCTACACCACGACGATGACGTGTACAGACGCGAAATTTAACCGACAGGAAGAAGATGCTGTGATATGCTAATGATTAGCTTTTCACAGAATTCACACAAGGTTGGCGCCGGTGGCGACACCTACAACGTGCTGACATGAGGAAAGTCTCCAACCGATTTCACATATACAAACAGCAGTTGACCGGCGTTGCCTGGTGAGACGTTGTTGTGATGCCTCGTGTAAGGAAGAGAAATGCGTACCATCACGTTTCCGACTTTGATAAAGGTCGGATTGTAGCCTATCGCGATTGCGGTTTATCGTATCGCGACATGCTGCTCGCGTTGGTCGAGATCCAATGACAGTTAGCAGAATATGGAATCGGTGGCTTCAGGAGGGTAATACGGAACGCCGTGCTGGATCCCAACGGCCTGCTATCACTAGCAGTCGAGATGACAGGCATCCGCATGACTGTGCAGCCACGTCTCGATCACTGAGTCAACAGATAGGGACGTTTGCAAGACAACAACCATCTGCACGAACGGTTGGACGACGTTTGCAGCAGCACGGACTTTCAGCTCGGAGACCATGGCTGCGGTTACCATTGACGCTGCACCACAGACAGGAGCGCCTGCGATGGTGTACTCAAGACGAACCTGGGTGCACGAATGGCAAAACGTCATTTTTACAGCATCATGATGGCTGCATCCGTGTTTGGCGACATCGCGGTGAACGCACATTGCAAGCATGTATTCTTCATCGTCATACTGGCGTATCACCCGGCATGATGGTATGGGGTGCCATTGGTTACACGTCTCGGTCACCTCTTGTTCGCATTGACGGCACTTTGAACAGTGGACGTTACATTTAAGATGTGTTACGACCCGTGGCTCTACCCTTCATTCGATCCCTGCGAAACCCTACATTTCAGCAGGATAATTCACGACCGCATGTTACAGGTCCTGTACGGGTTGTTTCTGGATACAGGAAATGTTCGACTGCTGCCCTGGCGAAGGCATTCTCCAGATCTCTCACCAACTGGAAATGTCTGGTCGATGGTGGCCGAGCAACTGGTTCGTCACAATACGCCAGTCACTACTCTTGATGAACTGTGGCATCTTGTTGAAGCTGCATGGGCAGAGGTTTTTCACAGGACCTTTACCCGTTCAAATACCCTTCTTACTGTTGTAGGTTTGGCTAGTTGCAGTAGCGGAATCTCCATTCTGAAAATAAAGCTTGACTAACAGTGCGTTTTCTGGTAACGTCAACATGGAACGACGGCAGACATATCTCACTACATCTCATTTTATAAACGATTCTCACGTCTCTAACGTGCTGCTGTCCAGCGCCATCTGTTGGCCGGTTTCTGCGCCAGTTTTTGGTCTCAGTAAAACCCCGTATGATTTCAGACATGTGCTCCGCCTGCTTTATTCCTTAAATTAGTGCTTTACGAAATGTTACCAGACCTCACACTGGCCCCACACTCTTGACTTCGCTGTGAAAAGCCTGACAAGAGCTCTGTGTGTGAGCTTCCCCTGCAGTCACTGAGTTTCTTTTAATTATAGGGATCACTTTACAGAGCTTTTTTTTTTGTGAAACCAGGTGCGCTGTCAGTAGGGGAGCAGTAACAGCCAAATGAATCGGTCAGTGGAGGTGAATGACTTTGAATGTGGATCCATCACTGGACTTCACCTGAGTAACATATCCGTCAAGAACATGTCAACCCTTCTAAAGCTACCTACGTCGAATGTTGCTGACGTGACTGTGAAGTGGAAACGTGAAGTAACAACCGGCAATAAACCGAGACCACCCAGACCTCGTGTACTGACTTACCGTCGAGCATTGGGTGGGGTGGTTGTAAAAAACGTACCATCCAACCTAGCGCAGTGACTGTGCGTGCGGGGCAGGAGGAAGGGGCTGCAACAGGTGTCTGCAGTCGGTTCTAAGCGACGCCACTGGACATCGTATGACTGGAGAGAGTGACCCGAAGCGGTGAACCACGCTTTATCCTGTGGTGATTCGACGGAAGGATTTTTGATCGGCGAGTGCCTGGAGAAGCAACCTGCCATGATGTGTAGTGCCACCAGTGAAGTATGAGGGAGATGGCGTTGCGGTACGCGGCTGTTTTACCTTGTTAGGTTGTTGGTTGGTTGGTTGGTTGGTTTGGGGAAGGAGACCAGACAGCGTGGTCATCGGTCTCATCGGATTAGGGAAGGATTGGGAAGGAAGTCGGCCGTGCCCTTTCAGAGGAACCATCCCGGCATTTGCCTGATTTAGGGAAATCACGGAAAACCTAAATCAGGATGGCCGGACGCGGGATTGAACCGTCGTCCTCCCGAATGCGAGTCCAGTGTCGAACCACTGCGCCACCCCGCTCGGTGTTAGGATGTGATCTCCTTGTCGCAGTTAGGAAAACATTAAAAGCCGAAGTACATGAACAGATATCACAAATTAGTGTAATGCGTACAGTCGAGGAACAGTTGAGAGACGACCATTGTTTGTATCAGCTTATCGAAGCACCCTGTCATAAAGCAGAGTCAGTCAGGCGGCGTTTTGCGGCGGACAATAACATCCCTGATGTGGACTGGCCCGCACAGAGTCGCGATCGGAACCCAGCTGAAAGCTCCTGTGACAGGTCGGATCGTCGAATTCGCTCCAGTCCCCAGCGTCCGACACCTGAGGAAGAATTGGCTGACAAGTAGTTTTTGGAAGTTTGTGGTAAGGTCTTATGGGACCCAACTGCTGACGTCATCGGTCTCTAAGCTTACGCACTATTTAATCTAACTTATGCTACACACCCTTGCCCGAGGGAGGACTCGAACCTGCGACAGGGGGAACCGCGCGGACCGTGTCAAGACGCCTCAGATCGCGCGGAATGGGCTGACATTCTTCGACATAAATTCAGCAGAGTCCTACCTCTCATGAAGGCAAAGTGCGGACCGGATATTAGTGTCCACCAGTAGATGTCCGGACAGTTTTGATCAGATAGCGTATAACAAAGTTTCACTTGCTGACCACGTGGCAAAGTACTCTCCCCTTTCCGTGCTATCACTTTCCAAAAACTCAATTCGATATCTTGCACCGTGTATGAAATACGATCGATTATATGATTAATTCACACTCACTGTGCTTGAGAGTGCGGGTGGATGTTAGTGCGCTACATCCATTTTTCCGAAGCTGGAGATAAGTATGGATTTGGTACCTAAAGTCTAAAGAAAAATTGCGTAATCTACACTTCATGCATAGCAATGTGTGCAAAAGGTAGACGAGTACGTCTCGTATTTTTTATTGAAAACTATCTGAGTTTCGTGTAACGGGATAGATTGGAAATATCACAGTAACTGTCACCATTAATGAAAAGATAAGGTTTCATCATTTTAACCAACATGGATGGACGTGTCAGCGATCTTACTTGTGATAATTACTTATGAAGAAACAGTCACTGAAGCTATCGTCTCGAGAACACGCAGCTGCTCAGCACGTCGGCAGCTCCATAAAATCGTTTAATCAATCTGAAGATGGCTTACCGTATGTGCCGAAACCGGTCATTTTATATAAATGATATTTTGCGATCGTGACTGTTTCTTCATAAGTAAAAAAAAAAAGACAAGCTGTTCATCATGAGGTTGTAAGTTGGTTTCTTGGTTGATTTACAGGAGGGTCCCAACCAGCCAGGTCATCGGTCCCATCGGATTAGGGAAGGATGGGGAAGGACGTCGGCCGTGCTCTTTCAAAGAACCATCCCGGCATTTGCCTGAAGCGATAGACGGGGGTTTGAACCGTCTTCCTCCCAAATGAGAGTCCAGTGGGCTAACCACTGCGCCACTTCGTTCGGTGGGGTTATAAGTAGCGAAAGAATCGAAATATTTTACCGAATACTTTTTTAAAGCATGAAATGCACTTAAATCCATACGAGCAACTACTAGAAAACGTGTATTTGTAATTGATATAAAACATAGGCCGTGGTGATATTTTACGTCCCATGTTCGCTTATATCAGAAAGTGTCGTCTGCCTGAATATTTCCGAGATATTACTTCGTTTGGCTCAAAATCGTTCAAATGGCTGTGAGTACTATGGGACTTAACATCTGAGGTCATCAGTCCCCTGGAGCTACTTAAACCTAACTAACCTAAGGACATCACACACGCCCATGCCCGAGGCAGGATTCGAACCTGCGACCGTAGCAGTCGTGCGCATCCGGACTGAAGCGCCTAGAACCGCTCGGCCACCAAGGCTGGCTTACTTCGTTTGGGACTGATTTTTTTCGCTTAGTCTCACGTTACAGCAGACATATTTTCTTACGTAAAATACGACATAGTATAGCCTCGTACGACTAGTATTTGTTTGCACACCGCTGGCCAGACAAAGGCAGTTTCTTTAATATCGTCTGAGGAAGACTGCAGAGCAGTCCGCGTGGCGTCCTCTACGTGCGAAAGCCGGCGAGGCGTTTACAGCACCCCTCTACACCGGAGAGAATGCAGGCGAACGCGAACGAGTGCGCATTCGCCGACTATTCGCTGTTGTTCGCCGCCACTAGCCTGCAACAGTAAACAAGCCTTTCCACTAGGGGGTACGCGAAACAACAGGATATGACGAGCGCAGCCTATGAACGCTGCGTTATGACTTCCTACAACACTATACAGTTACTGCTATGAAGGACAACTCTGATACTCAGAGAGTATTAGTTTGCACTGCAAGTTCACTATGTTTGACGAAGTTAGCAAAATGGAGTAGCAAAGAGGGGGGGGGGGGGGGTTAGGTGTCTGAATTTGTGCGGCAGCGTAAGACGCTTGGAGATACGAGTAATGCACTTGAAATGTAACTTCAGCTTTCTTTAACATCAGACCAGAACACTGTGCATATGTCTGTTGCAATTTGGTGCTGACTTTTCATTACAACTGAAGAGGGTCGCCGGTGTGGCCATGCGGTTCTAGGCGGTTCAGTCTGGAACCGAGCGACCGCTACGGTCGCAGGTTCGAATCCTGCCTCGGGCATGCATGTGTGTGATGTCCTTAGGTTAGTTAGGTTTAAGTAGTTCTAAGTCTAGGGGACTGATGACCTCAGAAGTTAAGTCCCATAGTGCTCAGAGCCATTTGAACCATTTTGAACAACTGAAGAGGAAATTTAAAAGCAAAAGACTAATTACCGACGACCGACATAACCTGAAGAAAGGCAAGCATTTACACTCGGGTTATTAGCAACGGGAGGCATTTAGAGTAACGCCTCGTATATTGGACCACTTCTCAAATTGGAATGAGCAGGAAAGGTTGGGTAGGAATGTTGAGGGAACCCTCAAGCGGCAAATAACAGAAGCTTGCACTCACATTGTTGCTGGCAGGAAGTTGCACTACGTTACGAGCGTGTGCTGTGCCGTTACATGTATTTTTCTTTTATGTGTCTGTCCCTACATCTAAGCTGACAGACGGAGTAGTCTTCAAGTTGAGTAAGCTGTACTTACACTTTGTGAACACCAACGATATAATCCGCTACAGTGGTAATAATTATTTATTTCTAAAAATGAGAGCACAACTCTTCTTCAGGACATACGTCCCACCTGCACATCCATCTGCAAAATTATAAATCAGTAATAATGCCTATCCACATAGTTAAGAGAATCAAAACTAAATAAAACCTACAGAAATTCTTCAAGAAAGAAACATGTACATAGCAATAAAACAAAGTCTTACATTACAATTAGTTGTTGCATTACTTTGTACATGTACCAATGAGTGACAATTTAGGACTACTCTCTCTAAGCGTGCTGTACGAATTCTTCAGTGATATTGCAGGAATTACGTCAATACACTTTGGTTTGACCCTGTTGGTTGGTTTGCTGTGCATTCACGTGCAGACAGCGTAATATGTGATTGGTGCCTCGCTGCCACACGAGAGAAGTTAGTTTTCACAGCAGTCGATGATAGTTTGTGGTTCCTTAGACGTTTTGTTGGCGGGTGTATTAATTCAAATTTTGACCATCACTCGCTTACGTTACGGGTACATGTCCCTTACCACCGGCATTGCAGCTTTGCATTGTGTTTCGTATGGGTCTGAAACACTGCTGAGTCCAAACTTTACTCAGCGTGTTACATTGTTGTCACACATGCCTGCAGGAGCACAATATACATAACTTTTTTTTACCGCTTTCTATCTTTATGCGAATCCGTGAGTGGAAGACCCCTAGGCCCGGATCATTGTAAGTTTTGTAGTTAGTTTTTGGGATGTCGGACCTTTAATGCAAGTATATTATGTATTTCAACCCATTTAGCAGTAGTTTCCGCTCTTTCAATTGGGACCTTTGTCCTTTTATTTAGGTCCTCTTCTGCGAGAGGCTTTCTGGCAGGCCTAGGATTCAAGATACCCGACTTTAACACATTTTAACCTCAGTTATGCATCCTTTGTGGACTTACATTTTAATGAAAGCATAGGGTTTTTTTCTAAGAATTTCTGTTCGTTGTGTTTAGCTTTCGTTATCTTAACCAAATGGACATGTATCATTATTGATTTATAATTTTGCAGATGCACCTGAGGATGGATTACATGTCCTCAAATCAGTTTGTGCTCTCCTTTTTAGAAATAACTAATTTTTACGACTTTAGCGGATTTTATCATTGATTGTCCCACGAGCAGAAACAGTGTTAACACTGGCTGTACTCTTTGTTATCCCCTCGTCTTTGGTGGAAGTAAAAACGGCGTGTTGTCCTGCACTGGACCGTCAGTATTTTCCTATATTGAACTACGCTTCAGGGAAGGAAGCGTGTCGTTAGCCGATGATGCACGGTCTGGAGCACCACACTGCATTACCGACGACATCGTCCAGCTGGTGTATGCCCTCATTACCCAGGACCGCCGAGTGATAGTGAAGGCCACATCCGCCGTGGTCGGATCGAGCGTCGTAAGTGTTCACACATCATGAAGGAACGACGGCACATGCACGAAGTGTGTGCCCAACGGGTGCCCCGCAGTATGCAACCACAGCAGGAAGCATGTCGAATGGCCCACTGTCTTGCTCATCTGCAGCGCTATGATCGGGAAGGAAATGCGTTCCTGGCACAAGTGGTGGCTGGAGATGAGTCATGGTGTCATCACTTCGAACCACAAGCAAAACGACAAAGTCTCCAGTGGAAGCATCCAGGGTCACCACCACCACCACCACCACCAAAAGAGGCCAAGGCCATCCACACGAGTGCGGGACAGCTTAGGCTTTCTTCTTTGACCAAGATGGCCCCCTTCTGATTCACTTTCTGCAGCATGGGTCAAGAGTGAATGCCCAGCGTTACGTGCAAACCTTGACCACCCTTTGCCAAGCGATCAAATCAAAACGACCAGGCAATCTCACGCGTAGGGTCATTCTGCTCCACGACACTGCAAAGCCTCATATGGGCAACACAGTCGTGACACTCCTGCAGAAATTCAAATGGGAGGTTCTCGGTCGCATAGTCCGGACCCTCTCCCTGTGATTACGCCATTTTTGGTCCCCTTACAGAAGCTCTGAGGAGCAAACGATTCACCTCGGAACTGGTTAACATGTCAGCCCCGGGAATTTTATGAGACAGCCATTCACCGCCTTCTGTCACATTGGGACAAGTGTCTCATCAGCCAGGCTCAATACTTCTAAGATACAGGTACTGGTTTCGGTAATTATGTCTCCGGATCGTTTCTTTTTGAGCGCCCTGATTGACCTCGATGGGCAATGAGTCTACAACCTAATGTGCTGATGCACATTTACGTTTGACCTGCAGCAGGAATCTCACAGTAGCGAGCACGGAGGACAAAAATGGCTCTGAGCACTATGGGACTTAACATCTTAGGTCATCAGTCCCCTAGAACTTAGAACTATTTAAATCTTACTAACATCCATGCCCGAGGCAGGATTCGAACCTGCGACCGTAGCGGTCGCGCGGTTCCAGACTGAAGCGGCTAGAACCGCTCGGCCACACTTGCCGGCTCACGGAGGACACGGACGGTGACTGCTAACACGTGCCGCTGGGAGGGAGCGTGCGAGGTAGTCGCGCACTGGCGGCAAACACTGTGTCCGGTTGGTGCTGTGGTCAACGCAACTGCTTCGTAAGCAGGAGGTCCCGGCTTCAGTCCCGGTCCGGCACACATTCTCACTCGTCACCGCTGATTTCACATTAGCTCCCGACGCAGCTGATATCGTTATTTCCTTACTTTCTCTTTCCTTTCTTCGCCCTCCACTTACAATTTGCATGAAAACAGACGAGACAGCAGATGAAAGCTTTGTCTGCTGCTAGCGCCGTAGCAGAGAGGATGCGAACTTCCTTCGACGGTCCGCCAAAGAACCGACAACCAGCGAAACACATACGAACCGATACACGATTGAATGTTCCTTGCCGCGCGGGGTAGCTGCGCGGTCTGTGGCGTCTTGCCACGGTTCACGTAGCTCCACCCTGTCGGAGGTTCGAGTCCTCCCTCGGGCATGGGCGTTTGTGTTGTCCTCAGCGTAAGTTAGAGTAAGTAGCGTGTAAGCCTAGGGACCGATGACCTCAGCAGTTTCGTCCCATAGGAACTTACCACAAATTTCCAAATTTCCAAATGCTGCTTGCCCGTGGTAGTATCGTTTATAGACCTATACTCTAACGTCGATCAGTTGTAGAATTTTGGAACACGTATTATGGTCGAGTATAGTGACTTTTCTGGAGACTAGAAATCTACTCTTTAGGAATCAGCACGGGTTTCGAAAAAGAAGAACGTGTCAAACCCAGCTCGCGCTATTTGTCCACGAGACTCACAGGGCCATAGACACGGGTTCCCAGGTAGATACCGTGTTTCTTGACTTCCGCAAGGCGTTTGATACAGTTCTCCACAGTCGTTTAATGAACAAAATAAGAGCATATGGACTATCAGACCAATTCTGTGATTGGATTGAAGAGTTCCTAGATAACAGAACGCAGCACGTCATTCTCAATGGAGAGTGATTTCAGATGTGCCACAGTGGAGTGTCGTATATATATAAATGACCTTGTGGATATCATCGGAAGTTCACTGAGGATTTTTGCAGATGATGCTGTGGTATATAGAGAGGTTGTAACCATGGAAAATTGTACTGAAATGCAGGACGATCTGCAGCGAATTGAGGCATGGTGCAGGGAATAGCAATTGAATCTCAATGTAGACAAGTGTAATGTGCTGCGAATACATAGAAAGAAAGATCCTTTATCATTTAGCTACAATATAGCAGGTCAGCAACTGGAAGTAGTTAATTCCATAAATTATTTGGGAGTAGGCATTGGGAGTGATTTAAAATGGAATGATCATAAAAAGTTGATCGTCGGTAAAGCAGATGTCAGACTGAGATTCATTGGAAGAATCCTAAGGAAATGCAGTCCGAAAACAAAGGAAGTAGGTTACAGTACGCTTGTTCGCCCACTGCTTGAATACTGCCCACAGGTGTAGGATCCGTACCAGATTGGGTTGATAGAAGAGATAGAGAAGTTCCAACGGAGAGCAGCGCGCTTCGTTACAGGATCATTTAGTAATCGCGAAAGCGTTACGGAGATGATAGGTAAACTCCAGTGGAAGACTCTGCAAGAGAGAGGCTCAGTAGCTCGGTACGGGCTTTTGTTAAAGTTTCGAGAACATACCTTCACCGAGGAGTCAAGCAATATATTGCTCCCTCCTATGAATGTCTCGCGAAGAGACCGTGAGGATAAAATCAGAGAGATTGGAGTCCACACAGAGGCATACCAACAATCTTTCTTTCCACGAACAATACGAGACTGGAATAGAAGGGAGAACCGATAGAGGTACTCAGGCTACCCTCCGCCACACACCGTCAGGTGGCTTGCGGAGTATGGATGTAGATGTAGATGTACCAGGCAGAATATCATCGTGCGCCGATGGGTGTTGACTTCGGTGTGAAGGGGTCGCTCTAGGCCGCGCATTGGGTGTACGAGCTTCCTCCGTGTTCGTAGTGGGAAACAATCGGCGCGCCGCAGTGCGCACCTTGTCCGCACATGAGCGCGAATCGCGGTTGGAGAGGTCGCGCCTATCTTATCGCTCGCCGATTGCTTTCAGCTGAGCGTGTCGCGCCGGCCTTGCTGCGTGCCGACGGACTCCAGAGAAGGCCGCCTTTGTTCCAGCAACCAGCGACCGAGATGCGCGCCGACGTCAAACTGCCGCTGCCTCTGCTGCTGCTGCTGCTGCTGGCGACGTGGGCGCCCCTAGCGGCTGCTAGGAGCACCTCGCTCCGAGACAAGTCGGCTGGTGAGTGTTCTACTGACCACAATTTTCTAGACATTTATTTATTTTTCACTCTCGTGTAATCCTTTAGAGGACCACGTGCCACTTTCAGTTCTTCATGTGCTCACCAGATTAAATCCGAGGGGCGTTCGTCAACAAATGCAACACATTTTTTTTCTGAAAGTAGGCTCGATTTATTCAGGATTACAATACACCGTATTATCCCCCACTATATTTCAAGATAATTGCTCGACAGCCCCACACCACATTACTGGGAGGGCCTGTATGGCAGCAAGGTACCTCTCTACTGGCCATCGTCTTGATGCAACAATAACTTACCCATCATCCACATACTGCTTCCAGCAGAGTGCATCCTTCATTGGGCCAGTCAGATGGGAGTCGGAAGGTGCGAGATACGGGCTGAAGGGTGGCTGAGGGGGAACAGTCCAAAATGGTTCAAACGGCTCTGAGCACTATGGGACTTAACATCTCAGGTCATCAGTCCCCTAGAACTTACAACTATTTAAACCTGAGGACATCACACACATCCATGCCCGAGGCAGGATTCGAACCTGCGACCGCAGTGGTCACGCGGTTCCATACTAAAGGGCCTAAAACTGCTGGGCCACAACGGCCGACGGGAACAGTCCAACAAAGTTTTTTGAGCCCCTCTCGCGTGTAAAAGTCCCCGCGTTGTCACGGAAAAGGAGATGTTCGTTTGCATTTTTGTGGCGGTGAAAGCCCTGAAGTCGTTTCTTCGGTTTCCTGAGGGTAGCACAGTGCACTTCAGAGTTGATCGTTGCACCATGTGGGAGGACATCAAGCAGAATAACCTCGTCAGAGTCCAGAACATCAGCGCCATGACTGTACCGGCTGAAGGAGCTGCTTGGAACTTTTTCTTCGGAGGAGAGATTGTGTGGCGCCACTACATGGACTGCGGTTCGAAGTCATGAACCCATGTTCCATCGCCTGGACGGTGTTCGACTAAAAGCTGTTACGATGAGCCTCGTAACGTCCCAGCATTTGCGCTCAGATTGTCGTTCGTTGCTCTTTATGGTCTCCTGTTACGTGGCGAGGAAGCCAGCGGGTACATGCTTTCGAGTACACCAACCGGTGCGCGAGCGTGTCAGCATCCCCAGCAGAGACGCCCAGTTGTGCAGCGAGGTGTTTAATTTGATCCGACGATCTGCTGTGAGAGTGTCCGCACGTTCCAACACTGCAGGAGTCAAAGCTGAGTGCGGCACGCCGGAGATCGGACGGGTTTGCGTGGCCTCGTTACGATCATGAACGACGCCTCCCACGACGACTCACCGTGCTTTTGTCCACTTCCAGATCTCTGTAGACATGCTGCAAGTCAATGAATATCTACAACTCTCTACTTTTGCGCCAAAAGAAACTCAATGACTGCTCTCTGCTTGGAATGCACCTCCGTTGCAGACGCCGTTTTCGGTGCTGCGTATTGCTCCGCCACCTATCGGAAAATCATAAAACTATAGGATCTAAGGCGGGAATATTCCACGATGTCCCACAACAAATTCCGCATTTTCTTCAACGGAAATCGGCCAGAAAAGAAATGTGTTGTATTACTAACTGAATGCCACTGTTAGTAGTTACTCCCACAAAAGAACACAAGGGATGCTTTGGACTGTGGGCTGTGGATGGCGTGGGTCTGTTACTAGAGGGTCGTGAGACCCTCCACTGCTGACCTAAGTCCAGGCAGTGGAGTGGTGTGTGTGTGCTAGTCGGACGTATGGATTCAGCGTGTGGGAATTAGGTCCTCACTGAAAAATATATGCAGATACAGTAGTACTACTAAGCCAGCAAGGTGAAAGGGAAAGCTAAATCATGGAAACATGTCTTCAAAGAAGATTGGGATTGGAACAGTTCCTATACTGAAACATTAACAAGGCACAATCAGTTGCACAAACTTACAAAAATGCCTATGAACAAAGGAATCTCGCTCCAGCTGGTATACCAGAACACACCAAGGATGCCCACCGTCCAACGGAAAGATCAGTTAACATAGTCTCTTTAGGTAATATGAAGTGACACCGTTGATATTCTTGCTGTACAGCAAAGGTGCCTAATGTAACATCAGGATTGAAGAACTATGCAATACGCAAATAACTGGATTTACACGGGTAAACCTACAAAAATGAACAATGTAGAAATATATATAGTTTACGAATTGGGAATGTAGTGACTAATCTAGAACAATAACCAAAATAATTGCACTTTTAATAATGCGCTTGTGGTCTATAGGTGAACTAATCTAACAACGTTCCGATTTCGGATCACATTGCACTTGCTATATTGTAACGGATCTCCAGCGGATATTTGACCATCAGAAATGAGGCAGTGCTGAATAATTCGTGCCCCGAAGCATCGTGTCAGTGCTATGCCAACGACTTCCCCTTAGGTGTCAAGAAAAGGCTGCAATACTGTTTGCTTAACAGGCACACGAAACTAGCTCACCTTGAACGTCTCCACATATCGCGCGCCTATTTCGCAGCACTACTGCAAGCCGCGAAGTTGTGATAAACTAATATCCTGAACATGTAAGAGACATTTCATCACTGCACTCCTCGTGTGGACAGCTTGGCATCGGGGCAGGAAAATGGTTCAAATGACTCTAAACACTATGGGACTTAACATCTGAGGTCATCATTCCCCTAAATGTAGAACTACTTAAACCTAACTAAACTAAGGACATCATACACATCCATGCCCGAGGCAGGATTTGAACCTGCGACCGTAGCAGCCGCGTGGTTCCGGACTGAAGCGCCTAGAACCGCTCGGCTACCGCGGCCACCTCGGGGCAGAAAATGTCGGTGAATGTAAATGCTTCCTGTAACATGCATTTGAGTTAAACTCAGGCGCTGCGGAAAAGAGGCGCTTATGGGAAAAAACTCTTATCCTAGGATGCTTTCAGCTCGCGACAAGGTTTTCGCTTACTGACGCGTTGTCTCCTATAGGAGGCATGAATATCTGCAGGAAAATTAATATTGTCGGTTGGAATAGTTGTGCACAGTGAGTATTCAATAGTATCAGATCCATTATACTGAGAAATGCCGTCAAGTGGTACTGCATTTGACGCCCGTAGCACAGTATATAACAAAACATCAACGATTCAGGTGGTAGAGAGCGGAAGTTGGTGTAAAAGCAGTCGACTCTCTGTGGTGCGTGTGTGTGTGTGTGTGTGTGTGTGTGTGTGTGTGTGTATCTTTCCTGCAGGTGGCAGACAGACACCATTAGTGCCAGCGCGTTTTATGTACATAAAACACGCTTGCTTTACTCTCTGTATAGTGCGTGAACGAAGAGAGCGCCGATCTTCCCGGAGACGACGTTGATTAAATTATTCCCTAACTGTGCGGACCATGTTGTGAAGCAGTTAAAAGTTTCGACGGAATGTACGCGCTGTGTTACTTGCGCGGAACCACTGCACTGCTGTGTGTTGCTGAGCGTGGCTGCAGCCCGCCATACATGAGTGTCGGCGTGGTTGCTAAACAGCCAGGTGATGACACTGTCTCGACGTGTAGATAGTAACTCCATTCGCGTAGGGGCGAGTACACACTAGGCCAACGAAGTCCAACGAACGACAGACACAGAATTCGGCCGAACATTGTTCGCCAATGCCTTGGCGTTCGGCTTCTCATTCTCACCAGACGTAGGGCTTGGGGCCAAAGGATTCGGCCATGTGGAATCGCGAGTGGCTCTCACAGCTTGCCGACGTTGCTCACCTTTGGTTACTGTTCTAAAATAGCCTTCTAATTGCAATTTCTTCGGCTAATATTGTGCATATCACTTTCTAATAGCTGAGTTATTTCCCTCCAAGCGACTAATCTTTTCAGTTTACTTTCAAAATCGCAGATCGTAAGGGCTCATAAACATCCGACCCACGATAAAATTCTTATCAGCTTTAATGCTCTCGCAATATTACTCTCCATACTCCAGTATTTTTAAAAACAATAAACACACACACTTAGCGCGAACAGGCATTGTGTGCAGGGGAAACAGCGACAGTTGAAATTAAGTTTTTCTGAACAGTCACAAGTCGCACTAAGTATGTTTCGCTTTTTTATTTAAGAGCCGACTACTGTATTTTAAAGTGCAAATTACAGAGTTTGCGATGACTCTCCTGAAAAATTAAAGACCAAAACCTGTCAATGAAATATACTAAGTGAGGCTTGTGGCTGTCTTGAAAGTGCTGTTTCAATAATGCACCATTCCACACATCAGCGGTAACAATTCCTCATCTACCCTGTTTACCAGACTTGGGCCACAAGTGGCTTCTTCCTGTTCCTTAACTTGAAACTTTGGCTTGCTGCGAAGAAATTTTTATCAAATGAGAAAGTGATAGTTACAATCAACGCGGATTTGACAGAACCTATTTTTCCAATGGGCGAAAAGGTTGGAGGACCACTGGACCAGGAGTATATCCCTCAAATAAGACTTGAGAAGTAAGTGCAGTTGTTAACGAAACAGACATTTTTTCTTGCTTTTTCACGAGACTTATCATACCATCCTTGTGAAAGGGCGGCAGTGATTAGGAAGAGACTCAGACAGCGTTGTAGCCTATTCCCGATGTTACTCAGTCTGAACGCTGCACAACAGGTCAAAAAGAAATTTGAAAGGAGAAATACATTTCAGCAAGAGCAAATAAAACTTCGATGTTTTCCCACGAAATCCAGTTCTGTCAGAGACGGGAAAGGACTTAGATCAGTTCGATGGAAGAGACGTCGTTGTAGTGGTCTTCAGCCAGGGGACTGCTTGGATGCAGCTCCCCATGCTACTCTAGTCTGTGCAAGTCTCTTCATCTTCGAGTAACTGCTGTAACCGACATTTGTTATCTCTTGATCTACCTCTAAGATTTTTATCCCCCAAACTTACCTCCAGTATTGGTAATCCCTTCTTGTAGTCAGTATATGCCACAAATTTCTTTTCTCCCCAATTCTGTTCATTATCTACTCATCAGTAACGTGATATATCCATCCAATCTTCAGCATTCTTGTATAACACCACATTTCAAAAGAATCTATTCTCTTTTTGTCTGAATTGCTTATCGTCCACGTATTACTTCCGTATAAGTCTACACTCGAGGTACAAGACATCTTGAATCTTAGATATTAGACGTTAAGAAATTGTTGTTTTTCATAAATGCGTTTCTTCTTATTGCCAGTCTGCAGTTCGCATCGTCCTTACTACGGCCATCGTCAGCAGTCATTTTCCTTCCAAAATACTCAAAGTGGTCTATTACTTGTAGTTCTCCATTTCATAATCTAATACCCTTAGCATCGCCTGATCTACGTCGCATTCCATTACCCTTGTTTTACGTCGACTGAAGTGACAAAACTGATGGAATAGCTATATGCAGTTATACAGATGTGGTAGCCTCGCGTACACAAGGTGTAAAAGGACAGCGCGTTGGTAGAGCTCTTATTTGTACTCATGTGATTCATATCCAGTCTCCGATGTGAGTATGGCTGCACGACGGCAATTAACAGGCTTTGAAAGCGGAACAGTAGTTGGAGCTAGACGAATGGAACATTATCTCTCACCGCGGACAAGACAGTGGCCGACGGCCTTTACTTAATGACGAAGAGCAGCGGCGTTTGCGTATATTTGTCAGTGCTAAGACACAGGCGACGCTGCGTCTGGTAACCGCAGAAAGCAATGTAGGACCCACGACGAACCTACGGTCAGGACAGTGCGGCGACATCTGGCGTTAAGGGGCTACGGCAGCAGACGATCGATGCGAATGCCTTTGCTAACAGCACTAGATCGCCCGCAGCGCCTCTGCTGGGCTCTTGACCATATCGGTTGGACCCTTCACGACATGAAAACCGTCACATGGTCGGATGAGTCCCGATTTTGGTTGGTAAGAGGTGATGGTAGCGTTCGAGTGTCTCACAGACACCACGAAGTCATGGACCCAAGCTGTCAACAAGGCGCTGTGCATACTGGTGATGGCTCCATAACGGTGTGATCCGTGTTTACACGGGACGGACTGGGACCTCTGGTCCAACTGCACCGATCACTGACTGGAAATGGTTATGTTCGGCTACTTGGAGACTATATGATCCATTCATGGTCTTCAAGTTCCCATTCAACGACGTAATTTTCATGGATGATAGTGGGCCATGTCAGCAGGCCTCAGTTATTGTTCAAGATTGGTTTGAAGAGCGTTCTCGCCAATTGGAGGAATAATTTGGCCACTCAGATCGCCCAACATGAATTCCATCGAACATTTATGGGATTGAGTCAAGAGGTCAATTTATGCACCGGCAACACTATATGGAGGGTATAGAGGCAGCACGGCACAACATTTCTGCAGGCGACTTCCAAAGAATTGAAGCGTCTCTGCTACGTCGAGGTCTCCCGTGGCATTTGTCATCTCAGTGTGTACTGATGTTCATCTTGTAGTCTCTTTTCAAGACACTAAGCGTTTCGTTCAACTGGGCTTCCATTTCCTTAGCTAACTATGAGAGAATGCGTCATCGGCAAAGCTCAAAAACCTTTAAAAATTGTAGAGGGAGACCAAGTTTTGAATAAAGTAAGTAGTTTCAAATGGATGGATGTCGCAGTACTTATAAGAGAAGGAAGAGGCTTGCACAGGATAGACTAGGGTGGACAGGTGCAATAAACCAGTCTTCGAACTGAGACAACAATAAAAATATTGGGTGGCGAAAAACAGACTGATATAACGACAGGGCGGGGCAGAGGACGTTCTGTAGAGGAAACTTCTCGAGATGGTCATAGCACAGGCCGGAACTCCCGTGACAGTGCCTCAGTTCAAATTACTGGCGCCAGAGCGCTACTTAAATATTCCAATACACTGTCCCACGGAAGTATCCCGAAATACGGAACTGAGCACTAGATGTCAGGAGAACAGAGCCTCCGGTATAAAAGAACGCTGGGAGAGAACCAGTAAGAACAGAATGGCTCGGTCGGGAGAACTGAGTGACTTCAAAGTTGGCGTCCGCCAACGACGCTCCGACACTTGTAAGGCTGAAAAAGTCGACTGTTGGTGTTGCGAGTGTGAAGTGGAACCGTGGAGGGACTACGGCAACTGAACCGAGACGGGCGGGTCTCACGTACTGACGGACAGCGACCGTCGGCCATTACAGGGTGGTGGTGGTAAAAAAATCGTGTGAAATCAGCGGAAAAAATTACTGACGAGTTCCAAAGTGCTACCAGCAATCCAGCTAGCAAAAGGGCTATGAGTACGAATTTAAAAAGAACGGCGTGCTGTGAGCAAGCAGTTCCTCGCAAGCCACAGATTCCTGTAGTCGTGGAGAGAGCCGCTTCCGGTGGTGTAAAGAGCGACGGCACTGGATAGTACACGTCTGGAAACCAGCTATTTGGATTCATGAATCGCGCTACACTCTGTCGCAAACCCGTTGCGCGGCTTTGGTATGGTAAATGTCCTGGAGAACATTACGGCCTTCACGTTCAGTACCAAAAGCGAAGTACGGAGGAGATGTTCTTACAGTGTCTTTCATGATTGAGGCGTGGTCCACTTATCGCATTTAAGAAAATGGTAAACGCGAAAAATATGATAGTCTTTGTCAGCATTTTGTACTGGGCAGAGCAGAGAAATTGTGTAGAGAGGATGACTGTATTGGGATCGCAATGCACTTTGTCATAAAGCTGCATCTGTCAGTCAATGGGTTTCAGCTCATGACATTCCTGAATTGGAATAGCCTACCTACAGACCTACCTGAATGCAATGGGACACATTTGGGCTAAACGTTGACTCACACTTGTCGGAACGTCACCGTCATGTTTTTGAGTGTCGACGGTCAGAGGAATTCCTGAGCATGGACTAGACGTCACGTCAATGTTGAAGGAACGTCGTGACGTTACAGCTCGTACATAAAATACCCACCAGAGGCGCTTCTTCGTAGTACGTGGTAGGTCGTCATAAAATCCCAAAATTTAGTTCAAAGTAGTTTGCAATGATTGCTGTTGCATTTAATGAGGAACGGCAACAGACAGCAAAAAGAGTCTGTGTTAGAAAAAAAGTTAAAAAAATCGAGACTGTGAGGGAGTGTTTGACACTGCAGTGAACTCAGATTCCTTCTCTCTGCCGTCGGAGTAGATGACTAATGAGATTGCCCCACATTAGGAACTAACAATTATTTGATATCAATAACGAACTGAAATCAAACACAAATGGTTCGTGATTAAGGGGTTCATGTATGAACGTAAAAGATTGCTTATGTGATCAAAACATGAAAGAAACGTATTTACTTTCGTGTTGTTTACACAAACCAAAATAAAATTATAAATCTCAGGGCCGATTTGACTGGGCGTGGACACGACTCAGCTGTTAAGGGGAACGAGGAGGGGACGACTCGTATCACCATTGTTCGTCATCGTTCGTCGTGTGCTGCTGTCGGCGGCAGGCGCTGCTTCGGTACGGCCGTCCTCTCGGGGTTGTGCGGCGCGGGTCGGCTGCCGTCCTCAGCAGTCGCTGCCTTGCGGCGGGGCCAGCGACGATATCCGCGTTGTCTGCCCGTTGTCGGTCGCGTGGCCAAAGCTGTGCTATCACGGTGTCGGAAGGCGGATCTGGGCAATTGGTGGAAGAGCGCCAGTCTCCTCTCGATTCCGCAGTGTCTCCCTCTCACTCTTCTCCTCAACCTCTCAGTTCAACTCCTCTTCGAAATTATTGTTCCTTTCGGCGTCGTCATTGGCGGACAAAATTTTCAATGCAGCCCAATGACACATCGCCATTTCGTAGCCACGGCTCTGTGCGGGGTGAAAATTTCCTGTCTGGCTCGGCATCTTTCTCACGATTTCACATTCTTACGATGCTTCCCTGCATTCCGAGATTGCTATGAGAGCAGTTACAAGACACTTCTTTACAACCGCTCTCTCTGCGCGAGGCCTGGACAGACTAACGTTTAGGCTCCATCTCAAAATCTGCCGGCATCCGTGATTTATAAGTAATGTCCTTACTGTCGAGAACGCGGACTTCTTTCCCCGCGCACTGCGTACGCTCCTCCCTATTTCCGTGGGGTGCTGGAATTATCGAAACACTCCTGCTTTCTACGGCAGTTAAAATGACTGCCGCCAGGCCAGAACTCACAGGCGTTCCGTCCTAATGGTTGCAGGTGTCTTTCAGTTCTCGGAGTTCTTCTCGCTGTCAGACAGGACCTTCGCAACGTGTGAGTGAGGCGAGGACGTCTGCCCGGCTTCTCGCTGCATGCCGGCAGAACTGCTGCAGTGTCCTCTCCTAGGCAGCTCGCCCAGGGTGTCCATCTCCCTCCTCGGCCACTCACACTGAGTTGGCGGAAGTGGCCGCGGTCGGACGTATTACACAGCTCCTTGTCATGACTATTAAGCTTCTGATACAGGAGGTTGAAAGTCATGTCTAAGTGGCCCATGTATGTTCATTTGGCCTGTCGCACACACATTTCAAATCATCATCATCATCATCATCATTTAAGACTGATTATGCCTTTCAGCGTTCAGTCTGGAGCATAGCCCCCCTTATACAGTTCCTCCATGAACCCCTATTCAGTGCTAACATTGGTGCCTCTTCTGATGTTAAACCTATTACTTCAAAATCGTTCTTAACCGAATCCAGGTACCTTCTCCTCGGTCTGCCCCGACTCCTCCTACCCTCTACTGCTGAATCCATGAGTCTCTTGGGTAACCTTGCTTCTCCCATGCGTGTAACATGACCCCACCATCTAAGCCTGTTCGCCCTGACTGCTACATCTATAGAGTTCATTCCCAGTTTTTCTCTGATTTCCTCATTGTGGACACCCTCCTGCCATTGTTCCCATCTACTAGTACCTGCAATCATCCTAGCTACTTTCATATCCGTAACCTCAACCTTGTTGATAAGATAACCTGAATCCACCCAGCTTTCGCTCCCATACAACAAAGCTGGTCGAAAGATTGAACGGTGCACAGATAACATAGTCTTGGTACTGACTTCCTTCTTGCAGAAGAGAGTAGATCGTAGCTGAGCGCTCACTGCATTAGCATTGCTACACCTCGCTTCCAGTTCTTTCACTATGTTGCCATCCTGTGAGATTATGCATCCTAAGTACTTGAAACCGTCCACCTGTTCTAATTTTGTTCCTCCTATTTGGCACTCAATCCGTTTATATTTCTTTCCCACTGACATTACTTTCGTTTTGGAGATGCTAATCTTCATACCATAGTCCTTACATTTCTGATCTAGCTCTGAAATATTACTTTG
Source organism: Schistocerca cancellata (assembly GCF_023864275.1). Classification (NCBI taxonomy): domain Eukaryota; kingdom Metazoa; phylum Arthropoda; class Insecta; order Orthoptera; family Acrididae; genus Schistocerca; species Schistocerca cancellata. The sequence continues at coordinate 514,423,497 of NC_064634.1, forward strand.
CAAACTTTCAATCGAATCTGCCATCACAACTAAGTCATCCGTATATGCAAGACTGCTTATTTTGTGTTCACTCTTCACTCCCTAACAGTTACAGTAACACTTCATTCACTGATGTGGGATATTGTGGGGATATTACGTTTTCAGTTGTGCACTAGCGTGTCAAGCCCAGTCGACCATTTACATATATGGTAGCCCTTAGTGAAGATGTACAAGACATGTACAGATAAATAAATTTCCTTTCAAGTAAACTGTTCGTGAAGAACATCGTTACATTGACGTGTTGATAACGCCTTATGACAAGACATGCACAAATAAATGAAGATCAAAAGAAGTATAGAGTACGTGAGGAACACAAATAACATTGAACACAATGAACGTGACTATAACGTCAGAGACGTACACAAGATGTGTGCAAAATAAACATGTATTCAAGACTCGTGTAAAACAAAAATATACGCGCGGAGTGGCCGCGCGGTTTGAGGCGCCATGTCACGCATTGCGCGGCCGCTCCCGCGGGAGGTTCGAGTCCTCCCTCGGGCATAGGTGTGTGTCTTGTTCTTAGCGTAAGTTAGTTCAACTAGTGTGTAAGTCTAGGGACCGATGACGTCAGCAGTTTGGTCCCTTAGGAATTCACACACATTTGAACATTTCAATCAAAAATAAACCGCTCACAATAATGCTGTTCATCACATCGCAGATGAGAATACTATACACCTAGACGACACACACACTTAAGACATGTGAAACAAAAGTGCACTTTACACAGCAATAATGTTTATAAAACGCTTATTTACCAGAACTGCCAATATGGAAAATACACAATACAGAGCCGGCCTTAAGTGGTATTCTTCATCGAAGAGCGCTATAAAATGGATACAGAATAGATGTCACTTCAAACATATGGTCGCACAAAACAATACATTTTCCGATGACGCACTTTATTGGATTGATAAGGATATGCTAGGTAGGATGGGAAGGGTAGCACATTTTCGTCAACAGTGCACATGTTTTCTTACCTTATAAGACGTACAACAACAAGATTTGTACCTTTCAAAAATGGTTCAAATGGCTCTGAGCACTATGGGACTTAACTACTGAGGTCATCAGTCCCCTATAACTTAGAACTACTTAAACCTAACTAACCTAAGGACATCACACACATCCATGCCCGAGGCAGGATTCGAACCTGCGACCGTAGCGGTCACGCGGTTCCAAACTGACGCGCTTAGAACCGCACGGCCACACCGGCAGGCTTGTGTACCTTTCCTTCTTCCACATAACCCCCAATCAACATGTATAAAGTACTCATTACTGGTCTTTGGGAGGCCTCCTTCTTATTTACTAGGCTGCATAATGTCAGCTGTACGAGCCGTGTGGACGAAAGTGAAGAAAAAAAATTGTTCATGTACCTAACTTTCTATACCCTTAACATAAGCATACTAAATTTAATAGTGTCAGCTGTGCGAGCCGTGCCGACGCCTACAATCTCAATAATCTAAAAACAAGTCATTTGTGTACCTTACTTTGTACACTCACGATATTTTACCCAACCCTTAAATTCTAACATGCAAAATAATCCTAACATGCTTCAATCAACGTTTCATACACTACTTTACTAAGGTAAAATATCTTCTTCGCTAACTGCAATGTACCTTTGGTACGCCTCTGTATGCTGCAACAGAAATCTCATCAAATATTGGCGTGTGTCTAGTTTTCACGTTTAACGCTAAACACCTCACATGGATCCATCACTTGAATTACAATTAAATATAAACAACAAACAATCAAATGGAAATGGCAGTGCGCTTCCGTGAGCCGCCTGACAGCCCCGCGCTGCTGGCAGCATCCCGCTGTCGAAGGCGGGCGGCTCCTCTCCGCCTTGCGCTGCACGTCGCGTGGGCGCACGGACCGAAGGCACACACACGTGCAACCGTCGCATCATCTCTCCAATTCGCCGGACCAAGTGCCCCACGCTTCAGGTACACATAAAATGAGTCTCTATGGTAAGCACAATAAATACGTACTAATTACTACAACACAAAATCTATTCACAAGATACTGCGTGCTGTTAACAGACATCTACAACCTTCTGTACCTTCTACACAGTGCTCTATTGAGTCACGTACGCTCTCGGGATGCAGACGTTAAGAATCCGAACCTCGCGCTCTCCATCATAAACTGCGTAGGGACTGGGCGCCACTACCTGTCGAACCTGGGCCCTCGTACAGGTGGAAGGACTTTGCTGTTTTCGGCATGCAACAGCTATGCATTCTTACGAGGACTCGGCCCCCGATCTCGTAAGTCTTCGTCCCTTTTCCCTGCCCCATTTCTATTCTCTTCGTCGCCTTCTTCGTCGTGAACTCTCGGGCTCGATTCTCGCGTTGCTGGCGTGTCTCTGCCTCTCCTCCCGTCGACAGTTTGACGATCCTGTCAGCAACAGACTTCTCCGGTTTCTGGAACTGTAGGTCTATTGGTCTGTATCCTGTACTGCAATGCACGGCTTCGCTGAAGTTCCTCTCCATCTTTGGTAGGCGCTGTACCCAAGCATTGTGTCTGTCAGGAACCAACATTCTAAAGAACACTCCCAGCTGGCCCATCTATCGTTCTGCAGGGTTGCATTGATGGTTTCTAATTGAGGAGAACGTCACTTTGATCCCTTCCTTTTCTAATGCTGCCTTCCATTTCGGAGTTGTGGAAATTGTAGCATTTGTTTAAGAGGACTCTCTTGGGCCTCCCACACGTGCGCACATAATCTTCCGTCAGAACGTTTACACAGCTTTTCGTTGTGGTACGGTTTGTGGCGTAAAGCCTGGCGTGCTTAGTAAATGCGTCTACAACAACGAAAATAAACTGCCGCCCGAACTGTCCCTCCGGCAGAGGGCCGTAATGATCAATACACACCAGGTCATTCGGTGTTTCTGGTGTGATGGCATGCATTCAGCCTCGCAGAACCGCGTTTGAATGTTTTACACGCTGGCACATGTCGCATTTCGTAACTATCTCCGTAACTTTCCGTCTGAGAATGGCATGTTCCCACTCCTTGGCGATTGTCGCATACAACTACGTCACCCCGCAGTGGGCAATGTGCTGCTGATAGCGTTCGATTATATCTTCTAAAAGTGCGTCAGGGAGCCAAATTTTCCACCTTCGTTCTTTCACGTTCCACCGGAAACATGCCCTCCTCTAGATCGTGCACAATAGAGCAGTATTTATAATTCGCACACCCACTCCACCAACGCTGTGCGTCACAAAGTCCTTTACTCTGCGGACTTCTGGCTGTTGGTCTTTTGCTGTGACTAACTCTCTCCTGTATTGTCGGAAACACGCCTGGTCACATTGTTCTAACATTGCCATTATAACTCCATTATTTTCTTACGCGACGTTTTCTTCGTCGCCGTCCTCCCGCTAAGGATTTCTGCTTAACCAGTCGACAAATTTGTTGTGTTTATCCTGGCAATAAGTGATTTCCAGATCTGAAGGGTGTTAGGAACGTTAGATTTTTCGGCTGAGCAGGTAACTCCTAAATTGTTTTCTCACATAGACTTTGGTCAGCATTTCTAATTCTGTAGTGAAATGCCGTGTCTCTGCGTCCAGTAGCTTCCAACTACATGTGACCACACTGCGCACGTTTCAGTCCCTGTCTTCCTGTTGTAGACATCCCCCCCCCTCCCCCTTGGCTTGTACACTTGCGTCTGTGAAGAGTTGGAAAGGTGCCGTTAAGTCAGGACGCGTCAGAGAAATACTGTCATGAAACGCAATCTTGCCCTACGTCAACTACTCCGACAAATCAGCCTCAAGAACTGTCTTAACTCTCGCACGCGGGATGGCCGTTTCATTTTTTGATTTCCACCAATTTGCACTTTCCCGAGCGGATACCTTCCGGCGAGACCTCGAACACTGTCTGCGGACAGGTTCGCTTTGTCAGGCCTGGGGTCATGCCATATCTCTGCTGGCGAATAGGCTTTAGTACTTTTGTGGCGCACTTCATAGTGGTCCTCTGAAGCTCTGCACTCGCTTTCGTATTCTGCTCTCCACATGAACTTCTCTGTTGCTGTGAGGCCTTCACCTTCACCCGTTTTCATTTTCTCGGCGCGCTCAGCGCAAGGCATTTGACTGTGGTCTCGCTCTGCGTATTATCATGTTCCTTTTTTAACTTGTTATCAGGAATCGCATAGGCGGCTCGGGGTATCGCGGGAGGGTACTCATTCACGGCATCTGGCGCTCTAAACCCTAATAGAACATGTGCGAGGTCTCTAACCCACGACCAGTCTCAACATGTCCGTCAGATTCACTTTCGTCAGCTGTGTGCGTGCAATTCTCATCAGCACTTGCGGACAGCAAACTGACGTCATCTCGAACCCCTGTTGCCTCTAATAAATCTTTAGCTCCCGCGGGCCATCTATGAAAACTTCCTTCGTGCCCTCTGCATCCCATTTGGAAACACTGCGCAAGTGATTGTACTTATTTTTATGTTTTGATTTCATTTCTTCCGTTTTATAATTTTATATCTTTGTTAAAAAAATGTTCAAATGTGTGTGAAATCTTATGGGACTTAACTGCTAAGGTCATCAGTTCCTGAGCTTATACACTACTTAACCTAAATTATCCTAAGGACAAACATACAGCCATGCCCGAGGGAGGACTCGAACCTCCGCCGGGATCAGTCGCACAGTCCATGACTGCAGCGCAATAGACCGCTCGGCTAATCCCGCGCGGCTTTGTTCATGTTATTGCAATCATTATTTTTATTCCTCATGTTGTCTGATTTACATTTTATTTATAATCTCTTGTCCCGTTTAAATGTTTATCTCCATTGTTTTATCAATACTGTAACAATAATTTCTGTTTTGAGAGTTTGTATGACGATTAAATGTTTTTCGGGGATTACCATCATAAACTATGTACATATTGTAACGAAAAAACTTTTTTGACTCCATTGCACAGTCTTATGTTTTATAACTAACAGATTGAAATGTTCAAACTTTTAAATATCATAATATACAAAAAAAAATTATGAACATCACGTGCAAAATGAATCCAGTCCTTCTTTTTTCAAAATAAAATAAGAGCAAGTGCTGAACCTAGTATGATGATTAAAATGATGTGACAAAGGATTAGATATTTTCAAAAGTTATATGTAAATCAATTAATTGAATAAAAATAGTAGTAAAGCACAAAAAAAAACTGGAACCCACAACCTTCGGCAAGTCAGGCACATACCTCTACAACACAACACTGATCTGTAAATCGTTATCATTTTTGAGGTTCTAGAATTTCTCGTGAAGTTAAGAACGTTTTTTCGTCTATTCCTCGCAGACTAGGGCGAACCAGGGTGAATGGCTGCAGCACTTGACACCTGGGACCTAAACCTACATCACCGTATATGTATATGGTTTCAAAAATCAGATCCCACTCCTGTAGACGTCTCATTGTGAGTGCGGTTGCGCTTTACCAAAATTACCGTTCGGTAGTTTTGGTACACTACATAAATGACGTGGTAAATGATAGGATTACCAGTAGTATTGGTAGCATTGGTAGCGAGAAAAAACATAAAAGAAACTTCAAGAGAGAAACTAGGAGTCGATAATTGCTCTTTCTTTTTTGTTTGTTTGGTTGTTTGTTTTGCACATAGTTAGAACCACGTGTCATTCAGTGTTTGCCCACTGGGTGCTTTACATCACTATAGAATATAAATTGCATTTTATAAGTAATAAAAATTAGTTGACCGCGTAACTTCTGCGCTTTTGTATAACCAAAGGAATTAGTTTTGATGCAAGCACTGTTTACATGCATAAACACTAAAAATATAATTGTTATTGATATTTTGTACTCAATAGAACTTTCTTCATCCTAATTAAGGGCATGAGTTTCCGGTTATTATTGATAAATGCGAGAGGTGTTTGTAAATAACAGAAACATGTTTTATATAAGTTTGACGAAGTACTCAAGCGATATTTGATATATTATTGTTTTGTTGTTTTTTTCATTTTACCATTTTGTCGGAGGAATTGCGTTTTCTAGCGCTGTATGGTAAATCTGTATTGTTTTCTTTATTTTTACTTTAATATGCCTCTGTTTCACGTAACAGTATTTTCGAGTAAAACCTAAGTGAAACATTGACAAGTAATATTTTCCAATAAATACTGTTTATTTTTAAGTAAGAGACAGGAGGATAACTATGTACAACAAAAATGCTCTTTAGTTTATGCGGCCCTTTATATATCTTCACTGAATTTCTGGACGGTTTACTGCTTCCAAGTTTTAGGATAATCTTCTAAGATACTGATCGAATATATAAAGAAAGCGATAGTTATGAGATAATGCCTGGTAATTATACAGGTAATGCATGTTCGACCTTAACTGACCAAACCTACTGTACTCTACTCATAATTATTTTAGAGTTGACGGCTACGACGGGTGTAGTAGAGGCAGGGGCCACGCGGGAGGCACGAACCGCATTCCGCCAACGCCAGGACACCTGCACTGCAGCAAATCCCAAAGTGTCAAACCTTCAGCGTATCAGCACAACACCTTCCTGCTTCCTCCTTGTTTCAGGCAGTTTGGTACTCTGTGCGATCGCTGCAACCTGCGATTTTGTTTGTTGCCGTCATTTCTGTTGCAGGAGTTATTATTTTATTCGTTGTTAATGTTATTTGTTGTGCGGTACTGAACAATGTCAGCAGAAAGTTCGTCGAAACTAATGAGTGGAAAAGTTCTGCGTCGTTCTCCTGGTCAGGGGATGGACGTACGAGGTCAATCGCGAGAAATTGTTTGTGCGATACATGCCTACTTTGAGACTAAAAAACTTTATTGTGGCCCGCTGATCTCCGTTAACAATGTAATCGATAGAAATGGTGCAGCTCTGAACATGAACGAAAATATTGTTGTGAAGACTGGCAAGAAAAATAAAGGAAAGCTCAAAAACATCGAGACTTGAAACACTTGGGGGAAAAACGTTCTATGGCTAGGGGTTTACCGCTACAGATTCATACGGCGACGATGCGGTTCAGTGTCATGTTTATGATTATTATCGCAGAAAGGAAACACCAACACTCATTAAGTTATTGGTCGCTCTTAACGAATCAGATCTTTTCGAAGGCAGTCTCGTGTCATTAAATAACTACAGTCACAGGTACGATAATACTTAAAGCATCTGCCATCGCGACGAAAGTGGTGTCAGCGGAGTTTTTGCATTATCACAACAGGAATTAATTACGAGTGGATTCAGCTACATGTTTCAAGTACGCACTTTACAGTGGTAGGTACGAACATAACAAAATTATATATTCGTAAGTTTTGACATTTTGATAAGAATGCTTGTCAGCAACGACTCCAAATGAAGTTAGTCTCGTTAACTCTGTCGTTAAGGGTTGCTGTGTATTGTAGTGGCTGTGCATCAAAAACCTTCGAAACTGGTCTTGTGTGTGTACTACGCTACCCTCACAACATGAAATAAATATTAATAGGAAAAACATGTGAAACATAGAATATCACACAAAATAAATATTACCGTTTGACACATAGTTGTAATATTTTTTGTGTCGCTTTTGTTCTTTGTCCCAATACTGATTGGCTGCTTTGAGATACGTTTCGGACTCAATGTTAAATGTGGTTATGTTATAAATAAGTATGTCGATCAGGAACATTAATATGGGTTAATTATAAACCTAGCGATCCGTTTCTAGTAACAAAATGATACGGGCGACCGATTAGTACTTGTCGCGCGAGCGGACAATAGCCCGTCATATTTAACTGAAATTATGTCGTGTTAGAAAACTCTAACACAGTTCCACTTTGGAGCAGTTGAAAATTTCATGTACTCTGAATATTTCAGTAGCCTAATGTGTTCACTTAACTTCAATAACCAATAACTTTTCCGCATGTCGAAAATTCTGTGAAGTTGTCAGAAAATCCAGTTTAGTAAACTGTCCATGTATTCTCTTAAAATTTTGTTTCGGCAAAGGAAACTAACATGAAAGCGTAGTGGACCTCTTCCTGAAGACACTGATGTACACTAGTGAGCCAAAACATTATGACCACCTGCTTAATAGTTTGTTTGTCCGTCTTTGGAACGAAATACATCACTGAATCTGCGTATTGGGGATCTGGCAGATTGTTAGTAGGTTTATGGAGGTATGTGGCATTAGATCACGCACACGACATGAAATTCGCGTAAATAACTGGCCGCTGATGTGCGTACGCGGTGACGGCGCCCGATAGCGACACATATGGGTTCCACAAGATTTACAGCAGGCGAATTTGGTCGCCGAGACGTCAACGTGAGTTCACTGCAATGCTCCTCAAAGCACTTTGGCACGGTTCTGGCTCCGAGACGCGGACAATTTATGCTGCTGGAAGATGACATCAGGCATGAAGGGATGGGGGTGGTTCGCAGCTGTCGGCGTGTCTTCGATTACTACCACAGCTGCCGTGCAGGCGAAGAAGAATGTCCCCCATAGCACAATACTGCTCGCAGCAGCCTGCGTCCGTGGCGCGCTGCGCAGCGGCTCACCTCGATGACGGCGTTTGTGGAGACTGCCGTCGACCTAGTGTCGCAAAAGTGTGGTTCACTCCAGGAGCCGACACGTTTCCGTTGACCGATGGTCGAATGCCGATGGTACGAGACCACTGTAGTCGTAGTTGACAATGTCTATGAAGAATACTCACTACTGTAGAACACTCAGTATAATGTCGTTTATTGAAACTGAACTACACTTCTTGAACACTCACTATATACACACAAAACAAATAACTTGTAGAGCGTCGGTGAGGTCCGTCAGAGCTGGTGCTAGATCGTCGAGGAACTCGCTGTACTGTTTTTTTTTCTCTTTCTTTATTTAATTTCGATTACCCGAAGGGGGCGGGCTGGCAGCAGCTTAGTATGCCGCTCTTCAGCCTACAGACTCTGTTTTAAAAAGGTGAAGATAATATATAATAAAAAACAGGCGATAAAATCGAAGACTTAAAGGGTAACATGGCGAAAAAATCGTGGAACTTAGAACAGAACAAAGGGATGATGATACTAATAAAAATACATACGAAGCAGACAGGTAAAATAATAGACAGACAATTAAAAAAAACACGGCGACAGTCTGGTTTCTGTTTGCAAAGGACATAAAATTGGTTTCTGTTTGTAAAGGACATAAGATTCACACCCAATGACAGCGTGGTTTCTGTTCGCAAGACGGGAAAAGATGAAACAACACTGAACATTCACTGGAACACTGCGCTAAAATATGACATACCACAGCCGAGAGCACGTGGGGAGAAACTATATAGATGAGGGGAAGATAAAAAAGGGGGGAAGGTGAGGAAAAGCGAAGTGGGGGGCAGGGGGGACTGGCTGTACTGCTGCTGCACAGGCCTTATAAAGCCGGCGGAGGCCGGCGGAGTACTTCAACTTTCCCTGTCTCTGTGAGGCGACCTCTGCAGATAAAGGTTCGCATAAGTCTCTAGCAAGTTCAGTTGTTTTGAAGAATTGTTTTCCTCTTGGTTGCGCCTGCAAGTGCTTGTGTATGTAATATGGTACACAGGGGTGTCTTGAGTGTAGTGTGCCCGGCAGGGGCTGTCTGTGGCAGACGTAACAGTCCACGTATAGGGTTGGCGGATGTACGACGAACGGTGTGCTCCGAAGCACTTGTGCGTGCACCAGCATTGTGCCACACGATCCTACTTAGCAGAACACGAAAACCTCCGAATCCCAAGTTCTGTGAAGAGTCGTGGACGTCCGACAATTTAGCGCCTAGTGGTAGCTTCACTGTCCTACTCGTGACAGTTGCACGTAGACATTTGACCAGCTTCGCTGTTTGCGAGATACTCGATTACAGGCTCTGCTTAATAATAATCTGCCCTTTGTCAAAGTTGCTTTTCTCAGTGGATTTCCCCATTTGTAGGCCATTTCTTCGCTAGGGTGATCCTCCATCCGTGTCTGCTCCTCTGACATACTTTTGTTACTGCGTCACGTGCCCGCAATGCCACCAGTCGGCGTCCAACGTCGCGGTGCGCAGTGGTCATAATGTTTCGGCTCAGGACTTAAAGTAAATACACTACTGGCCATTAAAATTGCTACACCACGAAGATGACGTGCTACAGACACGAAATTTAACCGACGACAAGAAGAAGATGTTGTGATATGCAAATGATCAGCTTTTGAAAGCATTCACACAAGGTTGGCGCCGGTGGCGACACCTACAGCGTGCTGTCATGAGGAAAGTTTCCAACCGATTTCTCATACGCAAACAGCAGTTGACCGGAGTTTCCTGGTGAAACTTTGTTGTGATGCCTCGTGTAACGAGAAGAAATGCGTACCATCATGTTTCCGACTTTGATAAAGGTCGGATTCAAACCTGTCGCGATTGCGGTTTATCGTATCGCGACATTGGTGCTCGCGTTGGTCGAGATCCAATGCCTGTTAGCATAATATCGAATCGGTGGGTTCAGGAGCGTAATACGGAATGCCGTGCTGGATCCCAACGGCCTCGTATCACTAGCAGTCGAGATGACAGGCATCTTATCCGCATGGCTGTAACGGATCGTGCAGCCACGGCCCGATGCCTGAGTCAACAGATGGGGACGTTTGCAAGACAACAACCATCCGCACGAACAGTTGGACGACGTTTGCAGCAGCAGGGACTATGAGCTCGAAGACCATGGCTGCGGTTACCCTTGACGCTGCATCACAGACAGGACCGCCTGCGATGGTGTACTCAACGACGAACCTGGGTGCACGAATGGCAAAACGTAATTTTTTCGGATGAATCCAGGTTCTGTTTACAGCATCATGATGGTCGCATCCGTGTTTGACGACATCGCGGTGAACGCACAATGGAAGCGTGCATTCGTCACGTGATGGTATGGGGTGTCAGCGGTTACATGTGTCGGTCACCTCTTGCTCGCATTGACGGCACTTTGAACAGTGGACGTTACGTTTCAGATGTGTTACGACCCGTGGCTCTACCCTTCATTCGATTCCTGCGAAACCCTACATTTCAGCAGGATAACACAACCGCATGTTCCAGGTCCTGTACGGGCCTTTCTGGATACAGAAAATGTTCGACTGCTGCCCTGGCCAGCACATTCTCCAGGTCTCTCACCAATTGAAAACGTCTGGTCAATGGTGGCCGAGCAACTGGCTCGCCACAATACGCCAGTCACTACTCTTGATGAACTGTGGTATCGTGTTGAAGCTGCACGGGCAGCTGTACCTGTACACGCCATCCAAGCTCTGTTTGACTCAATGCCCAGGCGTATCAAGCCGTTATTACGGCCAGAGGTGGTTGTTCTGGGTACTGATTACTCAGGATCTATGCACCCAAATTCCGTGAAAATGTAATCACATGTCAGTTCTAGTATAATATATTTGTCCAATGAATACCAGTTTATCATCTGCATTTCCTCTTCGTGTAGCAATTTTAGTGGCCAGTAGTGTAGATGGAGCGGGTTGAAGGAAATGTAAGATGACTCGCTTATTCTGTGCGCCTCCACCTGCTCCCGCCGAAATGTAAATCGTAAAGTAGTTTTGAAGAGACTGCCACAGGGTGCGGTAGTCGTACGAGTCTCAGCTGTGAGTGGGTGGGTCTGCAACTGTCTGACGAGCCGTGTGTGTGTGTGTGCGCCCGCAGAGCTGCGGGCGGCGCAGGCGGCGCCGCGCACGGGCATCACGGTGTCGGCGCAGGTGTCGGCGTCGCCGCAGCGGCCGTACGTGGTGTGGTGGGAGGGCGCGACCGCCGACTACTGGCTGTGCCTGTGGGACCGCGACCCGCGCGCCGGCGACGCCACGCCGCTGGCGCGCCTCGACCTGGGCGCCGGCCAGGCCGACCAGAGCGGCTGGTGGGACACCGGCATCGCCGCCGCCGACTCGCACTCCGAGCCGCCCAGGTGAGCCACTCCTTCTGTCCTTCTCCGCACTCTCGCCCTCGAACGCACCACACACGAGGGGGGTCTACAAAACAACCTCATCCCCTTTAAAACTCTCCATTACAACTAATACATTTGTCCCACCCCAGCTTCCACTGTTCCAGCCATTTTTGCAGGCATCTTTGGAAATGGCTCGCAGCTCCTCCTTTGTTTTTCCCTTCACTTCTTCAGTGTCTTGAAATCGGTGTCCTTTCGTGCCCCTTTTCGTGCTTGGAAGTAAGAAAAAGTCTCAGCGAGCCAAGTCAGGTGAGTAACGTGCGTGCGGCAGTGGAACCGTGCCAATTTTAGCCAAAAACTGACTACCAGAGATGGCTGTGTGTGCAGGTGCGTTGTTGTGGCGGAAGAACCAGTCTCCTGTCTGCCACAAACCGGGTCTTTTTTGACGAACACTGTTCCGCAATCTCTGACAGTTCATCAGTCTATCGACGGTCTGCGAGCGCAAGCTCTGGAATTTTTTCAATATTTTCGCCGATTCGGGCAGCTGATGGACGTCCAGAACGAGGTTTGTCATCAATCGACATGTCGCCATTCTTAAATCGAGCAAACAACTTTCACACTTGGGTTTTTCCCCTGGCACCATCTTACTAAGGTGTTTTCAACGGTACAACAGTTTCAGCAGCATTTTTACCGAATAGAAAACAAAATTTCACAGCTGCACATTGTTCACTCTTCTCTTTTTTTTGGGTGTGGGGGGGGGTCGTACCCCCTCATATTTGCAATCGTTGGGTGACTTGGTGCAGACCTTGGTTCTACAAGTCTACCTTTGGGCTTTTCAATGACCTTTTTTGTATTAAAGCCTTCAATGTCACTTAATATATACTCCGGATGGACAACATCGATTTTGATCCGTTGACGGCATATACCACCTGTGGGACAGTAGAAGTACTGATAATGGTTTCAACGTCGTCCACCAACAAGCAGTATAGTGGCATGGCTACCAGAGCGCCATCTGTGTCTATCCTTTAACGGGGAATGCTCACAGACAAAAGGCTCAGTGTGCTGCAAATGTGTGAAGCGAGTAGACAACCGTGCCACGACCATGTACTACTGCTTCCTACGGCCAAACCAGCCATGTTAAAAGGGGTCAAATAATGGCTTTCCGAGTAGTCGGATGGGCCTTTCGGAGAATTACCACACGAGCTGGATGCTTACCAGCATTGTCGCACAACTGACGAAACATTTCCGACTCGTGTGACTATGGTCACGTGAACATTCTCAAACTCGGAGCTTTCAGAGGTGCATGCACAACGGATCGATGTACTAAAAGTACAGCAGTGACAGGTCGTCCAACTACCACAGCACAGATACAGGGCTCGTTAGCCCAGAAGTGTCAACACGAACTGTTGCGAACCAGTTATTAGCAGTGAGCATTTGGGCACACACACCTCTAGCCCGTCATCCATTCGCATCACAACATCACGGCTCGACTATTGCCTTCAAACGATCACTTGCAAAACGGAATGGCGCGCTGTGATCTTCAGCAGTGGTAGCAGATTCTGCTTTCCTAAACCTGGTGAGTGCTGTCCCGTACGGTGTGTTCTTAGAAGATACACTGCCCCCACCCCAGGCTTTATGTATGCGGCACGATAAGCTACAACTCTCGTCCATCTATGGTGATTCTCGAGGGGACGCTTCCCAGCGCTTGGTATGCGCAAAATGTTGTTAAACACGTTATTTTACAGTTCCTGCAACAGTAAGGTGATGTGTTGTTCAAACAGAATACACACTCCTGGAAATGGAAAAAAGAACACATTGACACCGGTGTGTCAGACCCACCATACTTGCTCCGGACACTGCGAGAGGGCTGTACAAGCAATGATCACACGCACGGCACAGCGGACACACCAGGAACCGCGGTGTTGGCCGTCGAATGGCGCTAGCTGCGCAGCATTTGTGCACTGCCGCCGTCAGTGTCAGCCAGTTTGCCGTGGCATACGGAGCTCCATCGCAGTCTTTAACACTGGTAGCATGCCGCGACAGCGTGGACGTGAACCGTATGTGCAGTTGACGGACTTTGAGCGAGGGCGTATAGTGGGCATGCAGGAGGCCGGGTGGACGTACCGCCGAATTGCTCAACACGTGGGGCGTGAGGTCTCCACAGTACATCGATGTTGTCGCCAGTGGTCGGCGGAAGGTGCACGTGCCCGTCGACCTGGGACCGGACCGCAGCGACGCACGGATGCACGCCAAGACCGTAGGATCCTACGCAGTGCCGTAGGGGACCGCACCGCCACTTCCCAGCAAATTAGGGACACTGTTGCTCCTGGGGTATCGGCGAGGACCATTCGCAACCGTCTCCATGAAGCTGGGCTACGGTCCCGCACACCGTTAGGCCGTCTTCCGCTCACGCCCCAACATCGTGCAGCCCGCCTCCAGTGGTGTCGCGACAGGCGTGAATGGAGGGACGAATGGAGACGTGTCGTCTTCAGCGATGAGAGTCGCTTCTGCCTTGGTGCCAATGATGGTCGTATGCGTGTTTGGCGCCGTGCAGGTGAGCGCCACAATCAGGACTGCATACGACCGAGGCACACAGGGCCAACACCCGGCATCATGGTGTGGGGAGCGATCTCCTACACTGGCCGTACACCACTGGTGATCGTCGAGGGGACACTGAATAGTGCACGGTACATCCAAACCGTCATCGAACCCATCGTTCTACCATTCCTAGACCGGCAAGGGAACTTGCTGTTCCAACAGGACAATGCACGTCCGCATGTATCCCGTGCCACCCAACGTGCTCTAGAAGGTGTAAGTCAACCCACCCTGGCCAGCAAGATCTCCGGATCTGTCCCCCATTGAGCATGTTTGGGACTGGATGAAGCGTCGTCTCACGCGGTCTGCACGTCCAGCACGAACGCTGGTCCAACTGAGGCGCCAGGTGGAAATGGCATGGCAAGCCGTTCCACAGGACTACATCCAGCATCTCTACGATCGTCTCCATGGGAGAATAGCAGCCTGCATTGCTGCGAAAGGTGGATATACACTGTACTAGTGCCGACATTGTGCATGCTCTGTTGCCTGTGTCTATGTGCCTGTGGTTCTGTCAGTGTGATCATGTGATGTATCTGACCCCAGGAATGTGTCAATAAAGTTTCCCCTTCCTGGGACAATGAATTCACGGTGTTCTTATTTCAATTTCCAGGAGTGTACATACACACATCAAAAAAAGATTTTCATGACCTTGGTTCCTAGAGTTCCGGAACCTGTACAGAAAATTGGAATAAAGATCAACATAAACATCATTTCCACCCTTTTTATTGCTCACTAAAATCACACACTGCATGTTGTATCACCATACAGCGATACCTTCGGAGGTGGTAGTCCAGATTGCTCTACACACCGGTTCCTGTCCTGTCCGTTAAACGCGCTAATAGCATGTGTTAATTTTGAAAATTACTGCGTAATTTCAATACCCAGTAGCACGTCCTCTTGCGCTGATAAATGCCTCTATTCGTCGTGGCATACTGTCCACAAGTTCATCAAGGCACTCCTCAAAGGCTATTCGGTGTAGATCCCTCAGAATGGTTGATGGGCCACGTCGTCCATAAACAGCCCTTTTCAGTCTGACCCAGGCGTGTTCGATGTGGTTCATGTCTGGAGAACACGCTGGCCACTCTAATCGAGCGATGTCGCTATGCCGGACGGAGTGGCCGAGCGGTTCTAGGCGCTACAGTCTGGAGCCGCGCGACCGCTACGGTCGCAGTTTCGAATCCTGCCTCTGGCATGGATGTGTGTGATGTCCTTAGGTTAGTTAGGTTTAAGTAGTTCTAAGTTCTAGGGGACTGATGACACATGTTAAGTCCCATAGTGCTCGGAGCCATTTGAACCATTTTTGATGTCGTTATCCTGAAGGAAGTCATTCACAAGATGTGCACGATGAGGGCGACAATTGTCGTCCATGAAGACGGATGCCTCGCCAATATGGTCGGAGGATGGCATTCACGTAGCGGACAGCCATTATGGCGCCTTCCATGACCACCAGCGGCGTACATCGGCCCCACATAATGCCACCCCAAAACAGCAGGAAACCTCTGCCTTGCTGCACATGCTGGACAGTGTGTCTAAGGCGTTCATCCTGACCGGATTGCCTCGAAACACATCTCCGACGATTGTCTGGTTGAAGGTGATGCCAATCCTGAGCGGTCCATTCGGCTTGTTGCTGGGGCCATCTGTACGGCGCTGTATGGTGTCGTGGTTGCAAAGGTGGACCTCGCCATGGACGTCGGGAATGAAGTTGCGCATCATGCAGCCTATTGCGCACAGTTTGAATAGTAACACGGCGTCCTGTGGCTGCACGAAAAGCATTATTCAACATTGTAGCATTGCTGTCAGGGTTCCTCTGAGCCATAATTGGTAGATATTGGTCATCCACTGCAGTAGTAGCCCTTGGGCGGCCTGAGCGAGGCATGTCATCTACAGTTACTGTCTCTCTGTATCTCCTCCATGTCCGAACAACATCGCTTTGGTTCACTCCGAGACGCCTGGACACTTCCCTCGTTGACAGCCATCCCTGGCAGAAAGCGGACGCGATCGAACCGCGGTATTGACCGTCTAGGCATGGTTGCACTGCAGACAAGACGATCCATGCACCCCCGTCCTGGTGGAATGACTGGAACTGATCGGCTGTTGGACGCCCTCCGTCTAATAGGCGCTGCTCATGCACGGATGTTTACATCTTTGGGCGGGTTTAGTGACATCTCTGAACAGTCAAAGGGACTGTGTCTGTGATACAATGTCTATCTTAAGGAGTTCTCGGAACCGTGGTGGTAGAAAACGTTTTCTGATGTATATGTGTATATAGTCTGTGAAACTCTACGTGCTTTGCAAGGTGTACACCAGCTTCCCTGGCCAACACGATCTCCAAACTCGTCTCCAATCGAGGACGTTTGGGTTTATGATGGGACGAGAAGTGACTAGCCAGCCAGCAGTTCTTACAGAACTGCGTGAACAAGTCGAGCAGGCGTGCCATAACGTTCCCCAGACAGCATTCGCCACGTGTACACTCGACTGGATGCCAGGGTCAGCGCCTGCATTGCAGTCCGTGGAGGTTACTCCACCTACTAGAACGGCTGTTTCAGCATGGGTCACTACCTGATATCTGAGAAGCGCTTGTGCTATTGATCTGTACATGCAATCGTTTCGTGTACTACATGTGCACTGTTACAACAATCAGTGTTGAGTAAATTGGAAATCTCTACCAGTTTCTTTCCAGCAGTGTATTTCTTTATTGATAGGGCAAGGTGTCCTAAAACAGATACAGCCAAAATTTTCGAAATAATAATATACCCAGTCTATTCATACACTGCTTTTTCGTATCCAAAAAGCAATTATACTCTTTCAGCGCAGTACTGGGCGAATTATAGTGGGCATCTTTCCTTATCCAGCCACAAATGGTCGAGGTTCCATCTCTAGGGACAGTTTGGACAGGCCAGGAGGTGTTCCACGTTTTGCACAGCACCACAGTCGCGCTTGTTCTCATCCACGGTACCACGATCCCACCTGATCTTGTTTGTTTTCACCGGGGCCGTCCATGGTCCTCCATGCTTCCAGTTTTGATGTGGAGCCGCCAGGCACTACCTGTGCTGGTGGATAGTCAGGTGGCAGGTCTTCAATTCCCATGGTGAAGAACCTTTCACGGGGTCTGTCGTCGAGGTCGGCACTCAGTGCCAGAGAGAGGACTCGATCACCGAATTGTTTTTGTAAGCTAGGGCTCGCAAGACTAGCAGCTCTATAAGACTTTGGCAAGGACGTGGGTTTTGTACCCCTGTTGCTATTCGACATGTTTCATTAAGACTTTCTGCGCGTCGTTTGATTTGGACCATAGCGTGCAGGCGTATTCAGCTGTAGAGAATCATATTGCTTGTGCGGTGGTTCTCAGGATAGTCGATTTTGCTCCTCATTTGCCGTTTATGAGTTTTCACAAGGTATTATTTCTGGAGGTCACCTTCTGACAGACGTTTCCGCAGTGGTGGCTCTATGCCAGAGATCTATCAAACGTTACACCCAGATATGGTGGTTTATCTTTGGTTTACAATGTGGCATTATTTCAGGAAATGCTGTCTTTTCGATTTTCTTGCCTATATATCGAAGGCGAAAATCGCTTATTTGAGCCTTCGAAG
Organism: Schistocerca cancellata; assembly: GCF_023864275.1. NCBI lineage: Eukaryota > Metazoa > Arthropoda > Insecta > Orthoptera > Acrididae > Schistocerca > Schistocerca cancellata. The sequence goes on from NC_064634.1 coordinate 514,441,532, forward strand.
GATACCGTTCAAGGGAGTCATTTCGATAGCATTCAGACAAGGCTCTGAGTGCTTCCTCCAGCGTCTGGTCTACCGCTGAAGTCCCCTGAGCTGCAACTGCCGTCTTATCTGCGTATAGGGAAAGCTTAGTATGATCAGGTGCTGACTGGTCATTAGTGTATGGGTTAAGGAGGAGAGTGGATCAGGGGTCAGAACGTTTCCATCAGCCAGTCCATTTGTTGGAGTTCTCCACCGGCCTCATCATAAGAAAAACGTACCTGTCACAATGTTCCTACTGTTTGTTGTGCTGCCATTGTTTATGAATACAAGGTCGTACGTCGGAGGTAAAAAATAATTTTGATAGGCAGCACTTCACACTGAAAATAAATGTGCACACAGTTCTAGAACATCTGGCATATTTACGCAAATATTTACTATGTACCTACCAAAACTGAATTACATGCACAGAAAATTGTGCGCTATCTGTTAACTTATTCATTATTTTCACATTTTTACATGAAAATAATTACCAAGCAGTTACTATATTCCTTATCCATTGCCAAACATAGGGTGACGCACGAAATGAGTTACAGTTTGTTTCGTGCATAATTTACGAGTCGCTCCAGATATCGTGTTAAGCATCGCACAGCAGTAACAGTAAAACTTGGAGAAACAAATGGGTTACGAAATGATGCCTAATTGACGAGACCGTTTCTAGGAGACTAGTGTCGACAACATGGTCGATAGTGGAAGACTAACAACTCAGCTGCGATCGACAGTGGTGTCATTTTTTCCCGACACCAAGTCGTGTGTCGGTCAGAGGCGGTTTTGACAGTAGTTTAACACACAATGGGCCTCTAGCAAGAGAACCATCCAAGCCGTGCACAGGCTGTACGATCAGTTTTGTACGGGAAGCATCAATTTGGAAGCGAAACGATCTCGGACGAAGCCTGTGTGTTCGCCAGACAATACTGATGCGGTACGAGTTGCTCTACAGAGTAGCCCTGGCAACTCGTGCTGCAAGGAGACAGCAGCGGCGTATCCAGATGCGCCATTCAGTGGATTCATGAATGTGGGCTCTGGATATCTGTATAAGATGATTTCTGCTCAGAAAACCACTGCAAAAGATAAGTGGTAGACACTACTGTCAGTTCGCTGGGTGGAGAACAAGGTTCTAATGTTTGAAATGACTCTAAGCACTATGGGACTTAACATCTGATGTCGTCAGTCTCCTAGACTTAGAACTGCTTAAACCTAACTAACCTAAGGACATCACACAAATCCATGCCCGAGGCAGGATTCGAACCTGCGACCGTCGCGACAGCGCGGTTCCGGACTGAAGCGCCTAGAACAGCTCAGCCACAGCGGCGGAGGATAAGGGAACAAACTCTCAACAAGCTCATTTTCATTTCGACTGGAAATCCGCAAGTGCTTCATGAACGACAATGTCATTCTCCGAGCGTTACAGCGTTCGTTCGTCCCAGTTTCCAGTCATGGACTTACTGCATCGTTTTTCTCTGAATAAACTGAGAACAGTCGGCAATAACTTCGGAAGCAACGAATTAACATATGTAGTAGCACCAGAGTGGTGGTGTGGTGTAACGGCTTCCAACGGAAGTGGTACCCGCGTGATACCTAGTCGTCCATGACGTTGTCCCCCCAATGTTCGACTTATTCGCGTCGGCCTTAGTGAGACAGAGCGATGCTGTCGTTGCCACGAAATGGATCCATCATGTCGTCGGCTGCTCGCTAGCGGACGCAGAATTTGGCTCCGTCGACGATTGGCCTTTCTTGCCAGGACGACTGAAGCGCCAATCTGCAGTGAGGTTCCCCTGCGTCCCGATTCAACCTCCTTTCTCAAAACGAAGAGCAACCCAGTCATGTGGCTTATCGAGAATTGTGTTCATCACGTAGTGGGGGGAGGGGAGGGGGCGTACGAGCCGGGCCCTTGCCCTTTTTACCAATACGAATGGTTGGTTGGTTGGTTTGGGGGAAGGGACCAAACAGCGCAGTCATCTGTCCCTTCGGATCAGGGAAGGATGGCGAAGGAAAGCGGTCATGCCCTTTCAAAGGAACTATCCCGGTATTTGCCTGAAGCGATTCAGGGAAATCACGGAAAATCTAAATCAGGATCGCCGGACGGGGGTTTGAACCGTCGTCCTCCCTAATGCGAGTCCAGTGTGCTAACCACTGCGCCACGTCGCTCGGTACTCTTTTACCAACATATGATTACGATCCATTGGACGTGGTAAAGGATGGCACACTATCGCGAGATTTTTGCGAATATGCTGTACCTGGTATTCAAATGTCAAGCAGTTGGATGATGTCTGCAGCCCCTTTTCTGGTCGTATGTATCATTGTTGCTACCTTGCTTTTGGTAAAATTAACAAAAAGAAGGAAAAAAAGTGTTGACTTAACTGGTCCGCTTGGTTTTTCGTCATGAACCCGTTTCAGGGGTATTGTTAGAGATTTTATTTCATTTGTGAGGTCCTATTCGTCTACTTTTTTGTTTAGTTAATAAAAAATGAACAAAATTGTTTGCAGGCCATAACTGGAAATGATTATTTTTTTTCTTTTTCAGTTGTAGAGGCCAAGTACGATTAAGAACGATTTTGTTTCTTTCCCTTTTAAGTACCGAGTTGTTAGGTTTCAACACAAAAAAATAAAGATAAAAAATTTAAATAAGCCCAGTACCATGTGTAGGACCAGTACAGCGAGAGGCTGGCGGCAGGCTTCGTGGCCAGGCCTCCGATTCGACCCCTTGTCTCCACCCAGCCTGAACCTGACTGTGGCCGTGCTGGTGGCGGTAAAAGTTTTAATTCATTCCCCCAGCGTAGATAATTTACACTGAAGGGCGAAAGAAATTGGTGTAGGTATGCATATTCAAATACAGAGATATGTAAACAGGCAGAACACGGCACTGCTGGCGGCAACGCCTATATGAGACAACAAGTGTCTGGAGCAGTTGATAGATCGGTTACTGCTGCTACAGTGGCAGGTTATCAAGATTTAAGCGAGTAGTCGGAGCACGAGCGGTGGGACACAGCATCTCCGGGGTAGCGATGAAGTGGGGATTTTTTCCGTACGACCATTTCACGAGTGTACCGTGAATATTAGGAATCCGGTAAAACATCAAATCTCCGACATCACTGTGGCCGGAAAAAGATTCTGCAAGACCGGGACCAACGACGGCTGAAGAGAACCGTTCAACGTGACGGAAGTGCAGCCTTTCCGAAAATTGCTGCAGATTTCAATGCTGGGTCATCGACAAGTGGCAGCGTGCGAACCATTCAACGAGACATCATCGACATGAGCTTTCGAAGCCGAAGGCTCATTCGTATACCGTTGATAACTGCACGACACAAAGCTCTACGTCTCACCCGCGCCCGTCGACGCCGGCATTGGACTGTTAACGACAGGATGGTCGGACGTCTCGTTTCAAATTGTATCGAGCTGATGGACGTGTACGGGTATGGGGGCAACCTTACGAATGCATGGATCCTGGACGTAAAAAGGGGACTGTTCAAGCTGGTGGAGGCTCTGTAATGATGTGGGGCGTGTGCAGTTGCAGTGATATGGGACCCGTGATACGGCTAGATACGATTCTGACAGGTGACATGTACGTAAGCATCCTGCCTGATCACCTGCGTCCATTCGTGTCCATTGTGCATTCTGACGGAGAATTCCAGCAGGATATGAGACACACCACACTTCCAGAATTGCTACAGAGTGGCTCCAGGAAAACTTTTTCTGAATTTAAAGACTTCCGCTGGCCACCAAACCTCAAAGACACGAATATTACTGTATTATGTGGGATGCCTCGCAATATGCTGTTCAGAAGAGATCTCCAGCCCTTCGTACTCTTACTATTTTATGAACTGCTCTGCACGACTCACGGTGTCAGTTGCCTGCAGCACTACTTCAGACACTAGTCGAGTCCGTGCTACGTCGTGTTGCAGCACTTTTGCGTGCTCGCGGATACCCTACACGATATTAGGCAGGTACCCTAACAGTTTCTCTGGCTCTTCGGTTTACAAACGCCTTTTATTTGTCGCCGTCTTTCGGTAGCTGAGACGGAGGGGTGAGAGCGGGCGCGGCTGTTGCAGCTACGAGGCGACGGACCTGGGCCGGTGGGCGGGGCTGGTGCCGCGGTCCGCGGGCGACGTGTCCTCGTCGGCGGTGGGCGTGTCCTCGCTGGCGACGCGGCCGCGCTGGATGGAGCAGAGCCGCGCGCAGCTGGGCCCGCTGCCGCTGACGGCGCTCTTCCTGCCCGGCACGCACGACTCGGGCGCCTACAAGCTGTTCAGCGCCGCCGACGCCGCCGCCGCCGGCAGCGCCGCGCTGCCCAGGGAGACGCTCATCGACAAGTACTCCGTGGCCCAGGTGGGCGCGCTGCCGAGCCGGGCGCAGCGTGAACAGCGCCGAGCGGATAACCGCTTCTTACACTACTGGCCATTAAAATTGATGCACCGCGAAGATGACGTGCTACAGACGCAAAATTTAACCGACAGCAAGACGATGCTGTGATACGCAAATGATTAGCTTTTCAGAGCATTCGTACGAGGCTGGCGCCGGTGGCGACACCTACAACGTGCTGACATGAGGAAAGTTTCCAACCGATTTCTCATACACAAACAGCAGTTGACCGGCGTTGCCTGGTGAAACGTTGTTGTGATGCCTCGGGTAAGGAGGAGAAATGCGTACCATCACGTTTCCGAGTTTGATAAAGGTCTGATTGTAGCCTATCGCGATAGCGCTTTATCGTATCGCGACATTGCTGCTCGCGTTGGACGAGATCCAATGACTGTTAGCAGAATATGGAATCGGAACGCCGTGCTGGATCCCAACGGCCTCGTATCACTAGCAGTCGAGATGGCAGGCATCTGATCCGCATGGATGTAACGGATCGTGCAGCCACGTCTCGATCCCTGAGTCAACAGACGGCGACGTTTGCAACACAACAACCATCTGCACGAACAGTTCGACATCGTTTGCAGCAGCATGGACTATCAGCTCGGAGACCGTGGCTGCGGTTACCCTTGACGCTGCACCACAGACAGGAGCGCCTGCGATGGTGTACGACGAACCTGGGTGCACGAATGGCAAAATGTCATTTTTTCGCATGCATCCAGGTTCTGTTTACAGCATCATTATGGTCGCATCCGTGTTTGGCGACATCGCGGTGAACGCACATTGCAAGCGTGTATTCGTCATCGCCATACTGGCGTATTACCCGGCGTGATGGTATGGGGTGCCATTGGTTACACATCTCGGTCACCTCTTGTTCGCATTGACGGCACTTTGAACAGTGAACGTTACATTTCAGATGTTTTACGACCCGTGGCTCTACCCTTCATTCGATCCCTGCGAAGCCCTACATTTCATCAGGATAATGCACGACCGCATGTTGCAGGTCCTGTACAGGTCTTTCTGGACACACAAAATGTTCGACTGCTGCCCTGGCCAGCACATTCTCCAGATCTCTCACCAATTGAAAATGTCTGGTCAATGGTGGCCGAGCAACTGTCTCGTCACAATACGCCAGTCACTACTCTTGACGAACTGTGCTATCGTGTTGAAGCTGCATGGGCAGCAGTACCTGTACACGCCATTCAAGCTCTGCTTGACCCAATGCCCAGGCGTATCAAGGCCGTTATTACGGCCAGAGGTGCTTGTTCTGGGTACTCATTCCTCAGGGTCTATGCACTCAAATTGCGTGAAAATGTAATCGCATGTCAGTTCTAGTATATTTGTCCAACGAATCTGCATTTCTTCTTGGTGTAGCAATTTTAATGGCCAGCAGTGTAACAGCTTTTTAACAGCTATCCGTCCTATTTCACTCTTGAGCGTCTATGGCTACGAAGATGAAATCGGTGTTATCTTACTGTAATTGTTATTTTATCAAATATTAAAGAGAATAAACGTAACTGATACTACAAATATTAGTGTCACAAGTAGTCTCTCCTTAATAGTAATGCATTTGTGCATTTATCTACGTTGCCAATTTTGGGTGCAATTATAAAGATTTTTCCTTCCTTGTCCTTAGCTGTCATTCTCGTAAAATTTCGATATTGTTGCTCATTTTCCATCACAAGCTCTACAATGAGAGTCTTGCCTGCTCCAAAATCGTCCCGACGCCTAATCGCCTAGTCGGCTCTCTTTTCGAACACGAAGGTTTACGTTTTTCCTGTGCCATTAAAAGTATTACAAGTGCAGCCGCAGCCCCACGATCTTCCTTCACGCACAGAACTACACCAGACAAATCTCGCGCACAGTGGTCTGTCAGCTCTCTCAGACACTTTCACCCTGCTGTGTGTTAACGCTTCCGACGTCTGCTCTCGTATGACTCTCAGACACTTCCAGGAAGTACTGGTGAGCAACAATCAGACGGTATCTACCAGCGAAAATCCGACCCTGGTGTAAGTAATAATGCCAGTACTACCTGAGAGTACCAGACTGTCTGAGAGCAAAAAACTCTCACGTGTATCTCAGTACTCATAACTTTGCTGGTTTCTATTCAGTTTCTCTAACGTAGGCTTTTCTGGACGTCGTGCCCACCAGCGAGCGCCGAACACAGGAGGGCACTAGGGTGGCCAGGGCCATGAATTCCTCTCCTCTGCTAACCTATTCATCTCTGAGTAGGACTAGCAACTTACATCCTCAATTATTTGCAGGATGTATTCAAATCTCTGTCTTCCTCTACAGTTTTTGCCTTTAGTACCATAGACGTTCAAAATGGTTCAAATGGCTCTGAGCACTATGGGACTTAACTTCTGTGGTCATCAGTCCCCTAGAACTTAGAACTACTTAAACCTAACTAACCTAAGGACATCACACACATCCATGCCCGAGGCAGGATTCGAACCTGCGACCGTAGCAGTCGCGCGGTTCCGGACTGAGCGCCTGAACCGCTAGACCACCGCGGCCGGCTACCATAGACGTCATTCCCTTATGTCTTAACAGATGTCCTATCATCCTGTCCCTTATCATTGATTTCCACATATTCCTTTCCTCTCCTCATTTCTTACCTTATCAGTATAATAATTTTCGACATTCGTCTGTAGAACTACATCTTAAATGCTTCGATTCTCTTCTGTTCCGGTTTCCCCGCAGTCCACGTTTCACTACCATACAATGCTATACTCCACACGTACATTCTCAGAAATTTCTTCCTCAAATTAAAGCTTATGTTTGATACTGGTAGACTTCTCTTTGCCGGGAATGTCCTTTTCGCCAGTGCTGGTCTGCTCTTGACGTCTCCTTGCTCCATCCGCCATTGGCTGTTTTACTGCCTAACGATAGTTAAGGTATACATCCTGACGTCGCAAGCTGAAGATAAGAGGTAAGTATATAAGGATATTGAAAGGGTAATACAATACATAAAGGCTAATGAACATCTAATATTCTTGTGGGACTGGAATGCAGTTGTAGGGGAATGATTAGAAGAAAACGTTACAGGTGAATATGGGCTTCGAACAAGTAATGACAGAGGAGGAAGACTAATTCAGTTCCTTAATAAATTTCAGCTAGTAATAGCGAATACTCAGTTTAAGAATCACAGGACGAGGAGGTACATTTGGAGAAGGCCGGTTGACATGGGAAGATTTCAGTAAGATTACATCATGGTCAGACAGAGATCTCGAAATCAGGTACTGGATTCTAAGGCGTACCAAGGAGCAGATATAAAATCATATCACAATGTAGTAGTGATGAAGAGAAGCCCGAAGTGTAAAAGATAAGTCAGGAAGAACGAGTACTCCAAGAAGTGAGATACAGAAGTATTAAGGAATGACGAGATACGCTTCAAGTTTTCTAAATCTACAGGCACAGCAGTCAGGAATACGTCAGTAGGCAGTACACTTGAAAATGAATGGACATCTCTAAAAAGAGCACTCACAGAAGTTGTAAAGGAAAACAAAGGTATAAAGACTGTAACTGCGAAGAAACCATGGGTAACAGAAGAAATACTTCACTTGATCGACGAAACAAGGAAGTACAAAGCTGTTCTGGGAAATTCAGGAATACAGAAACAAAGTCACCGAGAATGATATAAACAGGAAGCGCAGGGAAGCTAAGACAAAATGGCTGCATGAAAAATGTGAAGAAATCGAAAAAGAAATGATTATCGAAAGGACTGACTCAGCATTTAGGAAGGTAAAACACTTTTCGTTGTAATTAAAAGCTAGAGTGGTAACATTAAGAGTGCAACGGGAATTCCACTGTAAAATGCAGAGGAGAGAGCAGATAAGTGGACAGAATAATTTAAAGCCTCTATGAGGCCGAAGATTTGTCTGATGTGATAGAAGAAGCAACAGGACTAGATTTAGAAGAGATAGTTGATCCAATATTAGAATCAGAATTCATAAGAGCTTTGGAGCACTAAGATGAAATAAGGCAGAAGGAATAAAACTTCTAAAATCATTATGGGAAGTGGCAACAAAATGACTATTCACGTTGGTGTGTAGAATGTATGAGTCTGGCGGCATAACATCTGACTTTCGGAAAAGCATCATCCACACAATAATATACAGAAGAATGCAAAAGAAAATTGTGGATGCGCAAGATGACGATCAGTTTGGCTTTAGGAAATGTAAAGGCACAAGAGAGGCAATTCTGTCGTTGCGGTTAATAATGGAAGCAAGACTAAAGAAAAATCAAGACACGTTCATAGGATTTGTAGACCCGGAAAAAGCGTTCGACAACGTAAAATGGTCCAAGATGTTCGAAATTCTGAAAAAAGTAGGGGTAAGCTATAGGGAGAGACGGGTTATATACAGTGTATACAACAGCCAAGAGAGGATAATAAGAGTGGACGACCAAGAACGAAGTGCTCGTATTAAAAAGGGTGTAAGCCAAGGATGTAGCCTTACGCCCCTACTGTTCAATCTGTACATCGAGGAAGTAATGATGGAAATAAAAGAAAGCTTCAGGAGTGGAATTAAAATTCAAGGTGAAAGGATATCAATAATACGATTCGCTGATGGCATTGCCGTCCTGAGTGAAAGTGAAGAAGAATTACATGATCTGCTGACCGAAATGAACAGTCTAATGAGTACAGAGTATGGACTGAGAGTAAATCGAAGAAAGACGAAGGTAATGAGAAGTAGCAGAAATGGGAACAGCGAGGAACTTAACATCAGGATTGATGGTCACGAAGTAGATGAAGTTAAGGAATTCTGCTACCTAGGCAGTAAAATAATCAATGACGAACGGAGTGAGGAGGACATGAAAAGCAGACTAGCAATGGTAAAAAGGCCATTCCTGGCCAAGAGAAGTCTACTAATTTCTAATATCTACCTTAATTTGAGGAAGAAATTTCTGAGAATGTGCGTCAGAAGTGCAGCATTGTATGGTAGTGAAACATGGACTGTGGGAAAACCGGGAGAGAGGAGAATCGAAGCATTTGAGACGTGGCGTTACAAACTAATGCTGAAAATTTAGTGGACTGATAAGGTAAGGAATGAGGAGGTTCTGCGCAGAATCGGAGAGGAAAGGTATATGTGGAAAACACTGATAAGGAGAAGGGACAGGATGATAGGACATCTGCTAAGACATGAGGGAATGACTTCCATGGTACTAGAGGGAGCTGTAGAGGGCAAAAACTGTAGAGGAAGGCAGCGATTGGAATACATCCAGCAAATAATTGAGGACGTAAGTTGCAAGTGCTATTCTGATATGAATAGTTTAGCAGAGGAGAGGAATTCATGGCGGGCCGCATGAAACCAGTCAGAAGACTGACGACCCCCCCCCCCAAAAAAAAAAAAATAAATAAATAAATAAAAAAAATTAAAAAAAATTTTATCTGTGGAGACAGGCGTAGGTCGTTGTCAATGTGGTGACGATCAGAAATCTCGCACGCCTTAGGGAGCGGATTGTTGATGCTTGGGCTCCATTCCTGTATATGCGTTGGTGAAAGTCCGTGAAGAGTGCGTCAATTATCTAAGAACAACGTTGCAGCTTTCTGAGCAACATGAAGAGCACATCATTCAGTCTGTATGTCTTACCACCAGCATTTGCGTTGTTCTGTATGAAATGCGACATCATTCTAGCGCAAAGAAAGGCACCATTTTTTTTGTCATGCGTTCTCTGTGTGGTTGATATATCACATGACCCTATTTGAAAATGACAAGTTGCATCTAAGATCATGAATTCCAAATTGGCCACCATGATTGCTCCACAACCTCCCAGATTTTTCTCCTGCTCCACCTGATACTACTTGGCTTCACATTTCAGTATATCCAACTGGTTTTGTTCAGGAAAGGTGATTACGCAAGTATGGGCCACACAGTATTGCCGGCTTGCTATTCAAGTGTTATTAAGAGGGGATTGTATACTAGGTAAAAAGTTTCCAAAGCCAGCATCACATAAATATTTCTTTACTCACAATCAAACGGTTACTGTCATCTTCAAGTCACCAAAAATTTATGTTACAAAATGTTTCATTTTGAGTTGGAGCTGACGTCGTGTAGATAAAATCTACCTTATCTACATGACATGACAGTTTGACGTGAGGTGCAACTCACGATGAACACATTTTATAGCATAAATTTTTGAAGGCCTGAAGAGGACAATAAAATCTGTCGAAACCGGTTGTTTGTAAATAAAGAAATGTTTATCGAAGTTTCCTCTAGAAAGTTTTTACCAAGTAAAGTGATCGCTTCTTCTGATTTCTCAGCATTAGAGAATTCAGTCAAATTGTAGATTAGTTTGGGGTATTGTACTGAATTGGTGACATGTAAGGAAAGTTGAGTAGAAATTCGTAAGAGGGCATCCGTGGGATTTTCGTCTTAAAATAATTACCTGCATTTTGGCAGGGTTCATAGTTTGACATTGAAGATTCCCAATGTGAATGCTACGACAAGTGTTCAGTAAGTAATGCAACACATTGTTTTCTGAAACCAGGTTGATTTCATTCGGGATTCCAATACACCACATTATCCCCCACCTCTTTGGCTACAACGCCCCAAATTTTCATCCTAACCTCCGTTCAACGTAACGGCCATATGCCACCTTAGTGGGAGGGCCTGCATGCCAACGCAGTACCACACAGCAGGTCGACATCGGAGACAATGTCTTGCTATGTCAATAACGTATTCATCATCGATATACTACTTCACGTAGTGGGCCAAACAGATGGAATGTGCGTAGCAGTGAGGAATCCAGCGGGCACACACCTTTGAGTAACACAACTAATAGACAAGTGTGTCAGCGCTACCAACAGAGACGCCCAGTTGTGCAGAGAGGTGTTTGAGTGTGACCCATCGATCACATCGAATGAGAGTGTGCGTACATTTCACGTGCGGCCGGCCGGCACGCAGGAGATCGGAAAAGTGTGCACGACCTTTTCGAGATGATGACAGACACCTCGCCCATCGACTCACCGTGCTTTTGTTTACTGCCTGGTCTCTGTAGATTTCCCGTAAGCGCCTACGAATATCTGCGATGATCCGGTTTTCCGCCAGAAGTAACTCAATGACAGCTCACTGCTTTGTAAATGCCTCCATTATGACGGCACTTTGAAAGCTATGTATAGCGCCGCCGCCTATTGGACCTTCATAAAACTACACGGGCTGAAGCGGGAATATTCCACGATTTCCCCTTAACAAATTCCCCATTTTTTTCAATCGAAATTGGCTGAGAAAGAAAAGCTATTGCATTACTTATTGAACGCCTGTCGTATTAGTGACTATCAAATGGGGGAAGAGAATTGGTCATGCCGTTTCCAAAGGAGACGTACCAGAATTTGACTTGAGCGACACAGATGATGCGAGAAAAACCCGACGAACGGCCGCCAGGTTCATTGTGGGAGTTGTGTGACGGTGACGGCTGCCCGCAGGAGGAGTCCGTGCTGTGGCAGCTGGCGTTCGGCGTGCGCTACCTGGACCTGCGCGTCGCCTACTACCCGCTGACGGACGAGGTGTGGTGGCTGAACCACGGGCTGGTGCGCTTCCGGCCGCTGGCCGACGTGCTGCAGCAGGTGCTCACCTTCGTCGAGAACACCCAGGAGGTCGTCGTGCTCGACTTCCACGAGTTCCCCGTCGGTAAGCCACTCTCCTACTTGCTCACACATTTCATCCACTCTTCGTGTATATGTGGCTCTTACTCAGTTAGGAACACAAACCGGTTATAAATCTAAAGGGGATTTTGCTCAATGGGAACAAATTGAACCAAACCATCCCTGAGAGGAAGAGTGGCCAGAAATACGCTCTAAGACAAAAAAGCGACGGACCTCGAAGGAGGTATCCCAGTCGGTAGATGTGATGCACACGTACAGACAAAAGAAAAATTGAATTATTTATTCAAGAGCATGATCTTCACAAATTGAGCAAGTCGATAATGTGTTGGTCCACTTCTGGCAATTATGCGAGCAGTTTTCGGTCTTATATTAATTGAGAGAGTTGTATGAAATCTTCCTGAAGGACGGCGAGCCAGATTCTGTCCAATTGGCGAGTTAGATCGTCAAAATCGCAAGCTGGTTGCTGGCACCTGCTCATAATGCTCCAAAGGTTCTCAACTGGGGAACGATCCGGCCACCCTGCTGGCAAAGGTAGGGTTTGCAAGTTCGAAGACAAGCAGTAGAAACTTTCGCCGTGTGCGGACGGACAATATCTTGCTGAAATGCAAGCCGAGGATGGCTTGCAAAGGCTCCTACTATGAAAAGAAACGACACCCCAGACCATCACTCCTGGTTGTCGGACTGTATGGTGCGCGACAGTCAGGTTGATAACCCACCGCAGTCTGGGCCGTCTCCACACACATCTTCGCTGGTCGTCGTTCAGTTGGAAGCGGGACTCATCGCTATACACAATTCTACTCCAGTCAATGAAATTCCAGGCCGAAGACGTGTCTTGAGACCCCTCAGCCAGCAGTGAGATGCCAACGGCCCGACAATCGGGAGTGACTGCCTGAGGCGTCATTCGTATTCATAACAGGACCTCTCGGTTGTCATCCCCGGCACCCTTGCTGCACAGTGGTACGTCGGCGACATTCTACGCCCCGTTTTGTTGCCATTCGTGGCAAGCCATGCTAGGCTGACATTTCAGCAAGATAATGACCGCCCCCACACGGCGATAGTTTCTACTTATTGCCTTTGTGCTTTTGAAACACTATCTTGGCCAGCGAGGTCGCCGGGTCTCCCCCCAACTGAGAACTTTGGAGCATTATGAGCAGGGGCCAGCAACCAGCTCGGGAGTTTGTCGACCTAACGTGCCGTCTGGGCGGAATCTGCTACGATGTCCGTCAGCGGGACATCTGGCAACTCTGTCAGTCAGCACCAAGCCGAACAGCTGCCTGCATAAGGGCCAGAGGTGGACCGACACGTTATTGATTCCTGAAGTTTGTTTTCTTGAACAAATCATAAGATTTTTCTGAAATTGTAATCCTGTGTTTCTTTTGAACATGTCCCATTCCGTTCGGACAATTCGATAGTGCTGCGTTATTATTGGATTTTTTTCCCAGCGTCAGTTCGGGTGTGTATTATTCGCGACCGTCTTATGGGACCAGTCATGCCTTCACAACGTCTCACAGGCGAGACATATCCAAACTCCACTGACGTGCCGTAAGTAATGCCTTTCGTGGTGCGAAGAGTGAAGTGGCTACTCAAAGATAATCCCACAGCACACTGTCGTCTTAAATGTAAACCTAAAACACTGGTACGTACAGAATTTTCCCACTTGCTTGCAGTCATTGAAACCTACACTATCAAATATCTTTTATCGCCTCCTTAAGTGGGTATACTTAACTTGGAACGCGTTTCAGGCCACACGTCCACATTCGTTAGAAACTGATGTATAAGTATTGTGGCAGCGTAATTAACTGAGTGGAAATCACCCAGTTTTCATTCTCGCAGTATTTGAGAATGAGAGCCCTTAGCAGCTTCTGACTATCTTTACACATAATTTCAAACTGTTTCGAATCTTTTTCTCGCTGAGACACCCCATGACATCAGCATAAAGCATAAAGTTTTAATTTAGTACTTCTTTACTACCAACTCTATTAGCAACACATTTTGTAGACAGTATCCGTGTATACCACGTACCTGCAGAATTACGTAACTGTACGACACAGATCAGGACATACGATTTCATAAACACTTCGCTGCACGCAAACTTTCAGTGTCTGCAGCCACACAGATTTTATAAGCTTAACGTCGAGTATTTAACACATTAACTAATTAGTAAAGTGGATAGATGTTTGAAGGTGTTTCATACAGCCCAATTCGATTCTTTAAAGAAACAGGAATTGGGGACGGAAGCTACTGTTACTTTCCAAAGTGTCTTTTTTTTTTCTTAATGTTATGGACCAAATATTGTTCGTATGATTGCCTCCCAAAAGAAAATTATGTACATAAAATTGAAAAAAAAATACATTTGTTTTCATAATAAATAAAGTTCTCCCCCTTTGACAACATCCCGGTATCGTGGCGCGTGTGTTGCGCATGGCAGGCTTCCGGCAGCAGGGCCGGCGGCTGGGCAGCGTGCACGACCAGCTGGTGGCGGAGCTGCGCACGCAGCTGGGGGCCGTGGCGGCGCTGCCCACGGCCGGGGGCGGCGGCTGGGCGGCTACGCTGGACCAGCTGTGGGCCGGCGGGCGGCGCCTCGTCGTCTCCTACAACGACGCCACCACCGTCGCCGGCAACGCCGACTTCCTGTGGAGCGCCGTCTCGCAGAAGTGGGGCGACGTGCGCACGCTGGACGACCTCCACGACTACCTGCAAGGCCTCTACCTCAGGTGCGCCACCTACTCGTCAGGGTCGCGCAGTGACGTCAAAGCGATGTGTACACGTCCAGGTGCACATTTCGAGTAAACCCGCCAGTTCACAGCCCGACTAGTCGGTCGCCACAGCCCCCCCTGCACTGACTGGAGTGTGAGATGGGGCAAGCAGGTAGAGGTCCGCCAGAAACCGACGCACCCAGACCACAGAAGAGACCGTTCCAAAATCGCCCACACGAGAGTGAACGGGTCGGGTCACGCCCGCTCCGAATGGGGATTGTTGGGCGACTGTTCGGCCCGTGTACGGGGGTCTTAAGCCGAGGGTGACACTGACGTCACCTTCTCCTGAGTGTGAGCGGACTCACGGAAATCGCATCATATACCCGAAGGAAACAGCTATACATTTGTGACAAGAAAAAAATATACGAAGGTTCGTGCCTAACCACAGCCTCGGAAACCGCTATATATTCTGCAATAAACAGCCAAATATTTGTCAGAAGTGAGACATACAGTGAGGTGACGAAAGTCGTGAGATAGCGAAATGTACATATACAGATGGCAGTAACATCGCGTACTCGAGGTATAAAAGGGCAGTGCATCGGCGGAGCTGTAACTTGCACTCAGGTGACCCGTGTGAAAAAATTTTCGACGTGATTACGGCTGCACGACGGAAATTAACAGATTGGAAAGGTAGTTGGACCTACACGAATTGGACGTTCCATTTTGGAAATCGTTAGGGAATTCGATATTCTGCATTTCACAGTGTCGAGAGTGTGCCGAGAATACCAAATTTCAGACATTACCTCTCACCACGGACAACACAGTGGCCTATGGTCTTACTTTACGACTGAGGGCAGAGGCATATCCGTAAAGGTCTCAGTGCTAAAAGACGAGCAGTTCTGCTTGAAATAAGTACAGAAATCAATGCGGGACCTGCGACGAACGTATCCCTTAGGACATTGCAGCGTAATTTGGCGTTAATGGGCTATGGCAGCCTACGAAGCCGCGGACCCAATTTGTCAACAAGGCACTGTGCAAGCTGGTGGCTCCATGCCGCTGTTCACCGTGTTTACATGGAATGGACTGGCGCCTCTGGTCAGACTGAACCGATCATTCACTGGAAATATGCTGCTACTTGGAGACAGTCTGCAGACATTCGTGGACTTCATGTTCCCAAACAAAGACGCAATTCTTACGGATGACAATGCGCCACATCACCCGACCACAATTGTATACTAACGGTTTGAAGAACATTCTGGACAATTTCAGCAAATGATTTCGCCACCAAAATCGTCCAATATGAACCCGTCGAACATTTATGGGACGTAAGTGAGAGGTCAGTTTGTGCACAAAATGCTGCAATGCCAACGCTTTAGCGTTTATGGACGGGTATGGAGGCAGCATGGCTTAATATTCTTATTGGGAGCTTCTGACGACCTGTTCGGTACAGATGGGCAAAACTGTTCTTTTCAGAGATTGGATCAGAACTGTTCACACCCTGAAATGAATTAGCTCTTTTTCATGACTCACCACTCATTTACAATAGAAAATAAATGGAAAGCACATTGCCCTTTAAACTTGGTTTATTCCAGTACTATACCTGTATTTTCATCTTATTTGATCCTATTTTGAAGTAACACAGATAATGAGTAAGAATTTTGTATTGTTTATTGAAATTTCCACGATATGACAAAGTTTTTGATTATTGATTTATTTTGCACTATCGTGGTTTTCTGGGTGATCGGAAAATGTTGTAACTTGAGATTTACATTAACAATATATTTGGCTATAATGTATTAAAATTTCATTAACCTCATACAAATACATCGCAAGCCATATATTTTTAAAGTGAACATTTCCTTCCGAAGACGCCTAAAATCGCAAAATCCGTACCAGAATAAGAAAAAAAAATATAAATTTGACTGTAAATTGAAAGTGCTGCATATAGCCTTACGCAGAATAAAACAAGGAAAATATTGGTGTATCACATTTTGTGATACGTTTATCGGTTCGCTCGTCATTAAAGCGTAAATTCGAGTGTCCATAATAAAAATCCTATAGTAAGAGGAGTCATCAGGAACCTAATCTAATCACTTTAAACAAATAAAAATAAAATTAAAACAATTGATGTATACATAACATAATAATGTAATATACATAGCGGTATTACTACGAAGAACAATATCCAGTGGGGACAAACTCCGATGCAGAGGCGCTGAGTCGAGCAGGTCAAGCCGCGAGCTGTATTACTGCATGAGCTGAGACCGCAGAGACCAGGGTGACACCTGAGTCGCTTTGCTCAACGCTCTGGCTAGAGTCGAGACGGTGGGGTGAGCGTTGAGCGGGCGAGTTCTGAGGGTGGGGGGAGTGGTGAACTCACCCGCTCCGAGACAAATCGTCCGTTCCCTTGCGAGCAGGTTTTTGCAAGTAGTTCCTATGTTATCCGCTAGGTGGCTCTCTGTCCTGTTACTCGCATCAACTGCCCAGAGGACAGGACGTGCGACTGAAACGATCGCCGACAGAGTGCGATGCGAAGTTAAGCTGCGGCAGACACTGCACATGGCAGACGACGCACAGAGACGGCACGGCATATGTGAAACACAAAATCCAATGGGGCACTGCACAATGCAGGCAGCCAAGGTAGAAGCAGGGCAGAGGCGGGCGCTGGCTGTGTTGTGTGGCGTGCACTGTGCTCTGACCAGCAGAGGCGCTGCTGATATGCTCCGTCTCTCTCTCTCTGCCGTGGGAAACGTTTGGAGCTACCGTTCTTTTTTTCTGAATCACTGATTGTTCACTCCTTTGAAAGATTCACTCTATGAATTAGTTCAAGAGCGGATCCCCCATCTCTACTGTTCAGTCCAGCCCCCGCAAAAGAAGGTCCTACACGGCATCCCATGACTTTTGTCACCTCAGTGCATAGACATCATTGTAGGGCAAGACCTACCACCGACTAGGGCGGCAAGATTTGGCAAGTGGCAAAATCTTAATTTTTAATATGGTTACAGAAGGCCAAATTAAACAAGAGAATAAGACATTTTACATAAATGAATAAGGGGGAAGTACAAATCATGCACAACATCTAGTGCCTTACCGGAAATTATCTACGGAGTTGTGAAACAGGTAACAAATTAAGCACCGGGTTTGCTCACCTTGGCTGCATCTTTCAAAATACCAAAGACTGTTGCTAGTGACAATGTTGCCATCTCAGTTTCCACCATGTGCCTACACAAAACTTGAAATGGCACTTCTGACAACCTGAGAGCCCTTAAGGAACAAAACAGTTTATAAAAAATAAAGATAGATATTACTACACAGCAACGTTAAACTCCTATACCGGTATCACGGAGAAAAGCTTAATAATAAATAAAGAACAAGCAAAATATGTACCCTAAACGTTTCACTTCTGTTTCATTAACTGGTGGCCCGTATGTGATTCTGATCTTGTAGACGTAACTTATTCACGTCAACAAGATGTAGGAGCGGGTCCGATATTTGAAAATAAGATGTCATGGGTGAAGGACTTTGTGAAAAAGGTTGAGTATGCCTGAAAACGCAAGGAGCAGGGGTGGGGAGAGGGGGGGGTGCTTGAAATTTTTGCCACGGGGCGACAAAACACCAGGAGCCCGCCACATGTCACACTGCTGCTCGTTTCACTCGCACCAATTTAAGCTCTACTGTGTAAGTTCCGGCCTAACACTGCCCTCGGAAGCTGCAATATATTCGGAAAAAGCTACCAAATGTTTGTGACAAACATAGTGCAAACGTTACTGCCACTTCCAGAATCTGTTACAAACGCGAAGATGAAAAAAAAGATACGGGGTGACTCATAAGTCCATCAGTATTTGAAAATTCAATACTTCACGGAATACGAGGGTGGTTTGGTAAGTCTGCTGCATCTTCATAAAAGAATGGAACATTTTTGTTGCGCCTTTGTTGTTGGTAAGCCTGATTACTCCAAGCATTGTATACAGAATTTCAACAACGTACAGCGTGCTGTTCATTGTAGACTGTGATTCAAAATGGAGAAATCCGTGTTTCACGCTGTTATTAAAGATTTTCACTTGAAGCATTGTGCTGACACAAATCGAAACAGAATTGGATGAATTTCATGTAGACTCTGCACCATCACTGAAGACGATTTACTTTCGGATTAATGTACTTCAACGCGGTCGGACAAGCAATGAACACAAAGCGCGCTGTGGCCGTCCAGTGGAGGACACCAGAAGGGAAACCACTCACAGAATCCGTGATATGGTAATTCGAGACCGCCGAATAAAAATTCGTGAGATTACTGAGACTGAGCGAGTGCATTATATCCTGCATAGAGAATTGGCTACGAAGAAGCTGTGTGCGAGGTGGGTGCCGCGGTTGCTCAGAGACTATCAGAAACGCATCCGGCACAACACTTGAACACGATGTCTGGCATTGTTTAATCGCGATCGGCAAGACTATTTGCGCCGATTTATGACTGTCGATGAAACCTGGATCCATCATTACACTTCACAGTCAATGGTGTTATAACAAATGCTCAGCATGTCGGACGTCAATCACCAACAATACCTGTAGCCGAGGGAAAATATCGTGAACAGCACTATACAGGATGTTAGTAAGTATCGTGAGAAACTGCCGTCGGATGACGAATTTAGCATCCCTAATGAGTAGGATGGTCGCGGTAGCCTTGTGACTTCACATAACCCCACAACCAGTAATCACACGGGTTGAGCTCTGGTGAGCTGAGACGCCAAGAATGACGGAGGTGGCGGCTCAGCACGCGAGATGTGCACAAGATATCTTTAACACGTGTAGCTGTATTTTTGGGGTGCCATCCTGCATAAAAGTCGTACCTTCCAGCAGCTGTTTATGAACCAGGCTACGGATGATGCGATTCTGTAACCTGTCACGATTCTCTCGCAGTGTCACTGACTCCGGCGCCTTCTGTTGACCGGTTTTAGAACTCGTTTTTTGTTTCAATAAAACCCATAGTCATTTCAGGCATGCGTCTCAAGATTTATTTCTTTATCTACATTATTCCGTCTATTAGTGTATTTGGAAATGATAACGGACTTTTGGATCACCCTGTATATACACGGAGGAAATTATTTAAGCCGACAAATTCTGGCAGCTTGCACGGGACACCAAAACAAACATTTTCCTCTAATGTCTTAATTACCTGCGAGTATATTTAAGGCGGTAGAGGGCGTAACAGTAGCAGCTCTTGTGCATAGAGACGAATCGAACAAATGTAAGAAACGTCCTTCATGAGCAACTGTTAATCCATTTCAGTTACAGCGTGTGCACAACCTGGATCTAGATAATTATCCACAGAACTCAAGTTTCCGAAATGGCCTCTGGAACAGAGTCAAATGCTTCCTACTTTTCCGTCTTGCGCGCTGTTTTCAGGTGGAGCAACGTCCGAGCGCGGTGAGGTCTTCCACAGTTCACGTGTTTTGAGTGAGGTTAATCTACATCTACTCGCGCTCATGAGTTACGGTTTCACGTGAATTTGGAGGTAGATGTTGGTGATTGTTTAATTGGGCCATCTATCTAGGTCATTAAATGACAGGCATTACTGGAGCTCCATTGCCAGATGTGCTGCACGACGTTGCACTCGCTACAAGACAGCGCATGACGGGGTGCTGGCACATTTCAGTCGTCCTGTGCGTCGATTCTTGAACCGATGGTTTCCAGAAAAGGTGATTGACAGAGGTGGTCCTGTACCGTGCCCTGCTCGATTCCCTGGACTTTTTTGTGTGACGAGAGATGTGCAGCTTATTTACAAAACCCTTGTTGAATCAGAAGAGGATCTGGTTGCTCAGATAGTATCAACAGAAGTAAGAATTAAGGACACTTAAGCAGTCTTCGACCATGTTAGACAGAATGCGACCGACCACTGTAATCTCTGCTCACAAGTCAATGGAGTCATTTTTTAACCACAAGTGTAATTGTGTTCTGTTAATGTTGTTTTCTCTTAGTAATAAAGAATTAAAACTTGTTTGTTACTTGTGGTCTCCACTGAAAAACACACTACAAAAATGTGTTTTCATTGTCCACGCAACCTCCTAGAGATCGATAGTTTAATTTATTTTCATACAGAAAAATTGGTCCTCTATTGCTCTAAAAAATCCTCACAGGAAAATATGACATTAGACAAAAATGTTAACTTCAGTGTCCCGTGGAACCTCCCACAGTTTGACAATTTAAATAATTTTCACCGTGTATAAAGGATGGTACAAAATGATACTAGCAAATTTTGTAGAGGGTGTCTCCAGGAACAGGTTAAGAGTAGAACCCGTAACTGGAAGCGTCAGACAATGTCGCCGTAGACTGTCAACTTTATAGGCTCCGGCGCCTGCCACTGGGCCACCCCCGTGGCAGCAAACACGACCTCGTATGCCAACGGACTGCAGTCGGATCGTCTTGGGAATGGCTTCCCATAGGTAGTTTGTTTTCCTCATGGACCCTCTAAAATTTCCAATGTTTTTCGGTACACACAATGTAACAGAAAGATACTGTCAGGTATTAATGTCTACCTAAGCAGCAGCTGTCGCCGACTACTCCACTTCAATTTGTGGCTATCAGCTGTGTTGGAAAATTCGCTGTTTTTTTTTAATTTAAAGGGAAGTAAATATGAATGCAAAGAAAAGAGGAGGCTACATAAGAGTATTCCATATGGAAGACAACAGAAAACATTTGTCTAGGAGTGAAAATTACTATTTATTCTATTGTTACAGAAATTAAATAAAACTGGAGGAGGTGTTCAAAATGCCCATCTTTGGCATCGCAGCACGCCTCACACCTGCATACCGCTGACTGGCAGATTGACTCAAAGATATCAGGTGTGCCCAAACATGTACACACGTGGCACGTATTCTTGCATCTAAGTCCATCGTGAGTCCACTGGGGTTTCATACACAACATTCTTCAGATGACCACACAAGAAAAAGTCTAACGGGTCGAGATCGGATGACAGACAAGTCCACATCAGCCAATTCAGTGATCTCCAAAAACCTGTCCGACATGGGATCTGGCACTAAACTGAAATGTGTGGGTGCCCCATCATGCTGGCATAACATACATCGACAGGATGCAAGTGGCGCCTCTTGCAGTAATTCCAGCAGTACTTCTTGAACAAACATTACATGTACTTCCTGCGAGTCGAGAAGGAAGCGTGTAGGGGCCAATCAAGTAATTGTGTACCATGCTAGCCCATAAATTTATAGTGAACCTTTTTTCATGACCTTGTTCATAAGTGGGGGGGGGGGGGGGACTCTCTTCT